>NW_022681457.1:58133417-58733417 GCF_009764315.1 Trachypithecus francoisi
ACCGGTCCTATGGCCCCTACCAAGAGGCAGACACAGCACATGAGGACTGTTTTCCACACCCCTGTGATTTCACCCCCAACCAGTCAGCAGCACCCATTTCCTAGCCCCTGCCCAATAAACTTTCTTTGAAAAACCCTAACCTCTGAGCCTTCAGAGAGACTGATTTAAGTAATAACTTCAGTTCTCCCATGTGGTCAACCTCATGCTAATTAAACTCTTTCTTTACTGCAACGTCTCAGTGGACTAGTTTTGTCTGTGCAGTGGGCAGGAAGAACTCATCAGGCAATTACAGAAACATAGTGTTCCTCATGGTAGAGGAAGCTCCTAGAGGGGTTAATAGAAGCATGACACACTTACTAATAGCTAGATTTAGAGCACACACAGTCACTCTGCATTCCACTGGCAAAAATCAAGTCACCAGGCCTGGCTGGACATTAGCAGGGTGGAGAATACAGTTATTCCATGAAGGTGGGGTAGGAGAAAGGTAAGGGGGTGCATAATTGCATAACAACAGTATAATATAATATAAATAGGTATAAAGGGAGTAGAAAATTGAAAGCAAAATCAGTATTCTTAATTGTAAATTCAATGATTGACATAATCCAGTAGTAAACTGTGACCTGTAGGCTGAATCCACCCCACGTCCCTTTTTGTACAGCACGTGAGCTAAGAAGAAGTTTTCCATGTTTAAAAGGCTTTGCAGAAAAGGAGGAAAAGGAGAAGAAACAGAGGCCATTTGTGGTTCACAAGGCCTAAAATATTAACTGGATGACTCTTTACAAAACTATTTAATGACTCCTGGAATAACTGCACACAGAGGAAATATTCTAAATGCTTTTGAACACAATGATTTGATTACATATTCCTAGTGAAATCTACCTTCTGATAAAAATAACTTTAAGAAAGAATATTAAACTTTTTATCATCTTATTTTTGGTGTTCGTAATGGTATTATTATTATGAGAGTACTGTATATGTAATATGGAATTAAGCAAATAGTCATGTAGTTTTGGGGAATTTGCATTTTTATCATTGGAGAGAAAAATATGAGATCAATAAGGTAAAGTAAAACCATATAGTCTTTGAGTTAAGAGTAGCAGTATGACTTTATTTTACATTTTTTCTTAACACTTTTTTCTGGGCCCTTGAAAACAATGAAAAATCCAGTATCCTAAACAAATAGAAAGATAGCCCATGTTCCTGGTTTGAAAGACTCAGTTCTGGTTAACATGCCCTTTCTCCTCAAATTTATCCAAAATTCAATCAGTCCCATTCAAGTCAGGAATTTGCAGAAATTGACGAGTAGATTCTACAAATTATATTAAAATGCCAAGTACCTGAAATATTCATAATACTTTTTTTAAGCAGCAAAAAAGAAAAAGTTAGAGGATTGACATATGATTTAAAGACATGTATAATATATCTTGATATAAAGCTGTATTAATCAAGAAAGGGTCATATTTGTGTAAAGAAATATAAATAAATCAATGGAACAGAATAAAGAATCCAGAAATAGATCCACATATGAATGATCCAATGATGTTCAGCCAGGATGTTGAAGTTATTCAATGGAGAAAGGATAGTCTAATGGAGAAAAGATAGTCTTAACAACAATTGGTGCCATATCCACATAGAAAACAGGAATCCTTAATCTTTACCTCACATCATATAAAAGATAACTCAATGCATCATAGACATTAATTTAAAAACTAAAATTATAAACTTCTGGAAGAAAATACAGGGAAAAAATATTTCCAACATTGGAGTCAGACAGTTTTTTTGATAGAAGACAAAATGTATACATTTTAAAAATCTGCTTTTTGAAAGACATCTGTGATATTGGTCTTTAGCCTGCTTTCCTGACATACAACTCCTTTTGAATATTAGAATCTTCAAAATGATGTAGTTTGTTTGCTAATGAGTTGACTCATGACAGGGGGACCCTAGGTAGCTTCAGGATATGGGCAGTTACCAGAAAGACCAAGGCAAGATTCCAGGATCAGGACTTTCAACCGCACCCCTCAAACACTGAGAAGAGAAGAGGAGCTGAGGGTTAAGTTCATCACCAATAGCCAATGATTTAAATTATCATGTCTACATAATGAGGCTTCCATAAAAACCCAAAAGAACAAGGTTTGGAAGCCAAGTGTGGTAGAGGCCAGGCGTGATGGAGGCCAGGTGCAGTGGCTCATGCCTGTAATCCCTGCACTTTGGGAGGCTGTGGTGGGCAGATCACCTGAGATCAGGAATTCAAGACCAGCCTGGCCAACATGGTGAAACTCTGTCCCTACTAAAACATACAAAAAAATACAAAAATTAGTCGAGTGTGTTGGCGCCCACTGGCACCTGTAATCCCAGCTACTTGGGAGGCTGAGGAAGGAGAATCGCTTGTTCCTGGGAGGCAGAGGTTGCAGTGAATGGAGATCGCGCCACTGCACTCAAACCTTGGTGACAGAAGGAGACTCCGTCTCAGAAAACAACAGCAACAACAACAAAGAACAAGGTTTGGAGAGCTTCTGGAGAGCAGAACACGTGGAGGTTGCTGGAGGACGGTGCACCCAGGGAGAAAGTGGAAGCTCCACACCTCTTCACTACTACCTCACCCTATGTATCTCTTTCTCTTTATTCTTTGTAATATCCTTTATAATAAACTGATAAACATAAGTGTTTCCCTGACTTCCATGAGCCACTTTGGCAAATTAATTGAACCCAAAAGGGGATTCTGGAAGTCCTGATTTATATAGCTAGTAGTTCAGAAGTTCTGAAGACCCAAACTTGCAACTGGTGACCGAAGGGTGCAGTGGTCCCAGTCACAGGCTCAATGACTGAGCTCTTAACCCGTGAGATCTAAACTGTCTCTACGTAAACAGCGTTGAATGGGAGGAGGCCCAGCTCCTGTCCACTGCAGGCTTGATTGCTTACTCATTGGTGGGGAGAAATTCCCACACGTTTGGTCACAGAAGTCTTCTGTGTTGATTATTGTGTGGAATGACAGCAAAGGAGAAACAGATTGAGTTTTTCCACCTTCAACACCATGAAGGAAATTAAAAGGAAAGGTGCAATCTGGGAGAAAATATTCTCTAAACATTCATTTGATAGAGAACTTTTGTTAAGAATATAAGAAGAACTCCTAAAACTCAATTTGAAAAAAGACACACTTGGAATTTTTTTTTTTTTTTTTTTGAGACAGGGTCTCACTCTGTCACCGAGACTGGAGTGCAGAGGCGTGATCTCAGCTCACTGAAACCTCCGCCTCCCAAGTTCATGTGAATCTCTTGTCTCAGCCTCCCAAATATCTGGGATTACAAGCATGTGCCACCATGCCTGGTTAATTTTTGTGTTTTTAGTAGAGACAGGGTTTCACCATGTCACCTAGGCTGGTCTCAAACTCCTGAGTTCAAGTGATCCACCCACCTCAGGCTCCCAAAGTGCTGGGATTACAGGCATGAACCACCATGCCCAGCCAAACTCTGATTTTTTTAATGGGCAATAGATTTGAATACTTTACTAAGTAATGTAATACATGGCAAGTATGCACATTAAAAACCTATAATCAGATGATCTGCAGTGGGTGAACACATTATTGGCACATGGTGGTACATCCATACCATGAAATTCTACTCACAATAACAAGGAATGAATTATTGACAAATGTAGTAACTTGGGTGAATCTCCAGGTAATTATGCTAAGTGAGAAAAGCCAATCCCTAAGGTCATAGACTATATAATTCCTTTTGTTCCACATTCATGAAATGGCAAAATTATAGAAATGAAGAATGAATTGGTGATTTCCAGGGGTCAGGGACTGGCCAGCAGATATCAGGGAAGCGTGGCTATGAAAGGGCAGCAGGAGGGAGCCTTATGGTGATGAACCTGTTCAGGATCTTGGCTGTACTAATGTTAGCTTCCTGGCTGTATATCATACTATGGCTTTGTAATATGGTACCATAGTGAGTAAGCTGGGTAAAGGATGCACAGGGTCTTTCTGTATGCATTTTTTAAAACTCCATGTGAATCTACAATTATCTTAAAATGGAAAGTTTAGTTTAAAAAATAATCTTGCAAATAAAAGGCGAAAACCAAAGCATGTGTAACGCCTTCCCTGTATGCACGCTTTCTCGGTGGAACCACAAAACTGATAAGGGAAAGTTTCTTTTTATGGACATATTCCAGCTGACAAATGAAGAAGGCTTGATGAGACTAGAATATCCCCATGTGTCACCTTCTGTGAGGTGACAGATCTTTACGTGATCATCAACAGCTGTTGACATCACATAATAAGGCCTTATGAACCTCAGGCAGCACAACCTCTAAAGCAGTCTTGCCTCAAAACATCAAACCTGGACTTGATCAAGCATCTGGACTGGATTACAGTTATAGATGGATGTAGAGAAAATATGGATATGGATATAGAGAAAACGCAGGAGACAGACGAGCAAGGGAAATGTCTCTATGGGACAAAATCCACAAAATTCAGATTGTTGGAAAGTCTCCAGGACAAAAGATCTAGATTCTTCAAAAACAACAACATTGAAAAAAAAAACTGCCAGAAAGAAAAAATATGGAGGGAGAAGATAAATTAAAAGAAACATAAGTTATGCCAGCCAAGTACAATGAATGGGTCTGTTTTGGATCCAGGTACAAGCAAACTGTGTAAAAATTTTAGAAGCATCCATGTGACAACTGAGAAAATTTGAACACTGACTTAGTGTTTGATATTATTAAGAAATCATTAAATATTTTAGAGGTGAAAAATTGTATTGTGGATATAATTTTTTTAAAATTTGATATTTAACATTTTTTTCTAGATATATACTGAAATATTTATAGATCAAATTGTAAAACTCTGAAGTGGCCACTCTTTTGTAATTGTTGAAGCTGGGTGATTAGTACATGGGGGTTACTATATTAGGCTTTCTACTTTTGTATACATTTGAAATATATTAAAAAATTGTTTTAGAAAATATGAACAAAATAATCTAATATTCCTGATATTGGTCTCTGCAAAAGTAATATCTCACGTAACTTGGGAAGCTTGGAGATTTTTATGCATGGCATAAAAATTACAATATACATCCCTCTCCCCGCAGGACATAGAACACATTTGTGAGTCTTTTCACTCTCATCTCCTTGGAGACTTTATTGGGCAAAGAACCTTCAGTAGGCACGAAATTCATTCTCACAAGCAGACGGGTACATTATGTTCCATTTATTGCTCATCCTAAATTACAAACATTTCCAGTGAATGTAAAGGAAGATATGATTGAAAAGGACTCTATAAAGACAGGATGTTTCTGCGCAGTCCTCGTATCTGCTCACCTGTTCCAAACTTTCCAGAGATTTTACTAGAGCTTTAAGACGTTCTCCTGAGGGTTTGTTGTAGAGGGATTTTTCTTAAATAAGGAGTGCAAGTAACAAGTAATAGCCCACCCAATTGGAGATTAACAAAAAGAGTGTCAGTGTTCCCCAGTGTACACCAACATGGCACAAGTATACATATGTAACAAACCTGCACGTTATGCACATGTACCCTAGAACTTAAAGTATAATATAAATAAATAAATAAAGCATCACCCTGCACATCTCTGGTAATTATACAAGGGGATATACACAGCCCCCACCTTTCCTGAGTTCAAAAGGAAGGTGGGTTTTGAAAGAAGAACAAGGAGAGTAGATCTCTTTGGATCTCTTGATGCTCACAGCAAAGGGATCAAGGTATCTGAGTCAATTCTTGAGGCTTCTTTGAATACAGGGATGAAGAGAGAATATGGCAAGTTTGACATCAGGTCCCAGAAGTTTTGAGAGAAAAGAACAGATTGCTCTTTGCAAAACAAACCAAGCTAGGTGCATGGAGCCCTAGTGAATGGGAAGCGGAGAAGACATCAATGGTCTGAAATGTCAGACGAGTGCACCATCCGTTGTGGGTACCAAATCTGTGCTCCGCATAAACTTCCTCACCCAGAGTCAACTGGGCAGGGGCAACTGGCTATCCTAACTATCCTCTTCTCCAGGCCCTAATTACACCTCCCTGCAACAGGGACTCTGCCATCTAACACACAGGGAGGTGATTTGGTCCTCACATGTGGCTTTTTCTGCTGGGTCCCTTGAGGTCCATGGTAACCTCTTCTTCACTCTCTGCAGGCCACACTTTATAATAAGATCAGAGGCAGAGAACTTTGACAAGTACCCCCTTGCCCTCTGGCCCTGGGGTCAGCCCTACTCAAACAACATCTGCTGTCCCAAACCCGGGGAAGTGTAGATTTTGGCACTGATGGAAGGATAATAGCTATTGCTGATACTTAATCTTGGGGGCCTAGAATTCCCACTGTTTTCACAACTCGGAGCTTATTTCTACTAGTCCTGTCAGTGAGGATAAATTGGTATCAATAATGAGCAGAACAGTTTCCCAAAAGCCCAGACAGGCTGCAGGGAACACGTAATGAGCAGACAGTGCGGTTCATGCTGGGGAGCCCAGGTTTATCCAGGCCTCATCCTCACTCCCTTTCTCTACAGATAATTGGACCCAACAGGACCATTCTGAATCATTTTTCTCTCTTCAGTTATTCTTCAGTTCTACTCAAAGGGTCAGTTTAGGGCATAATTAAAGTCAATTACTTTCTGCAAGGCCATCAGGACAACCGTTAGAGCAAACGATAGCAGCCCCGCACTTGCTGTAGGAATTACTGGCTTGTCAGCCTCCAGGCTCACGGAGACAAATGATCAAAAAGTTAGAGAGATCCAGGTGTTCACCTATTTGCTCACTTATTCTTTCATTGTGAGTGTGCATGTGTGGGTGTGTGTGACATTTATTATGAGCCAGAGGGCAGGAGCCAGCGACACAGTGGTGCAGAGAATAATCGTATTCCCTGCCTTCGTAGGGCATACAGCTTGGTGGAGGACACAGATGTGAATTCAGTAATTGCCCCAATAAATTCTTATTCTCCTACAGATGAAGAAGTATGATATGATGTGATGGACAACAGAGACTTACATGGTGGGGTCTGGGCTGGTCTTTCCGAAGCTAAGACTGACAGGATGAGCAGGAGTTTACCAGACAAAGAGGAGTGGAGGGGTTTTCCAAACACATCTCAGCACAAACTGTTGTCTTTGCTGGGAGCTGAAAAAAGATAGTGTGGCCAGAAACCATTAGGTGAGACGCTGGACATGAGATACAACCTCAACAGGTGGAAGAAGGTCGTGAGAGATGAACAGAGGAATACAGTACAGCAGAGAGGATGCAGAAGCTGACGTCAGGGTGTCTCAGTTTGAAACCAGTGGCCACCCTATTCCTCTCCCATGTGGTCCCATCATGGGCCTCTCGGGTCTGGGATAAGAGGCTAATGTATATCTTATACCCTAAGCAGGGGTGGTTCCTGCACTTTAGCAAAAAGCTGAGAAACTAGGGAAAAGAGATGGAAATAATAAAGAAATAGGACAAAGACTTTGAAGATCAAAGCCCTCGGGCTGTTCTCTTTTTAACATTTTTCTATTTAAATTTTCTTTTATTTTTATCAAGAAGGGTCTCACTATGTTGCCCAGGTTGGTCTCCAACTTCTGACCTAAAGCAGTCCTCCCACCTTGCCTCCTAACATGCTGGGCTTACAATGTGAGCCACCACATCCGGCCTTCTGGGATGTTTCTCAACAAAACATTGAATGCCAAGATTGGTTTTGTGCCATGTGCCAACTTCACAGAAGCCAGTCTATGAGCCACCAACTCCACTCAGCAATTACATCTTCTGGAGCTTTAGTTCAATTCCTGTAGACACACCACTGCTTGTGGCCTGACTCTTTGCCACCCAAGTGTACTCAGCCCCCACTGGGGAGTCTGCCAGGCTTGCATGGCTCCCACTGCACTTGCTGTGCTGGGACCGAAAACAGTTTTTGTTCTCCTAGCTTAACTCCACTGGATTCATGGAGGCTCTGGCCTCCTCAATGGTTGTCCTGGGACAGGGAAGCTGGTTAGCACAATTAACACAACCTGCTCACGCAAGACATTGATGGTCCGTAATGTGAACTTTGACTAGTAGGAGACAGAGAATGGAAAAAAGCCAGCAGATAAATTATCTGGCCTTTCTCCAGTATGACGGACTGTTCTGAGCCACAGTGTTTCACATGTCTTCCCTGGAGATGTCCCACATGACTTCAGCAACCAGTTAGAGTTCTGGAGAAACCGTGGCCATTCTGGTAACATATGACCTTGTATTTGCTTTCTCTCCTTCCTGCTTTATCTCTTTGCGTCCCTTACTTTGGTTGTTGGGATTGCACCTCCCAATAAAGCATTAGCATGTCGGCTCTGCTTGGGGCTCTGTTTCCTGGTTTAAGATTCTGACTCCTGAATACTGAAGCAGTGAGTTCAGAAGGAGGAGTCCAGGCTGGGCTCAAACCTGGTGAACAAGAGTGCTGTGGTGCATGAATGAGTTCTTCCACAGGTGTGAGAAAAGATACTTAGTACATGCCACCCCTGAGCTATCCTTCTGTGGCAAATGTGTGCTTAAAGTCAGCAGTTCCCTAAATACACTTGAGATCACAGATGAAGCAAAATCAGACTAGCTCCCAACATAGAAAAGCACAATAGGAAAGAAATATTTGGTGGTGAGAAGTTCATAGCTATGAGCAAATTAGGCAGTGAGACCCAGCATGCACTGTGGGAGAAGTTGAAAACAAAAACATGGATAAAATTGCTTAATGGATTATAACAATATGCATGACTCTGTGCCAGGCAGTGTACTAAGACTTTCTTCTTTCATCCCATTTGCTTATTATAACAGTACTCTAAGACATACACTCTTACAAACCCTTATTTCACAGAGGAAGAAACAGGCCCAGAGAAGTTGGCTAACTCATCCAAGGTCACAGAGCTGAGTGGCAGAGTCAGGCTTGGACCCCAGGAAGGCTGGTTTTGAATTTCATGCTTCTAACCTGAGTACTGACTGTACTGCTTGGTGGAGTTCTCTGCTAGTCCTAACTTTCAGGCAGAGATGAGCACTACTGAGATCACATGCCTGTTTTGAGGGGCTGATACCAGGAGGCAGATTAGACTTTTCTGTCTAATCTGTAGTTTGTCTCTTCCATGAGTCTTGGGATCAGAACCCTGAATCAGAGAGCGACGGATACTGGCCAAGGTAGATGTGATGGTCTGAATGTGTTTAACACACAGCATGTATTAGAATCCCCAACTCAGCAGTGTCAGGAGGTGGGGCCTAATGGAAGGTGTCCAGGTCATGGGGGTTCCACATTCATGAATGAATTAGTGTCCATTATAAAAGGACCCGAGGCTGTGAATTCCATCTCTTGCTCTTTCTCCGTCTTTCTCCCTCTTGCCTTCTGCCACGGGTAATGCAGCAAGAAAGCTGGCACCAGATGTAGCCCCTTGATCTTGGACTGCCCAGCCTTTAGAACTGTGAGCCAATTAAATGTTTTCTTTGTAAATTACCTGTTCTCTGGTATTCTGTTATAGCAGCACAAACAGGCTAAGATCGTAAGATAGTAGGGAAACAAGCTCCAGATGTACTTGAAGTCTCTTATTCTTAATTTAGGAGTTAAAGAGCAATCCCCTCCAGTTGCCATTAGAAATGCTTCTTCCATATCAAATATTGTGGGATAGCCTAAAACACCTTTCAACACTTCTCCAAAATTCAACAGATATGATTTCCACAGACTTTACTCACAGGGGCTCCAGTAGAAAAGGAAGAGGCTTGGGTTTAATTGAAGGTGGCCTCAGACATCTGTGAGGAACAGCCCTTTTAGAGTCATATCCCTACAAAGAAAGCGTCAGAATTATTATCCTAATACGTGGACATCCACGGTTCCTTCAGCACCATCGAAATGCAGAGACAATGGGGAGATACAGGGAGAGGGCTCTGCACAGTGCGGCCAACTTGCCAGGTTGAAGATAGACAACCTCCATGGAGCAGGGACTTCAATCAGTTAATTCCCCACCCCCATTGTCGCTTACTAACATGGGACACTGATTAAAAATTAGATTCTCTGCACGAGGCTTAACTTATAATTTAAGAACTTTTGCTGTACAACCATTGCAAAAACAATTACATAAAGATTAATTAGCAAATTCCCGAAACAGTAGTAAACAGCAAAGTAGTTTAATTAAAACCATTATCTCCAAAATCTGAACGTTAATAACAGTTGTAGCCCAGGGAGAAATAAGAGGCACACTGGCACAGAGTGGGGTAAAGGGAGGATGTCCTTCAACACCAGCCCAAGTGTCGGCCCAAGTCTCCACGGCTGCTGTGCTGTTCATTACACTCCAGAACTCTCTGGCCACCACGTCTTGAGAGGCCCCAGGCTCCTCCTACGAGCCTCTGCATCTGTAGCCTTGACAAACGTGTCATTGCTGGCCTGCCTCCAACAAGAGGCTTTTAGCCTTCAGAAGAGAGGTAGGCAGCAGGGGGCACGAACAAGACATTTTAGTGGGGAATTCATAAAATTTGGATTTGTCAGAAAACATCTGTAACGATGACTCTTGTCCTTCGGAAGACACTGATAAATTTAACCCAACCCAGACCCCTTAACATAAACTCTGAAATAAAAGTTTGGCAAAGGAAGCCAGTGAGAATGAAATGTAACCATAGCAACTATGCAGTCAGCACACACACTGTACGATCACAGGGTCACAAGATCCTCACGAAGCCACACTATCTTCATTCTGTTATTATTTACTTATTTATTTATGAGACAGGGTCTCGCTCTGTTGCCCCAGTTGGAGTCAGTGACACAAAGTAGTGTGCGGTGCTCAGTGCAGCCTCTAACTCCTGGCTCAAGTGATCCTCCTACCCCAGAGTCCCCAGGGGCTGGGACTACAAGCACATGCCACTAAGCTCAGTTAATTTTTTTTTAAAATTTTTTTGCAGAGATAGGGTCTGACTACATTGCCCAGGCTGGTCTCATACTCCAAGCCTCAAATGATCTTCCTGCCTCAGCCTCTCAAAGTGCTGGGATTACAGGCGTGAGCCACTGCACGCTGTCGTATTACCTTTATTCTTAAGCCAAAGTCACTTGCTTAGCCTCGCACATGGGGAGTCTTCTCTTTTCAACTCTAAAGCCCATTTGTTCACCTTGATACCACACAGATGCCCTTTGTGGTGCAATATTTAGCCCAATGACGGCTAATTGTGTGAGTCTCACCATTGTGTGAGTCTGGCGTGAAGTATGCCCTAGACTTGACAATGATTGATTTCTCCAAAGAACCCCTTCAGCAGGGAGATCCCAAATCAGAGAGACATTCACCCGGGACAGCCAATGTCTGCACAGCTCCACACGAAGCACCAGCTACTGTGGAGGGGTTGACCTGGGCCTGGAGTCCAGGACAGGCTGAGGACCGCCCCTCCTCCAGTCCCCTCCCTGAGTATCAGTCCCTGAGTTAGACACTGTCACAGGGGAGGGTTAGGAAGCCACTTTCTGACTCACCACACCCATTCCAGCCATGTCCTCTCGCCCTGGCAAGCACCCAGGGACTCTATGTTGATTTGCCTCTCCCCTAATACAAGGCCCTGCCCTCCACCAGCAGAGCCAGACTGTCTGCCTGCAAGCCTGGCTTTTTATTCTGCTGCACTCCAGAAATTATGCAAATCAAGGCTATTAGTATAGCAGCTTTGCAGAATTCAGAAGAAAAAGGCAAAAAAAAAAAAAAAACCACGATTCCAAAATCCCTGTGCTTGGTTAAAAGACCATGAATTTCCTCATTGTCCTCACTCACTCTCTCGTCAATATGAGATATGTGCATCTGAAGCCTGCTTTTCAGTCATATGAACATCTATAAAAGAGACATCAGTCAGCAGAAACCTCTGGAACTGCAACATGAAAGAGAATGAGGGAAAAGCCCAACTCCAGCCAGGATGGAGAAGAGACAAAAGGCGAGATGTAGGAGGTGGCCCCGGAAGGCCCAGGCGGGGGTCTCTAGAGGAACCTGGGAAGACTCTGGTGTAGAACAAAGCTCCAGTGTGCTCTGAGCACTCTCGCTGTCCTTCCAGAGGGCCTCATTCCCCTTCTCACTCATCTCACTCACCACACGGGAAGCCTCTGGAGGGCAGAAGCTGCACACCTGTGCCCCGTCCCTTCCACAGCCCTGAGCAATGAGCAGGCACAGAGGTGGGGCCGGGGGAGGGCATAGAGAAATTGAGCTCCTTTGCTCATTCATTTCAGGGAGACCGCAGTGGTCTTGTTCCCTGTGAATGGACTGAGTTGCTTCTATCACTCAGAATCCCCGAAGGAACAGGTGGCGCATGGACATCAGAGGATTCAATAACCTGACAATTTGCAAAGATTTCGGTGGAACAGTGACAGCAGAGGAATGAGGGAGCATGTGATCCCAGGTGATCAGAAGGAGGAAGCTGCCTTGAGAGCAGGGACTCAGCCAGCCCGAGGTGGCCCTGCAGGGAGGACGCAGGAGGAATGAAGGCCCTGTCTCCCTCCTCTCCTTCTGCCCTCATCCCAAGGAGTTAAGGGAGCAGAGGCAAGGAAGCCAACTGGGTCATCCCTCCACGTCACCTCCCAAGGCCCAGAGCAAAGCAGAAAAGCTTCTGGGCCAGGCTCTGGCAGCACCACTTGGATATCCTCTGTAAGATGGAGACAATGGTCCCGGGAGAGCACAACTGAACACCTGGCGCCCTGGCCCACGTTGCCTCCCAGCTCCCCTCTCATCAGAGGTCCATGACAGCTCCTGCACCTGGCTCTGATGCTGTCCCACCTCAGGGTCATTCCACTTTCTGCTACGGGGCCCTGTCTGATTTCACAAGAGACCTCTAGGTCCACACTAAGACAGCCCAGACGTGTGGGCTTATCATCCCTGGGGATAGGCAGTAGCAGATGGTGGATATACAATCCTGCTTTCCATCTTTCGGGTGGAGAATTCTGGAAGACATCCTGTCCATGTCTTGGTGGGTCCTGGTGGACTTGAACCCCTGCTGTCCATGGCAGCAACTTTATTCATGTGCCTTCCCTGTCTCACTGTCCTTATACCCTCACTCTCATTTCCTGCAGTCACCTTCAAATAAGCAATCTGCACCCAAGACATTTTCTGGGGCTCTGCTTTTTGAGGAACTCAACTAAGACAAGTGAAAGCCAATAAATGGCACTGAGAGAGTTGATTATGGATATAAAAAATTATAATGTCAGATTGCTACCTCGTGCCATACATACAAACCAATTCTTGATGGATTAAAAAGTTCGGTGTAAAAACCCAAAGCCTAAAATGTTTAGGAGCATATATTTATGAGTTTGGAGTAGGGAAGGATGTTTTAAGTAAGACATAAAAATGGCTAACCACTCAAAAATTGATCATGATTATGACCTCGTAATTTAGAGCTTCTGTTTATCAAATGATACTATGAAGAAACTGAAAAGCAAGCTATGAACTAGAGAAGGTATTTGCAACCCTCCAATAAGAGAGGGTTATTTAGTATATCCTAAGAAAAATCAAAAAGGGAAAGATTTTTAAGTTGTAGGTCACAGAGGAGGGTAAATATATAAAAAACTTAAAATTAGTCATCAGAAAAATGCAAATTAAGACCCAAAGTAACCATCAAGAAAGGCAATCAAATGTGGCAGTTGAGAGCAAAGTCATTATGTCTGGTGGAGTTGGGCCCTGGCTTAAACCCGTGGGTGCCAGCTATGTGATCTTGCTGGCACTGCTTCCCCACTGTGGACAATAGCTTTCCATGCATTAAACAGGAATAACAGTAGTTCCTGCCTCCTTAGGTTGCTGTGTTACATGGAAGAAGACATGCAAAGCTCTTAGCACAGGTGCTTCACAAACAGTAAACATGCAAACTATTTTTAAAAACCATTTCCAGGCGACTCAGAGATTATGTAATGGGTGCTTAATGGGAGCACAACAGTACAGGTTTTTTATTTCGTGTGATCCAAAATATTGCACTTAAATAACATGTGGGTGACCTCACAGGAAGGAATGGGTTCTGCCAGCGGTGTGTCTATGTACCGTACTGCAGCCTCAAACACAGAGGAATGCATTAGCTGCATGTGAGCCCTCGTGATAAAAGAGATCTGAAAATAAATTGTGTATTTAATTCAGAGGGACTCCAGAGCTGCTCTTCTGGGATTGCAGCAGAAATCCTGGAGAAAGCTTAAGATTTGGGATTTTAGATCTTTATGCATCACTTACATCCACACAGAAAGGGAGTTCCAGGGACTGTGCACCCACAGAACAGTGCAAACCGGCCCACCCTGCGGCAGCCAAGACCTCCCGGAGCAGGTAGCCATGATGAAGGGGAACGGCAGCTCCCCGATGGCCTCCAAAGGACTCAAAACGGAAAGTGAAGATATATCAATGGCCTGAGGCAATTCTGGCAATGACATTCATATGGCCATTACGTTCCTGAACAGCAAGGGAACCCTGTGAGAGGAGGGAACAGTGAACTGGGGACCTAGATTCCAGCCCTCTCTACTCTGCGGAATCTCTGTGACAACTTTCAATGAGGGAGAATCATTTCTAGACTTCCTGGGGTTGGACTGAGGATCTCCAGAAGCAACCAACTTATATTCAGCATACACCAGATGCCAGACACGGCGTGAAATTATTTGTATGCATTTTCTGGTTCAATCCAAAGAACTGCTCTATAAACAAAGCTACCAGGACCTGCAGAGGATCAGGGTTAGGAAGTGGTGAAGCTGGTATTAGATCAAGCCTAGGTGAAGTCATGTTTGAGAAAGCACTGAAAGCTGAGTACAGTCAGAGGATTGTTTCCAAAGTTAGGCCCAAGTGGGCTTGCGAGAGCAGGCATCACCGCCAAAACAAAACAGTGACCCTCAAGGCACTGGAGGCAGACCCCAAGCAAACCTGCACATGCTGGGAAAGGCCCGAGGCCGGGAGGAGGAGGTATTCTCTGCAGCTGCTCAGTCTGTTCATTCTGCACAAGGAGCAGCGCTAGCTGCTAGGATACCCTAACAGCTCTGGGGCAAGCAGGGCATTTACTCCAGGCTCTGCAGCAGGAACTCCCATCATGGGGAACGCGCACTATGTATAGCCATCTGGGGCCTCACGCTTCAAGCCACAAGCCTGCCCCACCTGGGCCCTCAACCCCACCTGTAAGGTAGGAGCAAGTGTTCGCTCTTACCCCCCATAAAAAGAAGTGAGGAAGAAAATCGCCCATGGTGTGTAGGGGTTTGTGTGTCTGTGCATGTGTGTGTCTGCACAAGCATGTGTGTGTGTGCGTGTCTGTGTTTCTGCATGTGTGTCTGTGTATGTGTGGCTTTAGTTGACAGTGGCAGTCCAGGTCTGCAAGTTCTAAGGTGCAGGCCCACATCTCGCTAGAAAGGACAGTCAGAACCACATTAATCATTGCGTGGCATGTACTCCACGCCTCGCACTGTTCTCAGCACTTCACATAAAATAATTCACTTACTTCTCCCAATAACCCTATGAAGCAGGTGCTATTTTTATCCCGGTATGGCTTATGGAAAAATGACGGTGCAGAGAGATTTCATCTTTATCCAAGATTACACAACTAACAAGTGGCAGCACTGAGATCTGAGCGCGAAGAGCCAGGCTGCAGGGCACTTTACCTGAGATGGAGACACTCTGAACTTCTGCCCCCTACTCTCATATGCCTGGGTGATGGAGGAAACACAGGAGGTTGATTTTAATTATACTTCCTGTGAACGCACAATTCGCCAAAATCATAAGAATTCTATCCAATGTGAAAAGCATACATTTGCAACTCACTGGGGTGCCATACGTCATGAAAATAAACAGAGATGCTGCCCTCGGGAGGTTCAGGACAGGGGCGCAGTCAGGGTTGCATGAGGGCTCCAGGAACCCTCCTGAGTTCTGAAGGCACCCCTGGGTCCCAAGCCCCAGACTTCAAAAGCCCAGAGTGTTCTGTCTCCTGACAAGGCACTGGGGATCCAGGGACAGGTTCTTTACTTGGAAACTGGCTGAAGGCCAGCTCCACTCATGCCACTGCCAGGTACACACTCTGCTTGCTGCCAGGAAGATCTCAGAACAAGAAGCTCCCCCTGGAGGGGAGGGAGGAGATGCTACAGTCCAAAGACAGCATGGAGAGGACAGGGGGCATGGCAGAGAGAGGCGAGGAGAGGCGCAGCAGGGTTGGAGCCTCAGCTCTGAGAAGAGCTTGGGAACCGCCTTTGTTCCTGTGTACCTTCAATTGGCCAACTCACTACTAAACACCACTGTGTTCTAAGGCCTGGGGAGAGAGTGGATTAAAAAAGGCAAGCTTCCTGCTTGCATGAAGCTAACATTCTAGAAAAGAAGACAGGCCATAGGTGGACCGTCCCACTGGCCTGTCCACCTTCCTCATCTACTCTCTCCGAAGGTCAAATACAGCCACCCTCAGAGTGCAGCACAAGGGGAGGGGAAGAGACAGGCACCCCCAGATCACCAAACATAAGCTAAAAATGAGAGAAATGGGCACACTAGAAGTCCAGTCCCCAATGTGCAATATTGCCGTGGAGCAAGCATGTATCTGAAATATAGCAGTATTTTTTAAATGGAGAAAGAGACAGGAATAGCACCCGGAACACACTCTGCAGAGAAGTGGGCCCTGGCATGCGCTACGTTGTTCAAAGAAACATCGCGGCCCTACCTGACATTCTTAGGCATCCCCTGGCTTCTAGGAAAACCTGTCACCAGTGAACAAACATCAGGGCACAGGTTGGGCCCGGTGTCACAGTCATTGTGGCCAGGGCTTCTGGCTACAATGGTTCAGCGAGTCCAGGAATCTGTTCTGGCCCTATCTAAATGGTGCTATTTTAATGCTAGATTTCCTTGAGGTAATAAAACAAAAACAGGAAAACGGAGTGAAAGAATAATAGTCATAAATCACTAACCTAGGAGTCCAAACCCCCATTTAAAAGTAACTTGGAAGGTCAAAATAAAAAGGGAGATGCAGAAGCAGTGTTGAAATCCACAAAATAAAAAACGTTGCTGTGCCAAAAAAGACTCAGATCCACTGATTGCCAGAGTCTCTGGAGCCCCAGCTAAAACGAATGAGGAAGGGCCACCACTTCCACCAGGGAGGGCAAATATACACCCCTTCCTGGGCCAGTTCTCCTGGAGAGCTGCTGGGAACCTTGGACACGTCTTCCCTGGAAGAAAAGAGGCTGCAGTCAGTTCAGTGCCCGCAGAGAGGACGGTGGTCACCGCTACAGGTGGCATTCTAGACCTAGTCGATGTTTTGGAATCTCAGGGAAAATGAAAATGCCCACAGACATCTACACAGGAAAAGAAATAAGAAGAAAATAAGAATTTTAAAAGAAATAGAAATCTTTCTGACCTCAGACTTCTCTGCAGCGTTAAGTGTTGGAAGCAATCGAGTCCTGTCCCGGGAAAACTGGGAGGAAGAGATGTAGCAAGCTGTTTGTCACGTCTGAGAGGAACAGAAAGGGCAGTTCGAGAAGTGGAGGAAGTTAGATAAGACCAGTCAGTGGAAATCATGAGAAACGACAGATATTAGATCAGAACACATTTGGAAAGAAAAACATTAACATGATTTAGTAAGTTGGAGAGTTGACCCTTTGAAGAACCCAATAAAGTACAAAACTTTAACAAATCTAATTAAGAAAAAAGAGAAATAAAGAAAATTGGAACGAAGGAAAGAGACATAACACATGCTGATAAAAGTAATTATAATTATGAGATCATATTATGCAGTTATATGCTAATAAATTCCATCAACATGTAAAAATGTAACACTTAGTGAAAATAATAAATTAGGAAAAATAGCTCAAGAGGAAGTAACACCCTAGAATGAAGCCATAGCCATGGAAGAGACAGGAAAGTGTGGTCAGTACACTGCCTTGGAAAGTATTTGGAGGTGATGAGACTTTATTATGAGTGCATATTGTCTGGACTTCATGGAATAGATAAATTGCATACTATAAAATTTACAGCAGAATATAGAAGAAAATGAAAGGCAAATCCATTTACTTTATGAAGAAATTCTATTAACCAAATTTGGCAAAAATAGCATGAAAAATGGACTCACCAGCACTTCCCAAAATACAGTGGTGGGGAGGTTTTTCTTAACAATAATGGCAAAGGAAGAAATCATTAGGAACAAGATGGATAAATGTAATTAAGTTTAAATGTAAAACCTCGTATCAGAAAACACTGTAGTAAAATTCCAAGGGAAATGACAAACCAAAAACCATTTGTAAGAAATACAAGAAAGGATTAGTTATTAACACATTAAAAAAAATCCTCTCACAATTACAAAAACACTATATAACCATAATAGACAAGGACATTGAGACAATTATACAAGCAACAGAAATGAGCAATAAGCATGGAAAAGAAAGGCTCAAGCTCACTAGAAAGGCAAAGAATTACAAGTTAAAATCAGGATGTCATGTTTTTGCCTATTAAATTGGCAACCATGTAAGGGTTCTCTGCCATGGGCAAGACCATGCACTGATAACGGAAATATAAATTGATGTGACATTTTTGGAAAAGGATGTGACAACATTTTGCAAGAGTTTTAAATGTGTTCAGATGCCCTTTGGCCTGGTAATTCCACTGCTGGGAATCTATTCTAAAGAAATGGTCAAAGATAAACAGAAAATGTATGTTCTTCCCTAGCACAGCTGTGAGTTCCCCTAACTCAGGGGCCTTCCCATTGTCCTGTGGACTCCTCCTCTATCCGATCTCTAAATACTTGGGACCCAGGACCTATTACCTGAGACTGCTTTTGGCCACACTCTCCCTGAGGTATCTATTACTGTTCCATAGTTTGAAAAAGTCATCCGCACCCTGATGACTTCTAGATTTCCATATCCGGTCCCAATTTCTCTGAGTTCTAGCCTTGTCCATCCAGCAGTCTAGTAGACATCACTACTTGAATATTCAATAAGCACCCCAACACAACAGGTTCCAAATTAAATTGCTGGTCCCCTCCCAAGCCTTCCTCTCCTGTGTCTTATCTATTTCAGTAAATGACACCACTGTTTACATAATTGCTTAGATGAAAGACCCACAGTTTATAACTGAGTTATCTCTTGCCCTGCCACTTCACCTCCAACCCACCAGTGAATCCACATTGTGCTCCCTTCAACATCAATTCTGAATGCAGCCATCCCTTACCAACTCTTCTGTAACTGTTCACATCCAAGACATTGACATGCACCTGAAACGCTGCTCTAAGCTCCTACCTGGCCTCCCTGCTTTCAATCCAGCCGGCCCTCCCCAGTCATGCAATTCTCCGTCTGCACTCAGAGTGAGCTGCTTAAAAACCTGTGACTCTCAAGTTTCCTTCACACTTAGAATAAACTCTGAATTCTTTACCTTGGCCCTCAAGACCTTATTGTGTGGTCTCTGCTCACTTTCCTAGACTCCTGCTCTCTGCTCTCTCTGGCTCTCTCTAAACCAACCACACTGCCCCACCACTGTCCTCCAGTGGCCAAGTTCATTCCTGCCTCAGGTCAAGTTGTACTTGCCTACAACAATCCACACCTAGATTTAACCAGATTTCGCCTGCTCTGGAAGGTCATTCCTGGCCCTGGATGAAAACGACTTCTTCCTTTTGCTCCTGTTTCCATCACCCTCTAGTCCCTAATTCCATCTCAATTTTCCTCACAACGCTGATCACAGCCTGAAATGATAGGTTTGATGCATTTCCTTTCTATTACCTGTCTGGACTCCCCTGGGGATGGGATCTCATCAAACCCCATCATCCTCACTGCTGTCTCCAGTGCCTGACACCGAAGAGACAGCAAATACTTGCTGACTGAGATTAACAGTGGTGAAAACTGAAAACTGCCTGCATGTCCAAAAATAGTGCCATATTTTTTAGAAATATGGTGGAATCTCCGCAAACCCATTAGAATTGTGTTTTCACAAAAAAAACTTTAAGGAAAATTTTCATTGTTAAACAAGGTCATGTGATAAAAAGTAAGATGCAAAATTATATATTTTGGTGATTCCAATTTTGTAAAATTATTTATCTAGCTAGGTATTTAAAAATAAAGAAATACACTAAAACAGTAACAATGTTTGGATCTGTATAATAGAATAACAGGAGACTTTATTTCATTATTTATATTTTTTAATTTTGCAAATTTTATTTAAAAGAAAGTGGCATTGATTGACATTTTTTCTATTTGTGTTTTTGTGATATTTTGATCTATGTATACATTGTAGAAAAATTCAATCAAGCTAATTAACATATCCATCACCACACCAAGTTATCATATTTTTGTGTTGAGAGTGTAAAAAATCTATTTTTAGCAATTTTGAAGTGTACAATACATTCTTATTAACTGTGGTCCCCACACATCGAAACGCATCAGTAAAACTTCCTCTTGCAGTAAATTTCGCACTGTTTCATCAGCATCTCCTTTCACCCCGCCCCTTACCTGCCCCACCTCTGGTCACCACTGTTTTGCCCTCTATTTCTATGCAGTCAACGTTCTCAGATTCCACATACGAGTGAAGCCATGCAGGATTTGCCTTCTGTGCCTGGCTTGTTTCATAGCACAACATCCTCCCGTGCCAGCCACTTTTATAGAAAAAAAAATTGCGTACTCTGAAGTGAGAGAGAAAAATGACTCCTTCCTGGCTAACGGCCAGGAGGGAGGAAGGTGAAGGAGGCGGGTGAGCCAGTTCTAGGGCTGGTCCAGAAGGTGGCCGCTCTTGACCAAGAGATGGATGGGAGTGAGGCAGGGGGTCACGGGCTGGGCTCGGGCTGGAGGAGCCTGCGCCATTCTCAGGAGCCATTACAGGGACAGGAATTGCACACACATCACTGGTCCCTGACAAATGAATAAGTGAACTCCTCAATGGTGAGTCCACGTAGCCCCTAAAGGAGGACATTCTGGGACGCGAGTGTGGCAGAAACAGCAAACATGGCCTTTGCGCTCTGCCCCTGTGCAGGTGTTTTGACCACAGGCTCCTCACAGCCAGCCTGTGAGCAAATGCTGCCTCATGTGCTGTGCACAGAGAGGCCACAGATGGGACTGTGGCCTCTGCTGGTTCCCTTGGAATTAAAAACATCATGGGCCCAGGCCTGGAAACACAGAGGCCTTTTGTGCCAGTTAGGCGCCTTCGGGAGAAAGGAGAGGAAGAGGAGGAGGAGGAGGAAGAAGATGGGGAGGAAGAGAAGAAGGGAAGGAGGAGGTAAAGGAAGGAAAGGAGAGGGAGGAGAAGGAGGAAGGCAGGTGAGGAGGAGAGAAGGAGGGGCGAGAAGAAGGGAAAGCGGGAGAGAGAGGGGTAGAGAAAGGGTGGACGGAGGAGACGAGAGGAGGATAGATTTGGAGATGGGGGCAAAACCCCTGCGCCCTGGCCCTCTGGACACTGATCCTAAAAGCTGGAGCCGTTTATGATCTGAATGAAGGAAACATATCTGGGGAGCATTAAGGACAAATGAGTAGAAGAAATTGTGCTCCAGAGAGATGAAGACAGACAGAAACTTCAGACCCATCCACTAAAGGCTGAGGACACTTGGGAGGGCCAGGCCCTGAATGTGTCTCAAGAATCAGGGGTGTGCGCTGAGACAACCAGCTGGACACCCAGAGTCGCTGGCTTCCCCTGTGTCATCTACTGGTGGACCAGCTTATTCTAGAGCAATGTGGAAAGGAAGGATGATGGAGGCAGAAAAAAAGAAGAAAGAGGAGAGAAAGGAAAAATGGACAGAGAAGGGGAGGTAGAGAAAGAGAGAGGCAGAAAGACTGAAAGATGCCAAAGGCAAACTACAGCTGGGCATGGTGGTGCATGCCTGTAGCGGCAGCTATTCGGGGGGTGAGGCAGGAAGACCCCTTGAACCCAGGAGGTGGAGGCTGCGGTGGGCTGTGACCGCACCACTGAATTCAAGCCCAGGCAACAGAGTGAGGCCCTGTCTCCAACAACCACCAACAACAAATTGGTTAAAGTAAATCACCTCAGTACGGCTTAAAAGGAAGTAAAGAGGGCCGGGGGCGGTGGCTCAAGCCTGTAATCCCAGCACTTTGGGAGGCCGAGACCGGCGGATCACGAGGTCAGGAGATTGAGACCATCCTGGCTAAAACGGTGAAACCCGGTCTCTAGTAAAAAATACAAAAAACTAGCAGGGCAAGGTGGCGGGCGCCTGTAGTCCCAGCTACTCGGGAGGCTGAGGCAGGAGAATGGCGTAAACCCGGGAGGCGGAGCTTGCAGTGAGCTGAGATCGGCCACTGCACTCTACCCCGGGCGACAGAACAAGACTCCATCTCAAAAAATAAAAATAAAAAAAGGAAGTAAAGAGGATAGGTCAAGTCATGCAGTGTCCTCACCTGGTTATCAGAGAGAAATGGACAGGAGGAGGGGCTTTGCCGAAGTACAGCTCCCAACCTGTGCACACTCAGGCCGTGCACAGCAGAGGTTTTCACAAGCATGGATCCCTGTGACCCCAACAGTCTTACAGGGTGTACGGAACATCCCAGCCCATTTGTCAGGTGAGAACTGAGGGTTTGGAGAGGACAGAGGAATCACAGAGCTGCAGCGGGTAGCCTCTGGTCCTCCACAAGGCCACAGGTGTGCGGAAGGAGATGGAGGTAAAGCACCTGCCGGGACAGGAAGGGCCTCTATGGATTAGGGATGTTTCCAAAGCTGGTCAGAGACCTAGGGCCAGAGTGGGAGGGCTGCAGCTGGAAGGTGGTGTATAATAGGCTTTGGGTATTTGTGTCCGTGGTTGGGCGGGTGAGGTTTCCAGTTTCCAGAGTGCACTGCAGCCTTTGCCCACACATCACCGCAGAAACCCCGCCATTTGGAAGGTGTTCTGTGCAGACACCTAAACGTCATTATCCCAAAACACCAAGCCAGCCAGCCAAGGCTTCGGAAAGTACCTGAACAGCTGAGCTTGCTGTTTTGATGAAACACTGTTTGACAGAAAAACAGGCTGCCCCCGGTAATATGTAGAGAATGATAGGATTCATGAATATGCATGAAGTCCTCTTTCTAGAGACAATTGCCGCAGCGGTTATTGGAGCAGAACAGGCCGGGTGGGAAGACAGCTTATTCCCAAAGCCACTCTGCCTCCCTGCTGGGAGTATATGGAACTTAAGATCATTTCCTGGGGCCCCATGGTGTGGTCTCAGCACTAGCTAGGCCCACAGAGGCCCTCTGAAGGCCACATGATGAGGGCCACCTCACCCCAGCCCACCTCACATTGGTCAGAGCAGAAAATAGAGCTGAAAGGGAAGAATGGGTTTGCCCAAGGTCACACAGCAGCTCCTGAGGGTCAGGGCCTCTGCACCAGGTCAAGCGGCCCCCACATTGCAGGCCCCTGGGAGGACACAGATGCAGACCAGAATGTCCTGAGGGCAGAATGTCCTGAGACCAGCTGTCCTGAGGGCAGAACAGCTCAGCTGGCATGCCCACCCTGCAGGGGAAGGACTGCCTATGCCCACACTGATACAGGGGAACTACGGTGAGGAGCTGGGTGAAGACCCCCACAGAGCTAGGCCCAGGACCCCCAGTGGGAGAGTGTGGATGCGTATCTGCCTCCACCCCGAGCTGTCTGCAATTTCTTTCCATGCAAAGGATAAGGTCTGACCAACACAGTCACAGTAAGGCATGAGTGATTCTCAGGTTAACTCTACTTTTTAAGTAGAAGAGCCCACAAAGAATTCAAAACAGAACTGCCATTCAACCCACCTATCCCATGACTGGGTATCTACCCAAAGGAAAGTCAATTGTTCCACCAAAGAGACATCTGCACCTGTATGTTGATCACAACACTATTCACAATAGCAAAGGCGTGGAATCAACCCAAGTGTCCATCAACAGTGGGCTGGAGAAAGAAAATGTGGTACATATACACTGTGGAATACTATGCAGCTGTAAAAAATAACCAAATCATGTTCTTTGCAGCAACATAGATGTAGCTAGAGATTATTATCCTAAGTGAATTAATGCAGAAACAGAAAACCTGTTTTCTCTTATAAGTGAAAGCCACACCTTTGTTCCCCATGCACATAAAGATGGCAACAATAGATGGGGGGACCACTAGATGGGGGAGGGTGGGACAGGTGTGTGGGTTGAAAAACAACCCATTGAGTACCATGTTCACTGCCTGGGTGATGGGGTCATCTGAGCCCAAACCTCATTGTCACTCAATATACCCGGGTCACAAACCTGCACACGCAGCTGCCAAATCTAAAGTAAAAGAGAAAATTCTAAAAAGAAAAAGGAGAAGAGGAAGAGGAACCTAGAAAGGCAAAGGGAAGAAGCAGCAATAGTGGATGATGCTCAAGTAGTCCATAGATTACCCCAGCCACACCCCTAGTCCACTGGGAGCAACATAGCCCAAAGCCCGAGGTGGCTTTGAGCCACACCCCTGGTCTGAGTCCTCGTGCAGCCTCCACACCTCATCAGCAGGAGCAAGGTGGGAAGTTGGACATTTTCCAAAGAAAGCCAGGCATGCTTGGACAGCAGAATCTGGCCACTGTCAGTCTCCAACGCCTGGTGCTCTGAAGCCTGAGGAGAGTGCAGGGCAGGACGAGCCGGCTGTCGGGTGCATCTCACATTGAAGAGGCAGGGGACAGCGGTTCCCTTTGATGGAGCTGGGCAGATCTGAGGTTTGCCGGAAGCAGCAACCCCCATTTCACCTGCTTTTGAAGGAGTCTGAGGTAGATGGCTGGCAGGAATGCCATGCCATACTGAGCACAAGGGCCACTCACTTGCAGAGCCTGCTGTGAAGAGGGAATCCAAACCCACCTTGCTGGTGCAAAGCTCTGCAAGCCCAGGGCGAGGAGAGGCCATCTGGAGTTCACAGGCATTTAGGAAGCAGAGTGGATACATGAGGAGCACTTTTGGAAACCTGTTTTGTAGCATGGCACCCCAGAGACCTAGGAGTGATCTCAAGCTCTGCCACTTTGGACAACGTTTTTGTCAGCTCTCTGGGCCTCATTCTCCTTCTTTGCAGCTGGTTTCATGCCATGTGTCCTGCCAACTCACTGCCTCATTCACACTGGCCAGTGTTCTCTGCCCAAGAGCTTCTCTGCTTCACGTACCATTCCAGAGATGCCAGGGATCGCGCACCTTACGTGACAATGCTGGACTGATGGGGAGGGAGCCAGTGGATAGACATGCCCCCATGTTCACTTTCCCTCATTCTCTCTTCCTGTCTTCTCAGTTCCCTATCCCAAATTCTCTAAAATCACATCCAAAAATCAATCTTCTACACACAGGCCCTCGTCCCAGGTTCTTGGGTCCTGGGAGGAATCCCAGCTAAGACAGAAAGACCTGCAGACCCACAGGAGTTCCAGCCATGGCATGCACGACCCTCCTCTGCTGAAAGCAGGCTGGGGTTTTACTTCCCCTTCTTGTCTGTGGGTGGGCACAGGTGGGGAGAGGTGCAAGCTCAGGAGTTGGGCTATTCCATGGCCTCGCCCCTGCCTGGGAGTTATGTCATGGATTCCTGGGTGGGTCTTCCAGGAAGAGAAACAGATCCAGAACTGTGGACACAGGGTCAACTCTCTGAAATCCCTTCCTGATGCTTTGGAACTTGTGGTCCCTTAATGCTTCAGTCTCAGCAGCGCCTTGACAATCATGCCGCCGGCCTTGCCAAGACCTCTCCCCAGTACAATGAAGGGTCTATGCTCTCCCAGCATCGCCTCCAAACAAAATGGTCCCTGCCTCTGAGATGTGGCAATACAGAGACCACGCATCATGGGGTAAATGAACAGAAGGGAGTAACCAAGGAGAACCAGCTGGTTCAGGGATGGGGCAGAGAAAACAGAGGAAGAGCCTGGAGTATCTTGTGGCCACTAGACAGTAAGAAAGTATTAAAAACAGCCAGGAGGTCAGACAGCCTGGGTAACATAGCCAGACTCCGTCTCAAAAAAGAATAAAATAAAAAATAGCCAGCTATTTGGGAGGCTGGGGCAAGAGGATGACTTGAGCCCAAGAGTTTGAGACTGCAGTGAGCTATGATTGTGCCACTGCACTACAGCCTGAGCAGCAAAGTGAGACTGTCTCTAAAAACAACAACAGCAACAACAAAAACATATATGTATGCATATGTGTATTTCAAAAGGCTACAGGAAGCAGACTGAAGGTGCTCCGAATGGCCAAAGTTAGAACAACTTGAGTGAAATAAACAACTGTAGCATTGAATTATAGCCCAAAATATAATGTTAATATCCATAGGTCCATCCTGATTAAATACATAACTGAACAAATAAATAAATGAGGGAGAAGTAGCAATTCTTCCTTACAGACGAATTCCAAATAATAAATGTAGAAGAAATAAGAGAAGTAGAAATTCATCAATGGCACACCACAAGTATTGTTACAGCCAAGATCTACTGATGGATATGAAAATGAGTGGGAGAAAGTTTAAGCAAAAACAGGATATTTACATAGTCTCAAATATCTGCTTTCCAATACTTAGTAATTTCAAAGATAAAAATAGTACGTTTGCAGTAGACCATTCTGGTAGATACCACCTTAGCCAAGTGATCAAGGACTCACCAATAGTAAGACACACTGAAGTAACATCACGTGTCCCCAGGATGAGGCACTAAGAAGGGCAAGTCGCTTCTGTGGGATCCTTCCCAATAAAGCATAATGTCAACAGAATCAGGAGAAAATAGCAGACACACCCAAATAAAGGGACATTCTGCAAAATAACTTACCAGTCTTTCTCCTTCTTCCTTCTTCTTCCTTTTCTTCCTTCTTTCTTCCTTTCTTCTTTCTTCTTCTTTTTTTTTTTTTTAAGACAAGGTCTTGATCTGTTGTGCAGGCTGGAGTGCAGTAGCCTGATATGCAGGGACATGATCATGGTCACAGCAGCCTCAACGACCTCCCAGGCTCAAGCACTCCTCCACCTCAGTCTGCCAACTACCTGGGACCACAGGCATGCAACACCACACCCAGTTATTTTATTTTATTTTATTTTTTAGAGATGAGGTCTTGCTTTGCTGTCCAGGCTAGTCTCAAACTCTTGGCTCCAAGTGATCCTCCTCCCTTACAAAGTGCTGGGATTACAGGTGTGAGCCACCATGCCCTTAACATGGTGGCTTAACAGTCTTCTTCAAAAAAATATTTTTAATACAAGGTCTTGCTCTGTTGTCCAGGCTGGAGTGCAGTGGTGTAATCATAGCTCACTATAGCCTTGAACTCCTGGGCTCAAGTGATCCTCCCACCTCAGCCTCCGTGGTAGCTGGGACTATAGGCACATACCACCATGTCTGACTTATTTTTATTTATTTATGTATTTTTTGTAGAGGTGGAGTCTTGCTATCTTGTCCAGGTGGTTCTTTAAAATTTTTAAGATTAAGAAAGACAAGAGAGGAACGAGAAACTCACAGATTGTGGGGTGGAGAGATGGAGGGGCAGGTGGCTAAATAACACATGGGAGCCTGGGGCAGATCCTGACACAGAAAAAGATTTTTATTTTTGTGTAAGAGGTATCAAAGAAAGAAAAGGAGAAAGAAGAAGGAAGGAAGGAAGGAAGGAAAGAAGGAAGGAAGGAGGGAGGGAGGGAGGGAGGGAGGGAAGGAAGGAAGGGAGGGAAGGAGGGAAGGAAAAGAGAAAGAAAGAAAAGAGGAAAGAAAGAAAGGAGAGAAAGAGAGATAAAGAGAGAAGGAAGGAAGGAAAGGGAAGGAAAGAAGGGGAGGGAGGAAGAGAGGGAAGGAAAAGAGAGAGGGAAAGAAAGAAGAGGAAAAGAGAAAGAGAAGGAAGGAGAGAAGGAAAGAAGGAAGGAAGGAAGGAAGAAAGGAGGGAAGGAGGGAAGGAGGGAGGAGGGAAGGAGGGAGGGAGGGAGGGAAGGAGGGAAGGGAGAGAGGAAAGGAGGGAGGGAGGAAGAGAGGGAGGGAGGGAGGAAAGGAGGGAGCTGGGGAGGGAAGGAAGGGCAAACAAAACAAGATTGTTAGAGGGAAACCCGGTGAAATCCGAATGAGTTCTGTGCTGTGGTTACTAGCACTGTCCTAAGGCTAATGTCTTAGTTTTGATGAAGGGTCTATGGTTGTGTAAAATGTTAACAGATTGGGGAACTAGGTGAAGGGTATGAAGGAATTCTCTGCACTCTTTTGCACCTCTTTGGTAACTTTATCACAATATTGAAAACAAACACTAACTGTCAAAACATTCAAAGGAGCAAGAGGGAAAAATCACATAAACGTGGACACCTGTGCCTGCCACTCCCTTGGCGAGCGTGAGATCAGGAGTGAATCTGTGCACAGGCCTCGGCATGTAGGCGCCTCAGAGCTGTGGCCCCAAAACCCAAGCTGGTTATTTCCTCTGTTGCCCCAGAGAAGGAGCGGCCCACAGTTCAGTCACAAGATGAGAATCCAGTGGTCTGGAGGGATCCAGTACTCCTGGTCTCCCAGGAGACTCCCTTGTCCTGCACTTTGGACCAGGGCCTCGTGTTCTGAGTGGAGACCGCCAGCCGTGTGTTGGGCAGGGTTCCACGGTGGCCCCGGGGTTCCCTTTTCACTGTCCTGGATTGCAGCGTAAGCCTGGGCTTGGAGGCGGACTGTGGAATCACCCTCAGGCTTTGCTCCTCTCCTCTGGTTCCACGCTTCCCTGGGGCCCACCCGCTTCCCTCCAGGCACTCACCCTGACCCACGTACTCAGCACTGCCACACGCTCCGAGTGTTTCAGCCTGGACTCTGCGGGGATTATGAGGGCCATGCGCTGTCCTTGTCCGATGAGATCAGGTAGTGTGGGGTTGTGATAGACATATTTATATTGGTGTTTGACAATGGTTCCTGGCTGACAACCTCCGTAGCCCTGGCAACTGTCTTTTGTGGTCATGTTGGGTGTGTCAGGCCTCAAGAACAGGCCTCAGGAAACAGCATCTCTCCAAGCTCTTCCTGCCCTCCCTTCACCTGCCCCAAAGCAGGATTCAAATCTTCTCCTGCCTCTCTGATTTGGGGTCATAAGATCCTCCCCAGAGAGGGTCCCACCCTACTCCCTGGGGGAAGGAATGCACACGTCTCGGGGCTTCTCCTAAAAACCCAAGAAGACTGGGTTTGGGAGTTTCAGGACGGCTGAATACAGGCAGGCTCCCAGAGGGTGGCCCCCAGGGAGGGCACGAAAGCCCCATGGCCTCCTTCAGGTCTACCTCCCCTGTGCATCTCTTATCCTTTATAACATCCTTTATAACAAACCGGCACACGTGTTTCCCTGAGTTCTGTGAGCTACAGTTGGTCAGAGGTTCTGGAGGCCGAGACTTGTGACTGGTGTCGGGAGTGGGACAGTGTTGGGGATGGAGCCGTCACCCTGTGGAATGTGACACTCTCTCCAGGTAGACGGTGTCAGAATGGATTTTGGACACCCTGCTGGTGTCTGCTGCAGAAATCATCGCTCGCTTGCCGGTGAGGAAAACGCCCCACAGGTTTGCACACTTCTGTGCTGATGATTGCTGTTGCAGTGGTTTGAGGGCAGAGGAAAAACATAGTTTGAGAGTTTTTCCAAAACAACTATTTTCATTGTATTTAGGATAGAGACTGCTGAGAGCAGGTGGGATTGTCTTGGAGCCCTGCTCCTCTGTGCCCTCAAGATCCAAGGTCAAAAGGTACTACTCAGGCCAGGCGTAGTGGCTCATGTCTATTCCTGGCACTTTGGGAGGCCGAGGCGGACAGATCACCTGAGGTCATGAGTTTGAGACTAGCCTGGTCAACGTGGGGAAACCCTGTCTCTACTAAGAAAAGAAAAAAAAAAAAAAAACAACAAATTAGCCAGGCGTGTTGGCACATGCCTGTAATCCCAGCTACTCAGGAGGCTGACGCACAAGAATGGCTTGAACTCAGGAGGCAGAGGTTGCAGTAAGCCCAGATCATGCCATTGCACTTCAGCCTGGGTAACAGAAAGAGACTTCATATCACAAAAAAAAAAAAAAAAAAAGGCTACTCAGTCAGCCGCTGTGACCACTGGGCCTCCATACCGTGGCCACACTCCACAGATGAACTAGGCATCCTGGGTGGTGTTTTAGGATATGACCTACAGGAGGAGCCAGGGTCGGGGAGATTGACAGCCAGTGGGGCCAGACAGTGTCAATAGCACCAGAGCACACTAACACCCAGCCAACTTCACCCTGAGCGAGGGCCCCCACCAGCCAGCAGGAGAGGCTGTCATCGTGACAAACCAGCCTGCCATCCGCTTATGCCGCCTCATTGGCCCCATGGTTAGGGAAGGAAATGTGATCTCTCCTTCCTGCCCAGTTCCTCCTTAACTGCAGGCCCAGGGCGGGGTGACAGCAGCAGCTGGCATCTTCCAGGTGGGACCCTGTGCACCCTGACTGCGAGGCCAGAGGGGAGGGCCGGGGGGACGCAGTTAACAGGCAGGCATCTCTCAGCCCGGAGAGCCACGCTCCTCCTGGAACCCTGCAGCCAGCGACAGCTCCCAGGCATGGGGAAGTAGGAAGCGCTCTCCCGGCCGTGGAATCTGTACCTGGCGTTTAAAGTTTCCTCTCCCAAGTGATCCTTGGGACACTTGCTTATTGTTAAAGGAAAAACCTGCACCGTGTAGAAGAACATCCCCCCAAACTGGGAAGGGGCCGAGAGACCAAAGAATGACTTGGACATGCCCAGCTTGAGGAGTAGATGAGTTTATTAGGACTCCATGCAGGGCCTCCCTGGGTGGTGGCAGGACAGCTCCGGAGACCTGCTCCGCCTCCCATCTCTAAGCTGCTTTTGAGCTAGGTTTCTGGCTCTGTGTGCAGTGAGACTGTTTCTCTTGGTTTCTTCCCAGATATGCTCTGGGATGTTTGGGTTCTCAGGGACACCTGCTTCTCGGCTGGGCTCTCTGGCCTTGATTCATAACCTGTCCTTCAGGGTTCGAGCAGCAGACATGCACCCTTTGGTAACCTGGTGGGGGACCTGTCACCCTACACTGATGATCCCACACTTGGACTGAAAGGGAGGGTAAATAGAATACTTCCTAGGCAAGCTTGGGTGTGGAGATTTAACTATAAGGAAACTTGCAATAGGAAAAACCGCTGAAAATTGTTGTGCTTTCCGTGTGGCTTAACCTACCTTCAACTACAGAGGCCCCCAATTGGCCATCCCTTCATGAGTCACAGTTCGCAGGCCACAGAGATTGGCTCATGGTCGAGCCTATGACCCAGGCTTATCTGACAGGAGAACACCCGGGACTTTCTTCCTGGGAACGGCGGGATATAGCTCCTCTTCCTATCGGCCAGGCTGCCATAGGCTATTGAGATTGCTAAAATAACTATTGCAGGCATAAAGGGAGTCTGTCTGAAGACAAAATTAACACCCAAAGGACAGAATGTCTGAGAAATAGAGCTGGAATTCTGAGGACATTTTGAATCTCTGGATCAAACTGTACCTGAAGCCAGCCTATATTTAGAATTTTTGTTTCCATCCATTTGAGTTTTTAGGCCAGTTTGGATTGGGTTCCCTATCACTTGTATCTGAAATAACTGAACATCTAGAGGTTGGCTATAATGCACTTTACCCAGTGATCATCCCTGGGTGGCCAAAATCACGATTTTTTTTATAACTTCCTTTCTCTGGCCTGAATTCTTGAATTTCTCTCTAATAAGCTTTTTTTCTCTCTAATAAGATTTTTTTAGATTTTAGAGATTTTAGAGAAGATAATAAAATTATTTTTACCTTGATATGATATTACTTGTCCTCTGTTCTCAGGTGCCCTTCAAACTCAGGGGAAGGCCCCACTTGGATGTCCTAGGAGTTCTGATCTGCTTGGAACTTGCCTGCCAGGGCACCTTGCTCTGGAACTTTATAGCCTTACCGACTAACACTTGTGTATTAATTACATCTTTTTATATTCTGTCTTGGAACTTGGCAGATCCTAGAGAGACTACCCCTCCTAGGGCTAGCCAATGGCTGGAGATAGTAAATGAGCATCCCTTTCATATGAAAACCACCAAATGCAGAGCTCACATCCCCCCAGGCCCCCTTTATCAGACTTGCATGGGCTCATATACTCTGGGCCACTATTCCCTTTCCCTGATCATCCCAGGGCCAGGCGCTTGTAGCCCAGAGGCCTCTGAAAGTACTAGAATGAGCCAGTCCTGAGCCCCAAGACTGCTTACCCTGCCCTGCCCTGCCTTTTCCATGGGAACCACAGTAAAGGCTCTGGTCTCTGTTTCTCCCTTGCTCTCCCTGCCTCCTGACTGACTTTGGTGCGTCCCCAGTAGGCCCTGTATGGCATGCCTCTCACTTTGGGAACTGCAAGTGAAACTGTCTTTGCAAAATCTGACAGTAAGAGGCTCCATCTTGCTTCTACCCTCCAAACTGTCCTTGGTCATTCCTGGGCATAGGCCGAGTTAATTTTGGGAGGAATTACGCTTTCTAGTTTAAAGCAAGAATGATAATAGCTCTTCCCCAAACTAAACCATCTTTGTAAAACTAATGAAAATCCACAAGATTAGGATGATGAGAGGCACCTGAATTCTGCTAAGATCTAGGCATAGCTAAATGACAATCAGCCTTTGCTCCAGAAGTCACAAGATTTGTCACTTCCCCAATTACTCCTACAGGTAACATCACTATTGTAGAACCTAAGCCTGACCTTTGGAGATGTCTTTTCAGACTGCAAAAAGTGAAGTAGAGGTTCCTCTTCAAAGAGACTCTCCTCCCTATCTAATTAAGAACAAATAGTAACTTCTCTTAGAAGCAAAATTTATACAAAGACCTGTGCTAACATTCTTAACTATCTGCCAGCCGTAATAAAGAAATCAAGGTACTTTGTGTTCTTAGCTCCCACAATTTAGCCTAAATATTTGCCCTGGCATGCTTATACTGCTCCAAGCAAGCATTAGGTCATAGCCTGTTCCTCTTCCTTATTTGGAGGTGTTTTTACCTTTCTCAGCATTCCACAAGTTACTTCTTCCTTCCTTTGTTCTCCTCTGCCTTTGCCTCTTTTAGAAAGTTCTAAGCTGCTAGCCAACTGGGACAAATACAGAATGTGAGGTCCCGTTCCAGCCAGTGGAAACCGGACACAGCAGTCGGGTGGACACGTCAGGTTGTAAATGACCCTGTCTCCTTTGTTCAGTGTACTCTCGTGGCAAAACTGCTGGTGAGCGAACCCTTTCTGCAGAAAGTAAAACTGGCCTTGCTGAGAGAATTAAATTTGTGTTCAAGTACTGTTTCTCTGTAGCACCAGGGAACAAGCATTCTATTTTTAAATCAACATTTTTACATATAACAAGGCTTTGGCATTTCTGAGACCAGATGACTCCACCCGGACTTGTGGCTCATGACTCAACAGGTCCTGCGGCCCCACCCAGAGGCAAACGCAGCACACGAGGACCGTTTTCCATACTCCTATGATTTCATTCTTAACCAATCAATAGTCCCCATTCCTAGCCCCTGCCCACCGAACTACCCTTGAAAACCCTAACCCCCAAGAGCCTTGAGGAGACTGATTTGAATGATAACTCCATCTTCTGCTTGGCTGGCCTTGTATCAGGTAAACGTTTTCTTTACTGCGATGCTGTGGTCTCAGTGAGTTGATTGATCTGTGCAGCAGGCAGGAAGAACTGGTCAGGGAATTACAGGAATAACAAATTATCATTTTATTGGCAATCCTCTTCTGATCCATTGACCTCACCATATCTAAATAATAATAATAAAACTCACATTTTAAAACAACATTCATCTGTTAGGTACCACACACTCCACAGGGTGCTCAGACAGACCCCGTAAAGCCACCAGTGACATGTGGCTACGTGCTTAGCCATGGGTGCTTCTTTAGATGCCCTAGTTGCAGGGGAAATCCTAGACATACCAATGACTTTTCTATACATAATATGGATATAGGGGTTAAGAAGAAATTATTTAGGCAGATAGTAGGAGTAAGAAAGACCTTTGCAAGGTTTTCCTTTTGATAAAAGCAGCCCCCAAATCATTTTCTTTTCTAATAAAGAGCAGCCTGTAAAATTGAGCTGCAGGCATAAATAAGCAAGCTGGAAGCTTGCACAGGTGAATGCAGGCAGTTGTGCCACTAGGAAAAGGCTACCTGTGACTAGGCATATTCAAAATGGCAGCTCCATATTCCCTTCTCTTTGCCAGCCACGTGTACGGTGAGGAGCAGACAAGGTGGCCCAGCCAAGTGGAAAGCTCATTTGCATAAGATTAGGGTGGGGCGACCAGCCTTCCCCGCATGCTATGTAAATGTCACACCTGGTGGAACCAATCTGCGGGCCCTATGTAAATCAGACACCGCCTCCTCAAGCCTGTCTATAAAATCTAGTGCGATGTGCTGGAGGCCAGATTTTCCTTTCAGAAGCCCTTCTCTCTCACTAGGAAGAGAGCTGTTCCCCTTTCTCTTTCTTTTGCCTGTTAAGCTTCTGCTCCTAGACTCACTCCTCATGTGTGTCTGTGCCCTTAATCTCCTTGGCATGAGATGATGAACCCCGGTATTTACCCCAGACAACGATGCCTCTTAAATGTATTTTTGTAACTGGTACAATGTTGAGCAAACAATGGGCACTTAACCAACACACACTGGTTATTTGATAAAGCAGACTAATCAGGCCACACAAAAGCCACAGTTGCTATAAAATATATTGCTGGAGGGGCCTCTGATAGCTTCTAGATCTGGATTTATAGAGTGTTTCTTCCATTATAAGTTATGAGGGTCTATCTTAGGCTGGGTTGCCCTAGAAGCAAACCTGAAACAAGGGTTTGCATGCCACTTGGCTGATTTAGGAGGCAATTCCAGAAAGCACAGAAAGGAAGTGGGAAGTGAAATAGAGAAAAGAGAGAGCCCACCCCAGGAGTGTTGGTGAGCAACTGAAGCTTAGTCCCCTGGGGACCTCTGAAGGGTAATGGTCTTCATACAGTGGCACATGAAGGAACCCCTGGAGGGGTTGTTAGAGTCTGCGCCCCAGCCCAGAGTTCCCGATTCAGTGGTCCCAGGTGACATGGCCACTGCTGGGCCCAGGACCACACTTGGAGAAGCACAGGTGCCCACTGGTACTACCCTCTGTCTCTACCCATCCCTAAGGAACAAGAAGTTTTTTAACTTTTATTTTAGGTTGAGGGGTACATGTGCCCCTCATGTACATGTTTGTCATATAGGTTTGTTATATAAGCAACCTTGTGCCATGGGGGTTTGTTTTCTGGTGTATTTCATCACCTAGGTATTACCGTACTACCCTGATCTTCTCCCTCCTCCCATCCTAATCCTCCAATAGGCCCCAGGGTGTGTTGTTCTGCTCTATGTGTCCATGTGTTCTCATCATTTAGCTATCACTTATAAGTGAGAACATGTGGTATTTGGATTTCTGTTCCTGGATTAGTTTGAAGCTTGGGTATCTATCATCCAAGTAAACCTCATTGCTGGTGGAGGGCAGCCCTCAGGGACAGTGGCTCTCTAGCAGCGGTGGCCTGTCTCTGCATGGGGGGAGAGAAAGTTCTTGCACAGAGAAGCTGGCACTTGCAGTAAGGCACCATGAGCTCGCCTGGGGAGAGTCAGCACTGAACCGTGTGGGAACCCCGTCAGTGTCTGTTTTGGCACCCTGCCTGTGATGGTTAGTTTTATATGTCAACTTGACTAGGATATGGGATTCCCAGTTAGCTAGGAAAACATTATTTCTGGCTGTGTCTATAAGGGTGTTCCCAGAAAAGGTTGGCATTAAAATCAAGCAACCGAGTAAAGACTGTCTTTATCCGTGCAAGCTTGCGTCACCCAACCCATTCAGCACCATAAGAGAATAAAAAAGAAAAAAACTGAGGAGGGGGGTTTTGCTTTCTGTTCTTAAGATGGGACATCCACCTGTTCCTGCTCTTAGACACTGGAGCTCCTGAGGCTTGGGCCTTTGATTAGAACTTGTGTTAGTTAGTTCTCACACTGCTATAAAGAACTACCTGAGACTGGGTAATTTATAAAGAAAAGAAGTTTAATTGACTCACAGTTCCACAGGCTGTACAGGAAGCATGACTGGGAGGCCACAGGAAATTTACATCATGGTGGAAGGCAAAGAGGAAGCAAGCTCGTCTTACCACGGTGGAGCAGGAGAGAGCGTAAAGGATGCTACACACCTTCAGATAACCAGATCTTGGGAGAACTCACTCACCACCACAAGAATGGCAAGGGGGGCGTATGCTCCCATGATCCAATCACCTCCCACCAGGTCCCTCTTCCAACACTGAGAATTACAATTTGACATGAGATTTGGGTGGGACACAGAGCCAAACCATATCAGAACTACACCCCAGCTTTCCTGGGCCTCCAGCTTGTAGGTGGCAGACTGCGGGGGCTTCCTAGGCTCCATAATCATGTGAACCAGGTCCCTCATATTAAATACCTCTCTCATGGCCAGGCATGGTGGCTCATGCCTGTAATTCCCAGCACTTTGGGAGGCTGAGGCAGGCAGATCACTTGAGGTCAGGAGTGCGAGACCAGCTTGACCAACATGGTGAAACCCCGTCTTTACTAAAAGTACAAAAATAAAATTAGCTGAGGGTGATGGTGTGCACCTGTAGTCCCAGCTACTTGGGAGGCTGAGGCAGGAGAATCGCTTGAACCCAGGAGGCGGAGGTTGCAGTGAGCCAAGATCATGCCACTGTACTCTAACCTGGCGACAGAGTGAGACTCCATCTCAAAACAAAACAAAACAAAATCTTCCTCTCTCTCTCTCTCTCTCTCTCTCTGTGTGTGTGTGTGTGTGTGTATGGATATGGATAGCTAATAGAGAGAGAGAGAGAGAGAGAGAGATATGCTGTTGGTTCTGTTTCGCTAGAGAATTCTAATACTCTACCCTAAAACAAAATTTCTGTAGCCCAAGAAGCCCTCATTCTAATCAGGCCACACAAAAGCCATAGTCACTATATAATATAATATATATTATCCCTTTCTGGAAAGTCACGGTATTCACTCACGTAGTAAGTGTTCTCAGAAGTTCTGAAATGAGGAGATACCTTGAACTCAATATTTCCCACATTTATTTGACCCTCTTTTGGAAGAAGGCAGTTTGGAAATTGCTGTTCTAGATCAGGGTTTGGCAGCTGAGACCCTTAGGCTGAATGTGACCTGCAGTGTCTCTGTGTGTGTAAACTGTGGTTGGAATGTAGCCACGGACATTCGTTCCTATGCTTCCTGTGCTTTCAGCTGCAACAACAGAGCTGAACACTTGTAATAGAGAATGTGTGGCCACAAAGCCCAGAACATTTACAATCTGGTTCTCGGCAGAATAGTTCTAGACTAACAGACAGTGAGACTGTGACCCAAAGAGGGAAGGCATTTTCCCCAAGGTCATGGAGCAGATAGTGGTAAAGTTGGGGCAAGAGTGCCTGGTTCCTGATCCTCCCCTTTTCCTGAAGCCCCTTCCACTGCTCTCAGCTCTGCCTCACAGTTCCTCTCCTTTATCTCTTGGTCTCTATCCTTGGCTCATCAAGGTGAGTGATGATCATTCTCCAGAAAGCAATCCCCATGCTTCTGTCTAACAGCTCCCCTGGAGGCCACTGGACCACTCACCTGTCAGGTTTGTATAAAGAGCCAGGCCTGTTTTAGGCAAGGGGATGTTCTGGGGGCAAGACAGTGGAAAATGGGAGACCAAGACTCTCTGTAAAACAAAAAAGAATATCGTTTGTGCTGAATGTTTTGGAGACAACTGTAGCAGGACGAGCCATGGACAAAACCCCTCAGACACCAGGTTAAAGAAGGAAGTGGCTTTATTTGGCCAGGAGCATGGGTAGACTTGCTCTCAAGAACAGAGCTCCTTTAAGAAAGAGTTCCTGGCCCTTTTAAGGGCTTACAGCCCTAAGGGGTCCACATGACATGGTTGTAATAGATTGAGCAAGCAGGTGGTATGTGACTAGGTGGGGGTAAGCAAAGCAAGTATTTCTCCATGCTATTGTCTATGTTCTATAGATAGCACAAGCGATTAGAGTGGGGTTTAATCTTTAACCTTCAGGCTTGGCCAGTGACGCCAATCAGTCTGTTATTTTTCAGTTTTTACTTCCTCCTTTTCTTTGCAGACAGGAGACAGTAAGAGAAATGGCCTGTCTCCTCACAATGACACAAGTAAGCCAGAGGCTGTGGAGTCTGTTGAGGCTGGCTGGGCATCGATGGTCATGGGAGCCCTTTGCAAGGAGTGACACAAAGCTAAGATGCAAACCACAGAGCTAATACACTGTGTGAAAGCCAAAGGACAAGCATCCAGGCAGGAGGAAGAGCCAGTTAAATGGGTGGAGAGGGAGCACCCTGGCAGGAGAGGAGGGAGGGAACATTGAACAGACTAAAATTCTAACACATGTACAGGCTTCTCCATGGACACCACTGCTCCCAGAGGCCTAGATCATGCAAGAAAAGGCACGTGCCTGCCTGGAGATGCTCCAAGGGATGGGTTAAACATTCACACATCTACACCATAGATGAAGCAGCATGCGCCATCCTTAGCATGCCCTACATCCTAGTGTGCCCAGGTCAGTCCCCACCTACATCTGTTGCCCTGATATTGATTACTCAGAACACCTCCTTTCACTCTTAACCGTGTCTCTGTTTGAATGATAAATTATATGGCCACCCTAATTATACCATTTGCTTCCATATAATTTAAGCCTCAGCTCATGAGGTCCATTACTCTTGGGTCAATGGTTTATTCTACCTTGAAATATAAATTCCTTGCAATTAATAGAAACCGTCACATGTTTATGTCTTGTTTCTCCTGCTGCACTGTATATTCCCAAGAACAAGACACATGTGTTTATCAGTTCGTTTTGATAAAGAGCATGTATTAGTTCATTTTGTGTTGCTATGGAGGAACACCTGAAACTGGGTAACGTACAAAGAAAAGAGGTTTGTTTCGTGCATGGTTCTGCAGGCTGTATAAATATGGTGCCAGCACCTGCTCAGCTTCTGGGGAGGCCTGAGGAAACTTTTACTCATAGCAGAAGGCAAAGGGGGAGCAGGAGTGTCACGTGGTGAGGAGGGAGCAAGAGAGTGAGGAGAAAGGAGGCACCAGGCTCCTTTAAACAACCAGCGTTGCCGTGAACTCATTACCACTGGGAGCGCACCCCACCATCCACCACCATGACCCAGACACCTCACACCAAGCTCCATCACCAACACTGAGGATCACATTTCAACATGAGATTTGGAGGGACAAACATCCAAATCATATCTGAGCTTTCCCACATTTAACATGAACGTAACACGTGGACTTCGGCACATTACTGCTCATAAATGAGGTCATTTTGTCTTCACAACAAAATTATTGGAGCATGGAGAATCATTTCCCATTTATGAACTGGAGAGGTAAAGTGAGTCGCCAAGGTCTCACAGCCACTGTCAGAATCAGAACTTAAACTTGGGTGTGACTGGCTCCATCCCTAGGCATCTTTCTAAGCCACCACCCTGCCGCTGAAGGCCTGGCTGACTTCTCTCCCAGGGCAGGTCCTGACTGCCTAATAAGACAGAGGAGAAGGCACAATAACCTTTCCTGTCTGGGCTTTGCAAATATAAAGCGTCCTGTAACTGCTGAATAATAACAGCCGTCAGCCTTGGGGGGTGATCAGGAGGCAAGGAGGGCTGTTGACGCTGTTGAGATTTTTATGACTATCTCCTAATGGGTGTCAGGTCAGATGTGATTCCCTGCAATGTCAGAGCTTATCAGTCTCGCTCTAGGCAGTCAGACATGGCCCACACAGCCAGGGTGCTCTTGGCGCAGGTTCAAACCGTCAGAGTCTCTTCTCAGAGGATTTTCTGAACACAGCCTCCAGGGAGGTACGCAAAGAAGATGCAGGTATCCCTGGGACTAGGGAGCCACAGCTGGGGCCTGTACCAGCAGCCTTCACCTGTAGCCTCAGGGAGGCTTGTAAGGTCATTTGTGCTCTCTCGGGGGCAGAGCCATGGTGCCAGGAGAACCCCAGGGACTGGAGAGTCCTCATGTTCTTTCCCTCCCTCCTGAGGCAGGCTCAGAGCTGTGGCTGCCAAGCCCGTTCTCACCCTAGCTCAGCCTACAGCCACCTGGGTGACCTTGAGAAGGGCCCCTGGCAAGAGCAGTCCCTGTAGAGAACTGGGTTTCAATACTGCCAAGAACCACTTCTCAGTCCCTCTAGGCCTCAGACTCCACCCCTGTAAACTTCGGTGACAGCAACCACCTCGCAGGGCTGCTGTGTAGTTAAGATGCCTGGGGGCTTGCATACAGTAGGTGCTCAGAGTAGGGGAGCCATCAGCATCCCCATCATCACATCCCCACCCCCGTCAGGTGCTGGAGCTCTGAAAGAGCAGAAGGTGGGCATGGAGGAGGTGACCTCCCCCAGTAGGCTGCCTTCTATGTCTCTGTTCTGGGACACCCCAAGGGGCAAGGGAACCATGAGCTGAGAGGGTGACACACAGAGGGCTAGGTTATCTCCTGCAAAACGCTTCCCCAGGCCCAGCTCTTCCCCTGATTTACTGCACCCTGCAATGAGTCCACAATTAGGTTAATGAGTAAGTTGGATTCAGAAGCCTAGAAAAATGATATCCTGGCCCACCCTGCTCTAAGCAAGAGCAAGAGTTTATCAATGCCAGTGGGGTACACACAGCTTCCATTCAATTATCTGTTCATAAGTTTTAAATTTTTTTTTTTTTTACTTTCAATTAGGGAAATTTTCTAACACTCCCTAAAGTAGAGAAAATAATATAACGAGCCCTCATTTTTAACACTTACGCATTTCTGTCGTTCTTCTCTCAGCTGCCCCGTACACATACATTTTTAAGACAAATTCCCGATGGCATGTCATTTCACTCCTAAATACATCCTTGTGGTGCCCCAGCCATCCTTGGTGCATGGTGGGGGAGGTGGGGAGAGGGGTCAGGGGATTCCACTTCAAAGACGTGGGTGACTGGTCCTGGAATGGAACCAGGGTCCAGGGTCTCTGGAACTGCTCTTTACAAGCATCCCATTATGCACCTGGAGAGCAGGGAGTTAGGAGTAGATGTGGGAGGTGTTTGGACGAACGGAGGCAAGATGGCGCACTTCCGGGTTCTTCATCTCCCCCAACTTTTCCCGCGCGCGCGAAAATGCAGCCGACACCCGGGAAGGTGCAGACCAACTGGGCATGCGCCAGGTGACGTCAATCTGAAGAGACCAAGATTTACCTGGTCGCACCTGCCGAACGCCCCCGGACACGCCCGTGCCCCGCCTATCGCCCTCCCACTCCCAGAAAAGCCGCTCCGGACCAGTGCCACGCGCGGACTTCCCAGCTTCCCCACTGCGGTCGGGACTGCCGGAACTCCGTCCGAGGGCAGCATGGAGAACTCTGTGGGCCTCAGTTGCCGGAGGCCAACAGACCTCTCCTTACCCACCTTCTTCCCCTGAAGCTAGGTGACCAAAATAAACTTGCAGTTTTGCTCCTACCCTTGCCTAGTCGCTGGTTCCTTTGCGCCCGCTCTAGTGGTCTTAGAAAAACAAGTCAGGAGGAATCTACCTTGGAATCTTATCTAGGAATCTAACAACAGCATGGAGGACATCACCCAGCCCCGGAAATGTCCAGGTGTCTAGAGGTGCATCCACGCCAGGAACCATGAGCACGGGAGAGAATGCAACCAACTCCTGGGAACTCTAGGGCAGCAGTCTTGGGGAAGCATGGCATCGTCACGGTGAGAGAGAGCTGGAGGTAGCCACAAGCTCCCCCTCCCTGCCCTCCTCTGCCAAAGGGAGGTCCTGCTATTACTTTCCACACAAGCAGATGGTAGGAGGAGCCTGTTAAGAGGACAGCTGGTCCACTGAAAAAGTGGCAGTAGCTTCAGAAAGGTTAAAATGTGACCCCTCCCAGCCAAAAAAAAAACTGTCTGCAGTTAAGAAAACATGGTGTCTATGGCCATAGCACCATGAACGTGCCTGGTGTCACCTGATCTCAGAAGCTAAATGGGCTCTGGCTTGATTAATACTTGGATGGAAGAAAACAAGGTGTGCCCATTTTACAGATAAGAAAGACAAGCCTCAGAGAAATAAAAAATTTCTCAGCCACCAGGTGACAGAGGGGGCTCTTATTCAGTGATTCCCTCCCTCCTTCCTCATCTTATCTTCCTGATTCAAGCTTAGCTCCCAGAGCTCATTCCTGGGAGGAGACAGCTCTGGGTGACTGATTCACTGATCAGCTTGGTTTGAGTTTCATAAAATGCTGTGCTGGAACACTGAGTCAGTACTTCTCCCAAGTTTCCAGTCCAGAGACACGAGGAGAATGCTAAAAGCTCAAATATGCAAATGAACATTTAGACAGATTTCCTCTAGAGTTTCGGCCTCCAGGCAATTTATTTATTCCTTGCAGAAATGCATTTTTGTTTCTGCTTAACGGGTGAAAAAGGAGAAAAGATTTTTTCAGGACGACCAAGCTTAGGAATAAAAGTCTCCCTGGGAAATGTACTTTTCTGAAAGCAAATGTTGGCTAAACAAGGACGGTGTTGACTAAACACGTGTTCCCCTCACCCAAAGAAATGGAGTCAGAGAATCCCCCAAGCACCAAATTGTGGGAGCAGATGGGTCTCTTGGAAGTTCACGGTTTGCCTTTCTCCTGCCTAGCCCCATGCCTTAAGCAAGACGTGGGATGGTCTCGGGATGACACCCACAAATGTGAGTAGGAAGGTGGGAAGCAGCCTCTCCTCTAAGATAGAAAAGCAACTGTGACAGACTGAACAAAGCATGTGGTTCAGACGTGAGACCCCGAGCTGGCCCTGGGGAGGGAGAGAGCAGGTCTGCAGCCCTTATCCTCACGAAGCCCTGGGCACTGAGAGGCGCTGTTACAGAACCAAACTGCGGTCCACTCACTAGGTGAGTAAAACCGGACAGCCACACCAAGGTTTCACAGCAATAAAAAGGAAAGTGTTTATTTGCAGTGCACCAAGCAAGGAGGATCTGGAAGCTATTGCTCAGATCCTGACCTCCTGGACGGCTTGAGGGTGAAGGTGTTTAAAGGTGGGGATAGGCCGGGCGCAGTGGCTCACATCTGTAATCCGAGCAGTTTAGGAGGCTGAGGCAGGCAGATCACTTGAGGTTAGGAGTTCGAGTCAGCCTGGCCAACATGGTGAAACCTTGTCTCTACTAAAAATACAAAAATTAGCCAGTTGTGGTGGTGCATGCCTGTAGTCCCAGCTACTTGGGAGGCTGAAGTGGGAGAATCCCTTAAATCCAGGAGGCAAAGATAGCGCCACTGCCATACAGCCTGGGAGATCGAGCAAGACAGACAGGAAGGAAGGAAGGAAGGAGAGTAGGAGGCAGAGGAGAAGAAGAAGAAGGGAAGGAAGGAAGGAAGAAAGAAGAGGAGGAGGCGGAGGAGAAGAAGAAGAAGGGAAGGAAGGAAGGAAGAAAGAAATGTATGGGTAAACTTCAGGAGAGCAGAAGCCACAGGCAAAATCAGAAATCAATATATGGAGGGTACACATTGATTTTGGCCTAAAAGGGTCGGGGCATCTTTAGGGGAGGAGCGTACAGGTCATGGGTGGATTCAAAGATTTTCTGATTTGAAATTAGTTAAGGAAGAGAAGCTTTGTTTAAAAATTGGGGGTCAGCAGAAAAACATGTTAACTATGTTAACTGACTAGGGGACAGGGGTGACTCCCACCAAACCTCTCAGGAACAAACTTAGAACAAAGAACAGTATGGTCAGAGTTCTGTCTGCAGTTCCCCCTTATCTGAGGTCTACCTGTCAGCGAATCCCACAGGGGTCTGTAGCGGGGTCTGGGTGTGTGAAAGAAGTCAGGGACGTATGTTGAAATGTTATCTTTCATTTCTGTAGAGAAACCAAAAATCTTTAGGTGACGATTGCTTTCTTGCTTATTTACTTCTGAGGCCTGCCTAGGTGCCTGGAATTTCCCTTCAAGGAACTCAGGAGTTTTCGTTATTTTCATGCTTGGGGAGACTCATCAGGCCCCTAAGAGGGGGTCCCCTCCCCATCTCAGCACTAAAATGTAATGAAGATGTTGCTCAGGTATACTCGGCGAAGACAAGCTGGGAGGGCTGGGTGCCACCTTTAAGGAGAATTCCTAGCACATCAGGTTCCCAAACCCCTGATAGGACCTTGTGGTCTTGAACGAAAAGCTCAGGCATTAGTTCTGTGTGCCCACTGACTTCTATTAAACAGGCTGCTGTCCAGGCTGGTTCAACGTGACCCCACCACCATCCCCCTCCTCTGTGCTCCCCCCTCACCCAGCCCACACGGGAGGATCTTCACTCTCACAACCAGCTCAGGCCGCGCTGTGCACTCCCGATGAAGGCTCTTGAGCGCCGTCTTCAGAGCTGCTGATAATCTGGAAATGAATGGCCAGGCTGGAGGTTGCACGCTGAATCCTTTCAAAGGCTGTGATAAAGCCTGGCATGTCTCAGCACTGTCTCCTTTTGTTTTCAATCATCCTGACACTGCAGAGGCAGCTGGAGAGGGATGGGTCTGTGGAAGACGCCCCGCAGAGTGAAGCCGAGAGGATGCAGCCACCGGGGCCGGAGGGTGAGTTTCCTAGTCCTTGTGTGTAACTGGGTCACTATTTTTAGTTGGAACCTCCAGTCAAAAATGTCAAATAGGGAAAATGAATGTGGGCTTGGCTGAGAAGAAGCCAGAGGTGAAGGTTTCGTTCCATCTCGCTTAGCAGCTCACTCTGGGACTTGGAAAAGGCCTTTTCTCAGTTCTGGGCCCAGGCTCTCCCACTTGAACAGCTGACATTCTATGGATCGGAGACCACCACTACCCCAGGAAAAAGGGACTCAGCTGTAGGAAGCCAGCAGCCTGCTGGAAAGTTCTTGCAGATGTCTGTAATGCTGAGGTTTGCACCAAGCTCTCCCGCTCTTGCCTGTGAAAGTCAGAAAAAGTGGCCGGGTGCAGTGGCTTACATCTGTGATCCCAGCATTTTGGGAAGCCAAGATGGGAGAATCACTTGAGCCCAGCAGTTCAAGACCAGCCTGAGCAACATAGCAAGACCCCATCTCTGGTGCCTGTGGGCCTAGCTACTCGGGAGGCCGAGACAGGAGGATCGCTTGAGCCCAGGAGTTCAGAGACTGCAGTGAGTCATGATGACACCACTGCACTCCAGCCTGAGCAACAGAGTGAAATTCTGTCTCTAAAATATAAAATAAATAAATAATTTAAAAATTCAAGAAGCAGAAAAGGGAAATGTTTAGCAGGGTCACATCTGCCACAGATTCGAACATACTGCAGAGAAGCCCCACCTGCCACCACTCCATCAGCCAGGCCCACCGGTCCGTCCCTGCAGCCTCAGGACCCCCAAATCTAGAGATCCCCAGGCCGTGGAAGATGCATGGGACCCAGGACTGGAAGAGAGTTCAGCAAGGCAACTTCCTCATCTCCCGGCTCACTGATGGAGCTGTTGACGGAAAAATCAAACTCTGTAAGGTATTTTTCAGAGGTTTATTCTGAGCCAATGTGAGTGACCATGGCCTAGGAAATGCAGTCTTTAGAAGTCCTGAGCGAGTGCGCCCGGGACAGTTGGATTACAGTTTAGTTTTGTACATTTTAGGCAGGCAGGAGTTGCTAGTGAAGACATGAATTAATACACGCAAGGTGTACTTTGGCTCAGCCCCAAAAGGTGGAATATCTTGAAGCAGGGACTTATAGGTCATCAGTGGGCTGAGAGATTCTTTAATTTGCAGCTGATTAAAGGAGTAGAGCTTTGTCTAAAAATTTGAGGTTAGCAGAGAAGAATGTTTTAAGTTAAGGAAGTTTGTTAACCAAACTACCGGGTCAGAGTGATCTGTAGGGGTGCATGACTTACCCCTTGTCTGGCACCGCCTTAGGTCCTGTTTATAATTGGTATCTTATTGTCACAAAAGGTCTGCACTGTCAGTCTTATATCTCTATTTTAGCATGAATGCCAAGCAGTGGTTTTGTCTAAACTCCAAAAAGGAGGGAGTGTAACGAGGCGTGTCTGGCCTCCCTTCCTGTCATGGTCAGACACTCATTTTCTAAGACTTTTCTGGGGTCCCCTAGGCCAAGAAGAGGTACTCAGCTGGTAGGGGTTCAGGATTTTATTTTCAGTTTACAGAGAGCTATTGATAGAAATGCCTCCATGACTCTGATGGCTTGAATGAGAATTCTCTCTCTCTCAGTCTCTTTCTCAATACTCAAGGTAGAATTCTCATAAAATACATATGATGCGGCTAGGCGTGGTGGCTTATGCCTGTAATCCCAGCACTGTGGGAGGCGGAGGAGGGCAGATCACCTGAGGTCAGGAGTTCAAGACCAGCCTGACCAACATGGAGAAACCCCATCTCTACTAAAAACACAAAAATTAGCCAGGCGTGGTGCTGCATGCCTGTAATCCCAGCTAATTGGGAAGCTGAGACAGGAGAATCGCTTGAACCCGGGAGGCAGAGGTTGTGGTGAGCTGAGATCAGGCCATCACACTCCAGCCTGGGCAACAAGAGGGAAACTCTACCAACAAACAAACAAACAAAAACAAAAAACACCATATGATGCAGTACCCAGATATGTTCTGAACGTCACACTTATTAATTCTCATGTATAACATATGCTCCAGGCGGTAGCAAGAATGTCAGCTCAGGACGGCCTGGTCCTCACTCGTGTGCAATGAAGGACTCTCATTTGTGGGGCTGGGGGAAGGATTTAACTGTAGAATGTTGAATGATCATGGGAATAAATTATAGAGACACCCAGAATAAGTTATATGATGATCAGACAACTTAATCAAGGATGTTCTTTCCATGAGTAAAGTATTTAGAATTTGTAGTATTAAGAAGGGAGGGCAGGCCGTGAGATGTGGCTGCAGGGAAGTGGTATATCATGTCCCTGGTTCTGCTTGTAACTGTTTGTGAAAGCTGCTGCTGCCTTTTTTTTTTTTTTCTTGTCTCCTTCACAGAGAAAGTGAAAGCTTCTTGCTTTACGTTTTATTTTTAGAGATGGTGTCTTGCCCTGTTGGCCAGGCTAGAGTACAGTGGCATGATCACAGCTCACTGTAGCCTCTAACTCCTGGGCTCAAGTAATCCTCCCACCTCAGCCTCCATAGCAGCTAGAACTATAGGTTTGTGCCACCATACCCAGCTAATTATTTTATTTTATTTTTTGTTGAGATGGGGCCTTGCCATGTTGCCCAGGCTGGTGTGGAACTTCTGGCCTCAAGCAATCCTCCTCCTGCCCTGGCCTCTCAAAGTGCTGAGATTGCAGGCATGAGCCACAGTACCTATTCGAAAGCTTCTTAAATCAGATTTGGGCTGGAAATGGACTCCCAAAATGTGGGAACTAACACATGTTTTATCAGGCTGCCCACTGAGGGGACTTTGCTGAATTTGTGATCTCAAGACCCTGGGAGTGACAGCTCTCCTCCCTTCCCGCCCTCCACACACCAGACACACACACACACACACACACACACACACACAGAGAGTCACCAGCCAGGTATGCAGAGAGGAGAAATGAGCTGAAGATCCCACCTGCTGAGGTCCTGAGACTCCTGGCCACACAGAACAGTAGCTCGTATTCCCTGAGCTCCTACTATGTGCCACACACAGCTCTTGGTGACTTGGTAAAATGGCCCATTGGTCAAATTTACATAACAGGGATCTAGCACCTTCCCCCAGCTCATTTTCTAGAGATGATGCCCCTCCTCTAGCCTGAGGAGCCGCTCAGGAATGCCAGGGAGCTCTCCTCTAGTCACAACCAAGTGGATGCTCATTCAGCCTGGGCCATTTACATTCTCTTTCTGGCGAATGAGGAACTGGGCTCAGAAATACATAGAGGCCATTGAGAGGCAGGCGCCGGCCATGCAGGCCTGAGCTGGTACTTGCAAATGGGAGCTCCAGGTTTCCTACCAACAGAGAGAGGAAAATCAACTAGCAGAATGTACAGAGAGGAGAAGGAAGGGAGGGGGTGTGGGATGGAGCTGTTGATCACTAAAGCTCTGGACAGATTCCAGCCCTCAACTCCCAGCCCTCCTGAGAACCCACCTTCTCGTAGCTGCATTGATTCTATGGATGTTCTATTGTACTGGGTGCTGCTGGGTGCCAGGCCTTGTTCCAGTGCCGGGTGTGCAGCACTCCCTGCCCACGGCGCTTCCTCTCTAATGCGCTCTGTGAGGCACGTCCATTCTTTTACATAAACCTTTGTTTACTGGAGTGAGCCCAAGTAGATTTCTGTTTCCTGCACCCAAGAGATGTGTCATGAAGACCAGGTTGGTATGGATTTTCTCAGTCTACAGAAGATGACCTGGAGGCTCTGAAGAGGCGAGAAGTGGCCCAAGCTCACCCAGATGCAGCGTTGGACATTTTATTTTTATTTTTATTTTTTTCTAGAGACAAGGTCTCGCTCTGCTGCCCAGGATGGAGTGCAGAGGTGTGATCATGGCTCACTGCAGCTTCTACCTCCTGGGTTCAAGCGATCCTCCCACCTCAGCCTCCCCTGTAGTTGGGATCACAGGTGGACACCACCGTACTCGACTAATTTAAAAAAATTTTTTTTATAGAAACAGGGTCTCACTTTGTTGCTCAGGCTGTAGTGCAGTGGTTCGATCATGGCTCACTACAGCCTCAATCTCCTGAGTTCAAGCCATCCTCCTGCCTCAGCCTCCTGAGTAGCTGGGAATACAGGCACTCACCAACACACCCAATTTGTTTTAATTTTTCTACAGGTGAGGTCTCTCTGTGTTGCCCAGGTTGATTTCCAACTCCTAGGCTTAAGTGATTCTCTCACCTCGGCCTCCCAGAACGCTGGGATTACAGGTGTGAGCCCCAGCACCTGGCTTTGAGCTGGATTTTGAAAGCAGCACATCATCTTGAAGCCCACTCGCTTCCCACAGGGCTGCCATTACCTCCCGGGGGCTTAAAGAGTTCATTCTGCCAAAAGAGTCAGGGCCCTGCACCCAGGGTAACCCCTGGGGTCAATAGCAGAAACCCCAAAGGGCACACACGGGGAAAGTTCTGCTCATAGCAACACTCCCTCCGGGGCGTTTTGAATGCTGTGTGATGTTGATTCTCACCACAGCCCTGCCGGAGCCACAGCACGGGTGTTACTTCTCTTTTACAGTTGGAGAAACCCTGAGTTTGGAGCAGCCAAGGGGCCTGGTGCAGGAGGGGCAGGACTCCACCCAAGACTCCTGACCTCTGCTCTTTTCACCACCCAGCAATACTTTAAATCTGTACCAACCTTTCACTTCATCTTCTCTGATCCCTTCCCTCCTTGGGCTATTTGCTATTTCTTCTTGGCCAAGTTTCCCCTACAAATTTGCCACCCAACTTCTGAAATATTTTTCACCCCTTCCCAGTGAAGCACCCATCTCCCCTAAAGTTGAGCTCCCCCGTCTTCCTCACACTCTCTCTCAAAACACCCCCTCAGCCCACCACTGTGTTCTTCCCTCCCCTAAGCCACTCTATCCGGGTGCAGGGTACCCCCATCAGTGTGACCATCTCCACCTAATGGCCAGGAGAAACCTGGAGTCAGCAGTGGCTTCAGTCTCTTTCCATGTCATTCACAACACGTCAGCATCACTGGCGAAGTTTCTGTCCAATCCTAACACTTCCATTGCTTCGATGTATCTCTGTCCTGTCTCAACTGGATGGCTGCAGTGGCTTCCGGAGAGGTCTTTCTGCTTCCTCCATTGTGGCTGAGTCTATTCTGTAAACAGCAGCCAGGGGCATCCTCGTGCATCCTCTGGATAAAAGCCAGGCTGGCACCAGATTCAGTGGAATCCCCAGGGTGATGTTCTCCCAAGACCAGCACAGGAGTGTCAGGAAAGGCTCATGCTAAAATGCTGATTCCCGGCCCTGAGCCCATCCCTGCAAGTCAGAGTGGCTTAGGAAGGGGTGGGAATTATTTAAGAAGGTCCCAGGTGATTTTTCTGCACGCCAAATTTTGAGGACCATGGAGGAGTCTGACAGGCAAGGAGGAAGGGCGTAGGAAGGAAGGAACTGGAAACTGCCCTTGGTCCCTGCAGCTGCTGAAGAAAGCCAGAATCTAAGCTCCCCGGCTGGGGCTGAGAAGCAGCTGAGGGACAGGAGACCAGCATCGAACATCTGGCCCTGCCACTGCCCGGACGTGCGGCCTCCAGCTGAGGCACTCTCTTCGAGAAATCCAGGTTCCAAGTCACAAAATGAGATAATGACATCTGCCCGGCAGGGCTGCCGTGTGGATTAATACCTTTGCAGTTTACCCAGCACTTAGCACAGGTGCTAAATGCCTCACAAATGTGGGCATTATGGTAATTAGTGATGTGTCTTCCCAAAAACATCCGTGATTTTCTGGTTGATGGATTTACATAACTTGAAGGCCAGTGGGACTTCCCTGTAGAATGTGTCTCTGATTCTCATGTACCATTATTCTCCGTTACCCTGCCTTTACACACACCCCTAACACACATATGTACACATGTACCTGCACACATACACCCGCCTAACTCACATATGCACCTAGCACACATATACACACACACCTAGCACACATATATACACATACAAACATATACCCACCTAACACACATACACCTAACACACATATATACACATACACATGCCCACGTAACTCACACACACACTCCTAACACTCATATATACACATACAGACATATACCCACCTAACACTCATATATACACATACACACGCCCACATAACTCACACGCACACACCTAGCACATATATATACACATACAAACATATACCCACCTAACACACATACACCTAACACACATATATACACATACACATCCACCCAACTCACACACACACTCCTAACACTCATATATACACATACAGACATATACCCACCTAACACTCATATATACACATACAGACATATACCCACCTAACACACACACACACCTAGACTCATATATACACATACAGACATATACCTACCTAACACACATATATACACATACACACGCCCACATAACACACACACACACCTAGCAAACATATATACACATACAGACATATACCCACCTAACACACACACACTTAACACACATAAATACATATGCGCACGCCCACCTAACACACACACTCCTAACACACATATATACACATGCACACATACACCCACCTAACACACACACCTAACACACATATATACACATAAACACATACACCCATCTAACTCACACACACCTCACACACATATAAACACATACACGCGTACACCCACCTAACACCACACACTTAACACACATATATATACACATACACACACCCACCTAACTCACAGACACACACCTAACACACATATATACACATACACACATACACCCACCTTACACACACCTATACACACCTAACACATATATATACACATACACACATACACCCACCGAACTCACATACACCTAACACACACATATATATACACATACACACACCAACCTAACACACTCACATACCTAACATACATCTATATACACATACACACACCTAACACACATATACACACACAGACACACCCACCCAACTCACACACACACTCCTAACACACATATATACCCATGCACACATACACCCACCTAACACACACACTCCAACACACATATATACACATACACACATACACCCTCCTAACTCACACACACAGACACCTAATACACATATATATACACCTACACACATACACCCACCAAACACACATACCCCAACACACATATATACACATAAACACATACACCCATCTAACTCACACACACCTCACACACATATAAACACATACACACGTACACCTACCTAACACCACACACCTAACACACATATATATCCACATACACACACACGTAACTCAGAGACACACACCTAACACACATATATACACATACACACATACACCCACCTAATTCACACACACACCCACACATATATATGCACATAAACACATACACCCACCTAACACACACACACCTCACACACATATACACATGCACATTCACACATACGCCTGCCTAATTCACACGCACACTACTAGCACACATATATACACATATACCTGCACATACACACTCATCTAACTTACACATACACCTAGCACACATGCGCACACACACACATATGCTCACACACACCCCGACACACACCTATCCAAGAGCCCCGTCTCAGTCCCTGCGAGGCTCCCGCTGCATCCAGCACTGTGTGTGGTGGGGAAGGACTTGGCTGGTGTCTGGAGTGGGAGGCGCTGGCCTGTGGGCTGGGCACCCAAGGCCTGGTGCTCTGCTTCCCTAACTCCTCAGGGACCAGGAAATCCTGCCTTTCCCTTTCTGGGGCTTCCTAGGTGCCGTGATTGGTGCCACCTACTTAGGAATCGGTTGGTTTCGTTCTTCTGACAATAGTTTGCTCTGGGTCAGTTTAGGGCTCCAAATAAAAGATTTTCTTTATTTTTTGGCCGAGAGAGGCATTTCACTTTTTAAATCAGCTTTCTGAGGTATGATCTCCATATAACCAGCTAGGAGCGTACAGCTTAATGATCTTGACAGATGCCGGCATCGTTGGAACCACTGCCACCACCAACATCTCAAACCATTCCATCAAACCCAGAACACGCCTCGTTCCCCGAAGCATCTCTCTTCAGTGGCAGAACCAGCACAGATTCAGTGGTCGCAAGGTGAGTGAAGTAACCTGGGTCTGGCTCCTGGCCATTAATTTTAAATAATTTACATTTAACTTTGAACCACCACTCCTGGCCATATTGGACCATGCAGGAGGAGTAAACTCACTGGCACATTCTTCTGGGGGGTCTACTGTGTGCCTCCTCCAAGCGGAGCGTGTGGGAACAGAGAGCAGCGTCCCTGCCATGGTAGGTGGTGGTCTGCTTGTGAGGTATTTTATTTTCTTGAAACAAATAAAAAAAGACAAAAGGATGCACGGTGTAAAAACTGGTCGTCAGGCTAAAATCAAAAAACCATTAGTGGGCAACACAGCACAGAGTGGGCTCTGCCCAGGCCACATGTGTGCAGTGCCAGGGCTTGGTTTCAGACCCAGATGTCCACACACAGCCCTGCCTATTACACAAAGGCAGACAGAGCTGTGGGTCAGTGGCTGGCAAAAGGCCTTGGGGGCAACCAGAACTCTCCATCGGGGCGTTGTAGCCTTTAAGAGAAGGTGGGAACCGCTGCATTTGCCCCACCCTGGATCTCAGCCCAGGAAATCCACTGTCACAGAACCACAGTCTTAGGAGCTGTCTTACCGAGACAGTAGGAAGCTTCTAAACACATCAGTGGTGAACGCCAGGCGGGTCTCTAGAACTTTTTCATCTTGGGAAACTGAAACTCTCTACTCATTGAACAGTGTACACTTGATCGAGAGAGTAAACTGTATGTGTCTTTCCCAGCTTCTTCCTGAAGGCGGACATTTGTCTCGATCTGTATTTGAATTCTTTATCTATGTTACATTTTGTATGAGATGTGTATGTGAACTAAAATGAAATTAAAAAGTCAAACTACAAAAAAGGGGATATCTTTATTTAAAAAGACAACAGTCACCCCCTAATCATACCTTGTGCCCCCCGAGGCTGGCATGAGGCAATCCACCATTTGTAAGCGTAGACTTGAGGTCAAGGTCCCTGCTCCACCCCTTCTTTAACTTCTCTCTGCCTCAGTTTCCTCATAGAAAAATAAAAGCTTTGACTTCATAGGACCATGGTGATGATTTACTCAGTAAGGTACTTAGCACAAGGTCTGATGCAGAGTAAAAATAAACGCACGTCTAATGTTTACTATATTCCAGCCACAATGTTAAACTCTTCATATAAACATCAACCCTCCAAGGTGGATGTGATTATCAGTCCTACTCTCAGGATGAGAAAACTAAGGCATATAATTAAATTGCCTGGTGCTAGTAAGTAATTGGACCGGGATTAAGACTCAGGCACCCTGATTCCAGTGCTGTGTTTTTAACCAACTAGAAGTAAGTACCTGTATTTGTTTCCTAGGTCTGTGTAACAGGAATTATTTATTTATTTATTTGAGTAAGGATCTCACTCTTTTGACCAGGCGGGAGAGCAGTGGTGTGATCCCAGCTCACGGCAGCCTCGAACTCCTGGGCTCAACCAATCCTCCTGCCTCAGCCTCCCAAGTAATTGGGATTACAGGCGTGGGCCAACACACCTGGCTTTTTTTCCCCAATTATTTGTAAAAATGGTATCTTGCTTTTTTGCACAGGCTGGTCTCGAACTCCTGGGTGCAAGCGATCCTCCCACCTCAGCCTCCCAAAGTGCTGGGATTACAGGCGTGAGCCACCGTGCCCAGCCAGGAATGGGTTTTCTCACAGTTCTCGATGGCAGAAGTCTGAGATCAAGGTGTTGGCAGGGCTGGGTCTCTCTGAGGCCTTTCTTCCCAGCTTACAGGTGGCTGCCTCCTCTCTCTGTCTTTCCTTGTCTTCCTTCTGTCCACAGCTGTGTCCAAATTCCCCTTTCTCATAAGGACATCAGTCATGTTGGATTAGGGCCCTCCCTCCTGACCTTGTTTTAGCTTAGTCTCTGTAACTTAACCCTTAACCTCAGTAAAGATCCTATCTCCAAATGTGTTCCCATTCCGAGGTCCTGGGGATTAGGACTTTGAAGGGATTAAAACAGGCTCTTCTGGCATATTGATGATTTCAGCTGAAGACTCTTGAGAAACAGCAGGTGCCAAAAGATCACAGTGACTTCCATGCTGTACCTTGAGATGAAATTCACATGCGAAAGAGTCCTCCCCACCCTAGAAGGGAAAGCAACATCCTTATCTTTGGGAGCGAAAAGTCCAAACGGAGAGATACTGTGCGTCCCTCGTTAGCATCGCTCCGTCCTCTAAGCCTCCTCACAGACTTCAGTTGCCTCTTCACAGCTCTGCTTTTTGTCCTGTCCGGTCTCTGAGTAACTGACTCACTGCTTCTGCGGGTCTTCATTTCTGCAGGAGGGCTCCCATGCTTCATAACTCCTGCATTACGATTTTCTCCTGTTAGTCTATGTTACATCCATTTAATTCTCAGGCCCAGCCAGGACCCTAAGAGGACAGAGGTGGAGTTTTTCCACTCCTACAAATTTACCCTATCACAATTCAATCCTAACAGTGCCTTTCTCTGGAGGAGCTCTGCCAGCATGAATTCCTTTACGGGTGGAAGCCTCACAGTCCAGTCTACCAGTGAGGTCCATGTGGGATTGGCTGGAGGGAGCTATGAAGTCAAGCGGCAAGCGGCATTCGGTACAGAGAAACAGAAATCCCACACCCAGGGGCCGGGAGGCGGTAGAGCAAACCACACACAGCCGGGTGACTTAAGGGCAAGGAAGGCTTCCTGCAGGAGGTGAATTTGGCACAAGGGATGTGTTTTTAGGCACTGAGTGGAGGATCTGGGTTTCACACCGGACTTTTGAAAAACACACTCCTATCGTCGAAAGGCCTGCGGGTTTGTTTTAATCACTTCTCAAAGCTACGCTAGGCGTTTGCAGCTCAGGATCCCCAGTTTAGCCTAATAAAAAAAAGTAATTACATCATATTACAGATAATTTGATTGTGACAGAGACGATAATTGAGTTGAAATGCTTATTGTAACAGACACATCAGATTGGCAAGGAGGAAGCTCGGCTTAAATACAAGCAGTGTTGAGAGTGGAATTAAAGGATTGTCAGTGCAGTTAATCCAATAGTAATTATTTTCTGAACATAATTTCCTGAGTAGCGAGGACACAGTTATATCTACAAACAGTCATAAGAAAATAATTACTCCACATTCCACCTGAAGCAACAGTCCATAAACACCCTGGTGCCGCTCTCCAGGAAGCCGGGCTTTTTCCATCAAAAACTCACGGCCAGTGCCAGTACTGAGAAAAGGGCTCCCAAACAGGGCAGGACTCACCAGGCAGCCTTGTCTTAGGACAGGCTTTCCAAGTGCAATTGCTCTGCCCGCCTGATGCCAAGGCCTACCGTGTATATGACCACCCCGACAGGCCAACACTTAAGACACCCCAGAGGATGAACATGCACATCTTTCGTTCACAGACTGCAGTCTCCAGCCTCACTCCCTGGGCCACCCACCTGCCTCCGCTGAACTGACAGACTTCCCGTATCATCCAGGGGCCATGGCCCACTTTGTCAACCCTCCCTTGTGAAGACCCTCATCTTCCCGCTATGCCTGCCCAGCCAGACTCTAGCCCTGCATCAGCCAGACCCACTGGTAGATGTCAGGGTGACCTCACGCTCGGTCCTGGAGCTGCCCAGGAACCTCACTGTCCTCCTGCACTCTCCCTCGCTCTCCTTGGCCACTTGCTCACCTGGTGAGCTTTCCCCTCTCCAAAGCAACTCCATCTCCCACTCCAGATCCTCTCCATCCCAATCCACAGAGGTCGTGGGATAAAGGAGAAGCCCCAGATGGGAACCCCTTCAACTTCTGCCTCTGACCCTCAACATCACCTGCAGACAATGTCACCTGTAAAGCTCTTCTGCTCGGGTTTTGTCCTAGGGTGGTGCCTCTTCTCCTCTCTCAGGCTGGCTCCTCGCAGTCTCCAACACTTTCCCACTCTGGCTCCTTCGCAGGTCTCCTATGTGGGCTTCAGTGCCCGCCACCTTGAAAGCTTATTCCCTCAACTCCATGAGCACCTCAGAGTCAAACTTCCGGAAAATCTCCCTCCTTGCTCAGGGCAGCCTCTTTGCACCCTAGCCTCTGTCCCAGCACCTGCTAGCATCGCTCTCACAGCAGGAGCTGCCCTGCTCTTCTCACCAAGATGCTGCCAGTGTAGCTCGGCTGAAGCCCTGCACCACACTGGAGTCCCGCTCTCCCCAGAGCACCGGCCCTGCTGTGTGCTGCTCCTCTCTTTCTCTGCAACTCCCTCCAGGGCCTCTGAGGTTATTTCTTGTGGCTGCTCCATAAAACTTGGCGATGGCCAGTGTTCCACTTCTACCCCAGCCTCTTTGCTTCCACCTTATGGTATTCTCCCTGGAGATCAAATCCTAGCTGAGGTTTAAAATATACTGATGCCCCCAGGTCTGTATCTCCAGGCTGAATCTGCATCCTGAGCTCAGCTTGTCTGAATGCTGTGCTCACCGTTTTCTCTCTTGTGGGCTTGATCTCTAGCTTTCTCTCTCTCTCTCTCTCTCTCTCTCCTTCTCTCTCTCTTCCCCCTCTTTCCCTCTCTCCTTCCTTCTCTTTCCCTGTCTCTCTCCTCTCCCCCTCTCTGTCCTTCTGTCTCCTCCTCTTTTTCTCTCCCTCTTTCTCTCTCCTCTCTCTTTCCCTCTTTCTTCCTTTCTCTCTCTCTCCTCCTTTCTCTCTCTCTCCCTATCTCGCCCTTTCTCTCTCTCTCTCCCTCTCTTTCCCTCTCTCCTCCCTCTCCTCTCTCCTCTCTCTCCTCCTGTCTTTTTCTCTACCTCTTTCTCTCCCTCTCTCTCTTCCTCTCTCTCCTCTCTCTCTTTCCCTCTTTCTTCCTTCCTCCCTTTCTCCTCCTTTCTCTCTCTCCCCCATATCTCCCTTTCTCTCTCTCCCTCTCTTTCCCTCTCTCTCCCTCTGTCTTTCCTCTCCTCCCTCCCTCTCTCTCTCCTCTGCTCTACTTCTCTCTCTCCCTCTCTCTCCTCCTCTTTCTCTCTCTCCCTCTCTCTCCATCTCTTTCCCTCTTTCTCTGTCTCTCCCCTCTCCTTCTCTCTCTCTGTCCCTCTCTTTTCCCTTTCTCCTCCTCTTTTTCTCTCTCCCTCTCTCTTCCTTTATCTCTCTCCTCCTCTTCCCCTCTCTCTCTCCCTTTCTCTCTCCTTCTCTCTCTCTCTCTCCCCACTTCACCCCCACCAGTCTTCTTCTGACATTTTCTACTCTGAGGTTGCGTTACTCCGTGTGCTTGGAGAAGATGATGGCAACACAGGATTCTGCATGTAAGGATTTCCCTAAGGGAAACAGGGTTGGGAGAAAATGGAGGGAAAGTGGGAAAAACCTGGAGAATCATCAAAAGATGGTGCAAACCTGGCCCTAAGTGAAGGGAAGTGGGAGGCAAGCTTGGGTGGGAGCCGCCTAGACCATGATATGGTCTAGGGAACATCCACCAAGGCTGTCAGGGAAGCCTCCAACCAAAATCAGCCAGCAGAGAGGTTCCTGCTCCCAGTCTCCCAGGGTTTGCCTGTCTTCGGAGCCCTGCCTGGCCCAGGCACGGCTGGGAGCAGCTCCTGGGAAGTTTTGGTACAAACGCTGCTCGGAGCACAGAAGCTTGGTCCAGATCCCTGCCTTTGGGGATCTGCCAGGTGCATTCCCAGGTCACGGTAGCGAACCAGCCCCACTGACATGGGATGCTTCCTGCAGAGCTCCCTGGACACGCACTCGCCCCCAGTGCTGAATCCAACGGATTCTTTCTGTACTCACTGATTGTCCTCTTTCTCCATGGAGGGGGTTAGGCTCCGGGCCCTAGGAGAGCCAGGCTAAGGGAAGCGGTGGGAAAACATGAAATTGTTTGAGGGAGGGGGACATGGAGGGGGTGGATGCTCATTGGCTGAAGCTGAGGGGCAGGTTAATGCAGGAGGGGCAAGGAATGGCTCCCAGCCGCTGTGGTCTGACGGAGGCTGCTTGCTATCTTGATGCAGCTTTTAATCTTTATCTCATTTGATAGATTAGTATATCTCACACTTTATCATGCTGCAAGAATGCTGCAGGGTGCAGAACTTGGCAACCACAGATTTCTGGGCTCTGTTTCCAGAGAAGTTGCTTTTCTAACAAATTCCCAGTCATGCTGATATCACCAGCCCAGAGACCACACTACGCAAATAATTTTGGTGAGAGCCACTTTGGACTCCCATCCCTAGAGGTGCTTCTTGTTTTCTGAGGACACCCAGGGCCCAGGGACATACATGTTTGCTTTAGGGAGCTTCTGGCCAGAGCCAGGCCATCCTCTCATCCCAGGCGGCCCAGCTCCCTTTGCAGTGCCTCCATCTGGGGGAAGAAAAGGGAAGAGGTGTCAAGCCCAGTCAAAGGCAGGAGAGACCAATGTCCAGGCCGGTCTCATCCCTGGGGCCTGTTGTGGTCATGTTTAGTCCTGCCTCCTACTGGGGGCTGCTGAATTTGCCAAGGGAAGACATTCTCTTGTCATTGGGGTGACACTGCGAACTCTGCCTCCTGGGTTCAAAAAGCGATTGTCCTGCCTCAGTCTCCTGAGTAGCTAGGATGACAGGCATGCGCCATCACGCCCGGCTAATTTTTGTATTTTTAGTAGAGACAAGGTTTCACCATGTTGGCCAAGTTGGTCCCAAACTCCTAACCTCAGGTGATCCACCTGTCTCCGCCTCCCAAAGTGCTCTGATTACAGGCACGAGCCATTGTGCCTGGCCGCAAAGGGCATGTTGAAGCTCTTGGCCCCAATCCATCCCTCCATGCTGCAGATGGGGGCACAATCAAGGGCAGAGAGGGGAGAGGGAGGAGCAGCCCTTAGTAGAAACGGTTTCCTTAGTGCATCCTGGGCACTGGTGGATATGAACAGGAGCATTTTCTCTTCCCATTTTTCTCCAAAGCATGTGAGATGTTTGTGCTATGGCAAATACGACACCCATAGGAGGGTGTTGTGGGTTGAATTGCGCTCCCCCAGAAAGACATGGTGAAGTTCCAACTCTCAGGATCTCAGCTGTGACCTTATTTGGAGACAGGGTGATTGAGGTGTGATGAGCTGAGAAGCAGTCATCCTGGAGCAGGGTGGCCCCCAGTCCATGCTCACTGGCATTTTAACAAAGAGACAGCCTTGAGAAGGCACAGGGTGGCACGGAGCATGCCACATGAAGATACAAGCGGAGAGGGGAGTGATGTGGCCCCCAGCTGGGATTGCACTGCCCTGGTTGTCAGGAGCTGGGAGAGGCCAGGAAGGACCCTCTTCCTGAGGCTGCAGAGAGAGCACGGCCAGGCTGACAGCTTGAATGGTTTGGACTTCTGGCCTCTAGAACTGTGAGAGGATACATTTCTGTTTGTTACAGAAGCTCTAGAAAAGTTACAACAGAAGGTGTCTGAGGAACCATGCCTGGGGGTTCCTGGGAGTGACTGGGGATTCCTGAGGGGTGCATGGGGGTTTTTGGGAGTGCCTGGGGTTTCCTGGGACTGCCTGGGGATTCCTGGGGGTGAATGGGGTTCCTCGGGGTGCCTGGGGCATAGCAGGCAGGGACAGCACATGATTGTTCTGCTGGCAGGACTGGGGGCTGGACTGGCCACCCCAAATGTAACCCTGGGCTTCTGCTCAACAGCCCAAACAGAGGGAATAATAGACCCCCAAAGACAGCTCTGTCCCTGAGGCCTAGAAAGCTGCGTGAGAGCTGCCTTCGAGGCCAAATTCTTGCCTCCTCCTTCTGTTGGTCCGTGAGCTCCAGGATCCTCTTCCTGGCTTTATACTGAGGCCTGGACTTGGAAGCTGCCATCCTAAGAACCGCATTTAATGAGGAGAACGTAAGGATGTCTAGGCCATTAGAATAAATCACACAGATGTTCCTTTTGGGGTGTTTGCAATCACTTCATAATTAACTGATGGCTTCATAGCAGCCACTTTCACGTGTGTCCAATGGCCACATAACGACATTGCCTACTCTGTGTGTACACCACAGCAGCGTGGGAGGGTGTACACTAAGGGTGCGTCCTGTCACCTCTGCAGCCCCGGAGCCCTCCCCCAGCAGCAGGGGCTCACGAGGGCCTGGGCATCGGATGTGTGCTCAGTGCACCTCTCCTCTCACCTCGTCATGAAACCTACGGTGGGTGCTCTCGCAACAGCAGCATCTGTGGTGACCACCTGCGGATGGGCCACTGTACCGGGCATTGTGCTGACAATGTCTACATTATCCAGTGGACTTTGCAGCAACCCTGCAGAGGGGAGCCTGAGGCTCGGAAAGGTGACATGACCTGCCTAAGGACAAGGAGTCAGCGAGGGGTGGGGCTGGGGCTCAGCCTCAGCGGTAAGGCTCCCGAACCCTACTCGTGAATCAGTGTGCTGGGGAGAGCAGCGTGTATTTGGGATTTAGCCACCTCCGGGCTGTCTTTCTGCCCAGCACTAACCTTCAGCATCCCCCTGTGGGCTTCAGAGGGGCTGGGGCTGGGGACAAGGTGCCCTGCCCACTGTCTCTTAGTGAGGTAAATGGAAAATGAATAAATGTCCTGAGGTAAGTGGTCAGGCAGGACTTGCAGAAAGTGAAATGATTCAATAATTAGATTTTTAAAATCAATTAATGAATTAGGATTTTTTTTTTTTTGAGACAGGGTTTCACTCTGTTGCCCAGGCTAGACTGCAGTGATGTGATCATAGCTTACTGCAGCCTCAACCTCCTAGGCTCAAGGATCCCCTCACAGCCTCCTGAGTAGCTGGGACTACAGGAACATGCCACCATGCCCATCTAATCTTAAATTTGTTTTTAATAAATTTAAGATGGGGTCTTGCTGTGTTGCTCAGGTTGGTCTCAAACACCTTGGCTCAATCCATCCTCCTTGGCCTCCCAAAGTGCTGGGATTACAGCTATAAGCCACCTCAGCCAGCCAATAGTTAGATTTTGCTAATGATTTTAGATGCTCCTTCAATAGGTTCCCTCTCTAGCTTACCCCAACTGTTGCCTTCCAGTGCAGCTGTGAAAGGGAACCAGGAGAGTCCCCCTCCAACCCCCACTCTCCAGAACTACCCACTGGTGGAAGGATCTCCTGCCCCTCCCCTCTCCCCATCCCTCTTCCATTCAGGGCCTCCTGGAGGTCGGGTGTGCCACACGTCTACATGAGCTGTTCATAACCAGAGGGGCTGAAGTCACATGATCCGGGGTCCAGCTCTGCCCCTTGTGAGCCAAGTGAGCTCAGAGAATTCACTTCTTCTCTCTGATCTCTACCTCCCCATCTGAAAGATGAAGACATGAAACCGATTTCCTTCAGGGGCTCATTGATCTACTCTACAAATATTTCAGAACCTTTTCTGCCAGGCCCTGTTCAAGGCTCTCGGTATAAATCAACGAACCCAACAAAATCCCCTGCTCTAGCCCAAGGGAGGCGAACACCAAACAAAGTAGTGTATAGGGTTAGAAGGAAGACAAAGCAGAGTGGAAGCATGGGGTGCCTCTGCGCAGGGAAGCCTTCTCTCCCGCAGCAGGAAACCCTGGGCTGCAGCTGGGGACCGCGGTACCACCGGAAAGACAGGAGCACTGAGCCTGGAGAGGGAGTCCCAAGGACTTCATTTGAGTCCCTGGACGCAGCCTTGCCTGAAGGGACATCTGCCCCCTGGTCTTTGGAATTCTTGAAGCTAATCCACTTTCCCCACCGAAGCTAACCCACTTTCCCCACCCCTATCTGACTTTCCCATTTTATTTAAATCAGAGTTGGGTTTCTGTCATCGTCATTTGAGAGGGTCCTGGCTCAGGCACGTGCTTAAAAGCTTCTAGTTTGTTTTTCCTTCTATTTAGAGGGTACGATGATTTCACCATGCATGTGGAGTGGGGGTCTGAGTCTGCAGGCAAGAGGAGAGGGCTCGCTGCTGAGTGATGAGTGCACATCCCCGTCATCTCTCTGTCTAGGGAGAACCAGGCAAGGGGATCCAAGTCCTCACACCCATCAGGAGCTCAGCCCGCTTTTCTGAGAGCACTTCCACATCACCATGTGCCTGTGGACTCCTTTACTGATTGCTCCTTAGAACCTAAAACCCAATTCTTTTATGAAAATTATGAAACCATCAAGCAGCCTGACAATGAAAATAATGCCTCCCTAGTATCAGTGTTGTAACACTCCCTCCCGTGTTTCTGAGCAATACATTCATCCCTGTGACTGTGGAGCAGGCAGGAACCTGAGTGGCGTGATTAATGGGGCCCTCCGCAGCCTCCCACAGCCAGAGACAGGGCTGGGAGTGAAAGGCAAAGCCTTGTTCCATCAGGAATAGATTATTCATAATTTCATCCCCTTTGGACCAGCCAGGGTCATTAATCTACCGAGAGCCTCAAGTCCTAGAATGGCAGAAGCCTTGACCACATGCAATGCGGTGCATCAGAGTCCTGGGGTGGAGACCATCCCATCCTTCCCAGGTCATGCTGGGGGCGGCCTCCAAGCTCCTATCTGCAAACTGGAAGAGAGTGAGAATGTTCTATGGAGGCAACAACTTTGGACATAAACGTCTGTCATGTGGGCTTGTGCAGGTGGAGTTGAGCTCCTGTATATCCTGTTCAGAAGGGGAGGCCTCGAGGTCAGAGGAAGTCCATGCTGTGCTCCTCCTAGGACCCAGTGCCTTTCCTGTGCTGGCCACAGGTGTGCGCAGCCTGACTCCATGGCACACGTTCAAGTGGGGTGTGTGCAGTGCAGGAACACTGTGGTTGGGGAGGGGGGCTTTGTGCCACTCCTGCAGTGGGGAAGGGGGATGTCCAGAGATGACTTGGGTCAGGCGGCTGAAACCTCAGCGCGCAGTGGGGAGCAGCTTGGGCACCAAGAGCTCCTCTTCAGGATTCTTATTTGATAGGTGAGAAAGGAAGGCGGGAAAGTCCAGCGGCTCGCATGAGGTTGCACAGCTGGTAAGGGCGGGGCTGGGAGACACAGCCTGTGCCTGGGGCCTCACTCTCAGTCGCCACTTCTGAGGGCCTTCCTGGCACACACACTAGGTGTCCAGTTCTGTTCTGCATGCCAGCTGTCCCCAGCAGGGCCCAGGTGAGCACACAGTGGGGCAAGGGCTGAGGAGGAAGATGTGATCAAAAGCTCAGTTCTAGGTGGTGGGAGAAGCAGTAGGGTGTGGAGAGGGGGTGAGAGAGGCCTGACTTCCTCGCCAAGCAAGGCTTTCCTGCACAGGTTTTTATAGGGGACTCTGACAGTAGAGGACTGTGGGGTGACTGGGTGCTGCCAAGCTCAGGAAGCTGGTGGCATGGGGAGGACCTGGAAATGCCTTCCCCGGCAGAGCCTCCAGCCTGGAGCAGCAGACAGGCAGACTGTAAGTAACAGAGGAGGGTAATGGGAATACAGCAGGGACATTGAGGAGGAAGGATTTGCCTTGGGGTGTGATGCCTGCAAGAGCCCCACTGCATCCATTCTGGGAGATGCTCCCCACTGCCAGCCCCATCCAAGCTGGACCGGGAGCGGAGGAAGACAGCTGAACTATGCCCCACTGATTGAGCAGAGGGCAAACATCCCCTGCCTTTGTTCTCCTTAATCTAAATTGAATCTGGGCAGGGGGATGATTGCAAGGTGGAAGTGAAAACCCAGCCGCATTTCAAAATTACACTGATCAAAACAGAAATGGTCTGGAGGTTTTGAGGAAGGACGGCTGGTGTGGGTACAAACCTTACTTCATGTTAAATGGTGCCCTTTTCAGGGAGGAAAGGGCAGGAATAACTTCATCATACTATAAACCAAGACTGGCCACTGCCATCCGTGCTAAGAAGCCCAGGGAGACTTTGAGGCTGGAATCCTTGCTCCTCATTGTCTAGACCCTGACGCCTGCAGAGGTCTAGAGGCATCCCCTGCTGTGTCTTCTCAAGGGTGAAGATCTCCTGCCCTGATCTCACAGCCTTCTCTGTCCCCTCTGACACTCTTTGACCCAAGTCTCAACAGTGCCTGCCCAGTTGTGGAGGCAAAAGGTGCAGAAGAAGGGTCAGTAGCTTGGGACTGGCTGTAGCTTGGAGCCCAGTCTTACCTCCATCTGCTTCAAGGCCTTCCCTGAGCCATTGGCCCTTACAGAGAACATTCTCCCCTCTCCACACCTACCCAGTCTCCAGGCACTGCCCTGCCAACATCCTCAGGATCCCTCATTCTGGTCAGCACAGCAGAGTGTGGGTCATTGTCTCCAGGGTTCCAGAATCCATCCCAGGAGCTCACCCTCACACTCCTTCCCTTAAAGCATATAGGAAGATATCCCCTATATACACACACCCTTATCTCTCCTTGAAATTAAGCAGTATTCACTCAGCCTGCAGGAACGTAGTCCATGACTTTTTTTCACGTTAATCTAAATTAAATCTTCAAATGGAAAGAAGGCCTCATGTGAGAAGTCAATCTCATCCAGTTGCTGGCCGAGTGTTGGAGGGAGAGTGAGTGCCTGGGTGAGCAAATGCGTCAATGTGAAATGTGCATCCTGCGCAGGACTGTGTGCACATGTACAGGTGTCTGGGGAGGGAGCCTGGGCCACGATTCCCAACCTGCCTCCAGGGAGGTCCCTGGCATTCTAGATGTTCTGTATTTAAAAATAGCCTCTCTAGTGGTTCCAGGTATGAAAAGGATAAAATCTAAGAGCTGTGTGACCCCACCCTGCCCAAACCTTTCCACCTCGTTCATCCAGGACTCAGAAGCCCCAGGGCCATTGCTGTACCTCTGAGGCAGATTTGGGCTCCCTGAAGCCCACATGGCCCAAGATAGCTTGGTCTGAAAGCTCAGCATCCGCCTCACTCCTCTGAGCTAAGCCGTCTTGGCTCTAGAGAGTCTTTGACAGAGTGTGAATAACCTGGGAGGTTTCATACTCACCAACACAGCCGCCTTGGGCCAGGGAAGAAAGGGTTTGCTGCCTGGTCCTGCCGGAGAAAACCTGGAATGTGGACCAGCAGGTGGGGGCCCTGGGTAGGTGGGAAAGCAAAGTTCTCCAAGTGCCTTAAGCTGCTGATGCGATGGGGCTGCCAGGTAAAGTACAGGATGCTGAGTTACATTTGAATTTCATGTTGGTGATGAATCTTTTTAAGTATAAGTATGCCCCATGCAGCATTTGAGGCATATTTATACTGAAAAATGTTTATTATTTATCAGAAATTCAAATGTAACTGGGCATTTTAAATGTTTATTTGCTAGATCTGTTGATCCTAGTTGCTGAGGGAAATGGCGTCTTGCAAATAAGATTCAGGGAGCAACGATCCTAGTGAGTTTCCACCTAAGGAGCTAGCCTTTCAGGGGACAGTGCATGCCATGCCAGCTGGGAATGGCTGAAACACTGTGCCAAAGCCACCGCTTCTCAAACAAGTTGACAGATGGAATCCTGTCTTTACTGATATCTGTCTAGTGAGGTCTTCCCTGAGACTGCTGCTTAAAGGCATAGGTGCATCCCAAACCTGTCTGTGTGCCCTATAGGGCCAGCTCAAGCCCAGGCAGTGCTAGCAGCCGACACCTTGGGGCTGGGCGCTGTGTTGCATGTCTGTAATCCCAGCACTTTGCGAGGTTGAGGTGGGCGAATCCCTCGAACCCAGGAGTTCAAGACCAGCCTGGGCAACATAGTGAGACCTCATCTCTACTAAATCAATAAACAAATAAAGGTGGTGCATGCCTGTAGTCCCAGCTACTCAGAAGGCTGAAGTGGGAGGTTTGCTTGAGCGTAGAAGGTCAGGAGGTTGAAGCTGCAGTGAGCCATGATCCACTACTGTAGTTCAGCCTGGGTGAAAGAACAAGATGCTGTCTTAAAAAAAAAAAAAAAAAAAGGAGAGAGACTTGGGTTTAGTTCCATTTTTGCTGGACACAACCTTTCTAACACTACATGTCCTCATCTGTAAAATGGGGTCAGTCATCTCTTCTCTACTTGTCCCACAGTTGCTTGTCACAAATAAATGATAAGTTTTAGGTAAATAGTTGGTGAACTGTAAAATATTTCAAATCAAACATCCTACAGTATTTGTGTTGCTGTCAAAATAGGACTATTACATTCCCCTGAGCAGAGATGTCTTACTTGGTTCCTCCCTCCTTGGTGGGAGCAGCCCCACCTTACCAAATGGGTTTCCCAGAAGGCTGTCACAGAAGGCCTCGGTGCAGGATGGACTTGCTTCGGTCACAGTGGCACGGCAGCCCCACCATGGACATCGGCAGCCAAGCCTCCACCAGTTGCTCTGACCAATGTTGCAGGCAATAGGAGGCAGTAGGGTGGCATCAGCACACCCCAGCTTGGACTGTCTGTTTTTAAATAAAATCGGCCGGGCGCGGTGGCTCAAGCCTGTAATCCCAGCACTTTGGGAGGCCGAGGCGGGTGGATCACGAGGTCAGGAGATCGAGACCATCCTGGCTAACACGGTGAAACCCCGTCTCTACTAAAAAAATACAAAAAACTAGCCGGGTGAGGTGGCGGGCTCCTGTAGTCCCAGCTACTCGGGAGGCTAAGGCAGGAGAATGCCGTAAACCCGGGAGGCGGAGCTTGCAGTGAGCTGAGATCCGGCCACTGCACTCCAGCCTGGGCGACAGAGCGAGACTCCGTCTCAAAAAATAAATAAATAAATAAATAAATAAAATCAACCCTGAGCCAGGTGCAGTGGCTCACGCCTGTAATCCCAGCATTTTGGGAGGCCGAGGCAGGGCAGATTACCTGAGGTCAGGAGTTCGAGACCAGCCTGGCCAACATGGGGAAACTAAAATACAAAAATTAGCTGGGTGTGGTGCCACATGCTTGTAGTCTCAACTACTTGGGAGGCTGAGGCAGGAGAATCGCTTGAATCCAGGAGGCAGAGGTTGCAGTGAGCCGAGATCACGCCACTGCACTCCAACCTAGGTGACAGAGCGTGACTCTGTCTCAAAAAATATATATATAAATATAAACAAACAAACAAACAAACAAACAAACCCTGCAAGGGATGCAGTGTGTCGGGAACGGATATAATTGTAAGTGTTTCTAACTGAAATACGTAGATTGATAGCTGAATCACGAGGACATCGCAACAGACATATGTTTATTCCCACACTTTCAACCGTGTACTCAACACACCTTTCCTCAGCCCACAGTGAGTCCGTTCTTCCCTCTGGGAAGCCGAGACAGAGTGCTGCAGGCTGCTCCACGGGAGATCGGGGGCTCCTCAGAACTCCCCTCCCCAGGCCTGGCAGTTCAGTGTCCACCCTCAGGTCAGGCCCAGCCCCACTGCCCACCTGTCTTTCTGTCTCTATCTTTCTCTAGGGCTCAGGTGGAGTTCCACCAGGGTCTCCAACTCAGGTGCTGGAAATCAGTCACTGAACTGGGCTTGGTGACGCCAGGCCAGGGACCTAACGGACCCTGTGTAGAGCTGACTCTTGCTCCTCTACACAGGGGGTGGGGCTGCTGTCCTTCAGCAGAGCCTCGGCTTTCATTTAAAGCCAGCGGTTTGAGCCACAGCACGTGGTCAGAGCTTTGCGGAAGCCTGCTACTCCCGGGGAGGCCTCCCTGATTGCTGCAGCTTACACCAGGCTCCCTGCTTCCTTTCTGCTTCTCAGTGGACAGGGGTCAGCTCCCTCATCCTGCCTGGGGCGTCAGCTCCTGGGCAAGGTCAGCAGCTGCTCTCCGTGCCCACTTCGGGGGTGGGAACACAGAGGTATTTAGGTTGAGACTCAATTAGAATTTTTAGAAATCTCCCCCTGGTATTATCCAAGCTAGTGAAGAAACAGAAATCCATAACAACCGTGAAGCAGCAGTGTGACAGCTGCATGCTGTGGTACTGGAGCAAGGAGATCAGCCCTGTGCTCAACAGCATACATTTTTTTTTTATTTTTTGAGACGGAGTTTCACTCTTGTTGCCCAGGTTGGAGTGTAATGGCGCGATCTCCGTTCACCTCAATCTCCGCCTTCTGAGTTCAAGCGATTTTCTAGCCTCAGCCTCCTGAATAGCTAGGATTACAGGCACCCGCCACCACGCATGGCTAATTTTTATATTTTTAGTAGAGACAATGGTTTCTCCATGTTGGCCAGGCTGGTCTCGAACTCCTGATCTCAGGTGATCCACCCACCTCAGCCTCCCAAAGTGCTGGGATTACAGGCATGAACCACAGTGCCTAGCCAACAGCATGAATTTTTAGGACCCTGCAGGAGGAAACTGTCTGGGACCCAGAAATGGGTTCATTTCCACCCAGGAAGCTCAGCAGCCCAGGAAGGTCACAGAACTGCTCATGCCTGCTAGACTGGGCTAGGACAGAGCCGGGACAAAAGGTGAGGGGCAGATGCCTTGTGGATTTGGGAGAAGAACGGAGCCGAGAAGTAGGCAGTGGTGGCCACTCTCAGCCACAGCTTCACCAGGCTCTAACGTCAGGGGACACAGGCCTGGTGACAGCCCCAGGATCTCACTACCTGGGTCAACTACCCTCTGGCACTCTTCTCTAGGCCTCATGGTCTTTGTGTCACTCTATCTCCTCTGTGGATTTTTCATTATGGGCATAACAATTACTGGGTCGATAGACTGCCTTTGAAAGCCTTGTTGGAAGCGTGTCGCTTTGGAGAAATGTGCTCAGGGGAAGCCTTGAACGTACATTATCCACCCCCCAGGTAGGCAGGCCTCTGTCTTGAGAGCACACAGGGTGTCTTCTCACTCCTTAGATCTCCTGATAAGTGCCTGGTGCTGGGGCGTTGTCAACCATGGTGATGTGATGGGAGGGGCGCACCAGGGTGTGCAGGGAAGAGCAGGCTGACTTCTGGCTCTGCGAAGCTGGAGAACCCCGCTAGCATAGCACAAAGAGCACCGGATTGGGTGCCAGGACACCGGGTCCCAGTCTTGACTCTAGCTGCGCGTCATTCGGCATTGCTTCCTCTCTCAGTGTCCTCATTTGCATAATTAGGAGACGGAATATTTTTACAAGAGTTGCTCATTCATTCATTTAAGAATATTTCCGAGGCCGGACACGGTGGTTCATGCCTGTAATTCCAACACTTTGGGAGGCCGAGGTAGGCAGATCACCTGAGGTCAGGAGTTCGAGACCAGCCTGACCAACATGGAGAAACCTCATCTCTACTAAAAATACAAAAATTAGCTGGGTGTAGTGTTGCACGCCTATAAATCCCAGCTACTCAGGAAGCTGAGGTAGGAGAATCACTTGAACCTGGGAGGCAGAGGTTGCAGTGAGCTGAGACTGCGCCAATGCACTCCAGCCTGGGAGACTCTATCTCAAAAAAAACAACAACAACAAAAAAGAGAGACAGAGATAATATTGCTGGGTGTGGTGGCTCACACCTGTAATCCCAACACTTTGGGAGGCCAAGGGGGCAGATCACTTGAGGCCAGGAGTTTGAGACCAGCCTGGCCAACATGTTGAAGCCCCGTCTCTACTAATAATACAAAAATTATCCAGACATAGTGGTGCACGCCTGTAGTCCCAGTTACTCGGGAGGCTGAGGCAGGAGGATTGCTCGAACCTGGAAGGTGGAGGTTGCAACGAGCCAAGATCATACCACTGCACTCCAACCTGGGCGACAGAGTGAGACTCCATCCCAGAAAAAAAGAATATTTATTGAGTGCCTACTCTGTGCCAGGCACTAATGTGGGCATTTGGGCTGCAGGAGTGAACCAAAGACCCCTAGTGCAGGAGAAGGGGAAGTGCTCAAAATAGAACTTGAAGCAGGGTGCTCTGGAGAAGCCCCATTGGGAAAGTGTCTCTTAGCAACTTTCTTTTCCTTCAACCCAGCAAGGCCAGGCCTGTGGATGAAGAGCCGTTCATTTACAAATAGACTAGCCCAAGAAAATCTTACCCTCTTTGCAAGTGAAGATCAATAACTCATGAACTGAAAACTAGGTTTGTGAACAATGATGCTTATGTTAATTTAATTGTATCAGTAGGTTTAATAATGTCTTATTAATTCAATAGAAGGCTTTTTAAAAAAAAATAATGAAAAGTTGCATTTGAATTAGTCCTGAACCAAACAGGGCCCTGACCTTGGTCTCCCCTGGCGATCCACAAATAGGGCTTTTTGGTGGACGAGTCGCGCCTGCTCCCGCCAATGCACAGTTCTTTCCATCCCACCCCACACTGGTTTCTGGCATCTGGCTTGGCCTTTCTGATGCAATGCAGAGAAAGAGATCCAGCGGGAAACGTGGAAAGTGGGAGATGATGGCGGAAATAAAGATGAGGACACCCTTCCTTTCCTCTGTTTTCAATTCCTTGCCACATGGGTCTCCCCAACATCATGTGTTTTTCCATCAAAGCCAGCAAGGCAGAGAAGCAATAAAGTCAGCTAGCAAGATGGAAATGACAGTCTTTTGTAACCGAATTATGAAAGTGACACCGCATCACATGTGTCATGTTCTTGCTTTTAGAAGCAAGTTACGAGTGGCCAGGCCAGCCCACATTCCAGAACAGGGGACGACTCAAAGGCGTGCATGCGAGGACATAGGGATTATTGGAAGCTCCTATAGTTTGAATGTTTGTGTCTCTCCAAAATTCATGTTGAAACGTAATCCTCAAAGCACCAGTATTAAGAGATGGGTCTGTTAGGAGGTGATTAGGCTATGAGGGCTCCACTCTTAGGGTTGAGATCAGCATCCTATAAAAGGGCTTGAGGGGTCAAGTTCATCCCTTCCATTTCTTCCACCATCTCAGGATGCAGCAAAAAGTGCTACCTTGAAAGCAGAGAGCTAGCCTTCCACAGAAACCACATCTGCTGTCTCCTTGATCTTGGACTTTCCAGCCTCCAGAGCGGTGAGAAATAACTTTCTGTTGTTACAAACGATACAGTTTAAGGTATACTGTTGAAGCAGCACAGAACAGACTAGGACAGGAGGCAACTTATTCTGTCCACTGTGCTAACCCTTTAGTCAAATTCAGTGGTGCAAGGGACTCCAGATGAAATCAGCAGAGATGAACAGCCCAAACAACTCATAGAATGGTGAGGAAAAAAATGCTCTTTTCAGCTTCTAAATTTTGGGCTGGTTTGTTATACAATCAGAGCTAAATGCAGTAATTCAATTTTGTGTCAGAAATGGCATCCTGCTTTAACAAAAACCTAAAATGTGGCATGAACCTTGAGACAAACAAGCAGACAAAGGCTGAAAAAGCAGCTTCTGGAAAATGGCTGGTGGAGGCTGAAAGTTCCAATAGGAAGCTGTGGGGAGGATGACATTTGTGGTGTGTAATCATGGAGTATTGAAGAGCCATGCCTGTGGTCAGTTCACAGATAGAAATGTACCTCATGAATTTGTAGCTAAGGCTCAGGAGATATCCAGGCGGTAAGCAGAACGTATCAGTTGGCTTTTTATTTCTCGTATGCATTTGATAAGATATAGAAAGACGGGGATAAACTGAAGAAGGGACTGCTGAATTTGAAAGTAGAATTTAGAAGAAATATAAAAGAACCAGGATTTTCTGCAGTGGAAAATAAAACTGTTGCTCATCTTCAGTTTTTTTCAACTATAAAAACATGCTCTGAGTACATTAAAACCTGGGTGAACTTGGAAGGGTGCTACCAGCAAAACATGCCCTCAGGGTCAAGATCAAATCAAGGATATAGTAGGGAAGGTCAAATGCAAACTTCTGAACTGTCTCTTTGGTCAAGACAGTAAATAAGAAGCAATGCCATATTCCAGGTAAAATGTCAGGAAGCAGAGCTCCCCTCAAAGATTAAAAGATGCAGTGGTTCCCGCTATATTCCTGAGTTGAATTCATTAATACAGCCATGTAAGAACCAGAGGAACATGGATACACCAGGACCACAAATGATCATGGTATATCAGAGAAGACTCCTGTGGTAGACTTAAAGGCCCCTGCCCGTATCTAGGCCTAGTCTCTGCGAGTGTTGCCTTTGTATGGCAAAGGGAATTTGCAGATGTAATTAAGTTGAAGGTCTAGAGATGGGGAGACTATCACCAATTATCCAGGTAAGCCCTGAGTATAATCACTCATGTCCTACTAAGAAAGAGGCAGAGAGAGATTAGAATACAGAAAAAACATTGAAAATTGGGCAAAGGACATGGACACTTCTTAAAAGAAGACATACACACAGCCAGGCATGGTGGCTCATTCCTATAATCCCAGCACTTTGGGAGGCCGAGGTGGGCGGATCACTAGGTCAGGAGATCGAGACCATCCTGGCTAACACAGTGAAACTCGGTCCTCACGTGGGCTTTCCTCTGTGCTTCTGAGGAAACAGAAAGACCTCTCTGGTCTCTCTTCCTTTTCTTATAAGGACACTGGTCCTACTGGATAGGGCCTGCCCTTATGACCTAATTTAACCTTAATGATCTCCAAACAGGTCACATAGTGTTTCAACATATAAATTTGGGGGAGACACAATTCAGTCTACGACATACCTGCAACTGAAAATTATCCACAGTTTAAAAGGCAGTGCCTGACATGCTATTGGGTCCTACCAGAGACTGCACACCTGATCATAGAGCATCAAATTTCTTCCTAGTATGATTTGAGTTTTGCCTCCTGAGCTGGGTGTTGTCAGCCCACTAATTCATAAGGTTAGGCAGGCATAACATCATTTTATCCTACAGTGGCAATAAAACATTTGGGATTAGACTGAGTAGATCCAGAGGACACAAATAAATTAAACTACCTCTTGGCCCAGACCCTCATATCCCCTATCTTTGCTGCACAGATGGGTCTTCCTCATTCCATACCTATGGCTTTATGAATGTTTACTACCACCAGCTGAAAAAGGAGGAAAAACATCCTTGGTTCACTGATAAGTCAGGACACTATGTTGTTATAAGCCCAAAATGGACTGTTGTTACCCTTTAGTTGTATTTCAGAGGTAAAGAAGACTTCTCAGTGGCTAGGCTTAAGCAGTACACCTGGTTATTAGCTCGTATTAGAGGGAGAAATGTCCTAAGATAAGAATATTCAGGACCTTTGGCTACTATGAATGGCTTTGCTGGTTGTTCAGGAACTTTGGGTGGGGTTGGGGGGCTGCAAGAGGGGAAATGTCCCAGGATAAAGTATGTAGATGTATCTGTGAGAGTGGCCTTGAGGTGTGAAGATAGTTGTATCACATGCTCATGCCCACTGGAGAGCACAGAGGAGGCACTGATCAACTAAGTAGCCCTGATGATCCATCTTTGCCCACTCCAGTGCCTGCAGGACGGGTCCATGAGCAGAGAAGCCACAGTGGCAGTGGGTGGCAATGGTGCAGGTTACGTACAGTTCCAAGTGGGCTGTTGCTCATCAGGACTAATGCAGCCACTGTCGTTATTGAAGATCTGACGGATGAGTACTCGATGCCAAGGTTGGGCCCTCCATGGGTACCGGCTCCCAAGAACAGTGTGCCAGTGTGTTCTCCAGGAAGCAGATGTCAAGATGGAGTCAGGAATATAAGAGAGTTGTTGGGGGTGATGCCTGTGAAAGATAGAGGGAAGAGGGGTAGACTAGGAAGGGCAAGCCTGCCAGATGTGAGGCAAACTTTCCCGGGGGGGCGAGAAAGGAGGAGGATTGGGTAGGAAGAGTTTCCATCTGAGACATGAGAAATAAAAATAAAATTCTAAGCCTCCATCCAACTGAATAGTAGACCTCCTTTTGGTCAAGGGGACCCCAGAGTGACCTTGCAAACTGAATTCTCGGCCATGACAGGAGGGAGGTCGGACACACCTCATTACGCCCCCTCCCTTGCTAACCACCACTACGCCTTCTTCCCGAAGAACCAAAGAGAAACCAGCCCTTTTAAGGGGTTAAGACTCTACACTGGTATCAACCAACCACCTAACGCCACCACTGTTTTGTGGTTTCAACACAATTGACCAGCATTTTTTCCCGACAAGAGATCACTGATTATGGCATGGTTCTGGTGAGTCTATGGAGAATGCCCAGTAAATGTTTTTGTGTCCTCTGCTTCACCTTTTAATGTCAGGAGGCTGAAAACTCCACCCTTGGTTCATGCTAACACCATATTTTGTACATGGAACCCATGAAGGGGCGTGAAGCTCCATTGTGCATGTGTGCATGTCTCTTTTCATAAATATTCATGACTACTCCTATAGCTTATTACATATGTATACTTAGCCATCCTGCTCAGCATAAATGTCTGTTCCTTTTTCTTCTCCCTCCAAAGGTTGGTTTTTGGTTTCCGACCAGAGGCTATGCTTCCTGGCCTGTCAGAATGACCACCCTGCCAGCTGCAACCTTTTATAAGAAAGAAAGCTCTCTTTTCCAAATTTATGAACCTCGTCATTCTTTAGTTGACAGGTGCAACTCTAAGAATGTCTCTGCCAGCCCAAAAGGGAGATCTGGCAGGACTGATGGCTCGGAATGGTGCTTGGTTCCACTGCATGAGGAATCTGTGGCCTCAGCTTGAAACCAGAGGCAAATTTTGAAGGCACTCATAGCTGGAGGCTACTGTCAGTTAACTGAGCTTCCATGACTGCCACAGTTACCAGCTAGCCATATGGTGGCAAGTGGACTCTGCTGGGCACATTGCCCCATGGAGGAAGCGGTGTTTCACCCTCACTTGGGACTGTTGCATATTCTTAAGAAGAATTTGGCTTCTCTGCCTGAAGAGTCTCAGTGTCTGGTTGTTCAGAGAATCTCACATATCATTGGTTCCCACCAAGGGACCAAATTTATAATGAAAGAGGTTCCACAATGGCAGATAACCAAGGACTCCAGTCCACGGTATGTGCATTGGAGCCAGCTTGTATTGGCTTAGGAGTGTTGGCTGTTAAATATTCAAGAATTTTGAGAGAGAGTTGTGAAATCTCTGGGAGATTGAAATTGGCAATAGCAAAAATACTTACATAACAAAACTTAGGCAATCTCTACAAATTGGATATCCCTCCCCCTTCCCCCTACACACAAACCAGTTTACAAACACACCACTGAGACCACTGGTGCTAATATACTACATCATCCAGAACTGCCAGCAGCCTGAGAAAATGCTGGAATGGCCACTTCAAGGACATGAACACCAGATTGGGAAGAGTCCTTTGTGGGTTTAGGGGTGGAATTTTTCAAAATGCAATCTCTATTTGGAACCAAAGACTACGTATGGTACTGTGTCCACAATAGATAGGGCGCATTTGTCTGGGAACCAAGGAGTGAAAATAGGAGAAGACTCTGCTATTAAGTCAAATGACCCACCTGGGGAATTTCTGCTGCCTGTCCCCAAAGCTTCAGGCTCTGCTGGGCTAGACACCCTGGAAGAAACATTGCCACCAGGGGACACAGTATGGATTCCACTGAACCTGAAGCTGCAGCTGCTGGCTTGTCATTTGCAGTTCCTTATTGCAGTAAACCTGTAAGCAAAGAAAGGAGTTACCAGCCTGACAGGGTATTGGCCAAGCTTATCATGAATGACAGAGTTGCTGCTGTATATGGGAAGCCAGGAGGAGTTTGTTTGGAGCTCAGGGAACTTACTTGGGCAGCAAATATTGATGATTCCTTGTTTGTTGATAACTGCTAATGTTGATAACTTCAAAGGCATGGCTTGACAACCGTATGAGAACCAAATGCCCAGATCCATCAGTCATGAAAGTCCAGGTTACCAGGCAAGCAGCCTATAGCATGCTGAATGCTGATAGATGGTGATGGGAACGTAGAAGTAGTGGCAAAGGAGTGAGATATTGAATAGGAAGCCCCAACCTCAGGAGCAACTGACCCCAGCTACAGCTTGTCCCACAAAATTTCCTGTTGATGATTGACAAACTGTGATTGACCGTGAAGAGAAGTTGTTATCAGGGTAAATTTAATGTGGGTCACAAGTGAACCTGAGAGGTAAACGGATGGACCACAGTGAATGCTGTTGGTCTCCCATCCATATTCCTCCTAGCCATACCAGTGCAGTGAGCCAGCTGACTTCAAATTGCCAATACCTGTGTCTTTTTTCAGGAAGACTTTTTCCAAAGTCATATTGAAGCCACTCTGCCTGCTTGTAGCACAGCCTAGAAATCCAAAAAATTAATATTCACCAGGACCAGGTCTCCATTGATAATATAGCCCCCATGCTAAAAGGATAACCCTAAGACGTAGGTTCCATATCATTTTCTAGGGAGTTCCTGCAGGATTCAGCTCTAGTTAGCCACAGTTGGATCTGGCTTAGTAATGACCCCACTACAACCATGGAAATAGAAGGGGATTCCTTTGTTTTAAGGTTTTCTTTTTCTTTTTTCTCTTCCTTTTCTTTCTTTTTTTTTTTTTTTTTTGAGACAGAGTCTTTCTCTGTCACCCAGGCTGGAGAGCAGCGGCATGATCTCAGCTCACTACAACCTTCACCTCCCGGGTTCAAGCAATTCTCCTGCCTCAGCCTCCTGAGTAGCTGAGATTACAGGCATGTGCCACCATCCCTAGCTAATTTTTGTATTTTTAGTAGAGGAGGGGTTTCACCGTGTTGGTCAGGTTGGTCTCGAACTCCTGACCTCAGATGATCCGCCCACCTCGACCTCCCGAAGTGCTGGGATTACAGGCATGAGCCACTGCACCTGGCCAGGTTTTCTTTTTACCTTACAGTCACTGTCTCACCTTCCCACTCCCCTGTCAGTGTTTCAGGTACCACCCAGATAAATAATTTGCATTTTAATCTTTCTAGCAGGATCCACTTCTAAGGGAAACCAAAACTAAGACAAGTGGATGCAGTAAATATGGAGAAAGGTAGATTCCTAAGCTATTTTTTGAATAAGACTTGCAGATGGGCTGAATGTGGCAACTGAAAGAAAGAGAGAAAATTAGGGACAATGCCTGGATTTCTCACTTAAGTGAGTGGGTAGAAAGGGGTATCATTTACCGAGATGAGAGGTAATTAGAAGCATAGAAAGTTAAGAGTCCCATTTTGTTAACATTACATTTGAGACCTTTTTTTTTTTCTAGTCAGGGTCTCACTCTGTTGGCCAGGCTGGCGTACAGTGGTATGATCATGACTTACTGCAGTCTCTACCTCCCGGGCTCAAACAATCCTCCCACCTCAGCCTTCCAAGTAGCTAGGACTACAGGCATGTGCCACCACACTCATCTCATTTTTTACTTCTTGTTTTTATAGACATGAGGTCTTATTAGGTTGCTCAGGCTGATCTCAAATACCTGGCTTCAAGCGATCCTCCCATTTCAGCCTCTGGTAGTGCTCGGATTACAGACATGAGCCACCATGCCCAGCCATACATTTGAGATTATGATAAGACACCAAAGCAGAGATTCAGTTAAAGTCAGAGCTAGAGATACAACTTTGGGAAGATGGCAGGGGTCACAAAAAGTTGAGTGTCACCATGGGACTTTCTACGACCATTAACTGTGGTCAGAGTAAGCTGCCTTCTGCCCCAGGCACTAGCAATATTAAAGACAGCAGCTGCTGCGTTGGCCTGGGCCCCGGAGGGAGGACACGTGGTGCAGTGCCCTGCCCTCCGTGGACTTGGCCCACAGCGAGGAATAACTCTTATTGTCGTAAGCATCTGTGAATCTTAGATGTCACGACAATGACAGACACTGCATTACTCTAACTGGTGCAGAAACCCTCGCTTATTAAAACAGGAGGGAAGAGGCACATGAGGGACATGATTTAAGTTAGGTTGAGGGGTCTGATGTTGAGAAAATAAATGAGTTCACATGTAGCATTAGTCCAGAGGGGGAAAAAAAAAAAACAGTATAAACGCCATTTTCATTCCCCAAATCAGAGCGTTGGAAAAAGTCATCTAGCACTGTTTTTCCAGCCAGCATAACAGGAGTGTGACCTTTACCTGGATTGACATCCCAGGGTGTGTGTAATCAAATGTAAAAAATTCATTATTATGTCGACTCTCAATTGATTGTGTAACAGAGAATGCAGGTCGCACAGGAGCCCCAGAACCGTTTGGCTGTGATTTCCTCATATGCTGGCTGTTTTGCTGCTGGTTTACTTTCTGCTTTCAATTTTTTTTTTTTTTTTTTTTGTCTGCTGACATTAAAAAGTCTTCATTACTCCTGACAGGCAGGTGGAGACAGGCAGGGAACGAAGGTCTGGGTTAGGATTCTCCAGGCACGCCCATTCGCAGCTAATTGGGAGCCGGTTGCATCCTCTGAAAGACCCGAATGGCTGACTGCCTAGAGGGGTGGGATTCTCACAACCCACTTCCCTATTCAGAGCATTCTTCCTGCACCTGTTCACTGAAGTCTGAAATTCATTTACAGGAGACATAGCCTTTTATTCCCAGATTAGAGCTTAGGCTTCCATTGCAAAAGTCCAGGGAGAAAGGTTGTGTCTCCTGTAAATGAGGAGGAGGAGCAATGCGTGTAAAAGGAAGGAGGTGCACAAATCAGGCCGAAACAGGAAAACAACTAAGTTTTTACGACAGAAGAAGTTTAATTCAGCTAAATGGTTACAGAAATGATGTAAACCCAGAGATTAGTAAGAAAAGAAAGACATGACTTTCCCTGGGCCAGTGGGACCAAGGGAAGAGGCAGAGTTTGTGGGACCGAGGTCAGCCCTCTAAAACTCAGACTACAGGGATATCCGTGCCAGAGCCAGAGCCACAGAAAAGACCAGCTGCTGCCAGAGAAGCTGCCCAAGACAGGGAGGAAGGGGAAGATGCACCATACTTCTAGCATCCTGCAGTCTCCCCAGTGCATCTCATCGCTGTCCTCAACTGGAGGCAAAGGCGGAAGCCTGGGAAAAGCAGCCAATAGTAGTCAGATCCCTTGCTATGCAGAGCAGAGCAAAGGAAGGGCAGTATATGAATCAGTGGGAAAACAAACACAGAAAGTGCAGCTCCCGGGACTTGGGGTGGCTGCCTAATGAAACACAATCCCTTCTGCAGCTGCACCCCTGCCATTCCCCATTCTTAGGAAGGACTGCTCCCTTCTGGCTTCTGCTCCTCAACCCTGATCTAGCCATGATCTCTGAAGAGATATAAATGATCCTATTACAGGGCCGGGCGCGGTGGCTCACGCCTGTAATCCCAGAACTTTGGGAGGCCAAGGTGGGTGGATCACCTAAGGTCAGGAGTTGGAGACCAGTCTTGCCAACATGGTAAAACCTTGCCTCTACTAAAAATACAAAAATTAGCTGGTCATGGTGGCATATGCCTGTAATCCCAGCGACTTGAGAGGCTGTAACAGAAGAATCGCTTGAACCTGGGAGGCAGAGGTTGCAGTGAGCTGAGATCACACCACTGCACTCCAACCTGGAGTGCAAGACTCCATCTCAAAAATAAAAAAATAAAAAATCCTATTACAGCTGGGTGTGGTGGCTCATGCCTATAATCCCAGCACTTTGGAGGCTGAGGTGAGAGAATTGCTTGAGCCTAGGAGTTTGAGATTGGCCTGGCAACATAGTGAGACACCATCTCTACACACACACACACAAAATTAGCTGGGTCATGGTGGTTTGTGCCTGTGGTCCCAGCTGCTTTGGGGGCTGAGGTGGGAGGATCATCTTAGCCTGGGAGTTGGAGGCGGCAGTGAGCCATAATTACACCACTGAACTCCAGCCTGGGTAACAGAGTAAGATCCTGTCTACAAAAAACAGAAAACAAAACAAAACAAAACTGATTCTATTACATGATCTCATTCCCAGCCCTTTGTGATTGGGCAAAAGATGGGCACATGACCTGGTTGGGCCAATCAGAGTCTCCTCTGGGATTTTTCACACTGGGGAGGTGGAGAAGAGTCCTGTCTGCTCTGGTTGTGGAGTGGAAGAACAGGAGTCTGTACACCCCCATCCTTGACCTGTGATGGGAGGCAAAAGTGATTTAAATAGATGGGACATAGCCAAAGTCCCTGTGCAGAGGAAAGTGAAAGGAACGAGAGTAAGACAGAGAGGGGGACTAGAGACTGGATGGTTTCCCAGGCCCCGACTCTGGGAAGGGCCAAGGAGAGCTCCATCCTGCTCCTTCACAATGTGGTTGCTGGAGCCTATAGATCACTCTTCTGGCTTAAAGTAGGATATCATTGTTCTGTCCCTGATAACTACAACACAGATACATTCTGAACAAGTGGGAGAAAGAACACAGGGCCTGATATCATACTAAAACTCTCGCTAAGAACAAACGGGGCTGAGAGGGCAAGGAAGGTCAGACAGTCACATAGCAAACAGGCACCAGCAAGCAGGTGGCTAGGATACCGACGTGCAGAGTCACGGTTTTTTTGAGGGTGTCAGAGGTTCAAATCCAAGCTTCCTTCCAGGCAGGGACGGCCAATGAGAAGTCAGCTGAAGTCATGGGACAGAACTTTTGGGAAAGTTCTGTCAAAGAGGAGAGGGGTTGAGAGGACAGGCTCCTTTCTCTACATCCATCACTGCCAGACTCATTCCCCTCTCTCCCTTGCATCATCCAGATTCATTGGATAATCAGGAACCTGAGGGTCCTTGCCCAAGACAAGCAGAGCTGCCAGGAGGAAGGAGACAGAATCCTCCATGCCAGTGGAGCTGCATACAGTTCCGACTGCTCACAGCTTTCATTACCTGAGGAAAAAATACAACGTTTTTGTTCTTTTGTGTATTTTTCTGTTCTTTTGTTTTATTTAAGCTGCTGTTTTTCAGGTCTTAACTATTCTGCGCTGATAGGAATTCCTAATTGACAGAGAACCCACATATGCCTGCTGTGTTAGTCCACTCGTGTGGCTATGAAGGATGCCTGTGGCTGGGTAATTGATAAAGAAAAGAGGTTTAATTGGCTCATGGTTCTGTGGGCTGTACAAGCGGCTCGGCACCAGCTTCTGCTCAGTTTCTGGTGAGGCCTCAGGAAACTTCTTCTCATGGCAGAAGGTGGAGGGGAGCAGGCCTCACACGGTGTGAGAGGGAGCAGAGAGAGAGGAGGAGTGCCGGGCGTTCTAACAACCAGCTCTCCCACGAACTAACCACCAGGAGGATGGCACCAAGCCATCTATGAGGGATCCACCCCCGTGACCCAACACCTCCCACCAGGCCCCACCTTCCACTCTGGGGACCACATTTCAACATGAGATTTGGAGGGGTCAAAACATCCCAACCATGGCAGGTGCCTTTTTGTGAGATGCTTTTTTTCTCAAATGAAAATCTTTGCTTTCAGGATCTCCATAAGAGATCCTTCTCCTAGGAGAAGTCCACGTCTTCTCTATGCCAAGGGTGAGTCCAACAAGGATGAAAACCCCACTTGAACTGTGTACCATGGGCCAGGGCCACGAGCTAGCAAGGTACACCCAGCCGGAGAAACCTGGAGGCCTGCAGAGCCCGCAGAGGGGCTCACGCCGGGGAAGTGATGCACATGGGATCCTCTAGCTCTGAGAGACAGAAAGCACCCAGGGGCACTCCTGCTTGTTCACTGCAGTCCCAAATCAGCTCCCTCGCCTCTCTAATCCCAAACCTGGCCAAGGGACTATGGGGGGTTCTTTGACTAATCCACCATATCATTAGCTCCTTCCTTTTGGTGCTGGTTAATTTTATGTGTCTGCTTGACGCTGTGGGGTGCCAAGACATTTGGTTTGGTTAAACATTATTCTGGGTGTGTCTATGAGTGTATTAGTCTGTTTTCACACCACTGATAAAGACATACCCAATACTGAGTAATTTCTAAAGAAAAAGAGGTTTAGTGGACTCACTGTTCCACATGGCTAGAGAGGTCTCACAATCATGGCAGAAGGTGAAAGGCACATCTTACATGGCGGCAGAGAAGAAAGAATGAGAGCCAAGCAAAGGCAAAAACCCCCTATCAAACCATCAGATCTCATGAGACTTAATCACTAGCACGAGAACAGTATGGGGGAAACTGCCCCAGAATTCAATTATCTCCCACTGGGTCCCTCCCACAACACATGGGAATTATGAGAGCTATAATTCAAGATGAGATTTGGGTGGGGACACAGCCAAACCATATCAATGAGGGTGTTTCCAGACGAGATTCACATCAAAATTGATAGACTGGGTAAAGCAGAGTTATTCAATGTGGTGGGTGAGCAGGGTTCATGCAATTTGTTAAAGGCTTAAATACAATAAAAGGCTGAGTGGGAAAATATTCTTTCTCTCTGTCTGACTGTCTTAGAGCTGGGATGTCTGTTGTCTCCTGCCCTTGGACTTGGATTCAGACTGAAACTGACACTATCAGCTCTCCTGGTTCTCAGGCCCTTGGACTCACACTAGAGCTAAACCATTGGCTCCATTGGGTGCCAGCTTGATAGCTGTAGGATGTGTACTTCTCAGCCTTTATAATCTGAGCCATTTCCTTATAGTAAATCTGAGCCAATAGTAAACAGGAGCTGATTCCCTATAGTAAATCTCTTTGTATATCTACACGTCTACACCTATATCTATATTTATTTCTATGCTACTGGTTTCATTATTCTGGAGAAGCCAGGCTAATACACTCCCCAAGACAAAGGCCTAGATCAAAGGAGAATGGGGGCAGGACTCCCAGCAGAGCTCAGGCCACTGCTTTTCACCAAGACCCCCTGCCTTCAAAGAATCTGATTTTCAAATCTCACTGAGGGCTGAGGGTGTCAGAATTATTCACACAAGTGCGTATCTTTCCAGTCTCACAAGGGTTCTGATTTCTTACGTTTGGAGAATTATTAAGACAAAAATCCTTTAAAAATAATAGTCTGTTAAGATTTGCTTCCAGTGCTGTGTCCCCAGTGATGCCCCTAAAGACATGCAGTAGAGAGAGAGGATCCTACAGGAAGATTCAGGGAACCAAAGACTGTCACTCAAAGACCAGGCCCAGCTGGGAGCAGTTTTAATGCTTCTGTTTACAAGAAGGAACAAAGTTCAGGAAAGTTGCTTTTCTGTGCAAAAATGTCAGTGACTGTGAGCTCAGATGCAGGGGAGTGCAAAGTGGTTAATCAGTGTCACATAAAAATAACAAAGACCCCTGGGGGCCCTTAACTCAATTTTGCAAGTCATGCAGGATGAATGGAGAATTCTTCCTGGGCCTTTTTTAAAAAATCTTTTTTTAGTAGTGGGGAGGGGACAACGGGTGGGCAGGAAGAAGATTAATTCTCTGTGATGAACAGAGTGTCCAGGCCAGGATTCTCCCAACAGAACAAGCCTCATTCGGGGGTCCCTCGGAGGTCACCCTCCCAGTGCTCTCAGTGTGGGGGTGTGCGGTTTTCCACCTGCCCACCTCTAGTAGCTGAATGCTTCATGCGAAAGCCAACATTTTAGCCCAGAGTCACCCCATGGCCAAGGACAGAGCCCTAGGCATCAGGGCTCTACATGAAGCAGACTGCCCCCCACCCCCACCACTTTCCCTTGGACACCTAATGCTGTTGAATGTCACAGCATGAGCCTGTGCTGCTCCACAAGATCACATGCCATCTGGGTGTCTGCCAGTGGACCTGGGCAACCCACCCTCTGCTAGTACTTGCCTGATCAGTCTTCCTGAGGGCTTTCTAAAAGGGGTCACATAGGGACCAGACATGGAGCCAGACATGAAGCAAGGCTTGGGGGCAAGGCCCGTGGTCCAGCAGCCCCTGCCCTGTCCCTCAGCCCAGAGGTGTTTGTAATATTGTGGGGCTGCTCCAGGCATGGGTTCAACCTGATGGCACAAAGCCTATAAGCCTCAGGGCACTCCACGCAGGACTAGGTTCCCTAGAGAGCAGGCTCTAAGATGGAGAGGAGCAGTCAGGATGCTTACTGGGATCAATATCTGTTGGACACAGGGGAAAGAAGCAGGATTTGGCAGAGGGAGAGGGAGATATCCCCCTGGGATGTGGACCAACAAAGACTGCAGCCACCTTGCACAGAACTTTGGAGTTGCAGTGGCCCTGCAGAGATGCTCCTGATGGGGGAGGGGCTGAAACTTTATAGCCTTCATTGACCAGTCATTGGGAAGCCTATGTCACCTTGGGTGAGGCTTTTCTTCTCCTCCTCCTCCTCCTCCTTCTTCTTCCTCTTCTTCTTCTGTAATGTTTATTTATTTTTTTAGAAGGCACGGTGTTGCTGTGTCATCTGGGCTGTAGTACAGTGATGTGATCATAGCTCACTGCAGCCTCTACCTCCTGAGCTCAAGTCATCCTCCTGGCTCAGCTTCCTGAGTAGCTGGGACTACAGATGCACATCACTACACCCAGATAATTTATTTATTGATGTATTTTGTAGAGACGGGGTCTTGCTATGTTGCCTAGGCTGGTCTTGAACCCCTGAGCTCAAGCAATCCTTCTTTCTCAGGCTCCCAAAGTCCTGGCTGAGGCTGTTTTCTTCAGCAAAAATACTATCCAAAGCACAGCTGAGGGCCACCTTCTGGCTGCCCTCCAACAGCTTGGGAATAAATCCTTGGCTGCTGAAAGGGGTCTGAGTTGCATACACAGTGTCCCCTCACCCTCCCTAGGCCCTAGCTCCAGGAATTCTGTGAATACCCTCTTGGGTTCCAGCTCTAGGCCCAGGAGTGCTCTGCAACAATGACCATACTCTAAGCTTGATAAAGTAAGATAAAGTAAGATAAACCATACCTTACCGAAGAGTGGGATTGTGATGAAAGAAAGAGAAGAGCACACTAGCTGTGAAAGGAAAGCTGGATGTTCTGAAGGCAAGCATTGTCCTGCCCAGGGGCCTTTCCAATTTTCATTTTTTATTTTACTTTATTTTTATCTTATTTTTATTTTATTTTATTTTGAGATGGAGTCTTGTGCTGTCACCCAGGCTGGGGTACAGTGGCATGATCTCAGTTCACTGCAACCTCTGCTTCCCAGGTTCAAGCGATTCTCCCGCCTCAGCCTCCTGAGTAGCTGGGACTACAGGCTTGCACCACCATGCCCGGCTAATTTTTGTATTTTTCATAGAAACAGGGTTTTGCCATGTTGACCAGGCTGGTCTTGAACTCCTGATCTCAGGTGATCTGCCTGTCTCAGCCTCCCAAAGTGTTAGGATTACAGGCATGAGCCACCACGCCCAGCTTTATTTTACTTTATTTTATTTTATTTTATTTTATTTTGAGACGGAGTCTCGCTGTGTCACCCAGGCTGGAGTGCAGTGGCGTGATCTCCACTCACTGCAAGTTCCACCTCCCGGGTTTACGCCATTCTCCTGCCTCAACCTCCCAAGTAGCTGGGACTACAGGTGCCCGCCACCTCGCTCGGCTAGTTTTTTGTATTTTTTTTTAGTGGAGACGGGGTTTCACCATGTTAGCCAGGATGGTCTCGATCTCCTGACCTAGTGATCCGCCCGTCTCGGCCTCCTAAAGTGCTGGGATTACAGACTTGAGCCACCGCACCCAGCCTATTTTACTTTATTTTTAACTAAATAATTTTACTTTATTTTCACCTAACTAACAGTGAAAAAGAAAAATTCTTGAGTCCACTGGTCAGTCTGGGTGAGACTTGCCCATTCTCTCGACATTTCACCTTCTTTCCTGTCAACGTTCTGGTGGACAAACCTCACATTAAACATATGTTAAGGCTTCAACCCTGAGCATAGCCCATTCTCCAAAATCAGCCCCACCCACTGGCCTCACTGGGTATGTGATCGCCTATGTGACCTCCTAGCAATGAGCAATCGAATGAGAGGTGAGCGCCAGCCTCGCAGGCGTGTGCGCTGGGTTAGTCCATCCCCTCTGCTGCAATCTGCATGGGGCTGGTGAGGACTGGGTCACTTGGCAGTGGGACCCGCAGCAGAACAGCAATGACATAGAAAGGACCTAGCACAGGCCACCACTTCGGGTATAAAAGTGAGCAGAGGAGCACCCCAGCAGAGAAAAGGAAGCTTAAGTTCACAGCCAACTGACAAGGCGGGAGAACTGGGAGCAGCAGCTGCTGACCAGGCAGCTTCCCAGACACAGGTGCCTGGAGCTGAGCTCTCCAGGAAACTTGCCCTCATGGGAGGTGGTCAGGGTGGGCAAAGGGCGAGTTCTGGCTGAGGGGACTTGAGGAACTGCTGGGGGCTTCAGATGATCATTTCTTCTTTGGTGAAAAAGGAAAGAGACCTGAGTCCTTTAGCTCTTCCTGCTTGTAGATATAGAATATTCAGATCTCCAGTAGCCATTCTGCAACCATGAGGGAAGATGGAGAGAATCCCTAGAAATGAATTTGGCAGACTCCGAGCTTCTAAAATCCCACAAACATCCTGCTTTTACATTTACCACCCTAATAGAAAAGCACGGTCCTGTCACTGAAGTCACTGGCATCCCAGGAGCCTTGACTTACAACCAAATACTTCCTTGCAGAACAGGAGCAAGGATGGCTGCCAAGGACAGCAATAAGCACAGTTTCAGGAGCCCCATCCTCAAGTGGGTTTCGTGGGGAGAATGTCAAAGAAGGGCTGGTGCAGAAGCATGTTCGGCAGTTTCCTGAGGTTGCCATGGCAGATTCCACAAACCAGATGCTTGGACCAACACAAATGTATTCTCTCATAGTCCCAGAGACCAGGAGTCCAAAATCCACAGGTGTCAGGTGGGCCACACTTCCTTTGAAGGTTCCAGGGGAGACTCCCTGGCCTCTTCCAGCTCCTGGGGACCCCAGGTATTCCTTGGTCTGTGGAAGCATCACTTAAGTCTGGGCCTCTGTCTTCATATGGCCTTCTCGTGTGTGTGTGTGTGTCTATCCTCTTCTTAGAAGGACACCAGCCATTGGATTTTGGGCCCACCCTAATCTGGTATGACCTCATCTTAATTAATCTACAGACCCTATTTCCAAGTAAAGTCACATTCTGAGGTTCGTGGTGGATATGAGTTTTGGGGGATACCATTCAACCCTCCAAACATGGATGACTATGTCCAGGTCTCTGTGAGGCCCACAGCTGGTATTTTCTAAATCACTCAGAAAAGAAAGTTTTCCGAGAACCGAGGTCCTGCCCGGAGCCAGTGAGGTCTGAATTGTTGTTGTTCAGAAAACCAGAAACCCCGCTCTGACCAGAGTGCCGTGAGGCCTTGAGAAACGCAGGTGCCTGCAGCATTGAGCTGCAAAGCAGGTGTGTTTTCAGGACTAATGAATACCTGAAAATGCCACCAAGATCTTGGAGACATAATTTCTGCTCAGTCACACAGTGCACCAGACTGCAAAAGGAACAGGGCCTCGAGGCATTAAGGGAGAGTTAATGGTACCAGGAGGTCTGCAAGGGTCCACGTTGAATATCATTCTCAATGAGCCGGTGGGAATTCACATGTCTCAGGCCCTGCATAGAACAGCCATGGGCTCGCCTCTCCTCTTTCCCAGCAGTGAACAAGGAGAGGGGCCTTCAGGGAGACAGAACTGCCTGGGGTCCATTGACAATAAATAGAAGAAAATTTGCATCTTGGCAGAAAGAAAACCACCATGCCTCAGGCTGTGAATAAAAGTACCCAGTCTGCACCCACACGATTTAGCAGCAGGTTGGAGACCCAAACGCGTAGAATTCCTTGGACTACTGTGCAAGTGGCCATGGCCAGAAGACATTGAAGAATGACAGAGTTGGCTCAGGGGTTCAGGGGATGTCAACCCAATACGACCATGCTCTTTTTATAAAAGGAAGACTCAAGACCAGCAGAGAGGAGGTGGTGGGCTGCGGTCATCGAGTCGGCCCACCGCAGAACCAAGTGGAGCTGGGACCATGTCTCTGCACTCGGGCCGCAGGTTTCCCTTTGTGAATTTTTTTTTTTTTTTTTTTGAGATAGGATCTTGCTCTGTCACCCAAACTGAAGTGCAGTGGTGTGATCATAGCTCACCGTAGCCTCGGACTTTTGGGATCAAGCAATCTTCCCAAGGAGCTGGAAGTACAGGCACGTGCCACCTTCCACGGCTGATACTTTTATTTTCTGTAAAGACGGGGTCTTGCTATGTTGCCCAAGCTGGTCTGGAACTCCTGGCCTCAAGTGATCCTCCCAGCTCAGCCTCTCAGAGTGCTGGGATTACAGACATGAGCCACTGTACCTGACTCGTTTCCCTTCTGAAGGAAAGTGTGACATATCCAGCCCTATAGTGTTCCTAGACTTGGTAACAGTCTCCAGAGTCCTCTTTCTGTCCTGTAGAGATTTTCCCCAAAATAATGCCCAGGACCTTCCTGACTGTCTGCAAACTATCATTCTTGTCATTTGAGGCCCGAGGATCTGGGGGATGTTTCTGAGGTTCACTGTGACTTTCCCATGGCCTGCACAGCCAAAATGCAAACAGAGCCGAAGCCAGAAGCCAAGGATATGGTGACAGGACGTTTTCACCAGGGACGTACCTGAGCAAATGACATCCATCAGCCCAGCTCACAGAGACGCCTGAGGCTCAGTTTTGTCCAGAGCCCAGAGAAGGACTGGGTCTTGAGGGGCAGTGCGTCTTGTGTGGGAGGCCCTCATCCAGCGTTCTCATTTCAGGTGGGTAATTCTGAACCCAAGAAGAATCTGATATTCAAGACAAAGCTTCCAAGAGCAATGCACTGTCTTCATTCCCTTCTTGATTCTTGATGGGATTATCTTATTTATTTTTGATGGGATTCACTGCCCAGAGTGTTAGAAATAGAAAATCAAAGACAGAGGTGTGAATCAGAGACGTGCTGTGGTTTTCTTACTCACCTATCTGTGATCAGGTATGTGCACCTAGACCGCTAAATGGAACCCTGTCCCGCTCCATCACTGCTGGCTTCCAGCCAGAAGCCTACATATCCCCAGGGGAGGACAGAGGTGGTACCACTGGGGGCAACCGGCTAGATGCCTTACATATACACTCACTGAGTATCAACCTCATAGGGAGATTGTGAGACTGAGTTTCCTTCTGTTAAAGTAAGGGAACAATGAAGTCATACTTGTTCATAATTAACTCAACATATGTTAATTAGGAAGCCAGACTTAAGCTATAGGATGGGAAGAGAATGGGAAGCAAGAAACCAGCTGGCTCTTGCCTTTACAGAACTTTGGGTTTTTTCAACTTTTATTTTAGATTCAAGGGGTACATGTGCAGGTTTGTTACATGAGTAAATTGGGTGTCACCGAGGTTTTGGGTACAAATGATCCCACCACCCAGGTAATAAACATAGTACTCAATAGGTAGCCTTTCAATCCTCACCCTCCTCCCCTCCACATCCTCAAGTAGGTGCTGGTGTCTGCTGCTCCCATCTCTATGTCCACATGTGCTCACTGTGTAACTCCCACTATAAGTGAGAGCATGTGATCTTCTGTTTCTGTATTAATTTGCTGAGGATAATGGCCTCCAGCTGCATCCATGTGTCTGGAAAGGACATGATTTCATGCTTTTATGTGGTTGTGTATACCACCATATCCATGGTGATATGTACCATATTTTCTTCATCCAGCTCACTGCTGATGGGCACCTGGGTTCAGTCCATGTCTTTGCTATTGTGAGTAGCGCCGTGATGAAGAAACAAGTGCAGGTGTCTTTATGGTGGAAGGATTGGTTTTCTTTTCAATTATATACCTAGTAATGGGATTGCTAGGAAGAATGGCAGTGCCAAGTTCCTTGAGAAATCTCTGAACAGCTCTTCGCCGTGGCTGAACTAATTTGCATTCCCACCAGCAGTGCATAAGCATTTCCTTTTCTCCATAGCCTCGCCAGCATCTGTTATTTTTTGACTTTTTTTACAGAGCTTTTGCATAAGGGAGAGATAGGATACAGTCACAACAGCAAATGGGAAATTGCAATTGTGGACAGGGCTGTGACAGAGAGGAAGATAAGCAACTTCTTCTTCAAGAGGCCCATGTGGGATGTGACCCAGTCAAGGAAGTCAAAGTGACCTTCAAGTTGAAGCAGGAATGGTGAGTTAGAGATTACTTGGCAAGGAAGGCAGGGAAGGACACTCCAAGCAAAGGAACAGCACCTGCCAAGGCTCGAGAGGACGCAGTAAGTGCATAGATGGATGCAGGGCGGTGGGGCTGGGGGGCAGGGATGGGGTGGTGTGCGAGCTGGCCAAGGTGATGCACTCTGTCCATGCAGGCAGCAGTGGAAAGCCATGGAAAGCTCATGAGTAGATATTGATTCGATTGGCTTCATGCTTCGAAATAAATGAAGCAAAAGAAATGTTGGAGGTGAGGGCAGCACACAGGGCCTGCAAGGAGGCTCTGTTGATGGTCCAGGTGACAGAGAACTTGAAATGCAGGATCACACAGGTAGCAGGAGCTAAAGCCTAGACTCAAGCACAGCCTAGGACTGCTTATCCACTGCTGATGGAAATGCACATCGGCTTAGCCACTGGGGACAGCAGTTCGCAGATTTCTCAAAGAGCTAAAAATCAAACTACCATCTGGCCCAACAATCTCAAGACTGGTATAGACGTGAAGGAATATAAATCATTCTACCAGAAAAGACACCTGCACTCATGTGTTTACCACAGCACCATTCACAACAGCAAAGGCATGGAATCAACTCAGGTGCCTATCAATGGTGAGCTGGATAAAGAAATTGTGGTACATACACACCACAGAATACTATGCAACCATAAAAAGGGAACAAAATCATGTCCTTTGCAGAAACATGGATGCAGCTGGAGGCCCTTATTCTAAGAGGATTAACACAGAAATAGAAAAACAAACACTGCATGTTCTCACTTACAAGTGGGAGCTGAACATTGAACACACATGGACACAAAGATGGAAACTGTAACAGACACTGGAGACCCCTAGAGGAGAGAGAGAGAGGGAGAGGGCAGGGGCTGGAAAACCTACCTATTGGGTACTATGCTCACTAACTGGGTGATGGGATCAATCGTACCCCAAACCTCAGCATCACACAATACACTCATGTAACAAATGTACACATGTACCCACCAAGTTAAAATAAAAGTCGAAATAAAATTTAAATAAAAAACAAAGCCAAAGCTAGACCCACTGTACTCAGCCTCGTAGGTGAGCGTCTTAACCACATCAGGAACTCCTTGAGGCTTGCTTTGGAAAGAATCTCCAGGTGGGGCAGCTCATGCCTGTAATCCTAGCACTTCGAGAGGCTGAGGCAGGTGGCTCATTTGAGGTCAGGAGTTTGCGACCCACCTGGCCAACATGGTGAAATCCTGCCTCTACTAAAAATACAAAAATTAGCTGGGTGTGATGGTGCATGCCTGTAATTCCATCTACTCAGGAAGTTGAGGCAGGAGAATCACTTGAACCCAGGAGGTGGAGGTTGCAGTGAGCTGAGATCTCACCACTGCACCCCAGCCTGGGTGACGGAGTGAGACTCTGTCTCAAAAAAACAACAAGGGGAAAAAAAAAAAGGAAAAGAATCTTTGGCACTGTGCCTAGGAAGGGCTGGCCAGAGAATGACATGTTTGTGCATCTCCAGGGTAGATCTCTGAAAGAAAGGATCCAATATCCAGGATTTGACATTTCCCAACAGATAGCCTCAAGATCCCAGTAAGGGCGTCCAGGCCAGGCCCTCTGGGAGTCAGTGCTCCCCTACTATCCTGGGAAGATGATGCTGAAGTTTTGCCTCAATAGCCCACTGCTCCCTCAGTCCTGCGAAGTGAAGACACAACTTCCACATACCACATTGTCTAGATAAACAACTAGGCCGGGCGCGGTGGCTCAAGCCTGTAATCCCAGCACTTTGGGAGGCCGAGACGGGTGGATCGCGAGGTCAGGAGATCGAGACCATCCTGGCTAACACGGCGAAACCCCGTCTCTACTAAAAAATAGAAAAAACTAGCCGGGCGAGTTGGCAGGCGCCTGTAGTCCCAGCTACTCGGGAGGCTGAGGCAGGAGAATGGCGTAAACCGGGAGGCGGAGCTTGCAGTGAGCTGAGATCCGGCCACTGCACTCCAGCCAGGGCGACTGCGAGACTCCGTCTCAAAAAAAAAAAAAAAAAAAAAAAAAAAAAAAACAACTAAATTACTCGTTTTAGCCAAAACTGGAAATCAACTCCTATCCTAGGTTTCTGGAGCTAAATGGGCTCAGAGATGTGGATGACAGAGTACAAGTCAAAATTCCATGCTGTAAAATATGGCATGCTTTTTATAAATGGTAATTGGTTAGAGTATCATAATTTTTACACACATGTAAATAAGGTTAATGAATTTTATTCCACACAGATGATTTAAATTATAAAACAATCAAATTACTTTTCAGGTAATACTCTGGGCCCAAATGAAATAAAATTTCGAGTCATTATAACTTTAGAAAAAGAAACTAATTTGAATATGTGATTTAGATCCATTAATAGTCTTCTCAACTTTAAATAGTGATAATAGAAATCAGAAAAGCTCAGGAGTGGTTAAGATTAATTAAGAGTGAATGCATTTGGGAAAAGGAAATTATGATGCTAGAATTTTAGAATGCAAATGAGGTCAAGAAGTTTAAACTAATGTGCATCTATATAAACACAGCCTCAATAAAGGAAAAATATTTTGTTACAAGGGTTTATAAGTACTGTATTCTCTACTTCTTGTTACATGAGTAGCAACAAATTGATAAACAGCAACCTGTTGTCAGTTAATTACAGCACCCTTGTGGCTGCCAATAGTTAAGCTGGTACGAAATTAGAAATCTTGACTTTCAAAGTTCCATGCAGCCTGGTTTCTTTCCCTATGAGGTAGGCAGTGCTGGTGACCCACTCAATCCTTTGAATCCTTTCGTAGTAGCCCATCTTCTATTTTGTGGGCTTGGCTACAAAAGGCTCCCACCTGCAAAGGCCGTCAGGCACTTTCTTTTGGGCTACCAGAGCCACCGCCTCCAAGCAGACAGCCAGGAATGCCTGGAAGCTATGCTCTCCACCTCCACTCCTCATCCTGGTTAATCACTGGTGTGAGCTTGCAAACCCCACTTTCCTTGCCTTGAGGTGGGAGAAACTCGGGTATATTTAGACTCCAGACCACAGGGTAAGGCTACGTCTAGGACTCGTCTTGAAATTGCAACCCTGCAGCTGGACTTGTGTTAGGGTCCCTCGAAGTAGAGCCTGAGAGGAGGATTTTTATGAAACTCTTTTACAGAGAACACTTTCTGATGAAACGTGTGCAGAAGTGGGGAAAGCAAGGAGGAGCAGTGAAGAGGCAGGCAAAGACATGGGTTCTGCTGAAGTCTGGCCTCAGCCTGATCACAGAGGGTGCTCTGGGAGGAGAGGGGAGACAGTACTATCCGGTTGTCCCACTTGAGGGAACAGGGTGGTCTTTCATATTCCCATATCAGTTAGCCCTTGGCTATGGGCCAATCTCAGGAAATACAAACTACGTCAACCCAAGGTGATTCTCTAGAGAATGGTAAGTCACAAGCAGCCCAGACTCAGCAACTGAAGAATCTGCTCCCAGCTCACTGAAGACAAGCTGGGCACTCACAGCCTCTGCTGCAGTGTCCCCCTTCCTGATCCTGCTCCTCTCCTGCCTGCCCTTTCTCTTTCCTCTCTCCTTGAAAACTCACTTGCACCTGAATCCCAGGCACAGCTTCAGAAAAGCCCAACCTAGAACACCCTCCTACTCTAAGGATCAAGAACTACACTGGATTTGATGCCACAGCTTTCCTTAACCTGAAAGCTGCTGTTATTTTTTTTTTCCTTTTTTGACTCAGGGTATCACTCTGTTCCCCAGGCTGGAGTGCAGTGGTGCAGTCACAGCTCACTGCAGTCTCAAACTCCTGGGTTCAAAGGATCCTCCCATCTCAGCTTCTTGAGAAGCTGGGACCACAGGTGCACCCCCACACCCAACTAATATTTATATCTGTAGAGATCCGGTCTCACTATGTTGCCCAGGCTGGTATTGAACTCCTGTCCTCTAGTGATCCTTCTGCCCTGACCTCCCAGCTTTCTGAGTCCATGTGAGGGAACAGCATTTGAAGGAGGGGGCTCCTGCAGCTCCTTCCAGTCCGATATCCAGGTTCCATTCTTCTAGTGACAGTGACCTGATTTTTCTCTGTGGAACCAGACTTCTGTTAATCTAAAAAGTTTGTGAACATACACAGACACACACACACACACACAGAAACATACACACACACACACACACACACACACACACTTCAGAAGGGCATTTGGCCTAGGCCTGGCCAATAAGAAGTGAGGGGTTGGCTCTGGGATAGGCGTGTGATCCAAGCTAAGCCTCTGCCCTGGGAATGCTGCTGGAATCACTGGGGAGGTGGCGCTTGCACATCTGCAAGAGGCAGCCGAGGGCCACCTGGCCACGAATAGGTAGACTCTGCCTAAAGTTGAGGCAATCACAGAAGAAAGCAGTGCCGAGTAGTAGAGTGTGAAGGTGCATGGCAGCCTCTTGGGAGCCTGGAGCAGTCTTGCCCTCTGAGCTGCGGGAGCCAATTCAGTCCCTTCAGCTGTGGGAGTTGCTCAGGTCACCTGGAGATGAGTTTCAGTCACTCACAACCAGGTGGCTCTCCCCTGACTAAGATCCCTGAGAAGGGTCTGGTGAAAACCAGCTCTTAGGAAATTGTTCCTGAGATGTGTGCTGTAGCATTAAAAGTATGTACTCATCTTCTGGAGTCCTGGCAACTATACCATGTGACCTGGATCAAGTCCTTTCTGTCTTGGTGTCAGTTCTCCTGTCATATTACGGGAGCGTTTGGACCATGTATATCCTAGGAGTCAAGTCCTCAATCCAGGACTCTATCCTTTATGAGCACACGCTGGGTGCTGGGCTCTCCCGTCCAACCCTCCAGGCCCCCAACACTGTGAGCTCTGATGCTGAATTTTCTTCACAAGGGCAAAATCCTGCCTGTACTTGTGGCCCCACCTCCAGCGACCTGTCTTGGGAGAGATTTGGGACCCAGCCTAGACAAACAGATCCAAGAGCCGGGGCCACTCCTTGGCAGTCCTGTCTGCTGGAATCACCCTTGTGCTTTTTGTGGAAGCACAACTCTCATTCACCACTTCACCCTCCACTCCATGAGGCCGGCCCAGGGGCTCCCCCAGGGCCCTGTAGCCCTGTGCATGGAAAGAGTCCTGGGAGAGAAAGGCTGGGTTTGAATTCCGGCTTCTGCACAGAGACGTGTGATCGGTTTCTTCAACTTTTCAAGCCTCAATTTCCTTATCTACTCAGTGGGAATAATGAACATTAGATGTGAGTGTCTTAGGTTGGGTTGGGTTGAACTTTCTCAGGGTTACATAACTTACTGTAGTAGACACTGTCAGACTCTGCCCATAGTTCCTTGGGTCCCTTTACCAGTCCCCTGTCCTCACGCTCACTCCAAGCCAGAAGGGGTGTGTCTCAGTTGGAAGGTTGACCTTAAACTTCCAGAATCTACTTTGTGTGCCTTTAAGGAAGGGCCAAAAATACCTGGACATGTGCACCCCTCAACTCCACCCCAGCCAACACTTACCCAACACCAGAAGGTGTGTGGATATACAGGGTTATAAACACACCAGGCCTCTTGCCCTGGGTGTGAGCAGCTCTGAGATCCAATGCAGTCTCCAAAGTCATCCTCTATGAGACTTGGCTTCATACCACATCCTTGCTGGGTCTCCCTTTCTTCCCAGTCCCACTTCCCACTTCCCTCCTGGCTATTCCTGGGGATAGCTCCCACTAGGGAGTCCTCACAAGCATTGTCTTCTCTGGATTGGGGAAATACAGTCTTAGGTGTTCCCATCTGAAGTGTAATGGAGTGCCCTCCCTACCCATCACAGCTGTTCAAGCAGTGGCTGCTGCCATGGCTGGTACAGTCCAGTGCTGGCACTGCATACACAGTGCACAAATCCCTGGGGGGTAGACACACATGCGTGCCAACACATGTACACACACACACACACACACAGAGACACACACAGCATTCATTACTGGTGGAGACAAGATGGCGAGCACCCCTGAGATGCAGTGTAGTGATCCTCCTCTAAGTCATGTCTGAGAGCCCCATGGAAACAACATGACTGTGAAGCTAATGCAAGAACCAAATCCCTCTCACTTTAAGAAACCTATCCTCAGTCGAGCGCAGTGGCTCACGCCTGTAATCCCAGCTCTTTGGGAGGCCAGGGCGGGTGAATCACAAGGTCAGGAGTTCAAAACCAACCTGGCCAACATGGTGAACCCCATCTCTACTGAAAAATACAAAAATTAGCCAGGTATGGTGGCAAGTGCCTGTCGTCCTAGCTACTCGGGGGGCTGAGGCAGGAGAATTGCTTGAACCCGGGAGGCGGAGGTTGCAGTGAGCCAAGATCACACTGTACTCCAGCCTGGGCAGCAGAGCAAGACCCCGTCTGAAAAGAAAGGAAAAGAAAGCCATCTTCAGGCATGTAATGGAATGACCTAGGGCAGTTCTGCACAGCACCGGGTAGCAGAAGCCCCTCTACATGTCCATGAGACACTCAACTGGACAGCACAGTCATCTGTCACATTTCTATTTCCCTTTATTTTCCAGAACCCTATCAGAAAGCTCAGACAGGATAGAAAGAGGGTTAAGGAGAGCCACAAGGTGGCCTGGAGGATATTCAGTGGAGACAAGGACCTCCCAAGGGTTGAAAGCATCAAGAGGCCACCAGGCAGGGGTCACCAGGTGCTGGTTGCTTCGAGCACCCCAAGCCCCAGCCTGGATATGAGTGCCAGGGGCTGGTGGGGAAGCTGTCACTCAGGCAGGACCCCCATGGGAAGGTGCCTGGGGGAGTCATGCTGCCTCTCAACCCTGATCAAACGAAGGCTGGAGTGCTGAGATCCACGGTGTCTAGGATACCTGCTTCAGAGGGACACTAACCCCGAAGGAAACAGAGTTGAGAGAGAGTGAAACGGGAGGGAGGTTTTACAACTTGATTAAGCGCCTGGATTCAGTCACACCTGAAACCCAGAACTTCTTGATTTCTAGGCCAGTTCATTCTCTTTGTAGCTTCTGCCATTTGAAGCAAGACTTTGTAACTTTCAACAGTGATTGTGGGTGAACGAGATAGTGATTGGAGGCCCAAAGCTTTGTGTGGGCACGAGCGTAGCCCTAGGCCCCAGCTCACCACACCCAGGGCTTATGCTTTTGTGCCTTAGCCCATACCTGGTACCTATAACATGAGATACCTGAAGATATGCCACTTCCTCCAGATCCCCAGCTATCCCCCAATATGCTGCCCCAAATCTCACCATGCAGGTGAAAACACCCCCAACTGAGGAGTACATCCTGACAGTAAACATTCTTTTTCTTTTCTTTTCTTTTTTTCTTTTCTTTTTTTTTTTTTTTTTTTTGAGACAGAGTTTTGCTCTTTTTGCCCAGGTTGGAATGCAATGACACGATCTCAGCTCACTGCAATCTCCGCCTCCTGGGTTCAAGTGATTCTCCTGCCTCAGCCTCCTGAGTAGCTGGGATCACAGGTATGTGCCAGCCACCACATCCGGCTAATTTTGTATTTTTAGTAGAGACAAGGTTTCACCATGTTGGCCAGGCTGGTTTTGAACCTGACAGTAAACATTCTAACCCAAGCTCCTGAGTCCTGCCCTTAGTGCACGTTTGCAATGGAAGCAGGAAGCGAATTAGATTAGACCACGTTGAGCTGGAATAGTAAATAACTCTAAAATGCCATGGCTTCAATCACATTTATTTCTCACCCCTGCAAAGTCCACTGTGAATCTAGGTGACTCTGTGGCCATCCTCCTCCATGTAGTGACTCAGTGATCCAGGCTGCCCTGGTCTGGTGACCCCACCGTCTCAACGCCAGGCCTCCACTGTTGCCGCAGCAGGAGAAACACTCACATGGGTCCCTCACAGCACTCTTCTAAGCTTCAGCCCAGGCCCTGCCCACATCAGTTAGCCAGAAGTCCTCTCGAGACCCTGCCCAACTGGGAAGGGGACTTAGAAGTATGTCTTTCTTGAGAGAGACGAGCTGCAGGCAGCCAGGGTGATGTGCCCCACAGCAGGTACAGGAATGCCGTGTGACGCTGAAGGGCCAGCCTGGCTGTCGAGAGGGTCAGCAAGAATGGGAGGCTGGAGAAGAAAGAGGTACACTCTTCACTCCTGCTCAGAGCCCCTCACTGCACAGGCCGGGGACGGGTGCAGCCACGCCTGTGAGTTGGGGGTTTGCTGCTTGGATTTTAAAACTGCTCGAACCAGCTGCCGTGTTTGTTAGAGACTGCCATTGCGTGTGTGAGAAACTCCAGCAGCTCAGCCTCATCGAGTTTGTTTGTTTGTATTCTAGTGGGTCAGGAAATCCAGGGAGGCAGCTAGGGGCTGACACGGCGACCCTGAGATGCTACCCAGACCCCAGGCTTCTGGGCTGTCCAGCCCACCATCCCTAGCTTATGCTTTTGTTCTCAAGGCCACCTTGTCATTACAGGTGTTCCCCGGCCACTTCACCTCAGCCAAGAAGACAGAAGGACACAGAAGAACCTAGAAGAGAGGAATGCCACCTGGGTCAGGAAGTAAAACTTTCTGAGGTGTCCCCAGCAGACCTCTGCCCATGTTCTGTTGGCCCAGGGCACTGGGGGCCTGGGAAGCACCGTGTTTAGGTGAGCACGTTTCTGCCTTGATGAAACTGCGATTCTATTATCAAGTAAGACGGGAGAATCGATATTAGGTGGGTGAATGAACAAACTATTAAGTAACCGGCAGCTTCCTACAAAACCTTGAATTTCTATTGGCTCTTTTGAAGATTGAGTTCTTAGCACACGAGACCTGCATTTCTTAATGGCAAAGTCATGGGGATTGAGTTTGGACTTCTTCCCTTAGGAGGTTATCCCCCCAGCATTTTCTTGCTTGTTAGTGTACATATATTACACTCAGTCCACCTTACCCAGGGCCGGCTTCATGGGTGTGTGACCTGTGTGATATCAGAGGGTTCCATGCTTGATTTGCCTCCGTGGCTCCTGGGGAACCAGAAAATACATGGATGTGTAAGCAGACAGGGAGGGTCTCCCGGGATTCCAGGAATTTAATCAATGGAGCGGTCAGCCTGGTGCACAGCCTCCTGCCCCACAGCCTGTTTCTCTTAATCCCTGTGAGGAATGTGGTCACCTACTTGGTTAAAACCAGCTCCTGACAGAACCAGGCAAAGTATACATGAACCCAAGAGAGCTTTCCCCATGACCACTCCGGGAGGAGCCACAGCTTCATCACCCTAACAGGCGACCCATGTGCTGGCATGAACTCACTGCATCTGCACCAGGGGACTCCCCTCCATGCGATGGCACATCCTCTCCCCTCTCCATCAGCCCACAAAACCCTGCTGTCCCTTTCCCTCAGGGACACACTGCTTGGGAGAATACGCCCATGTCCTCCTTCCTTGTGCCAAGTAATAAAACTCCTGTTGATCAACACCTGCCTTCTCTGCCTTCTCGTGGAGAGTCATTTGTTACTCTCCAGGCAAACTCCTGTTTCATCAGGGAATAGACTCAGGACCGGAGACACCTGGATTCAGAATCCCAGCTTAGAGTCATTGGACAAGTTACTTAGAATCCTCTATTGGCCGGGCATGGTGGCTCACTCCTGTAATCCCAGCTCTTTGGGAGGCTGAGGTGGCATTACTCACCCCACCTCAGGAGGATGGCTTGAAGCCAGGAGTTTAAGATCAGCCTGGGCGACACAGTGAGACCCTGTGTTTACAAAATAAAAAATAATAATAAAAGGCTGCGTGCGTTGACTCGCACCTGTAATCCCAGCACTTTGGGAGGCCAAGGTGGGCCGATCCCTCAGGAGTTTGAGACCAGCCTGGCCAACATCCTGAAACCCTGTCTCTACTGAAAATACAGACAATTAGCTGAGCATGGAGGTGTGTGCCTGTAATCCCAGCTACTCAGGAGGCTGAAGCAGGATAATCACTTGAACCCTGGAGGCAGAGGTTGTAGTGAGCCAAGATTGCACCACTGCACTACAGCCTAGGTGACAGAGTGAGACTCCATCTCAAAAACAACAACAACAATAATTTTAAAAGAATCCTCTAATCTCAGTTGTCTCATCTGTTTAAAGAAATAAAACCACTTTTTCCTCAGAGGACTATCAGAAAGGGCCCAGCCCAGCTGTGTGTACCTGGAGTTTCCACAACAGTCCTGGCCGTTATTAAGCAATTTCCATTTCTGTTGTAAAGACTGCTTCCACCATGCCTGCCTAACGACAAAGCCTCACCTTCAAAGTTGGGGCATAAGCATGTCTGTGGCTGCTAGATCTGGAGCAGGGGCTCTCAGCCCCCCACCCTCATTTGAACAAGGCAGCAATCATGCTCATGGGATGCCAAGGAGAGAAAGAAATGAGGCTGGTGGGAGCTGTCTGAGAGGGTCCCCGTCCTACCTGGCCAGGCCAAGAAAGCTGTTGGTGCATCCCCAAGACCTGGTGAGACTTACTTGCTCAGTCACCTTGAAAGGAAGGACAAGCCTCCAAGTCAGCTCCTTGGGAGTGGAGAGAAGTTTCCTCCACTCCACTGCTGAGAGTTACAACAGGAGCCATTAGCACTTGCCAAGAAAGGCCACCTTCCATCTGAGGGAGAAAGTGCAAAAGACAGTTTAAAAGCCTCATTAACACAAGGCAACAAGTCACCAGGTGAAAATTGAGCCTCTGAGGCCCTGCTGATTGCACAGGGAGGGAAGGCATTTGCATCTCTTCTCACCACAGAGGGGTGGCAGCCAATTACCTTAGGATTAGAAAAAAGTTGCAAACCTGAGTCTGTCTTCACTGATGGGCTTGAATTCCCTGCCATGCGCCCCTCCCTAAAGCCTCCCCTTTGTGTACGAGAGAAAAAACCTCTAAGACCTGTGGGAAAACATAAAATGTGGAAGCAAGTTCACCAGTGGCTGACCAGCAGCAGAAATGTTGCTTCCTTTGTGCAAGCCCTTCCTGGCTGGGCCAGAATGTCAACTAATGCAGCCTGGCACGCGGTCTGGCAGGATAGGCCCTGCCAATTAGAAATTCAAACACAATTAGTGTAATGCCTGTGCTTTTGCTCCCTACAGGCCATGCAAGAAACAGAAGCCCTGCGTGTCTGTGTCCCCTGAATAAATGACTCGGGTTCATTCACTGCCTCCTACCCACTCCCTCGCCAGCTGTTATGAGTGGGCTGTGGAGAAACCCCACAGTGCCCTGCAGGGGCTTCTTCCTGCCCGTGGGGTCTATGGGAACCCTGGTTGCCTGCATAGGGCACACTCGAATGTCTTCAGTGCCCAAGGCTGTCACTTTCTCAGCTCCCTGCCTACTCAGGTCTACAAAGTCAATTGCAAGGTTGTGGTCCATTCTTTCCACACCAACCCTGTCCACGGGACCTTAGCCCTTTCAGAACTCAAGGTGCTGAATGTCTGGGAAGTTTCCCTAAGGAATGTCGTGGAGCTGTCCCCTCCCCAACATCCTAGGGCAGCACAGGTCTCCATTCATTGCCCCTGAAGTCCCCAATGTCTCTTTCTCCCTCCCAACCTCAGGGAGGCTCACTGGCCCCCGCTTAATTAGGCTGTGTCCTCCATTGAAGACCCCCTCAATGGGGAAGTGAGTACTGGCAGGGGAAGACCACAGTGGGGACTTTTAGGTGCTAAAGTGTTCTATGAATATATCTTCATCTGGCCGGCGGCCACACAGACACAGGTGGACGTAAACGTGAGATGCAATGACTGGACACTCAGTATTCACGCACAGACACGTGTTACTGTGTGTGTGTGATACTGCAGGTTTTAAAATATGACACCCTACCCCGAAAAAATTAATTATCTTAGACCAAGCATGGCAAACAGCCAACATACAGTCCCTCAAAGCGGCAATTTCATAAGTTCGACCAAGTATTTTTGGCTGGGTCTGAACTGTGTGTGCTTTATTTTTTTTTATTTTTTTATTTTTTTTGAGACGGAGTCTCACTCTGTCACCCAGGCTGGAGTGCAGTGGCCAGATCTCAGCTCACTGCAAGCTCTGCCTCCTGGGTTCACGCCATTCTCCTGCCTCAGCCTCCCAAGTAGCTGGGACTACAGGCGCCCGCCACCTCGCCCGGCTAGTTTTTTGTATTTTTTAGTAGAGACGGGGTTTCACAGTGTTAGCCAGGATGGTCTCGATCTCCTGACCTCGTGATCCGCCCGTCTCGGCCTCCCAAAGTGCTGGGATTACAGGCTTGAGCCACCGCACCCGGCCTGTGTGTGCTTTTAACAAAAATTTGTTTCCAATCTTTAAAATGGAAGATTTCACATACAATTTTGAATTCCTGGCTCCCACTAAAAGCCTGAGGGGCCCTTGATCTCCAGTTGTAGCCATTTGGGTTTGCAAGCTCTTTTTCAGGCATTAAAATACAAAATACGAATACCCCGACCAGCTGCTGGAAAGGTATTGGGGCTAGTTTCCAGAATTGCACTGGGCAGGGGTGGGACGGGGAGGAGCTGGGCACAGGGCATGCTGCTGTAAGTACAGTTATTTTTATAACCATTTCTTCTGCTATATCAAGCACAAACATCAAAGTAAAAAATACATATAATGTGCATACATATATATACATGCATACATACATATCTATCTATACATACATATTTTCCCTTTTCTTTCACTTAAATCTTCACTCACTAGTTCCTGTTCGATTATTTTTTTCTCCCTCTCATCCATTGCTATTAATTTCTGGCAGCAATTTATAAATGCCCCATGACTCCAAGAACCATTGAAATCACAGTTGGAAACCTCGATAATTTCACCAAGGCAGAAGCTATTAAATGCAAACATTGGCAAAAGTTTTTAACGCTGCAGAAAATCACGAAAAATGCCAAGGTAAGCTCATTGCTGCTGCAGATTTAATTCATACTCTCCTTAAAAGCCAGAAATCCGCTGTCTCCCCAGCAGGACCTGAACAAGCCTTAAACTAGGGCCCTGTGAGGCCACATCAGGATGATTCTTCCCCCTCCCAAACCCAGCGTGGCAGAGAAGCAGGCAGCCCCAAAAGCATGAGAGATGGAAGTGTCCCCCTGATTTTTCTCATCCCATTCAAGTTCAGGACTGAAACGGACAGAACAATAGTTAAGCCCAAGGTCTGCAGCCTCTACCACTGATAACCAGGAAAACACAGCTACCTTACACACTTCTGCTCTGCGCTTTTCAAGGTTATTTTCTCACTAGGGCACTCACTGAAATCCCAGAAGTTAGAAAAATCGGAAGGTTGAGGGACCCCTTTCTCGTACACAAAGAAAGACAGAGCTGAAGTTTAATCAGCAATTTGCCATTCAAAGTAGGATAAGAACCAGGGTCTCCAGGCTTCTAATCTAACCCCACTGTGTCTTTCTTCTAGACCTACGACTCATTCCAGCACTGTGGGGGCTGACACCCATCTCACTGCTGGATGAAAGAGAATGAGATCCTCTCTCTATCCCACGTTGGATTTGCTTGTTCACCCAAACTGACCCTTAGGGATAGAGTTGTTCAACCACAATGAGATTTAGTTAACTAATCCTGGAAGTGAAGTTTAGCATATCAGACAGGGTTCTGGCAGGAGACTCACTGGCCTCAGAAAGTCCACCCTCACAGGCTGCAATGCAGTAACTGTCTACAGCGATGGGGATGTGGCAGGGGCTAAGGAAGCCAACAAGGGATTGTCACCTTCTTAGAGGAGAAAACCAAGATGGAAAGATACTAACCCCCTATGCATGAAAACATGAGGGGAGGAAGGAGTGTTTAGCCCAGTGAGACTGAGGCACGAGTCAGCACCTATTAGAGACATGGTGCAGAAACATGGAGGACATGGAGGAGAAATATCCTGACCCTGTTCCACTTTCACCCTCCAGTTCCCTGACAGTGATTCCCATTGACTGAGCCCAGGTGGCAGTCAGAGGCAGGGAGCAGGGTTCAGCCTCCTGGTGCACAGGCAGGCTGGGGAGGGAATGAATGTGGGGAAGGGCTGGGGACAGAAAATAAGTAGCATGCCTTAATTAAGAGCCCCAGGATCTTTATCTGTAAAATTGGATGATAACATCTACTTAATAGTGCAGTTCCGAGAATGAAAACTAAGATATCTAAGGTATGCGGCACATAAGAAATACTGAAAATCATAAACTTACTGTCCTCATCATTATGAGCTATGCCTCCCTTAAACAATGCTGTTCTGTTCCCAATATGATGTCTCCCCCAGATTAGAATGGCTGCAAAATTGCTTATCCCCCAGGCCTCATTCCCCATAAAAGGACAGCATACTTTCCGGAGTATAGCACTCCTGAAAAGGGGCCCTCTCGACCATGTTTGATTAGTTTCAGTGATGGTGGACTAACTGCATCCCCATCTCTTCTGCTGACAAACCACTCAAAACTCAGAAAACTATTCTGTATTATCAGGACAAAGCACTCCCTACACATATTCTCCAAGGAGGTCATCAGGAAGAGAACTGCTCTGCTCTCTCATTCACGGGAGCCCTACAGATCTGGGAAAACTTTGGGTTTTTTTGTTTGTGTTGTTGTTTTTCTTTGGTTTTTTTGTTTGTTTGTTTGTTTTTTGAGATAGAATCTTGCTCTGTTGCCCAGGCTGGAGTGCAATGGCACAATCTTGGCTCACTGCAACCTCCGCCTCCCAAGTTCAAGTGATTCTCCTGCCTCAGCCTCCCTAGTAGCTGGGATTACAGGCACCTGCTACCACGCCCAACTAATTTTTGTATTTTTGGTAAAGACGGGATTTCATCATGTTGGCCAGGCTGGTCGTGAACTCCTGACCTCAGATGATCCGCCTGCCTTTGCCTACCAAAGTGTTGGGATTACAAGTGTGAGCCACCAGGCCCAGCCAGAAAGTTCTTAAGTTAGACCTATTTTTCACAAAAGAGAGGAAAGATTGTGATGGGGGTGGGGAACCCAGCTCTTTGTACCAATTAATTAACGCACATTGAATGGACAGATTTCTTTTTCTTTCTTTCTCTCTTTGAGACAGTCTTGCTCTGTCGCCCAGGCTGGAGTGTCATGGCGCGACCCTGGCTCACTGCAACCTCTGCCTCCCAGATTCAAGCAATTGTCCTGCCTCAGCCTCCCAAGTAGCTGGGATTATAGGCGCCCACCACCATGCTCAGCTAATTTTTGTATTTTTTAGTAGAGATGGGGTTTCATCATGTTGGTCAGGCTGGACCGATTTCTAAAAGACACAATTACCAAACTACTACCACTGCCAAAGCCCATTTTAGGAAGAAATAGATAACCTGTGATTAAATCCATAGTTTAAAACCTTTCTACAAGAAAAAAACTACAGGCCTGATAGCTCCACTGCTTCACTGGTGAATTCTACCTAATTTTTGAGAAGAAAATTATATCAATCCTACAAAATTCTTTCAGAAGATAGAAGTGAAGGGAATACTTTCTAACTAATTTTATGAGGCCAGAATTTCCATGATCGTAGAAGTAGAAAAGAATATTTCAGGAAAAAAACACTACAGATTAATCTCTCATAAGCATGTATACGAATATCCTTAACATGATTTTAGAAATTGAATCTAGCAATATATTTTAAAAGATAACAAAATATGACTGTGATTCGTCATATAGTAAGAATATATACATATGTATATTATTTGGTATATTAGACACAGCAAGAGACAGCATTGTTAAATTAAGGCAAAAATACAAAAATAGTAATCGAAACAGAGGCACAGAGAAAAATAATTGAAGGTAAATAAAAGCCAAATAAAGCATCTGTAACTAGCCACAAATAGCAAATGATATAAAATACTAGCAAGTAGAGTTCCAGAAGGAAATAAAAGATAGAATGGGGAAGAAAGGGTGTTTGAAGAAATAATGGCTACATTTTTGCAAATGTAGCGACTTACCTGAACCAAGAGATGCAGGAAGCTCAGCAAAACCCAAGAAAGGTAAAAGTGAAGAGAATAACACCTAGGCTGATCATTTTTAAACTTCTTACAACCAAATATATTCACACAAAAGTAGTCACATTAAATATATGGGTAAAATGATAAAAATGGTGGCTCACTTATCAGAAATAATGAAAGTCAGAAGATGTCTTTAAATTCTGAAGGAAAAAATAAACTCTTTCAACCAAAAATTCTATGCTCAGCAAAAAAGTCCTTCAAAAATAAACAAAATATATACTTACAGATGCATAACAGCTGAGAAAATCCCTTGCCAATAAACCTGAACTGTAAGAAATGTAAAGGAAATTCTTCAGGCCGAAGGGAAATGATACCCGATGGAAACTGTTCTACAGGAAGGAATGACTGTGCCCGAGAAGGTGAGGAAGTGTAAGCTTGCTGTGAGGAGAAATCTGTGTGGTGCTATGTGTTTGCATCATGGCTCAGCAGGGCAGGACAGCCACAGGCCTCCCTGTAGTAGACTTGGGACTTCTTCAAGGCCTGAGGACTGGCTTTGAGCTGGGTGCCAGGATCTTCCTGGAGAAGCTCATCAAGGTACAATGGCCTCCCCCGAAAGCAGATTCCAGGTTCTGACACCTCTGGATTTCCTTGGGAGATGAAGGCATGAGTGGAAAAGGTTGTCACCATTACCTAGTTTTGAAGAACTTTATGCTCTATTTTTAAAAAACAGCTATAAAGAGTAATAATAAATAATTTGCTTTTCAACTTACCAAACTAATTTAAAGTGACGTGTTGGCCTGGCACCATCCTCGAGATACCAGCCTTTATACAGAGCCATCATAAATAGCAGGTATAGAGGCTATTAGTAAAAAACTCAATGAGGCCAACTCCATGGCTCACAGTGAAATAAATTTCACAGAAATAGAACTTAAAAAATACAAACTAGGCCAGGCTCAGTGGCTCAGGCCTGTAATCCCAGCACTTCGGGAGACCGAGGCAGGCTTATCACGAGGTCAGGAGATCAAGACCATCCTGGCTAACACGGTGAAACCCCGTCTCTACTAAAAATACAAAAAAAAAAAGCCGGGCGCGATGGCAGGCACCTGTAGTCCCAGCTACTTGGGAGGCTGAGGCAGGAGAATGGCGTGAACCCGGGAGGCGGAGCTTGCAGTGAGCTGAGATCCGGCCACTGCACTCCAGCCTGGGCGACAGAGCGAGACTCCGTCTCAAAAAAAAGAAAAAAAAAAAAAAAAAACGAACTAAACAAGCAAAACTGGATGAACTGATTGCTGTTATTTAAGAAGCCAAAGTCATTGGACCCTAAATCATAATCCATCAAACATCGATTATTTTTACAAATAGATAATGTTACAGAGTCTTTCCCACATGGTCCTTCCCCAGAGGATACCATTTGTCTTCAAGAAAATACTTTTACGCCTCTCTACTCATATTCTCACTTTTGCTCCCAGACTTTGTCCCCCAAACTCTTCCTATAATTCTACATTTATTTCGCTGGAGAACTGGATGGCAAAGGCCTCTATGATTTTCTGCACTTCCAGAAAGCATGCATGGACATCCCCCACCCCCACTTGACAAACACATTTTTCTGGCCTGCCACATCTTTCATTGATAACAAGGACAACATCCTCCAAGAATTTCTCACCATTTTCTTTTCCCATGTGCTAGACTTTGCCCCACTCACTTGCCATCATAAGAATAATACTGCATTATCTTCATGGTTGAATTTCAGTGTTCAAATGACCTACTAATGAACATCTAGAAAAGTAGAAAAAACAACTGACTTAAAAAAATATTTTGAATTGTCTCTCATTTTAATTCAAGAAACTACTATTACTTAAGTGATTATACTTTGGCCCAGAGGAAGCCTTATAGAATTATCATTCTTAGCATAAAGGTTTGTAAGTAAAATTATTTAGAGTATTTTTTAATAATTTTATTAAATTATTTCTGAGGCCAGGTTACTTATTATTATTTTATATATATATATAATTTATATATATATTATATTTACATATATAATTATATATTATATATAATAATATAATAATATATAAAATTATTAATATATAAAATTATTAATAATTTTTAATAATATATAATTTTATTATATATAATTTATAATTTTATTAAATTATTTCTGAGGCAAGGTTCAGGGTGCAGAGCTTGGAATTCATCACTGCATCCTAACAAGCAAAAATCTGAACCCACGGAAAAATCCATCTTCTCAGATCTGTCAGAAAAGTGAGGTCACCGGGCAAACACTGCCCTCAAAATTGGAGAGACAGACAGGTGAATACAGCTCCTCACAACTTATCAGAGCAGAAACCCATGAGCAAACACCTCTGAGGGACCCCAAGCTGGGTTAGGAAAACCTAAAATGTCATTGACAAATTGCTGGAGGCTCCACACGGACAAGTTAAAAACTCCAGAAGGACCTGGTCATGGAGGGGTTGGACGGGACACGCTTCTGTGAGTTTTACCTTCAGGAGCTCAACCAGGTTCTCACAGTGAATATCAGAGAACAATCTCCTAGGGCTTCTGTCAGGGAAAAGGAAAAGGAACCATTTTGAAATCTTCCAGAGCATTTGCGTTATTAACACAGCCTCAGGAGAAACTAGTTCATTAGAGCCTAACCATTGGAGTTTTATCAGAGCCATCCTGGGGAAAGGAACATGCACAATTCCAGCCCACCTTAGCTTTTCACATGAGGGAAAGGAAATACCCAACTTTAGCCAGCTCTAGCCTTCGACATGGGAACAGGGAATACCCAATGCCAGTCCACTCTGGCCACCCTGTCCCACCTGATGGGCAGGTACGAAACTGAGAAGCACTGGTGAAGTTCACAGTCTAGGTGCACGAGCTCACTAAAAGACCGAGAGCTAATTCTAGGACTATAGAAGGCACCCCAATGTCTCATCACCACATTACTAAAGGCCTGGTAACCTCAGTATCTGGCTATTACCTGCACAAGAAAAATGTATAAAGCATACTAAAAGGCAAAAAACAATTGGAAGAGACAGCAAACATCATAAGAAGACTCAGATGTAACAGAGATGCTGGTACTATCACACCAGGAATTTAAAACGATTATTACTAACGCGCTAAGGGCTCTATCTAATGGATGAAGTAGACAGCACACAAGAACAGAAGGGTGATATAAGCAGAGAGGTGGAAACTCTAAGAAAATATTTTTTTAATGCCAGAGATCGATAACACTGTTAGAGAAATGAAGAATGTCTTTGCTGGGCTCATTAGTAGACTGGACACAGCTGAGGAAAGAATCTTTGAGCTTGAGGATATGTCAATAGAAATTTTCAAAATGAAAAAGCAAGGGAAAAGAAATCTACCCAAAACCGAACAGAATATCCAAGAACCATGGGGCAGCTAAGAAAGGTGTAACCTGCATGTCACGGGAATACCAGAAGAAGAAAGAGTGAAAGAAGTGTTTGAAGCAATACTTGCTGAGAATTTCCCCCAAATTAATATTACAAAAAAAACAAAACTACACATCCAGGGAGCTCAGAGAACATCCAGTAAATTAAATATATATATATATATATGCACATCATATTCTAACTGCGAAAAATCAAAGATGCGGAAACATATTAAAAGAAGCCAGGGTGAGTGGGGAACATCTTAGCTATAGAGGAGCGAAGATAACAGTCACATCGGACTTCCCAGAAGCCAATCTGAACCGACCATATACCGTATGATCCAGCTCTATGATATTCTGGGCAACACAAGTTGTGGAGACAGTAAAAGGATCAGTGGTTACCAAGGGTTGCAGGGAAGAACACGCAGGGCACAGGGGATTTTAGGGCAGCAAAACTACTCTGTGTGACTCTACAGTGGTGGATCCATGTCGTTATACATTTGTTCAAACCCACAGAATGCACACCACCAAGAGGGCACCCTCATGTAGTTTATGGACCTGGGTGACCATGAAGGGTTTGTGTAGTTTCAGCCGTTACGACATATGTGCAGGATGTTGATAGTTGGGGAGACTGTGCCTATGTCAGGGCGTAAGTATATGAGAAATCTCTGTACTCTCTGCTCAATTTCACTGTGAACCTGAAACTGCCCTAAAAAATTAAAATCTATTCAAAAATACATGTTCTAGGCCAGACCCAGTGGCTCATGCCTATAATCCCAGCACTTTGGGAGGCCAAGGTGAGCGGATCACTTGAGGTCAGGAGTTTGAGACCAGCCCAGCCAACGTGGTGAAACCCCGTCTCTACTAAAAATACAAAAATTAGCTGGGCATGGTGGTGCGTGTCTGTAGTCCCAGCTACTCGGGAGGCTGAGGCAAAAGAATTGCTTGAACCTGGAAGGCAGAGGTTGCAGGGAGCCAAGATTGGGCCACTGCATTCCAGTCTGGCAACAGAGGGAGACTCCATCTCAAAAAAACAAAACAAAACAAACAAACAAACAAAAACATGTTCTAAAGACTACAGTGAAATACCATACTACTACAAGTGCACTAGAATGACCAAAATGAAATCAATGTTAGAGAGTCTGTGGAAATAATTACATAGTCCTATACTGCTGTTGAGTGTTTAAAATAGTACAATACTTAGAAAACTGTTCAGTGATTTCTTAAGATGCTAAGCATCCATCTACCCTATGACCCAGCAAATCTACTTCCATGTATTTATCCAAGAGAAATGAAAATATGTGCTCACATATTTTACGAGAATGTTCACAGCAGCTTGATTCACAATAACCCAGTGTTTGAAAACTTTCCAATGTCCATCAACAGGTGCATAAACTGTGATAAATTCACACAATGGAAATCACTTTAGCCATGACAAGGAATGAACTATTTATCATACAGCATGAATCCTCAAAATGCACTGAGCGAAAGAAGCCAGACACAAAAAAGTATATGCAATGTGATTCCATTTATATGAAGTTATAGTGTACGCCAAATGGTGGAGGGATAGATTGGGAAGGTGTGGAAGGACATATTCTGGGATGTATGTAAATATTCTGTCTTGCTATGCATGTGCCAAAATTGAGTAGATGGTACACTTGTGTGTAAATTAGCCCTCAATTTCAAAGGGCATGTTCTCTGGTAATTACCTCTTTTCACTAGAGCCCAGGGCACAAGGAATACGAAAGCAAAATTCAGGGTTTTGATGCTAAACAGACTGGCTTTAGGGCAATAATCTTAAGAATACTGAGCTCACAACACAGCTCAAAACTCAGAGCAAAGGGAGGGTAGCCTGTGTCCTGCCTGACTACAGTCACCTCTTCTCCTCCTATACCTGACTCTTCCCCAGGCCCCACCAGAGCTGTAGCAAAGATCAGGAAGTGGCCAGGCATGGTGGGTCACACCTACAATTCCAGCAGCAGTAAAACTTGAGTCCAGGAGTTTAAGACCAGCCTAGACAACACAGCAAGACCCCATCTCTACAAATAATTTTTTGAATTAGATGGGTGTGCTGGTGTGCATCTACAGTCCCAGCTACTTGGGAGGCTGAGGCAGGAGGATTGCTTGAGCCTAGGATTTCGGAGGCTGCAGTGAGCTATGATGGCACCACTGTACTCCAACCTGGGTGACAGAGTGAGACTCTGTCTCAAAAAAGAAAAAAAAAAAAAAATAACTGTTGAAGGCAAAGTTTTTCCACAATATTTTGCCATTGTAGACAGTGAAGCATGCTTCTCCAGTCTCACTCTGAGGCTCTGAGTTCATCAGAATGATTGAAAGTTCTGCTTTCAAAATCAATGGGAAAAGTGTCATCTTTGATGACATAAGACAGTGATGTAGAGGGAATATGGAATTATCCATCTTCTCACTGCTGGGGGAAGCTGCATATACCACAGAAGTGGCGTGAGACTTTCATGATAGCTACTCACCTCCTAAAGCTCACCCAAGCGACATGCTGCTTGACAGCCTGTTGCATATTCAAGCCAGAGGTTGCAACCGATGGGGGGTTGCTGATATGAATGGCTTGGCTCGGTGAGTTGCCAATACTGAAAAATGAGAGTTTTATGTAAAAGTCTGGGTTTCCTTCTTCCCCAGAAAAACCAGAGCAAATCAGATAAATGTGGAATCATTATGAGTATAAGTAACACTGCTCCAGAATCCTGTCATGCTGAGACCCACCGGCCTTCCATGGGAGCTGGTCTCCCAGACAGGGCTGTGCCACCTCCATTTGCCCGCAGTGATCACTTGGCCCATTTTTCCCCCCTTGTGAATTGTTGAACCCAAAGTTTAAGGTTTCCCTTAAATTGTAGTCATTTGACCTTCCTCACTTCCAAGAGCTCAGGAGAAAGTTTCCCATTGGCGATAAAGCAACATTTTATATAAATTGCAAAAATTAAACCACAGACCCAATTACTGCCTGAGCTGCTCACACAGTGTTCCAGGGGACATGGGAGAAAGGGTTCTGACCTTGAGAAATCTTCTTGGCTCTGGGTCTCAATTTTCTGACCTATAAGATAAGAAAATGAACTCAACCATCTCCAGCGGCTCTTGATAAAATATCTAACCCTAATTGTCTTGGCAGAGACAGCCCCTCAGCAGAAGTGAGGCTGTTGTATGAGGTCTGACCTACTTCACATTCAATTTATTCAGAAAAGCACGTGTTCGTAAAACCTTCCTTCATGGCCAAGCTGGCATGTAAATGGCTGTTCATCGCGGCCAGCATTTAATATTGAGCTCTTGATGTGGCTCAAAATGAAGACATGGGTAGCTGTGCTCTGCCTGAGTATCTCCTCCTGGCGCACCACAGTCTGCCCCCAGCCCCACCGAGGCAACAATGGGGACCCTTGACATCAAGGGCAGATGTCAACATCAAAGTCCCGTTTAACCCAGGCATGAAATTTCCCCAGATGTGTGCACATTCAGGTTACAAATGAAATGGAAAAGGCTTGACACACATGCAAAAACCTCTTGACAAAAACATCAGGGAAATATTTGTGGATAAGTTCAAGGCAGTCTCAGAAGGTTGATTCTTCCCTCACATACTATAATCTAGCAATAATCTCACCAAGCAATCTGCATGCTTGAAGATGGTCACATTTGTTGTTAAGTTTATGTCAACTTAAGTTCAAATATATGTGACTGTAAATATATGACCTTGTGTTCAAATATATGTGACTGTAAATATATGACCTTATGTAAGGAAAGTATCTACACATATACGTAATAAACATGCAACGAACATTTAATTAACCGACTCTGTGCACTAAGTACTTTACAAATGTATACCATACTATCATCTTTGATTTTTTTTTTTTTTTTGAGACAGAGTTTTACTCTTGTCACCCAGGCTGGAGTGCAATGGCACAATCTCAGCCTACTGCAACCTCTGCCTCCTGGGTTCAAGCAATACTCCTGCCTCAGACCCCCGAGTAGCTGGGATTAAAGGCGTCCACCACCACACCCAGCTAATTTTTGTATTTTTAGTAAAGACGGGGTTTCACCATGTTAGCCAGGCGGGTCTTGAACTCCTGACAGCAGGTGATCTGCCCACCTCGTCCTCCCAAAATCCTGGGATTACAGGCATGAGCCACCATGCCTGGCCCACCTTTGATTCTTTAAAGTTCCACTTTACACATCAGGAAAACTGAAGCTCGGGAAGGTGAAACAACCCGCCCAAGATCACACAGCTAGGATGGGCCAAAACCTAGCAGCGCTGGACTTTTCACTCAGCTAGCTGGGCGCCAGTGCTTTGAGTCTAATGCTTATGCTTTGGGCTGTGACATCATCCTTCCTCTCATGCTGCATGGAAATTGAGAGAGTTCCCTGAACCTTGTTAAATCAACAGATAACCTTTCTGTTCACACAGGGAGGATGGCAGCATTCACAACCTCCCTTTATTTGACTAGAGGTGTTCAGACACATGCGTGTCCTTGATAAGAGCCAGATACAATCAGAAAGAACGCGAAGGAGCTGGAAGGAGCTGTGGATTGAGAGCGTTGTGTGATCTCCACCTCCCGTGCCTTCAGGGCTAATATGTCAGGGTTTCCACGGACTCCCTGGACACTTAAGGACTTACGTGCGTGCATGGAGCACTCTTTCTCTGTCTTTTGAAAAGCCATGGATAAAATAATGACAAGAGACAATGTTGGGCACCTACTGTGCATGAGGCTGTGCTCTCTCAGCCACCCCATGAGGCTAGAACTTGCCTCTACTTGACCTGGGCTGCAAATGAAAAGTTTATAGCCAGGAGCTCTTAGAGTCTGAGGGAGAGCCCAACCCCAGGGCAGGACCCAGAGGTCTGATTTGTCTGCTCTGATCTGATAGGTTCTCCTCACTCTCTGAAAGACAGCCTCCGAGAGCATACTGGCCTTTGCACCCTCAGTGGCCCCATCTGTCTGGAATGCCCTCCTTCCCAGGAGCCTCACCTCTCCCTGCCTGTACAACTCCTAAGGCTCCAGGGACCAGCTCTAACTTCCTCTCCTCGGTGCTGCAGCCTCTCCTGCTCTAGCAGAGGGAGGAGGGTCCTCGCTCTGACCCCCTTCTGCTCCTTTGAGCAGGCCCAGCAACAACAGGCTGTTCATTGCTGGGTGTTTTATCCCCACGTGTGACAGTCCATTTGCATTGCTGTAAAGGAACACCTGCGATTGGGTGATACATAAAGAAACGAGGTTCATTTAGCTCACAGTTCTGCAGCTGCGCAAGCAGCATGGTGCTGGCATCTGCTCCTGGTGAGGCCTCAGGAAACTTACAATCATGGTGGAAGAAGGAGGGGGAGCAGGTGAGTGTCACATGGAGAGAAAGGAAGCAAGAGAGAGAACCTTTAGACAGCCAGCTCTCCTGTGAACTCATTACCTCAGAGAGTGCACCAAGCCATTCATGAGGGATCCGCCCCCATGACCCAATCACCTCCCACCAGGCCCCACCTGCAACACTGGGAATGACATTTCAACAGAGATTTGGATGGGACACACACCCAAACCATCTCAGCCTGGAGGCTGGAGCTCCATGGCAAGCTTGTACCTGGACAGCAGCGCTAACCACTACCAACAGGCCTGCCCTCAGCTGCTCTCTGGCAGCAGCTGGCCTGTGGCTTCCTCTGGCTCTCCCTGCACCCAGCCAATGACCCTTTCCCTCCAGAGGTTCCAGGGTCCTTCAATCTGTGCCCTTCTCCCCCAAAGCCCCTCGCCTGAGCTCACAGCAGGCTTTCACGTCTGCTGACCTCGTTCTGGCCCTAGAAATGGTTTTTGGATCAGTGTTTCTTTCCTGTACCTTCTTCAAGAGAGCTGAGACTGAGCAGGGCTCAGGCCCGGCCACAGGGATTGTCAATGATTCTTCAGAGGCTATTGACACGGTCCCACCTGGCAGGCTGGCATCCGAGGACCCAGGCAGGACATGAGCCCTGCTGCCTCAGCAGCCAGCTTCCTGTAGGCCCCCGGACATACTTTCCAAGCTGAGGACTGATTCTCATCATGGCCATACTCCTGTCTCCCAGCTCCTGCTCCCACAGAGCTTCCTGCTCTAGAACCGGACTCTTCGAGTCTCCCAGCCCTGCCTCCACCCAGGCTAGCCTTTGCAGTGGAGGCAGCCCCAGCCAGAGCCAGAGCTTCACCACCTCTGCCAACTTCAAGCAGCCCTTGCCTTGTGCCAGCAGTTGTGGCGAAAATGAGAGAGACTGAGTTCCAATTGGGGGGAGAGAGAGACTGGAGGTGAGGAGAACGTGAGCTCAGTAATTCAGCTTCGGCACCTAACACAGACATGGGAGAAGGGGGCTCCATAGGACCATGGGAGCCTTCTGCACTGACCTGCACAGGATAGGGCTTGAATAACATTTTACTCGAATCCGTTTTCCCACCATTGAACATGGACTGTATATTCAGTTCTGCAATTTGCACTTCCATTTAGTATGTTTTAGAAAGGTTTCCATGTCAATCCACACTCACCCATAATAGAGCTGCTTCAAGCATCATCAGACTGGGAGCCGCACAGGGGTGGGGGGCAGAGCTGCCCCTCGTGCTCCTTCCTCCTTTCCCCCACTACACACTCACACACACACACAGAGAGACATACACAGACACACACACACACACACACAGACACAAACAGAGACCCACAGAGGCACGCACACAAACACACAGACACACACAAAGACAAACACACAGACACACACACACAGACATACACATACACACACATACACAGAGGCATACAAAGATACACACAGACACACAAAGAGAAACACACAGATACACACAGAGAGACACAGATGCACACAGACACACACAGAAACACACACACACACACAGACACACACAGAAACACACACACACACACACAGACACACACAGAAACACACACAGACACACACAGACACAGACACACACAAAACACACACACACACAGACACACACAGAAACACACCACACACACAGACACACACAGAAACACACACACACACACACAGACACAGACACACACAGAAACACACACACACCACACAGACACAGACACACACAGAAACACACACACACACACAGACACAGACACACACAGAAACACACCACACACAGACACAGACACACACAGAAACACACACACACAGACACACACAGAAACACACACACACACACACACACAGACACACACAGAAACACCACACACACACACACAGACACACACAGAAACACACACAGACACACACAGACACAGACACACACAGAAACACACACACACACACAGACACACACAGAAACACACACACACACAGACACACACAGAAACACACACACACACACACACACAGACACAGACACACACAGAAACACACATAGACACAGGGACATACATACACAAACATACAGACACACACACAAAGACACACACATGGGCACACGCACTGTACAGGGCTTCTTTACAACCAGAGTTCAGCCAGAGCTTGCAGAAGGGGCAGACACTGATGACCTTGGCACTGCCACCCTGTCAGAGTATACAGGGTCATGTTTCTCTGAAGTGGGGCTGTCAGTAACAGCTAGGCCCTGTCCCTTTCCTGGAGAAGCAGGTGTGAAAAGTCAAAGTTACCATGTACAGCCAGCTCTACTGAGGCACTCAAGCCAGCACTTCCACCTGACCCAGTACGGCCCTGTGCCCCAGTGCCAGTGCCATCACCTGCCCATACCACCCTTGGGCTGCCTCTCCCTTTGCTGACACTGAGTTATCTATACTCAGAACTTTCCGGGAGATGCGTTTACAGTCACAGGCATGCACAGGTCATCTTTTCCAAGTAGCTGTGTGTGTGTGCACCTGGAGACCTGTGCACTCTCAGCGACCCATTAGGCCAAGAGTACCACGCCACGCACAGCCTGCCAGGAGCTGACTCGGTGCAAGGAGGGAGAGGTGGCTTTTTGAGTGTGAGCTGTTAGGGTTGGGCGCTGCCAGAAACTTAGAAGGTCATGAAGTTTCATGTTAGAGAAACCAAAGATCACACCTTGTTGTACTGTGTGACTATGGCTCAGCTGGTCAACCTCTCTAAGCCTCAGTTTCCTCATCTTTTACAGATGGGGCTAACAAGAGTTGTCCCATGTTACCCTGGAGCAAGATGTCTGTGGCATTTTGTCTTGATGGATGCCTCCATAGACATTCCAAAGTCAGAAAAGTAAGCTTATAAAACAATGGTGTAAGCTCATAAAGCTTCTTCCCAGAAATGGAAGCTGTCATTTCCACTCACGTTTCAGTAGCATGTGCGTCATGGGCTGCGTCTCCTCATCCCATTTTCCAAGGTTTGATTCCTACTGGGTGGCCCAGCAGGGGCCCCCTACAGGGCTCAGAGCTATAAGGCTCCTGAAATTAAGGCATGTGGAGGAAAGGGGGTTTTAACGAGGAGCGAGGAGCGTATTTCATCCCAGCATGTGTGGCTGGTTCTGAAAGTTCCTCTGACCCCACCCATCAACCAGTGGCTGTGCTGCAGGTACCACTAAGCTGATAGTAAGTATGATAGGAAGATTAGGAAGATACATCATCTTTTGTTTCATATTTTATTTTCTCAGTACTGCTATAAAAAGATAATTGTCACCAAAAATTCCTTCATTCCGTTTTCCCAGGGGCCCTCTTTATTCGTTGATTTCCAAATTATTCCTTTGTTAAGGGCCTTTTCTGTATCCTCCTTGTTAATTTTCTCTTCCATTGTTACTTTAACAAACCGGATCCTTAGTTATCAGTGGGTGTGCATAGGATGCAAACAGTTCTCTCTCATCACTTTCATTAACTTCATGAAAGTCTTCTCTAAGATCTGTAATTTTACTTTAAGCTGTTTGCATTTTGTAGTCAGAGGTTTACAACAGCCAACAAGAAGCAGGAAGTGGAATGGAGAAAAACGTTAGTATGACAGACAAAGTCGGAGACAGACAGACCAGCAGTAACACAGGAGGGATGTTTCAGAGGAGACTGGTTTTATAAGGCCCAGAATATCACTCTATTCTGGCTTCTCAAAAGATTAATTATCAGGTAATAATGACCTGTCCCCCTACGCCAGATGAGACTTGCTCCTAACAGAACATTTAAAGTTTCAAGTAAATTATCTTTCCAAGTGGTGTTTTTGTATTAGTTCCTGGAGTTGATAAAGGTGGTCAGACCAGAGATATTTATGAAGTACTTACATAATGCTTGGTATGCTTTCAATGTTTAAGACTTGTCATGGTCCCCATGTATTGATCTGAATTCAGGAATGCAAAAGTTGTTCTCAAAGGAGCCTGGTAAGAGATCGTGGCTGCTGCGCAGGTCCAGCCCCAGCCCCTAAATTAATCCTGCTCAATTCAAAGCCTCCTTTCTTCCAAGTTAGAAGTGACAGGCCAGGTCCTCTCTCACACAAGCAGATCTCAGGAGGGCTCCAGCTGAGAAACTTGCTGTCTCATTTGTTTCTCAAACACACGCCCCATGGAATGCATGTGTCATTTCTGTAGCATAAGGAATGTGCCCGCACTTCATGCCTCCTGTCTGTTCGTTAGTTCGTAATTAAGTATGCACAGCTACAGATGTGTCGCAGAAAGATATCATCCAAGTCTTGACAAAGAACCAAAATTATTCATATAATTTATCTTCCCAGCCATCTTGAATGCTAACGAGAACCGTCCTTGATTGGAATTGTCAAGAAACATTTGCACCCATGTCCTATCAGGGAGCATTTCCTCCGCCAGATGCTGCCTTTCATATCAACCACAAAGACTCTCCCGTGCTTTCTCCCTGGCCTTTATAGAAACCAAATGCAATAAAACAAGCAGTTCTCCCCTTCCCCTTTTCTCTGATGCACAGCTTTCCACAGGGCTTGCAGGTTTTCAGGTTTTCTGGTGAGGGGCATTGTGATTGTTAGCTTGTTCTTTAAAGCCTGTTGTGAGAGCAGTAACACAGATCTATCTAACATGTTCCTAGCATCAGAGTCCAGGGATAGGTACTTAGATGCAAAATTCTTTTCTGCCCTTAGATGCAAGATTCTCTTCTGCCCAGAAGGAAATTCAGGAGTGTGGAAACCACTGGCTGTTTGACCCAGGTCTACCCAAAACTGACCCTGCTTTGGAGAACTGGCTTGCTTGGGGTTTTGCTCAGACCTGAAGACACACTCCCAAATGTCATTTTTAGAGGCAGTGGCACATTTAGGAGACTGAAGAGTCTGTGTTCTGTTACTGGGATGAAAAGGAAGAAGCAATGCATTTGGAGCATATTGGAAGGAAGCAATATAGCCCCCTGGGAAGAGCCTTCAATGTCGAAGCCCTCTTTGCATCCTTAGGGACAGTATCAGTGCTTCTTTGGGAAAAAGGAGAGATCTGTCTACTTATTGCTTTGTGCACTTCCCAAGCCTGCTGTGCATCCATCTCCAAAACTAACTTTTAATTCATCAAGACAAGTAGGTTTTGAATGCAGTATTTTGTCCTCATATTCAGTGTTCATAAGTTAATCTGCAAATTGTTATATTGATTGGAAAGTGCATTAAGCACAAACCCATCTGATTATCCCTGGGCTAAAGGCTTGGTCAGACCCCCACCAATAGGGCTGGGGTCAGAGAGGTCTGACGATGAAATCTGCTACAGAGAGCTCTGGAGGGCTCCAGTTCTCAGCACCAGAGGTGCACAAGGCTTGGGGTGGTCTGGGTAAGCTTGAGAAAGGTTACCTTGTGAAGTGTTCTAGGAACTCTGAAAGAGGCTGGATAGAACTGAATGTTCACACAGGAAGTGGTTAGCTCCCTGTAAGTCTGTATTATTATAATTGGCCAACTTTCTTCACTTCGTTACCCAGCAGGAGAAACAGCATACACCAACTTCACTAGACTTTTGCTTTCAAAGACTCCCTACGCACATAACCCATCAATCCACCTGGCTGTTTCAGAGGTAACTTCATCGTAGAGATGGGGAGCCTGAGACTGGAAGGTAAGACCAAGATGCACAATTCTCTCTCAATTTCTTCTTTATCTTTCCCACTTGTACATCAGCAGGCAGTGGCATCACAGCCTTGCCCTCCCTCAGAACCTACATCAGACTTGTCAGATGATTCTGAGGGTTCAGTTAGCCCTGGAATTTGCAGACAGACCACTGCTTCCCCATAGAGTATCTGGGATCATGGATAGCTCTGCTTTTAAGCATTCTATCCCTCATTCACTGAGGTCCACATATTAAATCAATACTCAAGACAGTAGAGAGAACAGGATCCCACCATACCCACAGCAATTTTAAGGGTGGCATGGAAATCTACCTCGTGGAGGTCTGAAGTGCAAAGTGCATGTGTGTGGGAGAGGCAGATGGGGACAGGAATGATATGTTTTACTAAGACAGGAAAATGTAGATAAGTAAGTGAGCTCACTCATAATCCTTTCCCAAAGGAAAGTCGTAAGGCTAGACAAATTCATATATGTTTGGTATAAAGCAAAAATTAGAAACTTTCTTATCAAAAGACGCCATAAAACACAAAGGTAGGAACATGAAGTCACCAATTGGGAAAAAATGTTTGCATATATATAATTGGCAAAGCATTAGTATACAATACAATAAAGAACCCTTAAACAGGTGGAGCGTGGGGCTCAAGCCTGTAATCCCAGCACTTTGGGAGGCCGAGGTGGGTGGATCACAAGGTCCAGAGATTGAGACTATCCCGGCCAACATGGTGAAACCCTGTCTCTATTAAAAATATAAAAATCAGCTGGGCATGGTGGTGTGTGCCTGTAATCCTAGCTACTCGAGAGGCTGAGGCAGGAGAAGCGCTTAAACCAGGCAGTGGGAGGTTGCAGTGAGCCAAGATCACACCACTGCATTCTGGCCTGGTGACGGAGCAAGACTCCGTCTCGGGAAAAAAAAAAAAGGACCCTTAAACAAATGACAAAATATCATGGGAAAATGACATGAGCAGTCAATTTCATAGAAGATAAAACATGAATGGCCCAGAAACACGTAAAAAGTGCTTAACCAGGTGGGAAGTTAAGAAAATACAATAAAAGACAATTTTACTCCTACCAGACAGGGAAAACTGTAAAGTCTGACAACTTCAAGTATAGGTAAGGAAGAAGAGCAACAGAAATTCTCATGCACTAATGATGGGATAGCATATTGATACAACCTCCTTGAAAAATCATTTGTTATTACCTAGTAAGTCAAATATGCACCTACTGTCTAACCAAGCAACTCCACTCTTTAAGTATACACTCTAGGAGTGGTTCTTAATGCAGTCATTACCACATCCTAAAGGAAGTCTTGGAACCTGCGAATGTCACAATAAGTAAAGAGTGCTATTGGCATTTAGTAAGTAGAGCAAGGAATGCTAAACGTCATATGGTTTCTGGGGCAGTTCCGCCCAAAGATGGATGACTACATGTGGGACCACATAATTTATGCAGGTGAATGTCTGTTGATACTTACCTGATCCTGCAATCTGACTCTAACTTTATTTTACACATAAACAGTTATAAAAACTCAAATGCATTGTTTTCATGTCTTTAACATATTGAATTTTTCAAGCAGGCAACCACTTTCCTGAAAAATATCCCTTGCATTGAAGGGATATTGTGCTTTCTATTGTTACTGTTGTTTAGAACTTCACTGAGGATTGATTAACATTTTAAAAAATCGTTTCTCTGCTGGGAACCTTGTACATGGTATTTGGGCTATCAACCCAAAACACCTATGACTGTTTGCATTTGTAGCTGGAACAATTATGGTAATTCTATCCACAGGTGCAAGCATCTGACATTGTTATTCTAGCTTCTGATGTAATTGTTCCTTAAATTTTACATATTGGTTCAACCACCTTTTATTATAAATTGCTTTCTTTGTCTTATTTCTTTTTTATATCACATTCAGAGCATTACACTGATTTCTTAAAATTCTATGGGTAAGTGGGTTATAGGACAGGATCTTTTTACTTTTTCAAGATAGTAAAAAGAACATCACAAAATACTTGTCAGAAGGGTGGTGCTGGTGTTGAGAACAATAATTCTTTTGGGGTACATATACCCCAAAGCCATGTACAAAAGGATTGACAGCAGCATGACTAGTAAAAGCAAAAAAAAAGAAAAAAAGAAAAGAAACCCCAAAACTCTGAAAACAATCTAAGTATCCATCAACAGCAAACTGAATAAATGCATATCATGGAATACTATATAGCAGTGAAATAAATTAACAGCTATATTCATTGTGATGGGTAAATTTCTGAAAGCATAATATGGAGCAAAAACAGCATACTGCAAAACACATATATAGAGTGGAAACATTTAAATTTCAGTTTTAAAAATAGGCATGACTAAACATTCTATTTAGGAACATATGCAGTATGTGAAAGCTATGGAGAAAATTGAGGAACGGTGAACATAAACTCTAGGGTAATGGTTACCTGGAGGGGGAGGGAGGAAGATGCCTCAGGGAGGGGCACATGGGATGATGTTTTCTTTCTTAAACTGGATAGTAGGTTCATGACTGCTCATTTTATTAAACTACAAAAATATTACATACCTTTTAAGATAGAACATATTTCACAATTTAAAAACTTTTAAAAATCAGAACCTCCCAATCTATCCAAGCCGTTAGTTGACTGGACTTTTTAAAAAGCCTATCTTAGCTTGTCCCAAGGATTGGCAGAAAGACAAGTGAAACTGCCAGATCTCTTCTGGGTTTAGTACATACTCTTTGCAGCACTAAGTCCTGGCACCTGTCTGGGGACGTCTGGCCAGGGGACACTGTTGATGCTGGAATGAATCATCATGTTGATGTTGGAATGGGTCTCAGCATCCCTGCAGCCTCCCAAAGGGCCTGGACATCATGGGGGCCAGTATCTGGGACAATTCTGGTAGCAGAATCAGAGGCAGGGTTGCCGTTGCCATGAGAATGCAGTCGTCTCTTAAGGGAGTTCTGACCGAGTTTCTTGGCCCTGAGTGATCCATTCTCTACCTCTAATGGATCACCTGTCCTCCTCCATTGCTTCTAATGTCAACTGCACAGGTGTCCAGGCTTACAGAGGCTCCACCAACCCCTAAGGCTGCGGGGTGGAGACCAGGTTTGGCAAGGCAGGTATCATTTTGTTTGAGGGATTTCGACTAAACGGGAAGAGGGAGAAGCTGCATACTCAGAATGAAAATGAGAGCTGATAACAGTGCCTTCAGTGGGCTAGCCCCTTGTTGGGTTCTAGAACACAGCAGGGATGACAATTCTCAACCTGAAGAACTCAGGCTCCCTCGGGATCAAATCTGCATGCACTGCAAGCTTCTCATCACCAGGGGCCGTGTCTCCATGTCCCAGGTCCTGGCACTGAGCTTGGCCAATTCCAGGTGGTTGTGATCTTGAAGGAGGCACGTTGAAGAAAAGTGGCTGAAAGAAGAAGGCAGAGCAGATCTCATAAATGACAGATTGGCGGTTCAGACACTGCGAGCAGAACAAAGACCTCACATTGGGTTAGAGAGGCCCAAAAAGGTCTCCTGTAGAAGCAGGACTAGAAAGGAAGGTGGGTATGAGACAGGTGCGGAGGGAGGGCCTGGGGCCAGAGGCATCGGGGTTTGGAAATAGAGAAGAAAGGCTGGGAGGCGGGCAGACACGGGGGACTGCCAGGCATGAGGGGTAGGCAGCTTTTGCAGTCGATGGGTGAAATGTTGGCTACCGCCATGTCTTGGGGACCTTAGATGCTGCACCGAGGGTCCTGGTGTAATTTTGCAGGCAACAAGGAGTTGTAAATGATGTCTTTGTGTCCCGTCCCTGGCCCAGCTCAGACTTCAGCTGCAACTCTCCTGCCAGGGTCAGCTCCCACCTCAAGCACCTTCTGAGTTTCTGTACTTTTCCTCCCTGGGCCCTTCCCCACCTCTGTGGAGCTCCCTCTCCTGCTCCCAGCGAAACCCAGAAGTGCAGCAAAGTTCTTGGCCTAGGTGGGAACAGATGCCGAGGCCCCATGCTGCAGAGTGGACATGTCCTAGGCACAGAGGAGCAGGTTTCCAGAGGCGCCTCACGGAACCGAGCCCCAGTGGCTGCAGGGGTACTGGCTCCAGAGGCACGCTGGTGGGACGTTCTCCCCATTCCGGCTGGCTGCCTGCTCCCTCACTCTGCCCCACCTCTCAGGCCCTGGTCTCTGGCCGTGGCTTCAGGGAAACCCACACGGGAGGAGGGGCCTTGGACATCCAGGTGAGGGAGGCTCCTGGAGATGTAGCCAATACAGATGAAACTGTGAGGAGAGAAGGACAGGCAGAGGCTGCCAAGGACTGTGATGCGGGCAGGGTGGGAGGTGGTTGAGGTTAGAAACAGACACAGCCAGACAGACTCAGGGAGACAGAGAGAGACAGAAACAAGACAGAGAAACAGAGAGAGACTGCCAGAGACAGAGCCAGACAGTGAGAAGATAGAGACAGACAGAGAGAAGGACAGAGGGACAGAGAGAGGCAGAGACAGGGAAAGATAGATCCAAAGTGACAGAAATAGAGGAAGACAGAGACTGGGACAGACAAATAGAAGACAGATAGACAGAGACACAGAGTAACAGACGGCCAGAGAGAGGCAGAGACAGAGAGAGTGACTGGGGGCCAGAGAGAGGCAGACACAAGGAAAGATAGACCAAAAGACACTGAAACAGAGAAACAGAGACTGGGACAGACAGTGAGAAGATGAGAAACAGAGACACAGAGAGAAAGACAGAGATGGAGAGAAAGAGACAGAGAGAGTGACAGAGAGACAGCCAGGAGAGAGACAGAGAAACAGAAAGAGGTGGAGATGGAAAGAGAAACACAGAGAGACAGAGAAACAGACAGTGACAGAGACAAAGAGACAGACAGAGACAGGCACAGACAGTGAGGAGACGGGGAGAGACAGAAACACAGAGAGAGAGGTGCCAGGCAGGCTGGAGCTTTGGAGCTTCCAGAGGCCTGGGCAGATTCAGCTCTGGAGAGGAAGGGCAGCCTCACTGGCAAGGCAGGGCTGTGGGCACTGGGCTGTCCACTGCAGGGTGGCGGTGCTGGTTCTGCCTGTGGGGTGGCTCCAGCCTGGCCCTTGGGATGGTGGCAGCCCCAGGGGACTGCCTCATTCTGCCACCTGACCATTCCCTGGTTCTCCTTCACCTTTGTCCCTTGCCGGCAGCAGAAGCACAGGTGGCTGTTCCGTCATCCAGCACGTGCTGTGGTGCATGTCACAGAGCAAGGCGCTGAGCAGCTCTCTGGTCCCCCAACACCTGGTGACACCTTCACAAGCACATAAATCACACTCATCTTGCCCAACACAAGCACATTCACATGGGACAGATATTAATGTTCATGTTTAATCTGGAAAGAGCCATCCTGAGGTAAATATCCAGAGCAATCGGCGGTGCTCAGGTCCTGGAATGAGGTAGCCACGGGGAACCCTGGTGCACAGGGACCTAAATGGAATCACTGGTGAGTGGTGACCATGGTCCACCCTGTCTCTCACTCCCCTGCTTTCATACCCTGGGCAAGGCACTGAGCCTGGGCTTCCTCTTCTGTGGACTGGGAACAGCCCAGAAAATTGCTGTGGGCCTCTAGAGGGGCCATGCATGGGAAACAGTGAGCCAGGGCCTGCCACACAGACATGCCCCATGGAAGGTGACTTTTCTGGCGGCTCGGGCGTCAACCATACCCCTGCTGCCTTGGCAGGCTTTCTCAGCTCTGCGTAGCTGTCCGACACTTGGACCACTGTATGCGGCTCAATCTCCATTTCTGTGAGATGCTCCCTCACCCGAGAGGACTGGCTACCTCTCTGAGCCCCACACGCTGCCTTGTACCAAAGCTTTGTTGCATACAATTGCAAATCTGTAAATGTCACTGTGTCCAGTGGACCTTCATTGATTGACCCTGTGTGGTATTTTATTTTGCCCTGGTTCATTTTTTTCGGAACCTTTATTACAACTTGTAATGATCCACTTTTTTTTCCCATCTCTGGTACTAGATGGTGACTCCAGGGTGGTGGCCAGGAGGTTCTTGGTTTTAGTTCTGGATCTCCAGAAACAGACCTGAGACAAAAATCTGGCTGCATCCAAGACAAAAATCTTGGGTGGGAGGTGATCCCAGGAGGCCTGTGAGGGAGCAGGAAACCAGGAGGAAGAAGAGAGATCAGGGTCCCATCATGGGCACAAGGACTCATCTGCTCAGAGGAGAGGGGGTGTGAGACAAGCCTCCAAGGTGTCCTGCTCTAGAGGTGAGGAAGCCAGTATTTATTCACCAGGCCCAGGATGATCTCAGCTTCTGGATATTTGTGCCAGGTGGGCACCTGCCCCTCCCCTGAGGGGATGCCTTCCCACCCCTCTTCACCCTGGCCTCCACGGATCTTCCCACTTCTCTTAGGGTGACGATGCTATTGTGTCTGCCTCCCAGTCTCTTTTGGTCTCTGGGCACACAGCTCAGGAGTGGCTCCTGAGGACAAGCCCCGCATCTGGGGAGGGGAAGCACATGCTGCACTCAGAGACCTTTCCACAAGAAGTGTTCCATGAACAGGATCTGGGGGAAAAAATAAACTCCAGGGTGACAAGAGCTAGAAGAAGGATTGAGGACTATTCTATGGGGTCACCTAGATCTGGCTGTGAGAGAAGCAGGGAAGGCATCTCCAAGGAGGGGCAAGGGCCTGGGTGTGAAATCACACAGGATCTGTCCCCAAGCGAAGGAGAAGGAGACAGGCAGATGCAGCTGGAGAAACAGCATCGGTGGAGTCTGTGGGGCCAGAGGGAACAGGGCATATCCAAGGACAGCTAGAGGTCCCCAGAGCTGCCTGGGGATGGAGGGTGCAGTGGGGGGCCCGGAGGGAGGGAGGCAGCAGGAGTTCGGTGGGGTCTTGGCCACAGTCTAGGTACTTGGGATTAGCCCTGTGGTTATCTGTGAGCTGCTAAGGAACCTTACCTGGTAGGTGATGTGATGGGAAATGTGTGATTTAAGACGTGGATCTGTTTGGCAGCCTTCGAAGGGAGGGCAGGAGGGTGCATGAAGGGACACAGATGCCCCAGCCCGGGGGTGGCAGGTGGATTTAGGTGAGAGGTGGGAGGTCCCTGTCTGAAGCCATCTTGGGGATGGAGAGGAGAGAGGCAGATGTGGACACTCAGCCCCGGTCCGAAAGGATGTTCCACCCCACATGGAGAGACAAGGTAAGGAGGGGTAATTCCCGGTCGAGGGGGCACCGAGCAAAGGCATGGAGGTGGGAGAGTCCAGGAATGGCGGGAGCCTTCTGCTGTGCCGCCGAGTGTGGTCATGATGAAGACTGACATCCGGAGTGTTTAGAAACCACCGCAGCCATTTGACAGAGTCATGGAGTATGACTGTTCAATCCAATAACACAAAATTGGGGGCTTGTATTTTGTATGGCTTTTCTTTTAATTTCCTTTTTCGCATAATTCAAGTTTTATTGAATTCTGCAAAAGTATTGGCCCGCGACTGATGGGAAACAAAACACCTGGTCTTTCTCTGCAGCTGGTGGGGGTTGGGGTGGGAGGCATCGGTCCAAGTGCCCTCTCCCATCAGCTTCCATAAGCTCTTCCTCATCCCAGAGTTTTATTTTCTCTTCATGCCAGAAAAATCCCTCCCAACACTGATGTCAGCAAGCAAAGCAGAATGTCCCCACCCCCAACGCTCTGTCCCCAGATTCTCCTAGCCCCAAAGACATATCTTAGCTCAGATGAGGGAGAGACCCCCCACCAGCTCAGGCTGAAAGCGAATATTGTTCAGTCTGTCATCCCTGGGGCCAAGCCCGTCTAGGGGGACTGTGCGGTGACCGCAGCTGGCAGCTCCCAACCTCCAGTCCCTGCTGTCAGCAGCCAAGGCCTTGGAGGTCATTAATGTGGATCGGTGCTAATGGGCTTTTTGTGCTGGCTTTGTCCCCTAGCACTATTTTAAACTCATTTTGGACTTTGAATTGTCCAAATACATTTTGTTGCATTTGTGAGAAAGGACATAAATAAACCCTTCTGTGCAGCTCCTCGGAAACCAGCTTCTCATGGCTCGATTTGCTTTGCTGAGAGTCGAGCATTTCCTGCAACTTACCAAGATGGGCTGAGGTCTGCCCAGCTTCCAGAGTGGCACCTCCACACGTACTCATTTCAGTGACACCAACTAAAGCAGTGCCCATTCTCCTGGTAGAGTTTCAGGGGGACCCCCTCTCATCCCCACACAAAGACTATGGCAGCCCAACAGCTGAGCACCTCCTGTGTACAGGCACTTGGAAGCTCACGATGGGGCAGGCACTGTGGGAAAAGCAAAATGAGAGGCTGATAGTCCAGTATCCAAGATCCTTCAGTGAACTGCAGTGACTGTGAACACACAGGAATCCAAGAGATACACGCCCACAGGCCAACCCCTGGTTTGAGGACAGCCAGTCATTTATGAACACATTCCCCAGGCAGTGTGTGACCTGAATACACGTGCTGAGTCCCTGCCTGTTATCTGAACCCTGCTCAGAAGGCAGCCAAGATGGGAGACGTGGCAGGTGGCTGTGCAGGCGGCAGATGCCACAAGCCACAGCTGTCTCTTTGACAGAGGCAAGGGCTTCCTTATATGAGCAGTTCCCTAAGTCACTCAGGTCTGGAGGCCAGGGATTCTGGCCATGCTTCTCATCTTGGCTTAGCCCCCAGTGCAGCATGGGCCTGAACCATGTTCTGGATTCCTTTAAACACCTCCTGAGCGCTTGGTGTGCTTAGGACTTGAGCCAGACTTGGGGTCACTGAGGGAGTAGAGTTCAGCTTATGTCTGGGAGGGTCTCCGGTTGGCAGAGGAGAAGCTCCTGGGCTGTAGGTACCAGTACAGGGCCATGGTCCAGCCTTTGGTGCTGCAAAGAACCCCACCTAAGTCACTCAGACATGTCATCATCTTTAAGAGGGAGGATGAGGAATGGAGTCAGTCTCAAATGTAGGAGAGGCACTGACTCAATATCTCCCATCAGAGGAAATCAGAAGGCTCCTTATTTCAAAAATCTCTATACACCAAATGCCATGATTGGCCCAATGGCTCACCAGTCTTCAGATCAAGTGTGGCCTGAGTGTTCTTTTAAAGTGTGGCTTCCTAGTATAGAGAATCTCCATGTCCCATCACATTGGTTTGGATGTGTGTATCAGGCTCATTCATCTCTCATGAGAATGTGTAGAGTTTAGGAATCTCTAAAGAAATCCCTGGACATAAGCTGGTGTCTTGTGCTTGGGTAGTATTAGATAAAACAAAAACACAGACAGGTTTAACATGCTTAGGGGCAAGTATTTCCAGGACTTGGGGATTTATTCAGTGTGGGAGTGAGAAGGAGGAAGACACTGACAAGGACTCCTGGCTTCCATCCTGGGGTCCCTGCAAATGGTGGGTTGGATAGGAGATTCTGAGTTCCACTTTCAGCATGTTCACTCTAAGTGGCTGAGACGATGGCCAGTGAAGACTGTTGACTCTAGGAGCCTGAAGCTACAGGTCTGGCTATGGAGCTGGATTTAGATGTGGTTTGCACAGAGAGGACATGAGGCCATGGGAGTTGAGAAAATCTGCAGAATGCGACCACTATAAACAGAGCTGCATGCCTTTTGCCCTGGAAATTCTCCTTCTAAAATGGTATTCCAAGGAAATCATCAGAAATGTGCAGGAGGGTGTGCCTAAGGATAATCATGGCAGAGCTATTTGTGCTTATAAAAACTGGAAGTACCCAAACTTTCCAACAGAAGGGCAAAGTCGGATTTTGTTCCAAAGCATGGAATACAACCTAACCACAATTACACCGGTCCATCGTGGTGTGGAATGCTAAAGTGCTGGGAGCAGCAAGCCAGCTCCAGAAATACACAGGAGGCAATGGGTTTGCGCAGGCACACGTGCATACTCACACAGAAAACATCCTGGAAGGTCACACACTGAAATGTTAGTTCTGATGATCTGTGAGTGGTAAATTTGAAGATGAATTGGGATTTTCTCATTTTCTTCTTTCCTATGTATTTTTTTCTTTACATTGATTCTGAGCCTCTTTTAATTAGGAAAAAAAATGTTTTGCGTAAAGCCTCCCTTTTGGTTCACTAGAGACAGCACCACAGCAGAGCTGGGAACAGTTGTTTTAACATCCCTCTCCCTGACTTTACCTCCGGTAAACGGGCCTATGCAGAAATTCCACAGAGAGGCCCCCTGCCCTCACATTACATTGCCAATTTCACCCTGAGCACTCTGCATAAACACCATTCCAGAGCATTAGGTCACAGCCATTAGCATGGCAGTTATGTGCCGGCTTTTCCTCTCAGTTTACAGCCCTTATCATCTGCAACTCTGCTTTAAGAACTTAAAATTATGGTCCGCCCATAGCCTACATAAACGTTCAAGAAAGTCTTACCATTTAGACAGCTGTAAAATGCATCTGACAGTGTGACACTCACGTGCAGCTTCCTAAAGTGTATGCTAACGAATCAGCTGTCCTGTCTTCCCAGAAGCCCCCCAGCTTCCAGGAGCCAATGTCTCCTTGGAACAATGCTCAGGAGCCATTGAGACCAGGCACAAGCACAGCCCGCACAGTCACTAATGCTGCTTTTCTTGGGATGGAAAACCAGGGCCTTTTCTGGACTCTAACAGCATCAAGTTAAAGCTCAGAAGTTGCTCAAAGTATCCTCTTCCTTAATGATCCCGGTATGTAAACTGAAGCTTCCTAAACTTTCCAAATTAAAGACCCTTCCCATTGCCACCTGCCACCAGCAGCATTGATGAAATGCCCTCTGGCACTGAAACCATTGGTGTTTGGCACAAACACAATGAAATTCTTGTTTGCCTCCGAAGTGTCTTGTAAAAGCTTATCCCTTTTATACTGTGGTCCCATTCTCCTGACAATGCAGATGGTAAAAAAAAGCCATCCATCCTGAGGGGGATGGCCCAGATCACACATCATGCATGGCCTGTGGTTCAGATCCAGTCTGCAGTGGCATCATTGCATATTTAAATTTTGGGTTTTTACTAATTTATTTATTTATCTGTTTTTTAGAGACAGGATCACCTTCAGTTGCCCAGGTTGGAGTGCAGTGGCATTATTATCACAGCTCACTGCAGCCTCCAACTCCTGAGCTCAAGTGATCCTCCCACCTCAGCCTCCTAAGTAGCTGGGACTTACAAGGACGTGCCACCATGCCTGACTAATTTTAAAAAATTGTTTTTGTAGAGACAGGGTCTCACTGTGTTGTCCAGGTCTCGAACTCCTGAGAAAAAGCAATCCCCTCACCTGGGCCTCCTAAAGCTCTGAAATTACGGGCGTGAGCCTGACTCTTCACCAATATTTTTAAAACTTAGAGATTTCACAGAAAAACCACAGCATTCATTCTCTTGAGAAAATTCAGAAGATGTGAAACACTGGGCATTTTAGCAGCTGCTGCTCCTTTTAGACAAAGCATATGCTTCCCGTTGACCGCTATGCAGTGGACCAAATGCTTGTGCCTCCACCCCCCACCTGAAGTTCACATGTTGAAATCCTAACTCCCAAAGTGATGGCATTGGAGCTGGGGCCTTCAGTAAATAAGCAGGTCATGAGGGTGTGAGACCTCATAAATGGGATTAGCACCCTTACAAAAGAGACCCCCGCCCCCATCTAAAGAGCTTCCTCCCTGTCTTCCTGCGGTGTGAAGATGCAACAAGAAATCAGCTGCCTGCAACCCGAAAGAGGGCGCTCACCAAAACCTGAGCATGCTGGCACCCTCACCTTGGACTTGTAGCCTCTAGAACTGTGAGAAATGGTGGTTGCTTGTTAGAGCTACTCAGGGTATAGCACTTTGCTGTAGCAGCCCAAACTGACCAGGATACCCTGCCTACCCAGCCAATTTCAGCCATGAACTGACCAGGACACCCCCGCCTGCCCCACCCGTTTCAGCCTTGAACTGACCAAGATGCCTCGCCTGCCTCGCCCATTTCAGCCCGAACTGACCAGGATGCCCCGCCTGTCTGGACTGTTTCAGCCTGAACTGACCAGGATGCCCCGCTTGCCTAGACTGTTTCAGTCCTGACTGATGCCTATGTAGCTTTGGGAAGCATCACTGCACCTCCTCCTCCCCACACACCCCAGCGGGGGAAGAGGAGAGAAAATATGCCTCTTTCCTGGCTCTTCACTGGAGTCTTAGTGATTTGGTGGAGATTTCCAAGGACAGGCCTCCGGGAGCTCAGCGCCGCTCTCCTGTTACTGGGCAGTTAGGTGTGGGAAGGAACACACTGACAACCCATTTTTCTTCAAGAAAATCCCATTCACCACCCTTGACCTTAGATTGCTCAGCCCAGGGGCGTACATGGGGGAAGTAGTAGTCACAGGGACAGTAAGGCGAGCCCAGTCTGTGTCCAGTGACTATTTCTTCTTCAGATAGTTGAGAATTTAAATGTGAATGCAAATGTTATGCAAATGAAATTACACCTAAGGCAATTTACAAAGACCAACTATTAGATCAGAACCTCCTGTTTAACACAGCCTGCCCAAAATAATTGAGACTATTCCAATCTTTTGGGCAAGGAGGTCGACACACTGCCAGTGCCTCTGGAGTTAAAGTGGAGCGCTGTCTTTGGGATTAGGAGCCAGTTCTGGATACAAACACAACCATCTGGCAGGCTTTGGCCTGCAGGAGAAATGTGTCTTGTCCCATGAGAAAGACATCCCCAGGCTCACCTGAGGAGTCAGAATTGCTGGTGTGGGCCCAGGTGTCTCTAAATTGATCACCGCCTCTGATAGACTATTCTAAGCCACAGCCGTCTCATGGATAAATTAAACATTCTGTGTGAAGGACATGCATGTCCTTAACAGAACAGTGAAGCTGCTGATTTATTTCTATTCTCAGCCACCCTCAGAGCACCCCAGTACCTACCCCATGTCCCAGCCTCATGGGGCCTTGCTCTCGTCTGCCTGTTAGCTAATCTGGGCTAAGAAGATGTACCACACAAAAAGAAAGGAAGAATGCAGGCTTTTAAATGAAATGCCCAATTTGTAACTGTTGGCTACCAATGCAATTAGTTAGAAGCTAGTTCTCAGACAGGTGGGACAGTTCTTCTCCTACCAAGCATGTGTCAAAGCGTGCTTGTTTTTCCTGACGCTTTGTTTTTCTAAGAAAGCATGCTTTCTTCTTCTAAGAAAATCTGGCAAATAAAATGTTATTCTCCTCATGTTAACTAGAAGAGTCCCTCGCCTCCAAATCAACTCTATTCCCAAATGTTGAAAGACTTGAAATTCCACGAGTAGATCAAGGGCATCCCCCTGAGTCCTTTACTATGGGAACAGACCTCACCCCCACTGCTGTGGTAACTGCAGGGAGCCGCTTCACTCATGCCATCACTTGGCTTCTGTAGACTCTTGAGTCTGCAACCTCTGAACAGGGCCGATCTCAAACTGGGCCTCAGTTTGAGGGGTTTCACCCACAAGTGACTCGAGGCCAGCACTGAAGACTACTGTGCAGGACTGCACTCTGTCACAGGATAGATCTGCTACCTCCAGAGGCATCCCACCCCTGTTCGTCTCATCCTGGGCACTGTTTCTGCTCAGTTCTCAATGGCAGGCTTTTGGCCCTCTGAAGCCAGAGAACCAACCCACTGAGAATTTATTTCTTCTCATTAGAGATTTCTGGATTCACATAAATAATTAACTCAGAAGGAAGACACACACTCCTTTCAAATGGGAGGTTAAAATCAGGGAGAGCTCCTTCCCAAGTTTCTAGGCCCATCTGTTGCCATCAGTGGAGATGATTTGGAAACTGCTTTCGCCCTGATTCTGGGGACTTGAGCCATGCAGTCATCCCTCTAGACAAGACTGCAGGGAAAGTTGGAGGCTCCATATAGAGTGTGTGATGGTCAATTTTGTGTGTCAATTTGACTAGGCTAAGGGATGCCCAAAGAGCTGGTGGAAACTTATTTCTGGGTATCTCTTTTTTTCTTTCTTTCTTTTCTTTCTTTCTTTTCTTTCTTTCTTTCTTTCTTTTTTTTTTTTTTTTTTTTGAGATGGAGTTTTGCTCTTGTTGCCCAGGCTGGAGTGCAATGGCGCAATCTCGGCTCACTGCAACCTCCGCGTCCTGGGTTCAAGCGATTCTCCTGCCTCAGTCTCCCGAGTAGCTGGGACTACAGGCATGCGCCACCACGCCTGGCTAATTTTGTATTTTTAATAGAGACGGGGTTTCTCCATGTTGGTCAGGCTGGTCTCGATCTCCTGACCTCAGGTAATCTGCCCACCTCAGTCTCCCAAAGTGCTAGGATTACAGGTGTGAGCCACCGTGCCCAGCCATTTCTGGTTATCTCTATGCAGGTGTTTCCAGAAGAGATTAGCCTTAGAATCAGTAGACTGAGTAAAGATCTGCCCTCACCAAGGTGGGCTGACATCATCCAATCATTGAGGGCCCAGATAGAGCATAAAAGCAGAGGAAGAGTGAATTCTCTCTCTCCTTGGGCTCAGACCTCCATCTTTTCTTGCCCTTAGACATTGGAGCTTCAGGTTCTTGGACCTTTGGATTCCAGGACTTACAACAGTGCTCCTTGGTTCTCAGGCCTTTGGTCTCAAAGTGGGAGTTGCACCATTGGTTCCCCCAGTTCTCAGGGCTTTGGCCTCAGACTGAACTTTACCACCAGCCCTCCTGGTTCTGCTGTTTGCAGGTGGCTTATGGTGGGACTTCCTGGCCTTCATAATCATGTCAGCAAATTCCCATCATAAATCTCTGCTTATATACCTAACTCTATCCATCCATCCATCCATCCATCCATCCACCCACCCACCCACCCACCCACCCATCTATTCATCCATTCATCCACACATCTACCTACCTATCTACCTACACATATAAGTCTTACTTATTCTGTTTCTCTGGGGAATTCTGACTGATACAGAGGACTTGAGATCACAAGCCATGCTTTTAAAGAACCACTGGGCCTGGGCTGCTTCTGACTCTGAATACCCCATGGTATAAGACAGGAATAATAATATCTACTTTACTTTGACTCTGTGAACATTAGATGAGGTAACATCTTATAAAGCTCCGCTCTTAATAAACTACATCTGCAACTGTTGTTGTTGCTGCTGTTATTTTTATGTCAGTCAAGGTTTTTTAATTGCAAGCAACAGAAATCAACTCTGGTTAGCTTATGCAAAAGTGAAACTTAATGGGAAGATATTAGAGAATGCATCAAATCAAAGGAACACCCAGATAGAGACATGCAAGAAACAGAAACAAGGGCCACTCCAGGGACCCAGGCAGGTGGGGCTAATTGGCAGCTCATCAACCCTAACCATTCTATTCATCCTTGCCTCATGTACCTTGAGAGTCGAAGTCCCAAGAGAGAAGTCAATTGGGCTGTCTTTTGTCACATGCCTGTTCCTTGCCTAATGCAGTGAGAGTGGCAGGGTGCCCTGGTTGACAATCTCAGCCAGCCTGCGTGCAACAGAACAGAGGGAACCAGGGATCCTTTTGCCAGAAGAAGGCATGGATGCTACACAAAATAAGCACATCTGATGCAAACCATCTTTGACATGTGCAGAAGCTCACTGTCCTCTGTTCTTGGTATGACCGGATGATGTAGGCAGAGCAGCCAGAGGCATGACCATCAGCTTTCGTTCCTCAAGAACAGGATTTTTCTTTTTGTTTTTTTTTTATTATACTTTATGTTCTAGGGTACATGTGCACAACGTGCAGGTTTGTTACATATGTATACATGTGCCATGTTAGTGTGCTGCACCCGTTAACTCATCATTTACATTAGGTATATCTCCTAATACTATCCCTCTCCCTCCCCTCACCCCACAACAGGCCCTGGTGTGTGATGTTCTCCTTCCTGTGTCCAAGTGTTCTCATTGTTCAATTCCCACCTATGAGTGAGAATATGCAGTGTTTCGTTTTCTGTTCTTGTGATAGTTTGCTGAGAATGATGGTTTCCAGCTGCATCCATGTCCTTACAAAGGACATGAACTCATCCTTTTTTATGGCTGCATAGTATTCCGTGGTGTATATGTGCCACATTTTCTTAATCTAGTCTGTCACTGATGGACATGTGGGTTGGTTCCAAGTTTTTGCTATTGTGAATAGTGCTGCAGTAAACATATGTGTGCATATGTCTTTATAGCAGCATGATTTATAATCCTTTGGGTATATATCCAGTAATGGGATGGCTGGGTCAAAGGGAATTTCTAGTTCTAGATCCTTGAGGAATCGCCACACTGTCTTCCACAATGGTTGATGTAGTTTACAGTTCCACCAACAGTGTAAAAGGGTTCCTATTTCTCCACATCCTCTCCAGCTCCTGTTGTTTCCTGACTTTTTAATGATTGCCATTCTAACTGGTTTGAGATGGTATCTCATTGTGGTTTTGATTTGCATTTCTCTGATGGCTAGTGATGATGAGCATTTTTTCATGTCTGTTGGCTGCATAAATGTCTTCTTTTGAGAAGTGTCTGTTCATATCCTTTGCCCACTTTTTGATGGGGTTGTTTTTTTCTTGTAAATTTGTTTAAGTTCTTTGAAGGTTCTGGATATTAGCCCTTTGTCAGATGAGTAGATTGCAAAAATTTTCTCCCATTCTGTAGGTTGTCTGTTCACTCCGATGGTAGTTTCTTTTGCTGTGCAGAAGCTCTTGAGTTTAATTAGATCCCATTTGTCAATTTTGGCTTTTGTTGCCATTGCTTTTGGTGTTTTAGACATGAAGTCCTTGCCCATGCCTATGTCCTAAATGGTATTGCCTACGTTTTCTTCTAGCATTTTTATGGTTTCAGGTCTAACGTTTAAGTCTCTAATCCATCTTAAATTAATTTTTGTATAAGGTGTAAGGAAGGGATCCAGTTTCAGCTTTCTACTTATGGCTAGCCAGTTTTCAAGAACAGGATTTTTCTTGTGCACTTCTCTTTTCTTATGCATGCTCCTCAATCACCTTAGCCCCAGAGCCTGCCCAGCCAGACTTAGCAGGACTGAGTTATACCGTACCCCGTGGCAGAAATGTCACAATCATTCAGGAGCATCCACATTTGGGCTGGGATGACAGTACAAATCCTGCAGTAGTTTAACACCTGCTCTGCTTTTATGCTGTTATTAAAGAGTTTTAGCTTAAATATTTGAGGTGTGACTCTGCTCCCTCATGCATATGGGGGTGCAGAATTTCCCACCTGTTGGAGTCTTGGCTCACTGGTTGGTGAGATCTGAAATGGCCTCTTTATGAAAAAGGGTAAATTTCTTATTACAGCCTAATGAATAAAGTGCATATGATCCAGCTGCAGCAGCTCCCCACTCCCCTCACCTTCCCAGGGAAACTCATCCTGGTGGTAATTGGGGGAATGTAAATGCTGTTTCATAGCTTAATTTTCAGATGTTTTGAAAGACAATATCTGCAGCAGTAAAAGGCTCAAACACATCTGAGGTATATTTTGTCTCTTGTCCTAATTATACTAATAAATAAATAGTATTTGTTTCCCTGCACTGTAAAATTAAATATCTTTCTGAATATCTCCCCTCCTATTTTAATGAGGAGAAAGATGCTCCCTTGATGAGAATGACACTCTAGATGAAAAACAGGAAAGAACAAAGAACATTAAACATCTAAATACAGTAACATGAGAAGAACTGTTTCCTAAGTTCTGAGTATGATCTCTGGGTGGGATATTCTCTTTTTCATCCTCTTTGTCTGGAGAAAACGTCTCTCAAATATATGCTGTTTGGGGTCTCTGGAAATTTGAGTCCTCAAGGGAACTACTGTTGCCTCACCTACAGAGGGCACCTCGTGGGGTATCCTCGAACACTGCCAAGTCTTGGCACCCAGGAACCAAATCTCCGTGTAACTTCTGGGGAAATTGTGAGAACAGGGATCTTTCCATCTTACTTTCCATCATCTCCTGAGTGCCCAAAGCAGTGTCCAGCCTGTAACAGGTGCCCAGCTATGCCACATTTGTTTCAGGAGCACTGCTGTGGCCCTGACAAGTCTCATGTTCAAGTTGGATCCCAGCACTGGGGGTGGGGCCTGATGGGAGGTATCTGGGTCATGGCTGTGGATCCCCACGTGTGGCTTGGTGTGATTCTCACTCTTAGTTCCTGTGAGAAGTGGCTGCTGAAAAGAGCTTGGCACCTCTCCTTTCTTGCTCTCTTGCCCTGTGATCTCTGCACATGTTGGCTCCCCCTTCACCTTTCCCTCTGAGTGGAAGCTTCCTGAGGCCTCACCAGAAGCAGATGCTGGCACCATGCTATCTGTACAGCCTGCAGAACCATGAGCCAAATCAACCTCTTTTCTTTATAAATTACCCAGTTTCAGGTATTCCTTTATAGGAACATGGACTGAGACAAGCACAAATCCCAGGAACTGGGCAGACATCTGTTTTCCATAGGCTGATGGTTGAGGTCACAGCTCTGCCCCTCAGTGACTGGCAGGTTTGCAGCAAGCTCCATTCTCCATGTGTTAAATGGGGATAGTCCCAAAGAAAGACAGCTGTGAGCTGAATTATTTTTATTAAGTTGTCTATCCAGACCTCAGTCTCTCCATCCACAAAAGAGGGATGTGAGATGAGATAACAATGAAAGTCCATCCACCTCGGACACGGTGACACTGAATAAAAGGTTCTTAGTACACTGACTCAGAAACTCCTCAAACTAACTGCCAAAGTGCATGGGCTCATCCCCCTGCCCTGCTCCCATGCTGCTGCTGGCTGGAGGGCTGTCCCGATGTCCAGTGGGCAGCCAAGGCCATGCCTGTGCCTGCGCCACTGCCAGCCCTGCCCTACGACTCCTCTCTGGACTCATGTCCACATCACAGCTGATGGTGAAATCCAGCTCCAGCGTGTCATATTTGAGGAACTTATTTCTCACTAACCACACTGGCCCACAGGCAAGGCAATTAAGGGTGTTCATCCGTTTGCTAACACCACCCCCCCAACTCCCCGCAGTGCCCTGGGAGTGGGAAGGTGGCAGAGCTGCTATGCTTCAAAGCAGTCTCCCTGTTTCCACTCCAGAGTCCACTTGGCACTGCTTGAAACGCCCTGGATGTTTGTTCTGAAAGATTATTGGGAAGCAGTGTGACACCACATGCAGCTCTGCTGGGCATGCTGCACTGCCTACAACAGAATGGGAATGCACGCTCCCTGCCACCAAGTGGGAAAGCCCACCCAGCTCTGAGCCAAGCGTGACTCACAGCTCCCCGACCTCTCTGATCCCATGGAGCTGAGGCCACTGGGCCTTGGTGAATGTTATCTAATGTCTCACATGGAAGAACTTGCCTACCCCCAAGGACAGGGGTTCTAAGTCCCAGGGCCAGACAGGGGCAGGGTGGTCTACATCCTTGCCTCCATGCTGCTGCTTTCTGAAAACATAGGCTGCAGAAGCTAGCAAGTCTCTCAAGTCTGGAATCTTGGGTGGGCATCTCCAAATGTTCCTCTTCCTTCTCAACAGGTTCAGACCTGGCCCTCAGATTCCCCGGAAGAGGATGTGTCAGGTTCTTGCAGGAGTTTGTGGCTACCTGTGAATTATCATGTCAAAAAGCAAATTTTACTGTAATCCCAGCACTTTGGGAGGCCAAGACAGGCGGATCACGAGGTCAGGAGATCGAGACCATCCTGGCTAACACGGTGAAACCCCGTCTCTACTAAAAAATACAAAAAACTAGCCGGGCGAGGTGGTGGGCATCTGTAGTCCCAGCTACTTGGGAGGCTGAGGCAGGAGAATGGCGTAAACCCAGGAGGTGGAGCTTGCAGTGAGCCGAGATAGCGCCACTGCACTCCAGCCTGGGCGACAGAGCGAGACAAGCAAATTTTATATCCGCTCTTGTGCTTTGCTGAGCCCTACCCTGGTGTTTGACTCAGATGCTGCTGTCCGCAGAAACTGGCCCATCTGTTGAAACTGGCCCGATTTTCCCATAGAACTGATGTTTGTGGGTTTTTTGAATAAATATAGAAATTGACCCTCCCAGTCTTGAAGCTTGAGAAATTTACATTTGTCCGATTTCCTTTTTCAGGAAGCTGACCATCAGGCTTTCCAGGTAGTATCAGGGAGCTAAAGCTTTCCAGATAATTGCATCCAGATGGTGAGACCACCTGCTGCCTGTTACCAGCTCCTGTATAAATGAACCCCTGACAATAGTCACTTAGGGAGATGAATTTGAGACTTGTCTCCCATCTTCTGGCTGATGTCACCCACAACAAAGCCTTTCTTCCCTGGCAGTATTGATTGTCTCAGTGATTGGCTTTCTGTGCAGAAAAGCCAATGGATCTAAGCTGAATCCTAGGTGTGCAGCAACAATATCGGAGCCAAGAGAGTCCCCTTTAACCCAGGTGTGACTTAGCAGCTCCTTCTCTTTGTGGCACTGTCTCTGCACTTCTCTCTCTCTTTATCCATCCTTTTGAAGAAAAAGGGGAATAAATACCAAGAGAATCACAATCTCCGCCTCCCTGCAGGGGATTCACCCCCCTACCTCCCATCTGAAGGTGTTTGCATGGAGCATGAGGAGAGGAGAGCTCTTTCCTGGCCACATGACCCCTCATTCTTAGAATCCTGGAGATGATTCAATGAACTTTGTTTCCAGTGATAAAACTCAAAATAAACAGAATTAAGTGAAAAATTGGGCGTTGGACCCCTGTAAAAACACTGTATCTCCTTTCACTCCTGCCTCCCTGAAGGACATCTTCTCTCAGCTTCTGCCTGTATGAAGTCTCCACCAGCCCTCTACCCTCCTTCCAGAACTAGTTTCTTCTTGTCTGGTATGTTTATAGCCCCAGGTGTGGCTTACTTCCTCTGTCATTTTCCACTGTTGGCTAGAGAAGGGATAGCATGACCTTTAGTCTTGGTTGCAATCTGCCTTATTTTATGTTTTCTTCAACTGTTCCTGAGCATCTAAAGTAAATGAGTCATATTTTATACTGCAAAAGACAATCTGCAGAAGCCCTCACTGGTGCGTGGGAAGAAAATTATGTCATTGGGTTGACATGAAATATTCCTATCCTTATGGGTCTCACATGTTTCTGTATGTCTTGTGAGGAGAGGGACTGGCTGCCTTTGTTCAGGACAATCTTAAAAAGAATCACTGTATAGTGAACACCCTTGGAAGATAAAGAGAATGTCTCCCTCTGGAGCAAAGGCTAGGTTTGCTTTCTGCCCAAATATAAAAGATCCAGGTTCTCAAAGCTCAGAGCTCCTCTCCTACAACACATCCACTGAGTTTGCAGATGTCACCCGGCTTTTACATCACCATGTGGGAGTCAGGGCTCAAGAAACTAGCATAAGAAAATGTTGATACTTGGGCTATTGCTATTTCTGTGAGTAATAAAGTTCTTTGTCTCTGACCTAGGAGTCTTTTGTCCTCTGCCAATGTCCATGAAATTGTGGTAGGCTAATTGTGATGTTGTAAAATATATATTTGGTCTTTGACACCATTTCCTGGCATACAACTCCTAAATTCCTTGGACTCTTCCAAGTGATGTCTTATTGTATGCTTGGAATGTCTTATTGTATGCTAATGAATTGACTGATGGCTGGGAGCTCCTATATAGCTTCAAGATAGAAGCTGGACATTGGAAAGACCAAGGCAGGATTAGAGTGTTGGGACTTTCAGCCCCACCCCCAAGCTCCAGGAAGCGGAGAGGTGCTGAAGTTAAGTGGATAACCAATGACCAGTGATTTAGGCAATCATGCTTATGTAATGAAGCCTGGGTAAAAACCCATAAGAAAAGAGTTCTTCTCCTAGTTTCTGAAAAGCCTCCAGATAGACAAATACAGAGGTTCCTGCAGGATGGTGCACCCCAGAGAGGGGGACACAGAAGCTCTCCATCCCTTTCCCCATACCTTACCCTACACATTTCTTCATCTGCATCCTTTGAAATACTCTTTATAATACACTGGTAAATGTAAGTAAGTGTTCCTCTGAGTTCTGTGAGCCATTCTAGCAAATTGATTGAACCCAAAGAGGAGGTCTTGGGAACCCCCAACTTGAAACGAATTGGTCAGAAGTTGGGGTTCCCAAGGTCCCCTCTTTGGGTTCAATTACCCTGCTAGAGTGGCTCACAGAATGCAGAGAAACACTGATTTACATGTACCAGACTTGCTACTAGTGCCTGAAGGAGGGTGGGATGGTCCTTTGGGACTGAGTCTTCAACCTGTGGGATCTGATGTTATCTCCAGTTAGACAGTGTCAGAATTGAATTGGAAGACACCCAGCTGGTGTCTGATGCAAAATTGATTGCTTGCTTGGTGCGTGGGAAAAAAATGAAACATTTTGCCACTGAATTCTTCTGTGTTGATTGTTATTGAGTGCAAGAACGTGAAAAACTTTGTGTTTTTTCTACTCACTAACTTATCTTGCAAGTAGGGTAAAATCTCAGTCCCTTCAGAGTTCCTGACAGTTCTTTCTGCTAATGTAACTTTGGCTGCACAATGTTAAAAGCACATTTGTCCTCTGCCCAATCTTAGATTACAGAATCTATCATAAATGATGACTTGCCCAACCACTTCAGCTAACTGGGTTCTGCCTCCAGGGTAATAAGTAAAGGGTAGTTCCTACACACAAATCTTACATTTCATGTTAAAGTGAGTCTTTGTTTGATCCTTCCAAATGGCTCCTGACATGGTTTGTATCTGTGTCCCCACCAAATCTCATGTTGAATTGTGATCGTCAGTGTTGGAGGTGGGGCCTGGTGGCAGGTGATTAGATCATGGAGGTGGTCCTTCATAAATAGTTTAGCACCATCCCCTTGCTGCTGTTCTCATGATAGTGAGTGAGTGATCACAAGATCTGGTTGTTTAAAAGTGTGTGGCACCTTCCCCATCTCTCCCTTCCTGCTGCTCTGACCATGTGAAGTGCTGGCTCCCCTTCACCTTCTGCCATGATTGTGAGTTTCCTGAGGCTCCCCTAGAAGCTGAGCAGATGCCAGCGTCATGCTTCCTGTACAGCCTGCAGAACTGTGAGCCAATTAAACTTCTTTTCCCATAAATTACCCATTCTCAGGTATTTCTTTAGAGCAGGGCAAGAACAAACTAGTACAGTTCCTAACGTGAGACCTGCCAGTACTGAGGAGAGGAAGGTGTTCTATGTGCATTTTCATCTGACTTTGCTGGTAAACAGCACCCTTTCCAGATCTCCAGAGACAAGGTGGTAGGAAAAACAGAAGGTAGAGATAGAGGGTTCCAAACACTCTCTGAGGGATGGCATTGCAACTTGTCCCCTGTGAGGCCCTCACAAATAGCTGGTGTGCCCATGGTCTTCCCCAACAGTTACCACTCCTCACTGTACTCCAAGTCTCTCCATAGCCACCCCCACAACCACTGCCAGGTAGGCTCACTGGGTGTATGCCCAAAGTTTCCACATTCAAGACCAATTCCAGAAGGTCTCTCCATGAAAGAGTGGCCCCAGCCCCTCCACCACCAGGCATGGTCATCTCTCCAGGGCTCTGTCTGAAAGAGCTTTCTGCTAATGCAGTCAACTTACAGGACAGTAGGATGTGGGACAGTGAAGTTTCAATAGAATGAAAGGTCTTGAGTAAAAGCAATGCCCCGTCTGGAGCAGCAGGTCTAGAAACCAGGAGCAGGGATAGCTGAGGCAGAAAAACCCAGAAGATGAAACGGGAGAACTTCTAAGTTATCAGGTTCAAAAATGTCCCTAAGCCTTTTGTGTCCTGCTTGCCTCCTTGAAGACATGTGAAGACACATGAAGACACGTGTCTTCTCCTCCCCTCTTACGTGAAGACACGTAGGAACAGTATCTATCTGAGGCACTCACACTATGGTCATCTTCAAGTAAGGAATGGACTCTTCTGGGCCCTCTCACAGCCGCATCCAACACTTGACTTCCCAACCCCGTCCTGAGCTCCTGTGCTGGAGAGTCTGGGCTAGGTCAGAGGGGTGGGAGAGGTGTCATAGCAGAGATGAGTACACAGGCACACTGCATGGAACAAGAGGCGTTATAGTGTGATACAGCAAGAGGCTGTGGAAGGAACAGAGAATGAGTCCTAGGAGGGAGGTAGAGAAATCAGGGAAGGCTGCACGAGGGATGTAGCACTTGAGCTGATCCTGAAGTAGGAGAAGCCCCTGCTGGGTGGAGAGTACCCATCTTATGGAAGTGTGGGAGTCAAACTTTCACCTGCAGGAGAAGGCACTTCTCACCTGAGCTTAGGCCAAGGGACTCCCTGCTCTGAGGCCACACCACTGGCAGTGATCACACCTCTGTCCAACAGCTATCCTTTGAATGTCCACTAAGCGCCAGGCACTGAGCCAGACACTGAGAATTTTATACATTGTCAAGTCCCTGCTGCCATGGAGAAGACAGATAAACAAGTAAAAAATCATAATTTTGCATTGGAATCAGTTTGTGGAGGATATAATAAAACAGGAGAATGTGGTTAAGCACATGTGAGTCACAGAGAGGGCCTCTCTGAGGAGGAGGCCTCTGAACATAGACCTGAATCAATGTGAAGCAGCAGCTGTGGATCTGGGGAACAATGAGTCCTGGCCCAAATGTAGGCACAGCTGTCCCAAGACTGGCATGTCTGAAAAACAGTAAGCACATACACACACACACACACACGCACATGCACACAAACGTGCACATATATGCATGTACATGCACACATGCACACATGCACATACTCATACAACATACAAACATACTTATGCACATGCACACACATGCACAAGCACACACACATGCACACGTACACACATGCACATATACAACGCACACACTTATGTAATACACATGTACACACACATGCACACGCACACACATACATGCACATACGCACATGCATACACACGCACGTGCACATATACAATGCACACACATGCACACACACGTATACACATGCACATACACATGCACATACATGCACATGCACACGTACACACATGCACATACAATGCGCACACTTATGCACACACACTTGTACATGCATATACAAGGCACATGCACACATGCACAGGCACACACACATGCACATGTACACACATGCACATACAATGCACATACACACTTATGCACACACATGCACATACATATATGCAGACGCATGCACATGCACGCACACATGCACACACATGCACTGTCTTATGGGGCTAGAGCAGATGGGGGAGTGGTGGGAGATGACGTCAGAGGTGTGAGTCTGACAGGGTCTGGAGAGTGCCTTGAAAACATAGAGAGACAGGAAGGACTTGATTGTGAACCCACTGCTCTGGCTGCTCAGAGGGCAAATTGTAGGGTCTAGGGTATCCCTGTGTTCACAGAAGGAGGTCTTACCCACTGGACTCTCCCCTTCAGATTCATCCAAAGCTGGAACAGCCCCGGAATCTCAGAGAATCAGGATCTTCTGTCTCAGGAGAAGAGGGGAGCTCTGACCCCCTTGTAAGGAAGCAATTTCTAGACTCTCCTGTCTCCCTGCAGCCAACAACCCCCTTCCCAGTCCCTGCCACATCCCTGCCACCGCTCCCCCCACCAGCCCCTGTGGCTCCCGGCATTGATGCTGGTGAGGGTGAGTGCTCCACCCAGTCCTCAGTGACCTGCAGGCTCCACTAAGTAGTTCAGAGGGATCCTGATCAGTAGGGAAGAAAGCAGAGGGGCCCTGACACAGCTCCAGGATGCTGCAGGCGGGGGGCTCTCAGTGCCTCTCAGAGCAGGCTTCTGGGAAACAGACTCCCCCTCCGCAATTCCAGTCATATTTCCTTCCTCCATAAATGGGGCCAGTGGGATATGGAGAAAATTTGTCTGGTTTAACTAGGATTACCCTGAATAAACCATTTTCCTCGTCTTGATTTACCATTGAGAAGCTGGGCCCTGATGAGGCTGTGTGAATTATGATTAGTGTCCCGCCCTGCCTGGGGTTTAATTAATTCGTGGGGCTGGACGCCTGGATAGCTCAGAGCACTCCCTGACGCTTGGGGCCAGCAGGCAGAGGCGCCCAGCACAGGTGCAACTCACTGAAGCTTCCACACTGGGCTTGGCAACCGAGTGTCACCTTCTCATTAGAGAAATAGGGAGTGGAGCCCTCCAGAGGCTCCAGCCCCCGGGATTCCTGGTCCCCAACCCCCAGTCCACAGTCCAGCGGCTCTCCTGGTGTGGAGGACAGGGGCTTCCCCATTCCGTCCCTTTCCAGCTCCTTCTCCACAGTGGGAAGGATTCCTAAGTAGCATAATTAATTAGTCACTGGAGCAAGGGAGGGGGCAGAGAGAGACCTGTAGAGGTCAGGAACATTGAAGAGCCCGCGGAACCACAGAACCAATCACTGTTCATCCCCACCTCCCTGACCCCCTTGGTGCTCCTCCTCCTCCCCAGCCCTTCCCAGGTTCCCCTCACACTGACTGTCTCCACTCGACTTTGGTGTTCCCTGAGCCTCTTAGGGAAAGGACGCTGGAACATTAGAAGGGCCTAGGAGGATGGGAAGTGAGGTGAGTGACCCCAACTGTCTGGTGTGTGCTGTTCACTAGTCGCGTGTATTTTATTTGAACTCTAGAATTTTGCAATTTGGACAATGTGAAAAAAGAAGAGTTCCCATAGAAATCCAGATTTCTGGAAAATCTGAAAATTTTGCCACATGGGGCCTGCATTTCTCCTGGTGGCAGAATGGATTAAACAGGGACGCCTGACCCATGTAGCCACCGTGGCCTGCACGCCTTGCTCACCTGACCAGCTCCGCCCCGACACACCTGTGTCAGGGAAGCTCACATTCTAGACAGCAGGGCTGGGCCTGAGAGGTACCCAGAAGCCAGGCACGCAGGGACAGAGCACAAGACCTGCTCAGAAAGCCACAAAGGCCCCACCACCTTGGGGAGGAGTCACTGCTAACCAACAGTGGGAGCGATGTGTTGCTGGCTTTCTGAAACTGGGCTGAGTGGGAGGCATTCTAGGCAGGAGAAACAGCTGGAACCAAGGCCTAGGGAAGGAAAAGCTGGGGAATTTTAATGCTAGCTAAGTTGATGTTAAATCCTAGTGACAGGCCAAGTGCGGTGGCTCATGTCTGTAATCCCAACACTTTGGAAGGCTGAGGTGAGCAGATCACTTGAGCCCAGGAGTTCCAGACTAGCCCTGGTAACGTAGCAAGATCTCATCTCTACAAAACAAAAAAATTAGCCAGATGTGGTGGTGCAAGCCTGTAGTCCTAGCTATTTGGGAGGCTGAGGCGGGAGGACTTCTTAAGCCCAAGAGGTCGAGGCTACATTGATTGCACCACTGCACTCCAGCCTGGGTTACAAAGCAAAACTCTGTCTAAAAATACATACATACATACATACATACATACATAATCCTAGTTACAGAGAAGTTCTCAAAACTCTTTCTTAGACATATTTTACAATGTTTATAACATCACAGACATCCTCCATTTGACATGGCTCAAGCAGCCTCTGCTGTGAAGTGGGGTCTGGACCAGAAATAGCACCATATCACCACACATGGATGTCTGATGTCTTCTTTTGCCTCAAGAACCCTGGTTTCTGTCATGAGGTCAACCTGTCAAGGAGGGAGGCACCATCTGTCCTCAGCGATGCTGGGGGCTGCCAGGGGATGTGGGCAGTCGGCACAGTTAATTCTCCTTTTTTGTTTTTTTTTTGTTTTTTTGTTTTTTTGAGAGAGTCTTGCTCTGTCACCCAGGCTGGAGCACAATGGCACAATCTCAGCTCACTGCAACCTTTGCCTTCTGGGTTCAAGTGATTCTCCTGCCTCAGCCTCCTGGGTAGCTGGGATTATAGGCGTGGACCATCATGTCTGGCTAATTTTTGTATTTTTAGTAGAGATGGGGTTTGCCATGTTGGCCAGGCTGTTCTCGAACTCCTGACCTCAAGTGATCTGCCCACCTCGGCTTCCCAAAGTGCTGGGATTACGGGTGTGAGCCACTGCACCCGGCCGTGGCACAGTTAATTCTCCAGAAAGGTTCTCTTGCATATTATGCATGTATTGGGGGTGCATATGTCACAGAAGTAATAGTGACAAGCAGGTCTGTGCCTCCACGACCAAGCTGGGCTCAGAGCCTAATGAGACCTTGGTTCTCTCTGCTCCCTCCTTGCTCTCATGCCTACAGTTAGATGGAAATTCCACCTCCCGCTGCCAGGGAGGCCCAGCCAATGGCCAGCCAGCAGGCCTGTGGCCCTGACACAGACATTTATGTCCCTGCAATCCTCAGAAGCTTTATGCATTATTCAGCACAGTGCCCCCAGCCATGCCCTGGCCCTGTACGGTCTCCAGAGGGTTTCCAGAGTAACATATTTTGGAGCTGAATTATAAGATCAGAGAGTTGGGGAAACTCGTGCTTTAAAACAACGCCTCTGAGATAAAATTTAATGGTGAAAGAAATACGGTATTTTGAAAACATGAAAATAAACATTCTGCAGAACCGGGATGTGAAGTCGCACAGTACAGCCTGTGAAAGCCGCTCTGTCGCAGAAGAGGTCTAATAATTTTTAATAGTCCTGTAAATCTCCCTTATGAGATGCAGCTACTGTAAACACTTCTCCATATTTTTTTCAAGTATTTATGTAGTGCTGTTAGAAGTTATTAAACGCGAATGATTTTCATTGATAACTCTTATTCTGAAGGCGCTGCCAACTGGCTCAACCTAAAGACGGTAAAAGGGAAAGCGTCTCCCACAGGGTCAACCTGGGCTGCTCCTGGGATCTTCTTTCTGAACTAAAGGCAGTCTGGGACCATTCTGAACTTGCCTGGTGATCAGTGGCAAACTCATTCACTCCCTACTGCCATTCCCAAATTATGAAATGAGAAGAAATCATTCCTGCAGTTCATTTATCATTTTTGCATGTATTAGCATGCTGGCAGGCATTTTACAAGGCTCTGGGAATAGAATGGCAAGAAAAGGAGACATCATTCCTACCTTCATGGAGCTTGTGGTTCCAAGGCAGACAGGCATGAATCAAGGGATTACAGAAGATGGTGTAAAATTGTAAATTTGGAAGTACTGTAAAGGGAAAATAACACAGGTCATGGGTTGGGGAACCATCACAGGAGATGCCCAGTCGTCAAGGTCTGAGAAAGCTTCCTCTCAGCGGAAACCCTTGTGTTGACACCTATGAGATCCGTAAGACGGGAAGAGACCAAATAGGCCAAAAGGGGAGAAAAACAATGAAAGCAGGAAGAGCACCAGCAAGGCCAATGTGTCGGAAGAGGAGTAAGACATGTTGGAAGTGAAAAAAGGCTGGGTGGCTGGGGAAAAATGTCTGATGGGAAACATGGTCGGAGAGGAGTCTGGGGAGGAAGACAAGAGCCCCGCCAAGGAAGGCCTTGTAGGACAACTGGTGTGTCTCCATCCCATGGTCAGGGGAGGGCCTTTGGAAGGTTTGCAGCAAGTAGGGAGGGATGCTATAGACGAGTGTGCTGTTGAAGTGATCACTCCAGCTGCAATGTGATACAGAGACTGAAGGGGGTTCCGAGTGTCAGCAGATGGACCAGCAAGGATGCTGCTGCGTGGCTGAGACAGTAGTGAATTGAGGAGGGATGAAGAGGTGTCAAGGGTGGGGCGGGGTGGTTCTCAGGCTTCTAGACTGTACCATTGAATGAAGGGTGGCTCCATTCACTGAAATAGAAACATGGCAGAATACCAGGGTTGTGGGGTGAAGGTCATGAGTTTGTTTTTGGACCACTGAGTTTGGGATGTCTATGAGGGAGATACTAAGTTAACTCCCCACTCAGGCATGGAGCATGAAGGAAAGTCCTGGAATGAAGGTGTAAATTTGTAAGCCCTCTGTATGCAGATAGTGATTGAAGCTATGAGCATACATGCAGCTTTCTTGAGAGATGATATAATATGAGAACAGAAATGAATTCATCCCTGTGAAGGCCATCATTTGGCGAAATCGTTCTCCATCTAGATTGCACATGAGAGTCATGTGGACAGCTTTAGAAATGCTGATGCCTGGGTTCTAGCTACAGAGGTTATGATTTTATCATTGAATTGGTCTGGGATGTGACCCCTGCATCTGAAATTATAACTGCTTCCCAAGTGACTCTAATGAGCAGCTAGGGTTGAAGACCCTCACTTCATTGCTGGGAATTGGAAAATAAACTGCAAAGGAAACAGAACATATCAGGTAGAGAAAGAGGGAAATCGAGTAGGAAGGAGTTGTCAGCAGTGCAAAGGGCTGCTGAGGGCAAGCAATACCAGAACTGAAAGTGCCGCTGGATTTAGCAACCTGAAGGTCACCGGTGACATGAGTGAGGTCACTCGTTATCATCTTCCATGGCCTCTCAAGGACTGAAATGATGCGGCCATCCACCCTGCTCAGGCTTTATAAAGATGACACAGGTGGCATCCAGGTGTGGGACTAACGAGTGCAGTCAAGGGTGATGAGGACTCATTGCTGCTCTGTGTGTGTGGAGGGCAATTTGTCTATATCTATCAAAATTAATAAATGTGTCTTGGTAATCCCACTTCTAAGAATAATAACACAATGGCATATTGCACAAGGTTATTCACTGAAGCACTGTTTATATAATAGGTGCAAATGCCCAACGTCGGGGCATACGCAACCATCGAGAGCAATACAGACACCCGCTATGTCCTGCCAGGGAACAGTCTCCCAGATACGGTGAGTGAGGACGGACAAGTGCAAAAACAGGCAGAATAGCAGTGTTGGAACTCTGGTTACACATAAGTGGCCCAAAGACATCCATTTGCATGCAAATCTATTTTCTCTGCAGGGACACTTGAAACAGGTGAAATTGGTTACTTCCTGGGAGAGATAATAGATGTGGGGTGACTAGGGAAGGGAATGAGAGAGAGCTTTCACCGTATTTGTGACCTTACACCTGTATTACTTTCAAACCATTGAAACCTATTAAAAATAAAAACTGTAATGAGAATGGCATTTCCCTGAGAACAGGGGAGGGGGAGGCTGTATTTTGGGGTATAGGGAGAAAAGAGTTTTTCAGGGACCACACCTGTCACTTTGTATTCCAATTCATTTAAGTGGATCGATAGTTTTCATCGTATTTGTTGTATTATTTGTTTGAAATCAACAAGATTGCAAGAACTGGGATGTGTTATTTAGAGTTTATGCTGGGAGACTGATTATTCATCAATGTCAAAGATACACTTTAGAGATAATATCTCACTCCTGAAGTCCTTATTATTCTCAGTAACCAAACTCAATTTCTGAAGTTGATGTAAAGCCCAGTGGGCTAGGAAGCAGCAGTCTGAGATTGGGTCTTAGTTTTATCAATAGTGTACTGGGAGGCCTTAAGTAAGTTGCTTCATCTCTCTTCACTTTAGTTTCCTGTCCATAAGGTGAGGTTGGCAATCTCTGGCTTAGGTGATTCCCCTAAACTCTAAGGAACAAAGGGGACCACAGATGTACTTGTGCTTGGTAAAATATAGACACCTACAAATGTGATGGGTCTTCTATTTTTATCCTATTCCTGCCTGAACTTTGAAAATCTTTTTGAATACATGCATATACACATGTACACACATGCATGTATATGTGCATATACATACACATGCATACATAAACATGCATATATACATATATACATAAAATATATACACACATACATACAAACACATATACATATATGCATACACACATACACAGAGGCATGCATGCATACATACACACACACCTCTCCAAGAAACTGAAGACATCTAGATTTTATTACAGGTCAAGGACTGAGCAATTTGGCTTTCTTAGCCAAGCCAGAACTCCCGCCCGGAAAGCTAGCTTGGCTAATTTCCTGAGGAGTCCACAGGGAAGAGGCTTGAGGAACAGCAACTGTCCACCAGCCAACAGGATTGATCCCTGGCCTCCCTTGGCGGGGCTGGCAGGACAGCGTAGCAAGGCAGCTGGCCAAACTCTCCCCAAGGCCTGCCGAGCTTTTAGCTAGTGATCAGGTCTGTAAAGCCTGACCTTTATCGCAGGGTAAAAGTAGGCTTTGTTCATTCATTTCATCTTTCCTAAAGGTACCATTAGTGATTTATTGATTTTTCTTTTTAGAGAAAATCATAAAGTTTCTTTGTAAGACAGAGATTTGAGCCTGTGCATCTAACCCTCCCCAACTCCCACCTTCCTGCTGGCATACACAACAGGGAAAGACTGTGTCAGTGCTGAAGTTCCGGAGGAAAGACAACCCCTTGGCAGAAACACTGTAGATTTCTACTGCGCCAACAGCTAGGGAAGGCAGACTGCAAGGAGGGCCTACCTTACACAGGAGACCGCGTTTGCCTGGGAGGCAAGTGGAGGAAAACCCAGGGGAATCCACTAGTGCCTCAGATTTAAACGGAGAGCTGGAATGCAGATGACGATGGACAGAGGGCTGCCTGGGGTGCACAGGAATCCCACCAATACGCGCTTATGCAAAGTGGCTCCAAACTATACTTCATCACCTTCTAGAGTGAGTCCCAGCCCCACCACGTCCTAGAACAAATCCAGCTCCACCAACCCCTAGAATGAGCCCCAGCCTCACCACCTCCTAGAGCAAGCCCCAGCCCCACTGCCCCTAGAGTGAACCCCAGCCCCACTGCCCCCTTAGAGTGAGCCCCAGCTCCACCACTGCCTAGAGTGAAACTGACCCTGTGTGGTTCCTATCACCTCTGTGCGATGGGGATGACAAGGAGCCTCAGTTGCAGAGCTGCATCCAGAATGAAAGAGTTGGCACAGGGGAGGGACTTCATCCGTTCCAAGCACATCCTGTCCACGGCTACCATGATACCTGGCTGTCTGGGGACTCAACCTGGAAACCTTTCAAACACAGCCTCCATCCATAAACTTGGAGCTGGGTCCCGGGAAAGACTGTGGAGGTGGCAGTGATGAGCACTGACTCAAGACTCAGTGATGAGCAGCAGGTGGGTGGGCGAGATGAGTTCCACCCCTTGGGGTCGAGATGAGCAGGGTCCTTCAAGGCTGTGGCATCTGAGTTGGCATTTGCAAAGGGGTCCGAGGGAGCAAGGGTGTGGAGAGCTTGATGGAGATGAGTGTCCGTGTGGTGTCGTGGGCAGTGACATGACAGGAAGGCCATCAGTGGGCTCCTATGTGTCCAGCGCATGATCCTGGATTTGGTTTTTGTTTTTGCTTTGTTGGAGCTTTGTTGGATCCAACATCAGCTATTCCATTCCCCTCATCGTCAAGGTCCTCAGAGGCATCCCAGTTGATGGGAGATGAAGGAGCAGAGACCTCATACACTCTTCCCCCACCCCCTTTCTTATTCCCACCAGTGACACAAGAGGTGTTCTAGGTCCCCTTCACCCCTTTGTCTTGTCCCACTCCATCCTTGATGGAAGGAGTCTTTTAGCAGAAAAAAGTGAATTAAATAAAGCCCAAATGTAGTGAGAGAAAGGTGTGTCTGTCTGCAGGTATTTTACTGTGATAAAGGTGAAGATACAAGGAGGCAAGATTTGAGGTGGGAACTGGGAGGAGGAAGGAAACCCAAGAGAAAGAGATGCTCAGCAGATCTGGGAGAGGAGTCCGGCACTGACCAAGGGAGTTGCTGAAGTGCCTCTGGATTCCAGGTGCTTTGCTGCTCCCTGACCCTCATGGTGGGATCCTTCTTGGTGACAGGGAAAGCCCACAGCCCTCCTGGTCATTGTCACTGATGGAATAAATGCATAGTTCTGGAAATAAGTCCTCTAAAAAATCTGCTCAATTGTGGCACCATCTACTTTTTAACTCTGTACTTTCATTTTTAATTCCCCAAAATGTTTTACTATAAATTCTTATTAGCCAAAACTGCTTTAAGGATTGAAACAAACAAAAACCTAAAATGACTTCTCATCTTCTGCAGACCAATATCCAGGGTCAGGCTGGGCACAGTGGCTCCTACCTATAATCCCAGTACTTTGAGAGGCTGAAGTGGGAGTTTGAGACCAGCCTGGGCAACATAGTGAGATCCTGCCTCTATAAAATTTAAAAAATTTTTCAGGTGTGATGGCACACACCTGTAGTCCCAGCTATATGGAAGGCTGAGGTGGGAGCATTTTTTGAGCCCAGGAGGTGGAGGTAGCAGTGAGCCCTGATTACACAACTGCGCTCCAGCCAGGGCAATATAGTGAGACCCTGTCTCAAAAGAAAAAGCAAAAACAAAAACCAAATCCAGGATCATGCGCTGGACACATAGGAGCCCACTGATTGGCCTTCCTGTCATGTCACTGCCCACGACACCACACGGACACTCATCTCCATCAAGCTCTCCACACCCTTGCTCCCTCGGACCCCTTTGCAAATGCCAACTCAGATGCCACAGCCTTGAAGGACCCTGCTCATCTCGACCCCAAGGGGTGGAACTCATCTCGCCCACCCACCTGCTGCTCATCACTGAGTCTTGGAGTCAGTGCTCATCACTGCCACCTCCACAGTCTTTCCCGGGACCCAGCTCCAAGTTTATGGATGGAGGCTGTGTTTGAAAGGTTTCCAGGTTGAGTCCCCAGACAGCCAGGTATCATGGTAGCCGTGGACAGGATGTGCTTGGAACGGATGAAGTCCCTCCCCTGTGCCAACTCTTTCAATTCTGGATGCAGCTCTGCAACTGAGGCTCCCTTGTCATCCCCATCGCACAGAGGTGATAGGAACCACACAGGGTCAGTTTCACTCTAGGCAGTGGTGGAGCTGGGGCTCACTCTAAGGGGGCAGTGGGGCTGGGGTTCACTCTAGGGGCAGTGGGGCTGGGGCTTGCTCTAGGAGGTGGTGAGGCTGGGGCTCATTCTAGGGGTTGGTGGAGCTGGGATTTGTTCTAGGACGTGGTGGGGCTGGGACTCACTCTAGAAGGTGATGAAGCTGGGGTAAACCCTGGCATTCTGCCTTCAGCACTGTGTGTTTAATCATCATTAGAATATTTCCACACTTTTTTCGGTTTAGAGAAATGGTGCTGTGTCACAGCTCTTCAAGAGTCAACAGAGGAGTGCCATCCCCTGTAAGGCTGGGAAAGAGCCATAGTTCTCCAGGTCACAATAACCAGGGAGCCTTCGCCTAGACCCTGAACACTGAACACTGAGCGAAGGTCACGAGTAGGGAGTTCTCTCTGGATTGGATTTTTACTCCAAGTAATCCCTCCCAGCCCTGCAGTGTGGTGTTTCTAAGTACACTCCACCCTAAGTATCTTCAAAGATGAGGCAGTCGAGGACCAGCATTCACACAGGGCCTTAATTACTCAAAGATCTGCGTGTTTCCTCAGTGAAAATATTTATGCCATCCTAAGAAGGTTTACACAGGAAAGGTTTACAAAGAAAAGAAAAGTCAACAAAAGAAAAGGAAGAATAGTTTGTTTTATGCAAAATCATAGGCTTAAAGTGGAATCAACTCCAGGATTCCCTTGGATATAGAACTCTAATGCCACCTTTAGAGCAAGCTTTCTCTACTGGAGAGTTTTCAGGACCTGAGCTCACAGTCCTTTCCCTTCCTCCCTCTACTGCTCCTTCACCCTCTCTCTCTCTCTGCTGCCTCCAGGGTCGTGGGGCCATTCTGCATTCTGCCCTAACATCTTTCTGCCTTCTGGGAAAAGGGCCCATGCCCAGCGCTTCAGCGCAATTTCCAGCTGCCTCCAAGCCCAGAGAGGTGCTCTCAGCACGGGGCCTCTACTCACCCTGTGGCATCAACTCCACCCACCGACCCACTGGAGCATTCCTGCCCCCCACATTCTACCACCTGGCTGTGAACCTTCATAAGAGGAGGGAGTCGGGGGACCTACTTTGTGCCTGGCCACAAGATTGGGCTGGATGAAGGCCATGCCGTGAAGAAAACATCAGCCCAGCCAAGAAGGGTGCAGGCTCTTGCATGGATCAGAGGTCCCAGGGCAGTGGAGTGAGACTGGTGGGAAGTGTGGACAGTAGGTGCCCCAGAGTCCAGGAAGGTAGCCGTCCCATCAGCCTGGGACGGGGGAGGAGGAATCAAACCCCTGTGCCAAGAAGGGGATGATCACAGGTCCTGCTCCCACCCCCTGCCCTCACTGCTGGCTCCCTGTCAGTCCTCAAGGGGGCATGGCACAGATGTGGGTGCTGCTTCTTTCCCGTGGGTGGTCTTCATTTTAACACAGTGCTGCAGGACCGGGGTCCTGGGGGAGGGCAGGGAGGGGCAGAGGGTCCCCGTGCAGTTGAAACAACTCTCACCCTAAATGTTCTTCTCTTGGTGGATTTCCATTGCTTTTTCCTGTCCAGCATCCATTATTCCAATCTTTTAGAAATAAGATATTATTTTTTTTCTGTCAGCTCATGTAGAGCGTGAGAGGCTGACCAACCCTCTGGATGTAGGTGTGGTGCAGAATGCAGGCCTGGCCAAGCCGCACTTCATTCTCCAGGACACAGTGATTGGATCAGAGGCAGCAAGTGACCCAAGACCCCTCAGCCAGAACAATTACAGGTTCATTTGCAGGACAGCTGACTGCCCTGGGCAAAGCGACTTTCCTTAATCGAGATTACTAAATGGCTAGGATATGAACTTAGAGCTGCTGGCGCTGACAAGAGGGAATTGAGCTTGAAATGGAGTCAACACAGGATAATAGAATCAACAGATGGTGAACGTAAGATTCCTGTAATGCTGAATGTAATGATGACCTCCTTGGAGCTCCTGGATCCAGCCTTGCCTGAAAGCCCTTTCTTGGACTTTTCAGTTAAGAAGAACAATGTCTGTCCTTTTTAGTTTAAAGCAATCCCAGTTGATTTTCTATAGTTTTTCTCTGTGAGTCCTGATTAATACACTTCCTTTGGGGAGAAAATGACACAGCACTTTATCCTCCCCTCATCTGGAGAATGTCCCTTCCTCAAAGGCTCTCCTCTTCTCTCTTGTTCTTTTCTGTTTCTTCAGGACTTGTGGGTGGACAGTGAGTTCCCTACCCCTGGAAGAAGGTATGTGATATGGTTTGGCTGTGTTCCCACCCAAATCTCATCTTGAATTTTAGTTCCCATAATCCTCACATGTCATGGGAGGGACCAGGCAGAGATAATTGAATTGTGGGTGCAGTTATCTCCATGCTGTTCTCATGAAAGTGAGTTTACATGAGATCTGATGGTTTGTTTCGTAAGGGGTTTCCCCCTTCACTCGGCTCTCATTCTCTCTCCTGCTGCCCTGTGAAGAGGTGCTTCTGCCATGATTGTAAGTTTCCTGAGGCTCCCCAAGCCATGCAGAAGAGTGAGTCAATTAAACCTCTTTCCTTTATAAATTACGCAGTCTTAGGTATTTCTTCATAGCAGCATGAGAACAGACTAATACAGTACTTGATGATTTGTTGCCTACCTGCTGGCAATGTAGTGCAGGGAAACGTGTTTAACTAAACTCTAGCTTTCCTTCCCATCTAATCTAAGACCTTAGATCAGTATCTAATGGGAACCTTCCCTTCCATCAAATGAGAGGGCAATGAACAATGCTAAATGATGGGACACATTTGTTCTGTGTCAGGCACTGTGCTTAGCATTCCATACATTCACTTCTTTAACCCCAAGGCAGTGAAGGGCAGGGGTTGCTGCCCCCTCCTTGCCAAGGTTTAACAGCTGCTGGAGGCTGTATGGCTTGGAGGCTGTGGTGATGTGCAGATCCCATGGTGTGGGTGGAAGCTCTTCACTGCTGGGTGAGTCACGGGACCTGGTGGGGCACTGGACTGGTGTGCACTCTTTTCCCCTTCCTGTATGGATAGATACCTGCTCTCTGTACCTTTCCACCTCTTCTCCTTCCCTCTCTTTGGCTAAGACCTGGGCCTTGATGGGAGAAAACAAGTTCAGAGCAGCAGGACCTAGGGAGAGAAAACAGGTGAGCATAAAATAGAAGTGGGAAGGGAGGGCTGGAGGCTGGGGCAGTAGAGGGAGAGGCTTCCCTTTAGAGGTTGTGAGAGGGAGGCCCTGGTGGCTCAGGGGTTGTGGGAGATGTGGAGGAGAAGAGATGGGGACAGGTGTGTGTGTGTGTGTGGTGTGTGTGTGTGTGTGTGTGTGTGTGTCTGTTAGGTTGGGTTCCTTTTAATCACTTTGAGGAGAAGTTAAAGACTTTAAGTTATTATTATTACTACTACTATTATTTATTTTTAGCCCAGATGGTTTGTCTCTACAGGGACTGGACCACATGAGTCAGGAAGACTCATATCAGAGTTTGACTGCGTATTTCTCCATCTACCCACCCCCGGCTCATCCATCATCCTCTCTCCCTCTCTCCTCCTTTCAGTTCATGGGAAGTTAGCATGAGCATTCTGCCAGTAGACTATGGAGAACAGTGCAGGGGGGTGAAAATGAAGACAGAGTTAAGAGATCAACACATGGGGCTGAGAGGCCAAGCTGAAAGGCTGGGCCTTACCCCTGGGTATCGGTGGAAGTGTGATGTGGACAGAGCACCCGAGCTTCTCTCCAGCTTAGGAGGAGTCTACACTGGGGGAAAGGGAGGGAGTCGTTTTTGTTGGTTTTGGCTGTCTCCCAGCCCATCAGAGATCAGGGTCTATCCTGTGTGCTGTGTGATGCTCTGAGGGCTGCCTTAGCTCCGGGTGGAAGAGGATATTTGTTAGTTTTGGAAGATCCAGTGTCAGGCAGCTGAGTGTTTTCTGCTTTCAAAGATGATGCCCTCTGTGCTCCTGGAGCCATTCCGCTAATGGAATGAGGGGCCTGTTCTGAGGGATAAAGCCAACCCTGTGGTCAGAGCCAGGGATCACTGGGCATTCTGTCTCCTGGAAGTAAAAGGAGATGGTTTCACGCTGATGGTTAGGAAAGCAGTGAGCGCCAGAGTGGGTCTGATTGCCGAACTCTGTGTTTACAGGAGAATCCAGGCTCCTGGGGACCAGAGGTTAGTCTTGGCCATAAGCCTATCCTGAAAGGATAGACTTGGGCCACTCACAGTCTAAGTGGCTTCAGGGCACACAGTTTGTGATAGGTAAATACCTGCTGACTTGAATTAAAAGAGAGTTTTGTGATTTGACTCCTTAAAACAATGTTTAAATGACAGCAGCCAGTGTCCTCTGTGACTGATGGTTCAAGTGTTGCTGCTACCAGGAAGTGATGGCTGAGGGGGACCCAGAGAGTATCCGTGCTGCTCTGGGTAAATCCCGTCCATTCTCTGGGCCTCCCCTTTCTGATCTGTAGAGTGACACAATAAGAGTATCTCCCTTATGGGGCCATTAGGAGAAGTGCATCGTGGCTGAGGGCGCTGCATGGTCCCTGCTAAGCTGGCAGGTGTGGCCCGGGTCTCCTGCTTCCGGTTCTGAGAATTCCAACTCTGAGGCTGTTTACCTAACAAAAGCTTGTGTCCCGGTTTGCACAGAATCACACTGAAGGTCCACTTTGTTCCTAATGAGGTGACTATAACAGCAGATTCCAGTGAAACAATTTGCATGTCCACTGAAAGCAAGACTTCAGCTCTGCCATGCTCGTTTCCAATACATCTGTTACTCTTACCTGTTCAATAGCATTCAGATCGTTCAATATCTAATGGAAACCTTCAGTCTCCCCACCTTGTCCTGTTCTTACTTCTTTTACCCTAACTCAATTTTCTCTGTTTCATCTTCCCTGATGCTTTAGAAACATCATGATCCAGGTCACACACACATAAGCAGCACCCATCAGGGCTATGACCCCTCCAGCCCTCAGAAAGGTGCTATATGGTTCCCAGCAATGGGGGAGACATGCACACTGTTACCAGGTTGCCCTGTGTGAGCCAGTGAGACACAGGTGCTGATGGCCATAAGGTGGAACGCCAGGATCCAGGTCTTGGGCTGGCAGGCAGGTTCATCAGCTCTTCACTCTTACTGCTGGGAACTACACAGGGCCTTGGGAAGCCCTCTTCTTCCTTCTGACCACCAGAGGGCAGAAAACCTGCAGGGCTGAGCTGTACCTGGTGTCATAGGCTCTGTCCGCTGAGACCAGGTGTGAGAACGAGAAATGGACACTATCTAAAAGGGAGGGAGTAGGAGTGCTCTGTGTGCACACACAGGAGCCCTGGAGGAGCACGGTCCGTGCCTGGCTGGGGTAACCATGGTAGGCAGCCTGGAGGGGAGGGCTTGTGCTCGTTGTTGACCAATGGATAAGATTTCTACAGGCAAACGCAAGAAAGGGAGGACAATTGAAAGGGGGACAGCAGGACCAGAGGCATGGAGGTGCACTGTGCAAGGTGTTACTGTGAAGGAGAGGTGGAAAGGAGAGCATCCAGGTGGCCCCCATGCACCAGGGGCTGGGACAGTTTCAAGGCAATTGCTGGGATCTCACGATAGTCCTGAGAGCAGGTGTTTTGCACATGAGGACCGTGAAGCTCAGAAAGGTAAACCTATGGCCTGATGTCCCCCAGTTGGACTCTTGAGCCCTAAGTGTCTGATTCCAAGGCCACACTCCTCCTATTGCACAGGCCTGCTTTCAACCAGACACTGCCTTCCCAACCCACCCCGGAGGGAAGGCCTGAGCGCTCAGGTTTACACAGGGCCTGCTGGACTTCTGTCAGTGGGGAATGTGCCGTCGAAGTCATCCCAGAACTGGGAGAGCCTGCAGCCTTGCCTGCAAGCACAGCCTCCAATTACGCCGGCGCATCTCCCGCTCATCAATTCCCCTTGGTGGAGTAGGGCCATGTGTTCTTTGTTTGGATCTAAATCCTGCTGCTCTATTGATTACTATAATTCAGCCCTAATTGGACTTCTGCAAAGCACAGGCACAGATGACAGCGGGCCTCCAGGCAGCGCGGCATCCATTATTAATATGACGGTGCTGGCCTTTCCCCCGCACTCTGCCTTCACCTCAAGGAGTCTGGAAAACAGACCTGCCGAGCAACGTGCCTTTCCTGTGAAGTCATCTCCTCAAAATATTTGTTTCCTCTTGGAGAAATGGTGTGCAAACCACACAGCTAGCAAACAATGCTTTAATTGCCTTTCTGCCAGCCCAGAGAAACAGTCTATGCAGCCCCTCCTTCCAGGTTGGGGAGCACACTCAGACCTCCTTGCAAGGAAGGGACTGACCTTTGTGAGTAGCCAGGTGGCAGGGGAGCCGCAGGCAGACTCGGGAGCCAGCCTAAATTCAGAGAAGCCAGTGAGGCAGAGACCAGAATTTGCACCTGGCTGCCAATGAGAATGGCCCAAGCAGAAGGGTCACATTGGGCCAAGCACTGGAGATGGCCGAGCGGCAGCAGAGAACAGAGCTATGTTCCACGGGCTGAAGCAGAACAGATTCTCATTATTGGAACAGGCCTGGGTAGCCTTGCTACCTAATAAGAACTTGGGGATAAGTGAAGAGTTTCACAGCCCACTGAGGAGTGAAATGTTAGCACATTTGTTCAGCTGACCGCAGTGAGCAGAACGCCCAGGTGGAAGCTCTGGTTAGCCGACTCTGTCAAACTGGGTGCCCTTCCAATATAGGATTGAGTATTCGTAGGATGTCAGAGATGGGAAGAGCCATGCAATCGTCCTGGCCAGCCACTCTGTTTACAGATGGGCAAGGTGAAGCTCAGGTAGGAGAAGGAGGCTGCCTGGAGTCACGCTTTTCAATTCTCCAGATGTCTGGTCTCCTTCCCTGCTCAGGGAGAAAGTCAGGTGACCACCACGGATCTAGTCAGACAGGGCCCAGGGCAGCTGTATGAGCTGCTCAGATTCTGAGAGGGGACAGGGACAGGTCAGGGCTGGGTATAGACTGAGCCAAGTAACTAGCCTGGAGGTTGATTTTTCTAAAGCCAAGTCACTGACTCTTTGTGAACAGTGGCAGGCAGGCGAAGTCCACAGTATACCCACATGTCACTTAGATCATTCCACAAACCTTACTTGTGGGACTACTCTGGCAGACTCTGGGATGACTCCAGGCATGGCTGACAAAGACCTTGCCCTCCTGCTGCTTATGGGAAGACAGACTGTAAACAAGTCAGCAAACATACAGACAAGGGCTTCAGGTCACCCAAGGACTGGAAGACAACTGCACTGCACGGGGAACATGAGGAGGAGTGGCCGGAGGACTGGCTCCCCTAGAGGTATCGCACTCCTGTCTTTGCCCATCATTAACAATGACATTTCCATTCCCTGTGCTGCCCCCTGCTGCCTAAGTGTCTCACTGCAGGGGCCAGCACTTGGCCTTTATTCTGCAATTTGTTCTTTGCGGGAGGATGGAGCCGAGATCAGACATACCCCTTTCTGGCCAGGCACAGGAGTCTACCATTCCCTCTCTTTCTCTGCAAGTCCTGGACTTTCTCTTGCAGTGGACACAGGTGTTCCTTAGGAGTACAGGCCATGTCAGGTGTTTCTGCCTGTCCTTGTTGCTTTAGGAACACCCTATGAGTGAGGACATGGTCACAGGGAAGGAATACGGTGCTGGGTGGAGATGTGGACTGACAGCCTTGTCTACCCAGCTCTACAAAATGCTGGGAATAGCTGTCCCTGGGAACCTAACCAGGGGGCTGGGAGCTGGTGCATTCCCTACCACGACAGGCAGCTTCATCAGCTCCCATATGTTCATACCCCGCTCTCCCACCAGGAGACAGGACTGCTGTCTCCTACATCTACACGACTGGACCCCTGGCTGCTGCAGTGGGACCTGGTGGGAACTGATGTCTTCTTTGGCCTTTCTTCTCTTATACCTCTCTGTCCCCTCTCCTTCTGGAGAAGATGGCTGCCAGGACCTGTGATCACAGCCAAGGGGCCAGTCCCAATCTCAGGGCAAAAACGTGGGGACAGGCAGGGGTAGGCCTCCTTCCTGGGAAGCACAGGTTTGGTGGCATGCACGTAAAATACATGACTCTTGCCTGTCTCCCACATGTCTGCACCTTGCTTTCAGTCAACCTCATTGTATATCTTTGCACTGTGATTCCAACTGTTATGTTAGTATGAAATCTCAATCACTTGTGGAGAAGATGAGCATCTGCCTCCTTTTAGTTGTGCTTTGTTGGGGAGGAACAGAGCTGAGGCCTGAGGGAGAGCAGGGAAAGAAGTCAGAGCCCTCTACAAGTTTCACAGCATGTGAAGCAAACACCCTCACTCCACCACCAGTCACTCCTGCCGCCTGCTCCATCATCTTCCCAGTCACTCCTGCCGCCTGCTCCATCATCTTCCCAGTCACTCCTGCCGCCTGCTCCATCATCTTCCCAGTCACTCCTGCCGCCTGCTCCATCATCTTCCCAGTCACTCCTGCCGCCTGCTCCATCATCTTCCCAGTCACTCCTGCCGCCTGCTCCATCATCTTCCCAGTCACTCCTGCCGCCTGCTCCATCATCTTCCCATTCAGCATTGAAAGCCTCAGTCCTCCCTGTGTTTTATTTGCCTCCCTGTGCCTTGGTTTACCCATCTGGAAAACAGAGCAGTCTGTATACTACTGAGTGACTGTGAAGATCAGTGAGGGTAGGTAAAGCCCAGAGGACAATGCTGGCAGGTGAGTGCTGGTCAAGGTGGCCAACTCCCCTGTATTAGTCTGTTTTCACACTGCTGATTAAAGACATACCCAAGCCTGGGCAATTTACAAAAGAACAAGGTTTAATGAACTTACAGTTCCACATGGCTGGGGAGGCCTCACAATCATGGCAGAAGGTGAAAGACACGTCTCACATGGCAGCAGACAAGAGAAGAGAACTTGTGCAGGGAAGCTCACCTTTTTAAAACTATCAGCTCTCATGAGGCTTATTCACTATCAGGAGAACAGCACCGGAAAGACCTGCCCCCCTGATTCAGTTACGTCCCACCAGGTCCCTTCCACAACACACGGAAATTCAAGATGAGATTTGGGTGGGGACACAGCCAAACCATATCATTCCATCTCTGGCCCCTCCCAAATCTCATGTCCTCACATTTCAAATCCAATCATGCCTTTGCAACAGTCCCCCAAAGTCTTAACTCATTTCAGCATTAACTCAAAAGTTCACAGCCCAAAGTCTCATCTGAGACAAGGCAAGTCCCTTCTGTTTATGAGCCTGTAAAATCAAAAGCAAGTTAGTTACTTCCTAGATATAATGGAAGTACAGGCATTGGGTAAGGACAGCCATTCCAAATGGGATAAATTTGCCAAAACAAAGAGGCTCAGGCCCCATGCAAGTCTGATATCCAGCGGGGCAGTCAAATCTTAAGTTCCAAAATGATCTCTTTCGATTCCATGTCTCACATCCAGGTCATGCTGATGCAAGAGGTGGGTTCCCATGGTCTTAGGCAGCTCTTCCCTTGTAGCTTTGTAGGGTACAGTCTCCCTCCTGGATGTTTTCACAGGCTGCTGTTGAGTGCCTGCAGCTTTTTCAGGTGAATGTTGCAAGCTGTCAGTGGATCTACTGGGGTTTGGAAGACAGTGGCCCTCGTCTCACAGCTCCACTAGGCAGTGTCCCAGTAGGGACTCTGTGTGGGGGCTCTGACCCCACATTTCTCTTCCACACTGTCCTAGCAGAAGTTTGCTATGAGGGCCCCACCCCTACAGCAAACTTCTGCTTGGATATCCAGATGTTTCTAGACACCCTCTGAAATCTAGGGAGAGGTTCCTGAACCTCAATTCTTGACTTCTGTGTACCCACAGGCTCAACACCACATGGAAGCCACTAAGGCTCAGGGCTTGCACTCACTGAAGCCAGGGCCTGAGCTGTACCTTTGTCCCTTTTAGTCACAACTGGAGCAGCTGGGACGGAGGGCACCAAGTCCCTAGACTGCACACAGCATGGGGACTCTGGGCCCAACCCACTAAACCAGTTTTTCGTCCTACAGCTTCACCTCTGGACCTGTGATTGGAGGGACTGCCACAAAAGTCTGACATACCTTGGAGACATTTTCCCCATTGTCTTGGTGATTAACATTTGGCAAATTGTTACGTATGCAAATTTCTGCAGTCAGCTTGAATTTCTCCTCAGAAAATGAGTTTTTCTTTTCTACTACATCGTCAGGCTGCAAATTTTCTGAACTGTTTCACTGTTTCCCTTTTAAAACTGAATGTTTTTAACAGCACCCAAGTCACCTCTTGAATGCTTTGCTGCTTAGAAATTTCTTCCTCCAGATACCCTAAATCATCTCTGTCAGGTTCAGAGTTCCACAGATCTCTAGGGCAGAGGCAAAATGCTGCAAGTCTCGCTAAAACATAACAAGAGTCACCTTTGCTCCAATTTCCAACAAGTTCCTCATCTCCATCTGAGACCACATCAGCCTGGATCTTATTGTTCATATCACTATCAGCATTTTTTTTTTTTGCCAAAGCCATACAGGTCTCTAGGAAGTTCCAAACTTTCCCAGATTTTCCTGTCTTCATCTGAGCCCTCCAAACTATTCCAATCTCTGCCTGTTACCCAGTTCCAAAGTCAATTCCACATTTTTGGATATCTTTTCAGCAATGCCCCATTCTACTGGTATGAATTTACTGTATTAGTCTGTTTTCATGCTGCTGATAAAGACATACTTGAGACTGGGCAATTCATAAAAGAAAAGGTTTAATGGACTTACAGTTCCATGTGGCTGAGGAGACCTCACAATCATGGTGGAAGGTGAAAAACCCATCTCACATGGCAGCAGACAAGAGAAGAGAGCTTGTGCAGGGAAACTTTTAAAAAACCATCAGATCTCATGAGAATCATTTGCTATCATGAGAACAGAGTGGGAAAGACATCTCCCCATGATTCAGTGACCTCTCACTGGGTCCCTGCTACAACACGTGGGAATTCAAGATGAGATTTGAATGAGGACACCATATCATCCACTGCTATAGCAAGCACAGAATAAAAAGCTTTTGTTTATTTCCACAGTCCTGGTTCATCCCTGCCCAGCTCCCCACCTAGAATGATGAGCCCTAGAGCAATTCCCATTCTTTCTCCTGCCTGCCATGCAATTCTCACCTCAGTAGGTAAGTGGGAGTCCCCAGTGGTGCCAGGTCTCCTAGATGAGCCATCTGGGGCTGGACATGCAACTTTCTGTGGACACACTGTAGAGTGCTGCATGGCCTCAAACCCCCTGCCTGAGGAGGGCCAGGTTAGAATGCAGGACATAGGAAGAGGAAGAGGGTGGCAAGAAGAGGAGGGGCAGAACTTGAGTTTGAAAGGCCCAGGAGTCACACAGGGGTGGTATCTAACCCAGGCCTTGAAGGATGAATTAGAAAAAAAAACTAAGGAAGGTTTGGGAGCCAGTGGAAGTGAGGCATAAGACAGACCAAAAGAAATGTACAGAGGCAGGAAAATTCTGAAGGAAACATGACTATTTGTAGCTCAGAGCTATTCCTGCTTCCCTGTGGGACCCTGAATGCCGGTAGTTCAAAAGCACTTTTCAATGAACACAGATTAAAAAGACTTAAACCTCTGTTTCCCTTTTCTCCATATACATAAAATGATAAACACCCCGGGACAGCTAGGATTTATATAGGCAGACTTTTTGCAAGTTTGTCTTATATATCTGGACTATGGCTTATAAATCAAATTTGGTTCTCTTTGCTGGAGAGTAAATTATTTATCCAAGGCAGAGCACCAGGCGACAGAAGGAGAGGCACAGAGAAGACACTGTTTTCCGGAAGTCATTTATATTCCCCAAGATGAGGCAGTGTCGGGGGTGGAAGTTTCTGACTTACCGATTCTGGCGTTCTTTCTTGATTTCGTGTGCTCTCTGCTGGTAGCCATGGACTCCTGAAATTGGCTTTCTGTTGAAGACATCACTTGTAGAATTCAAATCAGTGTTTTGCATTTGGGTCCAGCACCCTCTGTGGATGGCTGCCTGAATTGAGCAGTGAACCTATTCAGCTGGGGGCTGAGAGGACTGTCCTGCGAGTCCATCAGGCTGCACTGAGTTCAGCTCCACCGTCACTCCCTGGGATATCAAGCACACTGCAGAACCTTGCTGGGCTTCAGTAACTTCATAGCTGGAGCCGGAGAGTAACATCTGCCCCTTGGGGTCTTTGCAGGGTTGAATGTGACTGTATCGCACACAGAGCAAGTAATAATAATAAGTGAGCTCAACTCCAATGCCCTACCTAAGAGTCATCCCAGTGGGAGTTGTCTGAACATGCTCCAGGAGGTTTCCCTACTCCAGAACCCCAAGGGAAATCTGTGAGGAGGTGAAAAATGTCTGCACTTTTAGTCAAATCTCTTAAGGAGAAAAACCACTGGTCTTACTTCTTTTCTCTCTTTGTCATTACCATTTCCAAGGATCGGGCGTGAGTGCTCATGTATGCAGGGCCACAATGCCATGCTGGGCTGGACCCAGGAGGTGCCTCTCTTTCTCTGTTATCACCAAGCACCACACAGAAATGTCCTTCCACCAGATAGGCACTCAGGAAGCATGGGCTGCTAGATACACTTTAGGAATCCAGCAAATAACTGTGAGATCTGCACTCTAAAAATAGAACTATCTGCTCTCAAAATTTACTGTAGGATGACATCCTGGGAGCTACCCATCACTGGCTCCATAAACCTAGTGCCCCTAGGTCCCATGAGCTTCAGGTCACCAGAATTATTTTTCTCTGAATTTGACATTTAGGAGAAAATAACAACTGATAGGGAGCAGTGCTGGAGACGCAAGGCCTGGAACATCCCTCCTGGGGGCTGCCTCTGCCCCATAGACACCTCCCAGGTGGTCACCAGCTTCTGCAGCTGCCTCCTGCATGGGGTGGAGCCATGCTCAGGGCTAAAATACCTAGTCACTGCTGGTCTTCAAAATCCAAGGACAGTTCCATCTTATTTAACAAACTAGATTTCCCGAGGCAGAAAGATAGACTTGTCTCCTCCAGAAATAATGCTGAGAACGTTAAAATAAAAATAATTATTTGGAAGCCCAAGTTGATTCCAAAACTAATCTAAAATAATCCATTCCCTGAGCATTCTGGTTTATTGAGGTTTTACAGCCTCATGCATCAAGTATTTCCATAGCACCACTGTGGGCTTAGCATCCCCACCACAACACCAGGCAGGCAGGGTAGGCCTGCAGAGGAGCATTTACAACATGCTCGGAGGTCTGGAAGGGTGGCTGTGAGAGCGTGGAACCCAGGGACAGAGCTGTGCACAGGATGAGGAAATGCAGAAGCATCTGCCAGCTGTGGAAGAGCAAGGGGGAAGTGGATGTTGAGCTGCATCCCCTGCTAAAGATATGTGGAAGTCCTCACCCCAGTGCCTCCAGATGTGATCTGATTTGGAAATAGTCTTTACAGAGATCACCAAGTTAAAATGAAGTCATTAGGGTGGGCCCTAGTCCAATATCCATATAAAAAGGAGAAACGTGGGCCCCCAGATAGACACATACAGAGGGAAGACTATGTGAGGACATGCAGGGGGAGGACAGCCATGGGAAGAGGACATGAGGACACGCAGCAGAAGATGGCCATGGAAAGATGACGTGAGGACACCCAGGGGGAGGACGGCCACAGGAAGATGATGTGAGGACAGCAGGGGGAAGATGGCCACGGGAAGATGATGTGAGGACACACACGGGGAGGATGGCCACAGGAAAAGGATATAAAGACAAGCAGGGGGAGGATGGCCATGGGAAGACCCCGTGAGGACACACAGGAGGAAGACAGCCAGGTGAAGATGATTTGAAGCCATGCAGGGGGAGACGGCCAGGGGAAGATGATGTAAGGACACACAGGGGTGGGGGCATGGCCATGGGAAGACCACACGAGGACACACAAGGGGAGGATGTCCACAGGAAGATGACATGAGGACACGCAGGGGAAGGATGTCCACAGGAAGATGACATAAGGACACACAAGGGGAGGATGTCCACGGGAAGATGACATGAGGACACGCAGGGGGAGGATGTCCACAGGAAGATGACATAAGGACACACAAGGGGAGGATGTCCACGGGAAGATGACATGAGGACATGCAGGGGGAGGACGTCCATGGGAAGATGACATGAGGACATGCAGGGGGAGGATGTCCACGGGAAGATGATGTGAAGACATGCAGGGGGAGGGTGACCACAGGAAGATATGATGTGAGGCCGTGCAGGGGGAAGATGTCCATGAGAAGACCATGTGAGGAAACACAAGGGGAGGATGGCCATGGGAAGAGGACATGAAGACACACGGGGGAGGACGGCCACAGGAAGACCACGTGAGGACATGCAGGGGGAGGATGGCCACAGGAAGACCACATGAGGACACATAGTGGGAGGACATCCACGGGAAGATGACGTGAGAGCACACAGGGGGATGACGACCATGGGGAGATGATGGAAAGACACGCAGGGGGAGGACATCCATGGGAAGATGATGTGAAGACATGCAGGGGGAGGACGGCCACAGGAAGATGACATGAGGCCACGCAGGGGGAAGACATCCATGAGAAGACCACGTGAGGAAATACAGGGGGAGACAGCCATGGGAAGATGATGTGAGGACATGCAGGAGGAGGACATCCATGGGAACATGATATGAAGACACTCAAGGGGACGACCCTGTGACCCAGAAATGCCAAGGACTGCAGGCAACACCTGAAGCTGTAAGAGGCAAGGAGGGACTCTCCCCTAGAGCCAGCAGAGAGATGGCCAACCTTTTGATTTCAGATTTCTACCTCCAGGCCTGGGAGCCCATCTGTTACTGTTGTTTTGGGCCACCAGTATTTGGCACTTTGTTATGACAGGCTCAGGAAACTAATGCAAGGAGCATCTTAGCTTTTGTTCCTCCAGAAGCCCACCCAGAGACCAGGATGCACACACAGGTAGATGTGAGGGGCAGGACTCCAGGAAACACTGGTGGAGGAGCAGGGAGTGAGGCAAGGAAGCGATGGCAGCAGGCAGACACTGTGCTGTCCAGTCAGGGGCCTCTGCAGACAATGACACTTAATGTCCATGGGGAAACTGGGAGTTAGCGTAGAACATGCACTGCAGCTATCTGACTCAAGTTTAGGGAGCTGGGGTATTTATACACCAATGTCCACGAGCTGAGAGCTGCTGTTACCAGGGCAGCCCTGATAAAATAAGTGGGAAAGTTTATTTTTCTTATTGTTTTTCTTTATTCCTTCATTTATTGACACAGCTACTTAAAGAAACCAGGGACTGTGCCAGAGCTTCTTGATCTCTGGTCAGATACCAGAAGATAAAACCCCACAAACTGGTGCAAACTGGAACAGAGGATCCCTGGTGGCCTTTAGATCATTAAGATATTATGGTGCTGGTCGGGTATGGTGGCTCACACCTGTAATCCCAGCACTTTGGGAAGCCGAGATGGGCGGATCACGAGGTCAGGAGATCGAGACCATCCTGGCTAACACGGTGAAACCCCGTCTCTACTAAAAATACAAAAAAATTAGCCAGGCGTGGTGGTGGGCGCCTGTAGTCCCAGCTACTGGGGAGGCTGAGGCAGGAGAATGGCGTGAACCCAGGAGGCAGAGCTTGCAGTGAGCCAAGATCATGCCACTGCACTCCAGCCTGGGCCACAGAGCAAGACTCCACCTCAAAAAAAAAAAAAAAAAAAAGATATTATGGTGCTAAAATTCCCTCCCTTGAAAAAAGCTCTGCCATCTTTTATACATGTGATATATGAAGATGTATGTGTATGAATTGCACCTGCACATCTGGAGTCTCGCATGCTCAAGTTCGTCTCCCAGCCTGTAACCAGTCTTTAAAAACCCCATGCGTCCTAGGCTTCAGGGAGAAGATGTATTTAGAGTATCAGCTCACCATCTCCATTTCTAGCCAGTGAATAGAAACTAGTTGCCTTTTCCAATTAGACTTTTTTTAAATGACCAATACAAAGTGGAAAAAGAACTCTGTTTACTGGTAACACTACTGCTTGGGGATAGGGATGGTGTTAATTCTCTGGCACTTGGGGTAGGCAGCAAAGTTGCTCTGGAGACCAGAGAAAGTCCTGAGGCAGGGCCTGGGCTGGCAGAAAAGCCCTCAGGCAGGGCCTGGGAGGCAGTAGGGACAAGGGGCATGGATAGGCACTGACAGTGCTGCTCCAGGGAACATTGGGAAGAGGGAGAGAAAAAGGCAGGAAAGTTACCTGTGAAGCCAGATTGTGAACCTTGGATGTCAGGCTAGAGTCTGGACTTCATTCCTTAGACAGTAGGGAGGTGATAAAGGTTTCTGAGTGGAGGAATGACCAGATTAGAGCTCACTTTTGGAAAATGAATTTGGCAGGGTGTATTGGAGAACAAAAAACAGAACAGTGACAGTTAATTGTACTTGCCTGACAGTGCTCAGTGAGAAAGACAGGACTAAAGTGACATGGTGAGGAGGAGAAGGCAGTAGGAAATGATGGCTAACTGCCTCATAAGCCACAGGGTCCTGTTTCAGAGACTGTCAAGGAAACTGAGGGTCAAGACGTGGAGAAGGGTGGCTCCAGGGCGCCTGGGATAAGCAGGTTTGGGAGAAGAATTGCCCACCATATCCCTCCCTCACTCTCCTGAGTCCACATTTCAGACCAAACGAGAAACATAAGCCACTGGGAATTGAGCAGATGGCTTTTCCAAAGCTTCCCCAGTTTTCATTCCATCCAAATCAAACGTGGATTGGAAGCCACAGGGTTTGTAAATGCCACTGTGCCATTTGAAGCTAGGATCTCGTTTGCCAACTTGCAGCCTGCACTTCAGATGCTTCAATAGAGAGGGTTATCAACACTGACTTATAAATAAATGAGGAAACTAAATAATGTATTCCATCCTAATATGGCTCTCATTTCCTTGATGATTATATATAAAAATCACTAACCTAAATTGCCCAACAGATAGAAGACCCTCAAAAGGAAACCCGAGGGAGAACTGGCCCATATTCATTCCATATAAATCACAGAGATGCTGCTTTTCCTCACATCTGAGGAAAGGGGCCTCCAGGCTGCGGCTGCACAGGGAGGTAGCTGCTTCCTCCTCCTCAGCTTCCTGACTGCCTGAGAACAGTCAGTCTCTGTGTAGGGGCTGGATCTGTCAGTTCCTGGGTTACCAACAAGCCTGGTGCTCAGGGAAGGAGTGGAAATGGTGGGCTCTCAGAAGCAGTTCTGAGAGAATCCAGTTGTGGACTTAGCAGGCTCAGGCAAAAGAGAGGATTAACTCTGCTTGGGCCAAACCATGCCGTGCACCTGCTGGCATTGGGAGGAAGATGGTTACCAGGAGCTGGCAGGATCCTTGTTCAGAAAGCAATGACCCAAAGATGCATTTACTCATTCTATTGTCAAAGAAAGGGAGGGCAGGAAGTTCTTCAGTGGGAAGGGAACCTGAGGGTCCTGACCACCCAAATGCCTGGCATTTACTCGTTTCATCTTCTCAGTAAGTCCTACTGCTTCTACTGTAGGCAAGGAAGCTGAGGTTCACAGGTGAAGTGAGCAGCCAACGTCACACATTTGTTAAACAGCTGGGTTGAGACCTCGTCTCTGGACTCCTATGCACACACTCAGTCCACACTTCAAACCACATTCTCCATCTAGCATCGCCAACAGGCCTCAGGACCCACCTTCCCAGAACAGCTATGACTATCCTGTTCACAGTATTTGTTTTGTTTTGATTTTAATGCTTCTCTGAAAGGACGACATTCACCTATCTTGCTCTCAGAGAAGGCAGAGAGGAGATGGTCATCTCTGTGGACGACAAAGGCCCATGTGTTGTGAGTGGCAGCCACCCCCTAGCTGGAGGTCAAGTCCACATAGAATCCCCATTGTAAGCACACCACAGTGAGGAGCTACCTGAGTAAATCCTGTGGCAGAGTCTGTGGATGCGAAGACTCACCTGTAAAGCAAACGGTCCTGCTTCCATTTACCGTGTTCATCTTCTGATAATGTAAGAAGCACATCATATGTGTGATGTGTGTGATGACTCACGCCATAACAGTGGCTACCACTTATTGAGAATTTACAAATGCCAGCAGCTCTCCTAATAATGTCACATGTTATCTCATTTAACTGGGACAACAGCTCTATCAGGTAAGTTCTGATGTTATCATCATTTTCCAGGTGCTACCTCAATCAAGAAGGCAGGGCAGGGACACACCAAGTGTGCTCCCTGGATCGACAGCATCGGCATCCCCTAGGAATATTGCAGAAAGTCACATTCTTAGTCCCAGACCAGGTCTGTTGTATCAGAGCCTGTGGGCAGTGCCCAGCCATCTGTGTTTTCATAAGCCCTCCAAGGGATTCTTTTTTTTATGTTAGTCAGTTATTTATTTCAGATTCAGTGGGTACATGTGCAGTTTTGTTACATGAGTATATTGCGTTATGCTGAGGTTAACATAGTGCTGATACGTAGCTTTTCAATACTTGTCCCCCTCCTTCCCTCCTTGGTTTTGAAATCCCTAGGGTTTATTGTTCTAGTTTTGTGTTCATGTGTCCATGTGTATCCAACATTTAGCTCACACTTTTTTTTTTTTTTTTGGATGGAGTCTTGCTCTATCACCCAGGCTGGAGTGCAATGGCACGCTCTCAGCTCACTGCAACCTCTGCCTTCCGGGTTCAAGCAATTCTCTTGCCTCAGCCTCCCAAGTAGTGGAGATTACAGGCGCCCATGATTGCACCCAGCTAATTTTTGTATTTTTAGTAGAGACGGGGTTTCACCATGTTGGCCAGGCTGGTCTTGAACTCCTGACCTCAGGTCATCCACCTGCCTCGGCCTCCCAAAGTGCTGGGATTACAGGCATAAGCCACCGCACCTGGCCTCATTTAGCTCACGTCTAAGTGAGAACATGCAGTATTCAGTTTTCTATTTCTGCATTTCTTCACTTTAGGATAATGGCCTCTAGCTGCATCTATATTGCTACAAAGGGTTTTGTTCATTTCTGTAGCTACACCTCCAGGTGAGTATGATGTGTTAAAGTTTGAGATCCACCAGACTAGGGATAACGACAGACCCCAAGATCTCAATGACTTACATCAGGGACTGTCAAACTGTGGCCAAAGGCCAAACCCAGCCCGCTGCTAGTTTTTGTAAATGAAGTCTTATTGGAACACAGCCATGTCCATTGGTTTGCAGTGTTGCCTATGACTGCTTTGCAGATACAGAGGCAGAGTCGGGTAAGTTTGATAGAGACTACATGACCTACAAACCCTAAAATATTTCTCTCTGGTCTTTTTTCAACCCTGGCTTAGAGCAACAAAGGTCATGTCTCGGACCCACTGCAGGTCTATGGAGGCCAGCTGTGGCTCTGCACTCTGTCTCTCTTCCTGGCCCAGGCTGCAGGGGCAGGCTCTGCCTGGGACTTTGCAGAGTGTTGTGATAGGAAAAAGGACACAGGGAGCCATGTGCAATGATTAAAGCTTCTGCTCTGAAATAACACACATCATTAGACCATATTCCATTAACTCAAGCCTAATGTCCTTGGAACATAAAAGAATAATCCAAACTCTACACTCAATCCATCTAATCCGATAATCCAGCCCTCTCTTTGGGCCACAAATACTCAGTTTATTCTCTTTCCACATGCAGAACACATAGCCCTCTCCCAAGGGAGGTGGCCCAGCTAGTCATAACATCAGGCTCAAGGCCCATCTCAGGACTGTCTCTGTGGGGCAGAGTGACCTCTCTGACCTCCTGAACTAAGATAACATGCATCATGGAACAGAGACAGGGTGGCCACAGGGACACTCCCAGCTGGGACAGGTGGGGGCGGGAATGGGAGCAGTCTCAGCTCTACTGGGTGGATATTGATACCACTCCATGGGAAGGTCCCCAGTACATTTCCTTCTGTGCCCCTTAAATCTATAGCCTGGCATTATCCTAAGACAATTAAGGCAGAAATAGAAAACCAAACACTGCATGTTGCCACTTAAAAAATAGAAGTTAAGGCTGGGTGCAGTGGTTCACACCTATAATCCCAGCACTTTTGGAGGCTGAGGTGGGTGGATCATGTGGTCAGGAGTTCGAGACCAGCCTGGCCAGGATGGTGAAATCCCATCTCTACTAAAAATACAAAAATTAGCAGGGCATGGTGGCGCACACCTGTAGTCCCAGCTACTTGGGAGGCAAAGGCAGGAGAATTGCTTGAACCCAGGAGGAGGAGGTTGCAGTGAGCCAAGATCATGCCATTGCACTCCAGCCTGGGGGACAAGAGTGAAACTCCATCTAAAAAAAATAGAAGTTAAATGTTGGGTACACATGAACACAAAGATAGGAAAAATAAACCTCAGGGATTCCAAAATGGGGGGGAGAGAGAGGGGTTGAAAAACTACCTATTGGGTACTATGTTCATTACTTAAGCAATGGGAACATTAGAAGCTCAATCCTCAGCATCACACAATATATCCACGTAACAAACCTACACCTCAGCATCACGTGATATACCCAAGTAACAAACCTGCACCTCAGCACCACACAGTATACTGAATTAACAAACCTGCACCTCATCATCACCCAAATACCCAAGTAACAAACCTGTACTCAGCATCACACAATATACCCAAGTAACAAATCTGCACCTTGGCATCACCCAAACACCCGAGTAAGAAACCTGCACTCAGTATCACACAATATACCCAAGTAAAAAACCTGAATCTCATCATTACACAATATAGCCAAGTAAAAAACCTGCACCTCTGCATCACGCAATATACCCAAGTAACAAACCTGTGCCTCGTCATCATGCAATACATCCATGTAACAAACCTGTACCTCAGCGTCACCCAATGCACCCAAGTAATAAACCTGCACATGCATCCCTTGAATCTAAAGTAAAAATAAGGTAAAATGCAGATTCTCAGACTCCAAAAACAAAATCTATGGCACAAGAGGTTTTCTTCTGTTCTATTATTCTTGTCCATCTCTAATGAGGGTGGCAAAAAAATAAGCTCCACTTGTGGAAACAGTTCCATTTCCTCAGCCTGCTTCCTGACCAGATGAAGCCGGGGACTCAAGGGTTGTTTTAAGCCCTAGACAGCCTTGGGCTGTATTTGCCCAGGTTTGTGATTCTTTTGCAGCAGAATTCTCTTAAAACTCTCTCTTATTTATTTGATTCCAGGCAGATCCAGGTAGCATTGACCACACTCATGTCCAATTCTCCTGACTTAATTGTGGGTGCCCTGATTGCATCCAGCTTCTATGGGAGAGTCATCCCCTAGTCTTTTGTCCTGGAGCCATAATGGGGAAACTGAGGCTCAGAAAGGTGAAGTAAACTTTCTCCGACTTCAGCCCTGGGTTTGAACCCGGTTCTCTAGGTCTCCAGAGCTGTCTACACCACCTCTGCCCATCATCCAAAATGTCCAGACTTACTCTCCTATTCTGCGTTAAATAATTCCACAGCCTTAATAAGCAATTGTCAGAGGCTTGAAGAAAACTGAATTAGATGTCCCTAAGAACTGCAGAACTCTTAGAACTTAAACACTCTGTTCAGACCCCTGCCCTAAGATGCATGGGTCCCAGAAGGATGAGGCCATGCCCCCAGGATGACCCCAGCCCCCGATTAAAATGCCTGTCTCAGAAAGCTCCACATTGTCAAGAAAGTTTACTTTTCATTCCAGGCAACACCTGACAAGGGCGCCTGACCTCCCTTTCTTGAAGCATTTACTAAAATGAGCTTATAATTGTGAATGTACCTTTTGCAACTCAGGAGCATCCTTGTGGAGGACACAAGAGCTGTTCCTTTGAAATGCAGTCATCAAGAAGGACAGAGCCTCTGTCTCCCAGCCTCTGTCAGAGAATGGAGCCCTAACTTAGATCACTGCCCACTGGCAGACCCAACTGGCCTCACCACATTTACCCCAACAAACCCTCTGTCCATTTTCCCTTCTCTGGCTCTACTGAGCCCCCACTCTTCCCACTTCCTCCTTCTCCCTTTAATACACCCAGCTCACCTCTGCAGGAATCAGAATGGGGCTTGGCTCTTTCCCCGACCGTCAGTAGTTACTGGATAACATCCATTTCCGCCACTTTAACTAGTATCTGGCTGTGTTTCTTTTTCACGCCCCCTTCTCACCCAATACTTCTTTCACAGACACCCCTTTGCTTTCCCCCAAGGCTCAAGTGTTCTTATCCAACTTTAAGGAATGTTAGCATCACTGGGAGGTGGGAGCATGCTTGTAAAAACACAAAGCTCCAAGCACCAATCTCTCAGGATTTCATTTTGTAGAGTGGGTAGAGACTGGGAATCAGCATTTTAGCAAGGAAGACTCCATCCTCGGCCCCCCAGGGGATTCTGGTGCAGAGGTAGGCTTAGCCACTCTTTGAAGAACATTGCCCTATTAGGTCTGTAATTTCCACCTGCTAGGGGATGAATAACGTTCTGTGAGAAAGCAGCAAGTTCTTCCAAAGGTGCCTGCAGACATGTGAGAAGCACTTCATTAATCTGCATCCCAGTCCTTGGAGGTGGCACCATGATTGTTATAATTATCCCTCGATTACTTGGAGGGATTTAAGTGTTCTTAGAGAACAAACTTAGGCACAAAAGTTAAGTGACTGCCAAATGCACCCAGCAGGCCGATGGTGGGAATCAGGCTGTGAAGGGGCAGACCAAGGACACACAGGTCCCCACAGAGACCGGACATTAGCCACGACATACAAGAAATCACCTCCTCTTGTGCCCCAACCCAGAAGGAGGGAAGAAAGCAGAGAAGGACAAGACAAAAGGAAGGAAAGAGTCAACCAACGCAGTCGCAATCCACAGGTCATAGAAGTGCTTCACTGAATTTCATAAAACACTGAGTTAGTTGCCAATAGTTTCAAATCAGATAGCTGCACATAAGAATGTAAATCTCAGCTTCTCAGGACAAATCAGAGGCTCTAGACACACACAGAGCTAAGGGAAGCAATTCACTTTGGAGGCGGCGTGCAACCTCCTGCCACTAAATGACTGCCATGCTCATTGACCTGTGCAGGCCCCAAAGGTGACCCCGGCCCAGTCAGTGGATCATACTTCCGGTCACAGCTAAGCTTGGGGAGAGGACTAGCATTCCCTCTCTTCACTGAGTGTCAAATAAATACCTGGCTTAGAGGGTCTGCAGAGTGGGGATTCTGTGATGGACAAGTGCTTCCAGTGAGTATGGAAAGCCCTTTATCACCTTCCAAGAGATCTGTGCAAACTCCCCCTCCTCCAGCAGAGAAGGCAATGGTCTGGACATTTCATCGCGCCTTGGAACAAGTAAATCACTTTGGACTTTCCTAAAACCTGCTCTATCATCATCAGCCATTGCCAGGCCAAGGAAACGGAGAAGAATTTGTGGAAGCAAAACAGCTCCTTGTGGCTGAGAAAAATCTTACTTAGGTTTTTCTGGCAGCAAAAGCAGTTGAACAAAGAGGGACTTCTAAGAGAAAATGAAAAGCTTTAGAATGAGTTTATCACCAACAAAGCCAGCTCAGGCTTGGGGCTTTTTCATAATATTTTAAAATTAAGTTAACATTCATTTAACATTAAAACAGGAATTTAATGAAGTCTGAAAAATAATCCGGCCTTTGAATGAGATATCTAAAATTCCATTTTAATATGCCAAACAATGTAAGATAATTGTATTCAAGCAATAATTCAAAAACATTTTATCATAATTGCCAGTTCACACAAAAATATGAAGGAATCACTATAATACTCTCAATATGAGGAAATACGGGGGAACTAAAAAAGTAATGGTCTTCAATTCAAAACCAACTAATAAGGCATATAGATAAGCATTAGATTACTGTAAAATTTTATCTGCATCAGTTATACCCTGGAACATGGCTGAGAATCAGTGAAAACCAAAATCATCCTCTGCAACCAACCAGATGCACAGTCACTTCTGGTCACAATTAGCCATCCTTGGACATCTAGTCATGTTTTCTCCTTAAGAAACCAAACAGAACGCCAGAATCTCTCTATCCTGCCACAGGTTCCCAGTTCATAAAATATTTCTTTTTTTTTTTTTTTTTTTGAGATGCAGTCTCACTCTGTCACCCAGGCTGGAGTGCAGAGGCGCGATCTTGGCTCACTGCAAGCTCCGCCTCCCAGGTTCACGCCATTCTCCTGCCTCAGCCTCCCGAGTAGCTGGGACTACAGGCACCCGCCACCACGCCTGGCTAATTTTTTTGTATTTTTAGTAGAGACGGGGTTTCACTGGGTTAGCCAGGATGGTCTCGATCTCCTGACCTCGCGATCCGCCCGCCTCAGCCTCCCGAAGCACTGGGATTACAGGCGTGAGCCACCGCGGCTGGTCCATAACATATTTTTTATTCTTGAGTCTATTGGCTCCAGATGATATCCAGAAACTCATTTTCAAAAGCAGCTTTTAGAAATGGCGCAAAATGGTTGGGTGCATTGGCTCACACCTGTAATCCCAGCACTTTGGGAGGCTGAGGTGGGCAGATCACTTGAGGTCAGGAGTTCAAGAGCAGCCTGGCCAACATGGTGAAATCCCATCTCTACTTTAAAAAAAAAAATACAAAAATTAGCTGTGGGTGGTGGCACATACCTGTAATCCCAGCTACTCAGGAGGCTGAGGCAGGAGAATTGCTTGAACCCAAGAGGTGGAGGTTGCTGTGATCCAGGATCATGCCACTGCACTCCAGCCTGGGCGACAGAGCAAGACTCCGCCTCAAAAAAAAAAAAAAAAAAGGCGCAAAACAATATGGATATTTTCCTACAAGTGAAATTTATAAACATGAAGCCCACAATTACGGAGCAACGATAATTGCTTTGCATTTCCTAGGATAAAATGGAAGCCCCTATTCAGAAATAAATGGGCTAGCTGTGGTGGCTCACACCTGTAATTTCATCACTTTCGGAGGCTGAGAAGGGAACATCGCTTGAGTTCAGGAGTTCAAGACCAGCCTGGGCAACACAGCAAAATCCTGTCTCTACAAAAAATGCAATAATTATGTAGGAGTGGTGGTGTATGCATGTAGTCACAACGACTCAGGAAGCTGAGGCAGGAGGATCAATTAAGACCCAGAGGTCAAGGCTGCAGTGAGCTGTAATCACACTATTGCACTCCAGCCTGTGCAACAGAGTGAGACCTTGTCTCAAAAAACAAAACAAACAAATAAAGCATAAACAATTTAAACCAGGAAATTTCTTCTGATCCATTCTGCGTGTATGAAGCATCTCCTATCTAGAACATGGGAGTGATATTGTACACATATGATAAATCCAATAAGATCTCTTTGGAGTGAGGGGTGACATGAGCATAGGAGACTGGTATACACATTGCAAAATTATAAAATGCTCTCTTGGGACTCCTTGGGTTATAAATGACATAAGTCTACCCAACTCAACTTAATCAAAAAAGGAATTACCAGTTCATGCCACTGAATAGTTGGGTTCGGATGCAGCTAGATGCAGGAGATTCAACACTGTCATCAGAACTCTATCTGCATCTCTCCACGTCTCTTCCCGGTGTTGGCGTCATTCTCAAACAGTCTGTCTCTTCATATAGCTTTCTGCAGGCTCATGTTTGTATTAGCCTTGAAGTAATCTCAGGAGGAAAAGTGTCTCTTACCCTATGGTTCTAGCAAATATTAAACAGTTGGCTTGTTCTGACTGGATCATCTTGAATTGTGAAGCAATCCCTAAACCTACTGTAGTAGCCATTCATGGAAAAGAAATGTTCTAATTGGCAAGGACAGGTTTATGGACTCACGCTAGGATCCTTGGGAAAGAGGTCTCAGCTCCACCCAAATGTCATAGACTGCGCTTGGAGGAAAGGTTAATTCCCCAAGAAAAAATCATGTTGCTGTTATCAAAAAAAGAATAATAATAGACAAGTTAAAATATCCATTGTTTCCTACAAATGCCCTAGAAGACATTTAATTAATGTGCGGTGGGCATACGAGAGAGAAATAGAAGTGTTATAAAATGTGCACTGCCTCACACATAACAGGAAAAGGACAAGGAGAGGGAAGGAATGGAGGGAAGCTGCCAGCACACTTGGCTTGAGTTCAGTTTCTTTAGATCCTCTATTTACTCATAAATCACAGCCCATTTGACAATAAGAATCACCTCTTCCAGTACCCAACCATTGTGAACCTGAGAATCTAAAGTTACATTGATCTACGCTCCATTCATTATTAATTCATTCGAGAAATACTGATTTAACAACTACTCTGTGCAGAGTCCTCGTCGATATTCCAGAGTTAGAGTAATGACAGTGAGCATGCAAAAATCCTTGCCCTTGTGGAGCTTACAGTCAAGTCAGTGGATACAGACAACAAATAGGAAAGAAAAAAATTAATATAAAGGATGTCAAAGGGTGATAAGTACTTGGGGAAAAAAACAAGGCAGGAAAGAGAAAAGGTGTGTCAAGGGTAAAGAGGCATTCTTACAGTAAGATTATGAAGTCTAAAGAAGGTGAAAGAGTACACCCTATGGCTACTTAAGGGAAGAGTATTCCCGGCATAGGGAACAGTCCATGCAAAGCCCTGAGGTAGATCTGTGCCTAGATGCTTTAAGAAAACCATTGTGGTGTGAGAGTGAGCAGTAAGTAGATGGAGTGAGAATAGTAACAAAAAGTAGAGGGTATAGGACCTTCAATATTGTAAGAATGCTGGCTTTTACTCTGAGTGCCTGGGACACAGTTGGATTATTTAAATGGTAGAGGTCATAATATGACATCTATTTTTAAAACATCACCCTAGAATGGACTACAGAGGGAAAGAACAAAAACAGGGAGACATCTGCAATAATCTAGATTAGAGATGAGATGGTGGCTAAGGAATTTTGGTCATACTTGGAAGGTAAAGCTGACAAGATTTGCTGAAAGATTTGATTTGGGCTATTCTTCAAGAGAGTAGTCAAGGATGACCCTGAGAATGGGTCATCCATCCATGGAGTTGCTGTTCACTGGTGTGAGGAAGAAAATAGAAGATGCTTGTGAGAAGGTGGTAGAAGGTAGGAGTTTCATGTTGGACATGTTGGGTTTAAGATGTTGGTTACACACCTGAGCGAGTCTGGAGAGTAGGTAGCTGGTACACAATTCTACAGTTCAGGGGGCAGGTCTGAGATAGAAATGACCATTTGGAAATGACCATTTTTGTCATGTGTAGAAGGTATTTAAAGCCATGAGACTAAAGGCAATAACTGAGAGAGAGACCGTTAATAAAAGAGAGGATACATATAAAGACAGCCTGGGGACATTCCAATTTTAGCAATCAAGAAAAGGAGGAGAAAATGTCAAAGGGATCCAAAAAGCAGACCAGTAACATAGAAGAAAAGCTACAAGAGTCTGGCTTCCTGGAAGTCAAATGAACAAAATGTTTATGGAGGAAAAACTTTTCAAATATTGCAAATATTTAGGAAATATTTCACATTGCAAATAGGCCAAGTGAGATGGAGGCTGATAATTGACAATTTCCTGGCCAATGTGTAGGTCATTAGCAGTTTCAGTGTAGCCATAAGAACATAAGAACTGGAGAAAAAATATAGCAGCAATTCTTTTGTAGAGTTTTGCTGATATATCAGCTATTTGGAAAGGTGACCTGCTGGTTCACCAGCTTCAAAAAAACCCTTTAATTTACTGTCTAATATTAATGTATGATGAGGAGCCAGACTCTGTTGGAGTTATCCTCTGCATAGCACTTTTCAGAAAGAATAAAAATCACAGAATGACAATGCAAATCATCAAGACCAAGGTGTTTCCAACCAATCTCAAATAAGATAAGCACACTGTTCATATGAAATAAGCCAAAAGTTCTCCATCTCATTCTTTTTTTTTTTTTTTTCTCGAAACAGAATTTCACTCTATCACCCAGGTTGGAGAAAGAGGAGCAGCTCACTGCAACCTCCGCCTTCCAAGTAGCTGGGATTACAGGTGCCAGCTACCACACCCAGCTAATTTTTGTATTTTCAGTAAAGACAGGGTTTCCCCACATTGGCCAGGCTGGTCTCGAACTCCTGACCTCAAGTGATCCGCCCGCCTCGGCCTTCCAAAGTGCTTGGATTACAGGTATGGGCCGCCATACCCTGCCTCTCTATGCCATTCTTTATACAAACACAAACATTAAAAAATGTTTTATTCTTTCTTTTTTCTTTTCAATAATATTGTCAGATTTCCAGTTCCAGGCATGGTAGAACTTTTCCACAGATAGCAATTACAAATTCTAGCGGAAAAATATACAAGACCTGGCCACTTAAGGGAACTTGGAAGCAACCAGAAGCAAGCAGAACCTGAAGAGATTTTTCATTGCAAATAAGAGTGCGCACAGAGAGTATGATCCATATTCATACAACTTTGTCCCTGAGGTGCAAGCTAAAAATTGTAGTTATATTGAGTTGAGATGTCAAAGAAGGGATTTTGAAACTGCTGGTGTGGATGAAAAATGAAGGGGAAATCCTTTAAAGGAAGAAGTCACAGAGGAGGTAGAGTCACCAAACCTGTCTATAAAACTACCCTCCAATCTAGACTTATCCCTAAACTGCATGTGAATGACAGAGACTCTAGGAATCAAAGGAAATAACAACAGCTGGAAGGCAAAAATCAGACCGGATATGTCAGCTCCTTTTCTATGCATGGGAGTCAGAGTTTGGAGTTTGTGTCTTAGCAAGTTAAAAGGGCCTGAGAAAGACTTCAGGTATTTCCATTGAAATCCTAGAAAGACTACACCTTAGGAAATAAGATTCTACCCCCGAATTAAGGGATTCTTCCTAGGTCTAAGGGCAAAACAATGGACTTACCCTAACCAAGCCTCCAGTGGCTCCGGATGGTCTATCAGGCATTTATCTGGGACCAGGGGCAGTGGCTCATGCCCGTAATCCCAGTGCTTTGTGAGGCTGAAGCAGAGGATCACTTGAAGCCAGCAGTCTGAGACTAGCCTGGGCAATGTAGTAAGACCCCGTTTGTACAAAAATAAAAATAAATAGCCAGGAGTGGTGGTACATGCCTGTAATCCTGATAACTCAGAAGGCTGAGATGGGAGAATGACTTGAGCCCAGGAATTCAAGGCTGCAGTGAGCTATGGTTGTACATTGCACTCTAGCCAGGCAACAGAACAAGAAGAAAGAAAGAAAGAAAGAAAGAGAGAGAGAGAGAGAGAGGGAGGGAGGGAGGGAGGGAGGGAGGAAGGAGAGAGAGAGAAAGAAAGAAAGAAAGAAAGAAGAAAGAAAAGAAGGAAGGAAAGAAAAGAAAAGAAAGGAAGGAAAGAAAGAAAGAAGAAAGAAAGAAAGAGAAAGAAAGAAAGAAAGAAAGAGAAAGAAAGAGGGAGGGAGGGAGGAAGAAGGAAGGAAGGAGAGAGAAAGAGAGAGAGAAAGGAGGGAGGGAGGAAGGAAAGAAGGAAGGGAGGGAGGAGGGAGGGAGGGAGAAGGAAGGAAGGAAGGAAGGAAGGAAGGAGGAAGGAAGGAAGGAAGGAAAAAGAAAGAAGACTTGGGAACATAGTAACAGGAGAAAAAAATGAGTACAAAAAAACTCAACACTCTTAAGAAGAAGATAACAGAATTCAGAGTCTTTACAAAATATCATTCACAATGAGTGGTCTCAGGAACCTCAGCTCCATGCCCCAGTTGTCCCCAGCTCTCTGTGGAGGAAAGTACATGGAGCCCCTGGGAATTGTGGGTTTCCTAGTTAAAAAAGAAAAAAATCTTCCTAGCAAAACTTTACACTATAGGCCAGGTACAGTGGCTCATGCCTATACTATAAACCCAGACTTTGGGAGGCCAAGGTGGGAGGATCATTTGAGCTCAGGAGTTCAAGACCAGCCTTGACAACATAGCAAGATCCCATCTTTACTAAAAATCCAAAAAATTAGTTGGGTGTGGTACCTCACCTGTAGCCCCAGCTATTTGGGAGACTGAGGCAGGAGGATGGCTTGAGCCTGGTACATTAAGGCTGCAGTGAGCTATGATTATATCACTGCACTCCAGCCTGGGTGACAGAGAAAGACCTGGTCTCAAGAGGAAAAAAAAAAAAAAAAAACTGTAAAAGAAAAAACACAGTCCTCTCCCTCTAGGGTCACATAATCAAGCCATTGGACCCAAATTTTGGGACTCTGAGATTACTTTGGGAGGGTGTGACATTTAAGTTAGAGCCTGAAAATCTGGTAAACCTAACCCAGGAAGAGGAAAGCAATCAAATGCCCAGAGACGAGAGAGAACATGGGTACAGCTGGAGCATAGGGACCAGGGAAAGGAGGAGAAGGAGTGGTAGGAAATGAAGCGGGAGAGACAGGCAGATGAGAAAGAGCCTCTTCCATTGTATTGAACAAGTTGGGCTTTCCTGAGAGTGATGGGGTACCAACAAAAAGATTCAAGGAAAACTATATCAACAAAATTTTAGTGTTGAAATATCCTGGCTTCTATAAGGAGTCGATCTGGAGAAAATTAAGTATGAGGTATCCACAGAATGTCCAGATTCTGTAAGAAATTTAGTTCATTGGTTCAGAACTCAGCATAATGGTTTAGGCTGCTATGGATTCTTCAGCCTATTAGGTATCACTGAAACCCTGAAAGTAAATGAGATACTCAGGGGGCAACTGGGGAAATAAAAAGGCCCAAGGCAGAAAACTGATAGTCACCAGCATGCAGGCCTAATTGGTTAACGCATTAACCGATAGCATTGGGGTAACATATTTTATAGTACAGATAAGGCCTCCTTGAAATCAGTCTAAATTAATGAGTCGTCTAACACCCAGGTCACTTAATTGATTTCTGTTTCTCTCTCTGTTTTAGAGGATCTTGTAGAAAAGTGGTTCTCCATTAGTGGGCACGTGCTATGTCCGAAGACGTTTTTGGTTGCCACAACTGGCGGGGGGATGACTACTTGCATCTAGTAAGTGGAGGCCAGAGATGCTGCCAACCACCCTAAAATGCACAGACAGCACCCTATAACAAAGAAATATCTAGCTCTACATATCAACAGTGCTGAAGTTAGAAAATCCTGTTCTAGAAGCACTTTGGCCACTGTAGGCTTACCAGCCCATGCACACTGATAACTTCTGTGCTTGCTTCTCCAAGCATTTCTGTAGGGGGATCTCAGTCTATGGTTAATATCAAAGGACCCTCAAGCACACTGTTAGCATCACATAACTGAATGAATCTAAAATCTGAAAATACCAGACTACACAGATTTTGGGGAATATGGGAACCACAGCTTTTACTTATTACTATCAATGTGAGAAAATTCAATAGACCAACTCAGTGACAGTGAGGGAGTGCTTAGGTCCACACTGGGGGTTCTCTGCTAGGAGGGATACAGCAGATATCTGAGGAGGCTCAACAAGCATCATGGAGCCCATGCAGGAGGTCCACGGAGCCCATGCAGGAGGTCCACAATGCCATGAACACAAGCCACATACAGTTTTGTACAAGAGGGATGAGTATTGCCAGGAAGTGCTTAGTATTTCATGTGTAGAATGGTGTCTCTGATCTTGGAGGAAATACTCACCCGTAATATTGATATTTGGTTTCTGTTAATGAGATAAGTGAGGATCATGTGACCAAAGATTTAAAGAGTAGCAGAGAGTCCCATTTGCTGATTATGGTGGTGTAGTGCTGTGCTGCGCTGTGTTGTTTAAAGGAAAAGGGAAGACATGAGATTTGCCTGGAGCTGAGCCTCAGGATGACTTTGTTCTCCCAGAAGTGAACTTCACACTGTCTTAAGCCCCTGTTCTGACCCAAAGCAGAGCTGAGCTCTAAAGCCCAATTGGGGAAAATAACCCAGTTTGAGCCAAACCATTTAGCCTGGTGTTCCAAAGGGAATGGGCATGTCTGGCAAACTGATAAGATAGTGGACCAAAACTCTACTTGAATGGAGAATCGTAGAACCTCTCAAAAGAGTACTGGGGGCAGAGTGAGAGAGAGAGAGAGTGAGAGTGAGAGAAAGAGCGAGAGAGAGAGAGAGAGAGAGAGTGCACACAAGTGAGCATGCTTAAGCAAGTGAGCCAGGCTACCTTACACTCCAAGTGTGGTCTTCCAACCAGCAACATCAGTATCACTTGGAAACACAGAAATCTCAGGCCCACCCTGACATACTTATTTAGAATCTGCATTTTAGGAAGATCCCTGGTAAAGTCTGAGAAGCACTGATTTTACCCTTTGTTGAGGGAAGAGGGTAATGTACTCAGGTACAGGTGGTTACCGTCTACCAGAAACCCTCTCCATCCAGCCCCTTAGTTCATATCTAAATGCTGTGGCACCCCTAGAAGAGCTATATCACTGAAACTCTGTTCACTTGTTGGGTTAAAGACAGATACAAATTTGGTACAGAGAGCACATTAGGCAAATTGAGGGAAATATATTTCCTCACACTTTGCCAAACATAGCTACAGCACCTCTCAACCCACATTCAAGGCTCTGTCCAGATTCCTCAAACATCTACGCCCTCCCTCTGAGCAGAGGACCTCCCAAAGTTGACTTAAGCAATCAGATGGGAACACCTCAGCTCTCCTCTACCCAATATGTAAGTACATCTGGTTTCCTCGCACACGTCACTTAAAAGAGCAGAACTCCTCTCTCTATACAAGGCCAAACACCACAGGGCTGCTCTGGAATGCAGACAGCTGCTCCCTGCTTAGAGACCACATCATGTCAATCACCCTCTCCACTGGCTTCATCCTGTTGGCATTAAAGCATGCTGAATTCTCTTCTAGAATTACTTTAGAAAGAATTACTACCCTGTAAGCTTTCCTACTCAGCCATGTTGACTTCAAAATAATGTGTTTAGTACAATATTTCAAACACAGAAATATCTTTGTGTCCACTGCCCATTTTGCACGGCTCTTAACCCTTGTTTACATTTGTTTCAGATACATTTGTATTTTAAAAATAAAACAATCATTTTAATTAAAGTTCCCTGTGTTCCTCTCTCTGACCACTGCTAAGAGGCAACTGCTGCCCTCAAGTGTGTGCATACACTATTCATGAATGCTTTATGTTTGTACTATATGGGCATGTTTCCATATGCAATGTAGAGTATTATTTTGCAAGCACTTAACATTAATTAAAAGGAATAATATTATGTGGATTATTCTGTATCTTGCTTTCACATGAACAGTTTTTGAGATACTACCATGTTGACTTCATGCTCTCTTTACTTCTATGCTATTGCTGGCATTTATGTTGCCTCTTTTTAAAACCTCATGACATGTTCTCATTGTTCTATGAAACCAGAGTTTGTGTGATTCACCTACATGGTTATCCCATCCTTTTTTGATAATTTTTCCCTTCATGTTGGCCTTCTATTTACAATCACAGACCTCCTGCCTAAAATGCACCCTTTAGATTCCTCTGAATTAGAGTGTGTTATGGGAAACCTTACTCAGTTTTCTCTGAAAATATCTATATTTTACTCTCATTGTTGAAAAATATGTTTGCTGGGTATATAATTCTAGGTTGACAAGTTTTTCTCTAAGCACAGTCAAAATGGTAATATTCCATGGTTTTCTGGCTTTTATAACTTTTGCCAAGAAGTTTATTGTCAGTTTTACTGTCTTTCCTTTAACAATTACCCCTTTTCTCTAATCTGATTTTTAAGGTTTTATCTTTGCCTTTGGTCTTTCTCTGTGACATATAGGATGTATTTTTTGCTTAATTATTTTGCTTTTGTTAGAATTCACAAATCTATAGAATCTTTTTTTCTTCTGCAACTTTTATTGGAAGTGTGTTGGAACATCTTACTTCATTCTTCTTTCTCTATTATTCATTCTCATAACTTCTGACAGTTTTCTCATTTCTTTGATTCTGTGCTATCTTCTGGGTATTTTTTCAGCTCTATCTTGTGTTTTATTGTGCATATTATAAGCTATTATATTTTGATTTCTAGAATTATTTTATTAATACAATCAGTCCTATTCTGTAGTCCCTTTCTCTTTATTTGTATTTCGTTTATTTCTTAAAGCATATTCAGGCCGGGCGCGGTGGCTCAAGCCTGTAATCCCAGCACTTTGGGAGGCCGAGACGGGTGGATCACGAGGTCAGGAGATCGAGACCATCCTGGCTAACATGGTGAAACCCCGTCTCTACTAAAAATACAAAAAAAAACTAGCCGGGCGAGGTGGCGGGCGCCTGTAGTCCCAGCTACTCGGGAGGCTGAGGCAGGAGAATGGCGTGAACCCGGGAGGCGGAGCTTGCAGTGAGCCGAGATTGCGCCACTGCATTCCAGCCCGGGCCACAGAGCGAGACTCTGCCTCAAAAAAAAAAAAAAAAAAAAAAAAAAGCATATTCAACATGTTTGTAGGTGTTTAATAACTTTACTATCTGAAATTTTTTCTATCCTAATACTTCTATTTCTGCTGCTCCTGACTCTTTTTAGATGTGTGTAATTATTGTAGGTTATATTTTTAGAATTTTATCTGTGGAAATGGAGACCTGGTTAGAAAGCAAGATCCCCAAGGAGAGTTTTGATTTGCTTCTGCCTCATGCCTTTGGATCTACCAGCCAGAATCAAGTTACACTAAATTTTTGGAAAAAAAAAATTGGTCTATTTGGGTGGTTCGATTTTGGGTTGCAAACCTACATGAGAGACAGTTTGTGATTACAAATTTTAAGAGTTTTTTGTTTGTTTGTTTTTTACTCTCCTTCACCTACTCTGTTTCAAACTTTGAGATGGACAATTTTCTTTAAAGTTCCCTGGTGGGTGGTCAATCATGAGAGTAAGTGATTTATTTCTAGTTCACAATTACAAGGAACATTGGGCATTTGAGATATAAGCTTTCAGTATGGGGAAGGGGAAGGGGAAGGAAGAGATTTCTACTGGCCTCCCACCTTTGAACAGACTCTAGACTTACTGTGTGCTCTACAGAGCCACAAAATCCAAAACTCAAGGTTACTCAATTTGGCAAATATCCTCAAACTGAAAGCTGGTTTAAATGCTCTTCTTGCTTCTGGGCTCCTGGTTTTACTTAGCTTTTGATATCTGACTATTTCCAATGAATGCACTCTTCAGTGATGCATTTTCCAATAAGTTAGATACCCAGCATTTTAACAGAAAGATTTGCCAGAGTCCCTAGTCTATTTTTTCTATTGGAATTGAAATTTTCATCTATTCTTTATATAAAATTATAAGGTTCACATTTGCTATGGTTTGAATTCTTGTCCCCTCCAAAACTCATAGTGAAATTTAGCTGCCACTGCAACAGTATTAAGAGATGGGATATTTAAGAGGTGTTTTAATGAACTTAATGCCTCTCTCATCCTCTCTTTGCCTTTCCACTATGTGATGTTTTCTGCCATGTGAGGATGTAGGAAGAAGGCGCTTACAAGATGCCAGTTCCTTGATTTTAGACATTCCAGCCTTCACTGTGATATTATGTTAACAGCAGCACAAAAAATTTGACTAAAAAAAATTTAATGGCCGGGCGCGGTGGCCCAAGCCTGTAATCCCAGCACTTTGGGAGGCCGAGACGGGCGGATCACGAGGTCAGGAGATCGAGACCATCCTGGCTAACACGGTGAAACCCCGTCTCTACTAAAAATACAAAAACTAGCCGGGCGAGGTGGCAGGCGCCTGTAGTCCCAGCTACTCGGAGGCTGAGGCAGGAGAATGGCGTAAACCCGGAGGCGGAGCTTGCAGTGAGCTGAGATCCGGCCACTGCACTCCAGCCCGGACGAAAGAGCAAGACTCCGTCTCAAAAAAAAAAAAAAAAAAGTCACCTCCATCTTGCCTCTGTACATCTCTCCCGGCTCCGTTCTTATCAGTCATCTCCCACGAAGCTTTTTTTTTTTTTTTTTGCTGAAGCAGGATTAAACCACTTGCAATCATCAGAGACCCCCACATCCTCTTCTTCTCTAGGTATTCAAATGCTATTACCACCCCTTCTTTTTTTCTCTCTTTCCTTCTTTTTTCTATATTCTGCCTTTTCTTATCTAACTCCTGGTCACCATCAGGTTTCAGTTTTATCGTACTTTATGGTACTTTTCTTAGAAGTCTGGACTCACGATCTTTCCTCTGTGCTTCCACTTTACCTGTCTTAGTGTAATTGCATGTTTACAGGTTTGTGTTCCCTGAAGTTTAAGACTGACTGTGAACTTTCCAGCATGGTGTCTGGAACTCAGTATGTGTGCAATGCTGATTCTTTGTAACAAACTTTTGTTAGAGGAGCTCTCTGAAGTTCTGGTTGTCATCATCATGGTACCTGTCAGAAGACAGTGATAGACAGGGCAGAAATGACTGTGAACCCTGCTTGCTATAGATGAGGTCATCAAAAGCAGATGCTGCATGCCAGGTGGACACAGTTGTCCATGCGCCTCAGCGGCCATGGTCAGCAGACTCAGGAGGTCTGTAAGTGTGACCAGATCCAGCGGAGGGACTCTGGAGTGGCAGTGGAAGCAAATGAGATCTCGCTCTGGATAACTGAACACACTCACTTGTAAGAAAGTGTGTGCCACTCCCTGGGGCCTTTCAAAAGTTTTGAGTGACCTTTTACAGAGGAACAGAGCTCTAAGTTAGCAGTACAGAGTCAAAACTATGTAATGGAATTTGTTGCTTCATTGATTATATGGGCAAGTGAGGCCCAGAGAAACTCAGTTTATGCCCAGATGGATATGACATCATTCCTGCTCCCTCCATTAACTTACCGACTAGTGGAAGAAAGAGCAAGTTAACAAAATATTAACTTTGCAGGATGAGAAGTGCTACAGAGCTAAGCTATCAGAGCCCCGGTGACTTAGCAACAAAATAAAGGGGCCTAACACTATTGCTGCTTCTCCCATTACCTTGCCCGCAAGGGACCCGAAGTGTGACCAAACATCAGCATGGGATGGATGGAGCTGCTGGTTTCGTGATACTCTTACCTTTATTATATATACTTGTTTTATCATTCAAAGTATTTATTTTATTTTCTGATCTCTAACTGGGCCATGTTTCTTCCCAGCTGGAGAAGCAGAGGGCTAGCTGTTTCAGTCTAATGAGTGGAGTGGTGAGGGCTGAGCCTGGGAATTATGAGGCCAAATAAGAGGGCTTTGTGTATAAAACCAGGAGTCTAGATCCTTCCGAAGGGGAAAGTGGGATCCTCCTATAATCTCGTTCCCTAGAGTTGGTTTGTTTTTGGGATTTCTTTTTTTTTTTTTTTTTAATATCACATTCTAGAGTCACTGGTCTCTGACAGAGCCCCCAGATTCAATACTTGAGGTCCACAAAGGTAAGACAACAAATGGACCTGGCCAACCTCATGATGAGGGTATGGCCGGTGCCCTGGCTAAAAGGGACAACATATTCCAGCTCCAAGTTCCTGTCCTGTGAAATTCTAAGCCTGGTTTTGTCAGATTCATGGTTTTCTAAAAAAGGTCAAGAAATCTAGATTTTTCAAAAATCATATGATCATCTTAATAGATGTAGAAAAAGCATTTGATAAAATTCAATATCTCTTTATGATAAAAACCCACAACAAAATTGGCATGGAAGGGACACACCTCAAAGTAATAAAAGCCATCTATGACAAACCCACAGCCAACATCATACTGAATGGGGAAAAGTTGAAAGCATTCTCACTGAGAATTTGAACAAGATAAGAATGCTCACTTTCACCACCTCTATTCAGCTTAGTGGTGGAAGTCCTAGCCACTGCAATCAGACAAGAGAAAGAAATAAAGGGCATCCAAATAGGTAATGAGGAAGCCAAACTGTCACTGTTCACTGACGGTGTAATTATATACCAAGAAAACCCTAAAGACTCATCTAAAAAGCTCCTAGATCTGATAAATGAACTCAGTAAAGTCTCAGGATACAAAATCAGTAGCACTGCTATATACCAACAATGACCAACCTGAGAATTAAGTCAATAACTCAATCCCTTTAAAATACTTAGGAATACACTTAAACAAGGAGGTGAACGATCTCTACAAGGAAAACTACAAAACACTGCTGAAAGAAATCACAGACAACACAAGCAAATAGAAACACATCCCATGCTCATGGATAGGTAGAATCAATAGTGTGAAAATGACCATGCTACCCAAAGCAAGCTACAGATTCAAAGCAATTTCCATCAAAATACCATCATCATTCTTCACAGAACTAGAAAAAATTCCTAAAATTTATATGAAACCACATAGCCAAGGCAATGCTAAGCAAAAGGATCAAATCCAAAGACATCATATTACCTGACTTCAAATTATACTACAAGGCTATGGTTACCAAAACAGCATGACACTGTTATAAAAATAGGCAGATAGACCAATGGAACAGAATAGAGAACCTAGAAATAAAGACAAATAATTACAACCAACTGATCTTCAACAAAGCATACAAGAACATTAAGTGGGTAAAGGATACTTTACCCAATAAATGGTGCTGGGAAAACTGCAAGCCACATTTAGAAGAATGAAACTGGATCCTCATCTCTCACCTTATACAAAAATAAATTTGTGATGGATCAAAGACTTAAATATAAGATGTGAAACCACAAAATTTCTAAAAGATGACATCGGAGAAACCCTTCTAGAAATTGACTTATACAAAGAATTCAGGACTAAGAACCCAAAAGCAAATGTAACAGAAACAAGAATAAATAAATAGGACCTAATTAAATTAAAAATCTTCTGCATAGCAAAAGAAATACTCAGCATAGTAAACAGACAACCCACAGGGTGGGAGAAAATGTTAGCAAACTATGCATTTGACAAAGGATTAATATCCAGAATCTATAAGGAACTCAAATCAGCAAGACAAAAATGAATAACCTCATCAAAAATGTGGGCAAACAACATGAGTAGACAATTATCAAAAAAGACATACAGATGGGGGGCAGTGGCTCACACCTGTAATCCCAGCGCTTTGGGAGGCCAAGGTGGGCAGATCACCTGAGGTCAGAAGTTCAAGACCAGCCTGTTCAACTTGGTGAAGCCCTGTTCTACTAAAACATACAAAAATTAGCTGGGTGTGGTGATGGGTGCCTGTAATCCCAGCTACTTGGGAGGCTGAGGCAGGAGAACCACTTGAACCTGGGAGGCAGAGGTTGTGGTGAGCTGGGATCATGCCACTGCACTCCAACCTGGGTGGTAAGACCAAGATTCTGTCTCAAAAACAGAACAACAACTACAAAAAAAAGAAGTACAAACAGCCAACAAACAACAAACATATGAAAAAAGTTCAACATCACTAATTATCAGAGAAATGCAAATTAAAACCACAATGAGATACCACCTTAATCCTGCAAGAACGGCCGTAACTAAAACATAAAAAAAAATAGATGTTGGTATAGATTTTGTAAAAACGGAACACTTATATGCAGCTGGTGGGAATGTAAACTAGTACAATCACTGTGGAAAACAGTATGGAGATTCCTTAAAGAACTAAAAGTAGACCTGCTATTCGATCCAGCAAATTCACTACTATCTACCCAAAGAAAAAGAAGTCATTATATGAAAAAGACACACACACATGCATGTTTATAGTGGCACAATTTGCAACTGCAAAAATATGGAACCAACCTCAATGCCTATCGACCAATGAGTGGATAAAGAAAATGTAGCATATATACACCATGGAATACTACTCAGCCATAAAATGGAACAAAATGATGGCCTTGCAGCAACTTGGATGGAGCTTGAGGCCACTATTCTAAGTGAAGTTACTCAGAAATGGAAAACCAAGTGGGAGCTAAGCTATGAGGATACAAAGGCATAAGAATAATATAATGGACTTTGGGGACTCAGGGGGAAGGGTGGGAGGCGGGTGAGGGATAAAGACTACATACTGGGTACAATGTACACTGCTCAGATGACAGGTACACTAGAATCTCAGAAATGACCATTAAAAAATTGCCCATGCAAACAACAGCCACCTGTATGTATCCCAAAAACTATTGAAATGAAAAAATAACAAAAAATAAATAAAATTCTGTAAGTCTTACATTTTTAAATATTTATTCAAAACTCTTTTTAACACTTTGAGGACTGACAGGGCACCCTGGGTTCATCAAATTGTGACCTCTGGTTTGTAAACCAAGATTTCAATGCCCTAGCCCAACTCAGCCAGGACTGCGCTGTAGCATCTTTTGGAGAGGAACCCTTTCACTGTGAAATTCCTCTTTCCTCTCACCAAACCCCTGGGTCAGGGTAAACTCAGTAAGTGTGGACTGTCTCATACTGAGTTGTCTCCAAGTGGTCCCGTGAGGTTGCAGAGCACCCCTTGCTCTGGAGTCCTAAAGAGGGCTTTCAGAGGCACAAAGAAGATAGACACAGCAACAATAACAAATGAATGAAGGAAACAGTTTTTCCCAAGAAAAGAGCCACTGTATCCCAATAGGCCTGTACAGATTCCAGGTAAAGAACAACATAGCAGCAAGATAAAGTAGTCTGTGTGATTAGGATGCTGCACTCATCCCAGCCAGGTACATGCCCTTGAACTGGAGGTGTTGTGCACGGCACCTATTTACAGATTAGGCAACTGGAGGTGCTGAAAAGTATTCATCTCTTCTGCTACTTCCTTCAGTATGTATAATATTAGCAAAGTGTCCCAGTGGCTGGTAAATCATCTTTAATTCCTTTGGAGCTCATCGTAGTAATGTTAACCATGATGGATTCTTGTGGTATTTAAAGAACTAGATTGTCAATTAGCTTTTATGAGATACATCACAGTCATCAGCCTCATATCAGACCTCCCTTTCCAAAGAAGCCAGTTATTAAAATGTATAATAATTTGCTTTTATTATAATCTAGCTAAAAGCCAAAGCTAGTCTCCAAAATAATTTAAAGTTTTAAGTTGCAATGTAAGAGACCTTTTCTTGAAAATGACTGTATAATATAGTGTCACCGTTCTTGGTTAATTATTTTGCAGAGTGTGAATTTCAGTTAATCGTTTCTTGCAAGGACCAAATAACATAGGTGCTTCCTAACAGCCTCTCTGGGAATAACTACTGTCCTTTCAGAAGCTAATTAATCAAGCTGTGCTCGTAAAAACTTAAGTAACTACCCACCAGGGTGAGAGTCCCCCAAGACCTCCCTGCTCCTGGAAGTCTCTTGCCCACTGTGTTGACCTTGGCCGAGAGAAGGGCAGTGAGTCAACTTGACTTGGCACAGCACCCACCAGGGACTTTCCATGTCATCCAGCATGGTCATCTGCCCAGGACAATCTGGAACTTTAAAACTTCATCTTTACTGAGAGTGCCCTTCAGAACTTAGTCAGAGCGACTTGAAGCTTGAGGAGGCAAAGGCAGATGAACTCCCATGGAAACATGGGAAGGTGAGGAAAAGCCTAGTTCTGTGTTTTGAATTCAATAAATTATTGTGAATTTAACTTAATCACCATTTGCCAAGGACTTGAGGAAGAGCAAATCAGGAAATTAGCTCTGACCTCAGGAACTTACAGCCCAGTGGTACAGACACACACAGGCTACCGGTAAGAGGAAGCAGAGTTTGCAGTTCTTCCCTCTGCATCCCCACAAAGGTGCATATCTCCACTATCAAATTTATCTCATGGAACTGCAATTCATAGACTCTTGTCATTATGTGTGTCTTTTTCCCCAGTAGCCTGTAAATTCCTTCAAGGCCAAAAACTTCATCTCTGTATCTGTGGTACCTTGAACAGGGATGGTCACATATTTGTTTAACGAATAAATGAATATAATAACAATAATAACTAACATTTAATGGGCCTTTAATACACACACACATATATATATAAAAGCAGATCCTAGGTTAGATGCTTTATAAATATCTCATATAATTCCTCCAACAATTCTACAAGGGATTGTATAGGGAAGTATGGAGTTAATACTCCCCATTTCACTGATAAGAAATGATACTTGGAGAGACGGAAGTAACTTTTCCAAAGTCCCAGAGCTGTTAAGTGGCAGAGAACTATGGATCCTCAGTCTGGCTGACTCGTAGGTTCATTTTTTTTTTTAGCATTATGCATCACTATTTCAATAAAAACTCCAGAAAGGCTTACAAAGTTACACACAATCACATACACGCAAAAGAGGGTGATCCATTCCAAACTAAGGCAGGAGAGCAGATACAACATGTGCCATAAGATTCTGGAAGCCTTCCTGGAGGCACTGGTCCCTGAGCTGGTCTTGGAGGCACAGAGGGCTTTTATTAGCATTCCCATCGAAAAAAAGTACCATGCAGAATGCAGGGAAGGGGAGGCTAAGTATTGATATGAGGGTGTGAGCATGAAGAGTGGATAAATTGGCTACTCCTTGGAATTTACTTCTGTAGTCTCTGTCAACCTCGTAGAACTTCAAATAAGCAGCCTCACTACCACTATTATATCTCCACTCCCCAGCCTCCCATGTTGACTCAAGAGCAGTACAAGCTGAATCAATGCACCAAATGATTTTTCCCCACAGTTCCCCTGTGTGCATAGACATATATATGCACACACACCATGTGTACACACACACACACCATGACAGCTGCGAAAGGAAGGGGGAACAGGAGCTCAATGGTCAACAGCCTCTGGCCAGAGGAGATAACATTTCAGACCTGATTTAAACTGCCCATTATGTTTATGATTCTTGCTGATGGGCGCCTCACAATAAATGTCCTAGGCTTGTCTTTATCAAGCCTCCTCCAGTCAAGGCTCAGAGTTATGAGTCACTATTGGAGGGAGGAGGAATGGGCAGGGAAGGGGTTGTCAGAAAAGGTGTGTAAATGGGACAGGTCCAGTGGCCAGGGCATCCATACATTATTTCTCAGTCAGTTTGTTTACATAACCACAATCCATTCTCTTGGGTGCCCTAAGGAAAAAAAAAGGGCTAGAGAGCTGAATTCAAAGTATATTACTTGAACTAAACAGAAATAAGTAACTCAGTTATGAGGGGAAGCCCCCTCTCACCTATCATTTTGCCAAAATGAACTCTTCATGGTTGAGTGACCCTCCCCAACCCCCATTCCTAAGATTAGTTTGAGCTTGCTCTAGAATATTTATTGAGGAGACCTTTCATTATAAAGCAGCCAAGTACCAGTTACCCAAAATATATGCAAGTTTTTAAAGTCTGCATTCAAGGTTTAAAACCTTTTTGCTTATGAAAAATGTCCTACCTGGCCTCTCCCTGTCTCATTTGGGAGATTAAACGGTAGCTATATAGTTGAACTGCAATTCGCTTGGCTCTGAAGAAGCCATTATCATTGAAATTCAAGACCCTTGATCTAAGGTGTCTTGGAGAACTATAGCACACTGTGTACTGTATATTAGAGTGAGAGTACAATGCAGAATTAGGCCTTGTAAAGAGTTACAGGAGAAAGCCTTGTATGAAACAAAATAGAGTTGTCATAACAACTGATCTGCATGAGTTGTACATCACCCAGGAAGTCTGAGGTGTGGGTTATCCCAGTCAAGGGAACAGCTGGAATACAGTCAACAGAAAGCAAGCAGGCTATTTTCTTCTGCTATGAAAATGGATTTTTCCTCTTGAGTGAACAATGTAAGAATGTAACTGAAGCAAAGAGAGCCTCAGTTTGGGAGGGACAAGGATAGTAAAAGCCAAAGAAGTATTTCAGCAGGGAGATGATCAGGATGGCAAGGACCCAAGAAAGACAGGATTTTGCAAAAGCAGAGAGCCTAACTTACAAGGTCATTTCACACCAAACAGTAACAAAAAGACTTCTGGCCGGGCGCGGTGGCTCAAGCCTGTAATCCCAGCACTTTGGGAGGCCGAGACGGGTGGATCACGAGGTCAGGAGATCGAGACCGTCCTGGCTAACACGGTGAAACCCCGTCTCTACTAAAAATACAAAAAACTAGCCGGGCGCGGTGGCGGGCGCCTGTAGTCCCAGCTACTCGGAGGCTGAGGCGGGAGAATGGAGGGAACCCGGGAGGCGGAGCTTGCAGTGAGCCGAGATCGCGCCACTGCACTCCAGCCTGGGCGACAGAGCGAGACTCCGTCTCAAAAAAAAAAAAAAAAAAAAAAAAAGAGACTTCTAAGTGAAAGACAGCAAGAACACACACAAAAAAGAGAATCAAGGCTTTATCAGAGACGTTTGTCAAATGAAGTTATAGTATCCTGATTACAAAAAATGTGGTAAGGTTTTCACTAAGTTTCTAGTCTCTTTTGACTGGCCATGATGCTGTCCAGATGCAGTCATTAGTCAACTTAGTACTCTGTCAATGTTACTTGACTAAAAATGTGCCAGTCGCCATAGGGCATTTTTCAGCAGTCTGTATTCAGATTCTATTCAGGCCATCTGAATACAGTCACCAAAAACACTTGTTAGGAATACAAATTTCTAGGCTCTTCCACAGACCTACCTAATTCAAACTCCTAGGGACCTGGTATGGGAACAGGAATTTTTAATAGAGTATCCCAAGTGAATCTTCAGTATACTAAGGTTTGAGAAGTACTCATATGGACAATAGAGAAAATACGATGTGTGGTCCCACCTGTCACAAAGCATGCAGTCTACTTGTAGAATTTAGACAGTGCTTAAGAGTATTTTGGGTGCTATAGGACCCTAAAGACAATTACAACTCAAAGAGTCCTTCAGAAAAACTTCCTTAATCTCACTGTCCTTGCCAGCCAAATGTGCCTTTCATTTTGTTTGTCAACTTTCAGATGACATTACCTCTTTTCTACTTCTTATTTATTTATTTATTTAGTGTCTCCTCTCATGCAACTTGCGTTTCTTGAGAACAGGAGCTGTCTAGTTCATCTTTCTGATTCATGAATGCTTGAGTGGATGATACATAAATGGAGGAGGAAAGGCAAGAGGAGCTACAAGAGCATAGCAATTAGAACTAAATCTTCCTAGAGTAGGAAAGTGTTGATGTGAAAACAGGGTTGTATTATACCCACAGCAGAGGAAAGAGCATGGGTAGGTATGAGAAAACCACATAAGCAAGGTGACAGAGGCAGAGAAGGGGCATTGCATACGCTAATGCCCAAATATGTTAAATACTCAAAGCAATATTATAGTTTCAAAAACATTCTGATTTTTACATTCCATTTAAAATTGTATTAAAAACATAAACTACCTAGAAATAAATTTAACAAATGTGCACAAGACTTCTATATTGAAAATTATAAAACATAAAACATTGCTAAGAGAAATTAAAGAAGTCCTAAGTAAATGGTGAGATATACTATCTTCATGGATTGAAAGACTCAATATTGTTAATATATCAGTTCTCCCCAAAATTTATCTATAGATTTAATACAATTCAGTTAAACATCAAGTAGGTTTTTTGAATGTTAAAAAAATCTTATTTTAAATCTATTTTGGGGGGCTTGATAATATTATTAGCTTTATTTGTTCCAGAATGTGTAAGGGCAGCAAAAGCCAGCCTTGGAATTGTGTCTATATATATACTATATATAAAATATATATAATATATTATATATAAAATAATATATATATATAAAATATATATAATATATATATATTTTAAATTTCATTTGGAAATTCAAAGGACCAAGAATAACTAAGACAATCTTGGAAAAAAAAAGTCATAAGACCTATCCAACCTGACCTTAACACTCATTATAAAGCTATCATGACTAAGGAAATGTGTTTTTTGTTGAAAGAACAGACAAATATGTCAATGAAACACAATTAAGAGTTTACAAATAGACCCACACACATATAAAATCCAGTGATTTGTGATAAGAATGGAAAAGCAATTAAATGGGGAAAATTTTATTCAATAATATTTTTTTTTTTTGAGATGGAGTTTTGTTCTTGTTACCCAGGCTGGAGTGCAATGGTGCAATCTCTGCTCACTGCAGCCTCCACCTCCTGGGTTCAAGTGAGCCTCCTGCCTCACCCTCCCGAGTAGCTGGGATTACAGGCACCCACCATCACGTCTGGCTAATTTTTACATTTTTTTGTATTTTTAGTAGAGATGGGATTTTGCCATGTTGGCCAGGCTGGTCTCGAACTCCTGGCCTCAGGTGATGCACCCACCTCGGCCTGCCAAGTTGCTGGGATCACAGGCATGAGCCACCATACCTGGCTTTCAATATATTTTTATTAACAACTGAATATTCATACAAGAAAAAATCCATGAGTGTTACCCTCCACCATACAGACAAGTGAATTCAAAAATAAATCTTAGGACTAAGACAAAAACATGATTCAAAGAGAAAAGATAGAGAAATATCACCATGACCTTGATGTAGGCAAAGAGTCTTAGCACACAAAAAGCACTCATCATAAAAAAAAAAATCGACAAATTGTACTTCATCAAAATAAAAAAAGTATCCTATCATCAAAAAAATCATTAAGAAAATAAATAGGCAAGCTACAGACCAGAAAAATTATTCATGACATATCTGACTATATATTTATTACAATTCAATTATAAAAGAACAAATGGCTTTTCTACAAAAGCAAAAATATGAAGAGATATGTCATAAATGAAGATGAGCAAATGACCAATAAGCACATGAAAAACTTCTCAACATTATTAATCATCAGGGAAATAAAAATCAAAACAATGAAATACCACTACACACCCATTAGAATGGCTAAAATGAGAGAAAACTTGACAATCCCAAATGTTGGCAAGAGCATGGAGCAACAGGAACTCTCATATGTTGCTAGTAAAAGTTTAAATGATGCAGTTACTTTAAGAAACAGTTTAAGAGTTCCTTAACCTTTGAAGAATATTAAATATACATATTATGACTCAGAAATGCCACAGCAAGGTGTTTATCCAAGAGGAACAAAAATATATATCCATAAAAGTCCTTATAAACAATTATTTCTTCATAATTATCCCAAACTGTAAACATCTAGATGTCCACCAAAAGAAGAATAAATAACTGTGGTAAATTCATAATGGACCACTCCTTGGCAAGGGAAAAAATCTACTCATACATTCTATCAACATGGATAAATCTCAAAAATATTATGGTGAGTGAAAGAAGCCTGACACACATACAAAAGTACACACTGTATGATTCTATTTATATGAACTTCTAGAATTGGTAAAACTATCTATGGTAAAAGAAATAAGGTGAGTGATCTTCCTGGAGGGAAGAGATTGACTGGCAAGGGGCACATGAGAGTTTTCTGGGGTGACATATTTGACCTTGTGTCTTAAAATGGGTCTGGGCTACACAAGTATAGGCATTTGTCAAGGTAGATCAAACTGTCCACATAAAATCTAAGTATTTTACTATTCACAGGTTGTAGCTCAATTTTGTTTAAGTCCACAATTTGTAGATGACTTAGAACAAGATAGGCTATGTTGTGGTAACAATCCCCAAATCTTAATGGCTTAATACAACTAATTTTTATTTCTCTTTCAAAGTATACTGCAGGACTGGGCAACTGTCCAGGGTAGCCTTCCTTCACGTTGTGACTAAGATTCGGGTCCCTTCAGTGTTGCATCTCTGCATCTCATCATGATGCCTCTGCCAGTTTTCTTAAAAAGGAAGACAGACTGGTGAACCTGCAGGGGCTTTCAATCGCCTCTGCCCAGACGTGACATAAGTTACTTCTTCTCACATCCTATTGACCAGGAGCAGTCACATGGCCCAGACTTAATGCAAAGGGTTGGAGAGTACAGGCTCCTATATACCCATGGAGGAAAGGATAACTAGATACTGGTGAGCATTAGAAATGCCTGCTACAATACCTTCCTTCAGGCCCTTCCATTTTAGCAAAGAAGAATAAAGTCTAACTTTCTATCAGATGATTATTAGAATTTCATCCCTGTGTTCAGACATGGTCTTAGTAAACGACGTGCCCTTCTTTCAACAAAGGGAGATGTTTCCCTTCTTCAAACATGGCTGAGCTAATGTTTTCTGGTAGACAGGAGTAAAGAATTCTATAAATGTACCTGGGAAAAATGCAACAAAAAACTAATCTGTGAAATTAACTGAAGAAGTCAGAGCAGATGCACATCCAAGTTCAGTGAGAAGGAGACACAGGATTCCTGAGGTAACTCTGAGGGGCACAGAGTGACAAATGACTGACAGGCCAATCTGGTCCAAAATAAATTATGATTGGGGATAATGGCCATGCTAGATGCATGCTGCTGTGGAGAAAGTAGACATTATGAAAGGAAAAGGGGGTGTTTATCCGGTCAAGAGTGACAGTTTGCTGCTTGTCGAAAATCTTTATGTCCCTATGACTTTCTGAGTTTGTAGGTGCCCTGGAGAAAGGCCCATTGTAGCACATCACAGAAAAAAAAAGGGGAAAGACAATACCTGTTTTGCAATTACCTTTTCTGTTTGAAATTTGCTCAACGGGTCTTGAAAACTACAACAATTAAAAGAAAAAAAAAGTTCCTGCAGATCCAATAGGTAAGATGTCAGGGATTCTATTTTGAAAATATCTGGGAGGCACTGCTGATTAATTTTTGGCTTATATTTGAGAAGAGAAGCAAGCATATTTTCTAAACCAACATGTGGAATTTTCTGATCATGTAAGTACCTTTAAAGTTCAGTTATATCAGGAATAGTCAGAAATTAGATTGTATAACTGTTCCCACAAATTGTTCAAAGGTTACCTCTCATCCAGTAGACAGGGACTGAGGTTGCATAATCACCAAAGCCCAGCTCAGAGGGGAAACACACAGAATATTAATATCCCTGAAGAATTTCCATCCACTTGGAAAAAGAGACGTAGCTTGATTGCAGAATGTGTAGCACACAAACATATCATCAGTGTTGTTGATCTAGTGCCTGCCTCCACTTATTCCAGAAAATTGCAGAAGAATGATTGCAGGGTGCCAAAGCAAGGCTGTCAGCTGTGAACCTGGTGATTGATGTGGCTTGTTTAAGTGTGTTCAGCCAAAAACAATTTGGGATGGCGAGGCCTACCTTTTCTTCTTTGGGTGCATAATTGACACACCCCATTTAGGCCCTTGACTGATGTGCCAGTCAGGAACATTTCTGTTCAAGGGAAAGAGAACCCAAATCAAGCTGGCTTGAGGAAAAAAAACAAAGGTAACTTATATGACTCATATACCTGAAAAGTACAGTCATTGAGCTTCAGGTGCAGCTGTATCCAAACCCTCAGATGATTTTCTCCCCACCTCTCTCCAAATGTTGGTTCTGCTCTCTTCTGTATGGTTTTACTTTCAGTTACTTGTGATTTCAAGACACAGTTTCAGGTCTGAGAGATAAGCAGGAGTTTATTTTCTAGTAGATCTGCTCACTTTATCTAACTCACACTCTTTAGACCAATATCTTCACCTTGGTATAATGAAACAATTACTCTGGTCAAGAGATGTAATTACACTGATTAAGTTTGACTCATATTGCAATTCCTTAGCCAATCTCCTGTGACTACTAGGATTTGGTGTTCTGATTGGTCAAACCAGAGTCACATGCTCCACCTCTGAGCGTATCCCCACCTGAACCACGATGAAAGAGTGTGGGGAGAGAAACTGTTTCACAAGGGAAATTCTAGTTATTTATCAGAAGAAGCAAAAATAGACTCTGGGCAGGCAAAAAAAAAAAAAAAATGACATCCACTATAACCAAAGCTAACATTATATTTTAATATTATGTACCGGAAACACCTTCAGAGAAATTGAGGGTAGGGTCCATACATAATTCATCAAATTGTAGATTCTGAGGGTTAGAAGGTACATCAGAGGTTATAAAATCAATTCCCAATTGTGATAAGTTGCAGCCAAATTTTAACTTGGTAAATGAAGTGGAATAGAGTATGTGACACTCTTGGTAGATTCTTAAACATTTGAGGGCCCAAAAAATATTACTAAGTGAATTAAAGAAGGAAAAAAGTCTTTACAGAGCCTCTTGATTCAATCAAAGAAGCTCCTCTTACTCTCTGAAGGGCTTTAAAAAATGTATTTGGACAGGTCAGTTTCAGCTTAAGTACTGGCATCATAGACTATATCTGACTAACCCTCCTGCCAATAACAACTATAAAGTCTGCATAAAATTTTTTTAAAAAGGAAATTGTTGGAAGGCACTAGAGAACAACAAAAATCTGGAATAAAATGGAGGAGACATAACCCTCAAAAAGAAGGAAGCAGACTAGGTGGGATTTACATTACTTATTTTTCTCAAGGGTCCTATAAGTTTGCAGAGCACAAGGTATAGAGCTCAGGTATAAAATGGCAGTCTATTAAAGGCTGGAGTTTGGAGCTGCCAGAACACTGCTGAAAATTGAGGGGGAAATTCTCAGAATGAGGAAGCCACAAATGGTGGGTCCCTCATATCTGTGTACAACTGCCTTCAAAACCTTGGATGACTCTTAAATATCATGCATTGATGGTAGTGCTCCTGGGAACCAAGAAGTTAGCAACAGCTGAATGGCTAAAATGCTGAGCAGAGAGTTCAGCAACTACTGGTTTGACTTTCAAATTCTACCAAGTTAGAGGAGTTTGTTCAATACCTTGAGCTATCTATTGAAACATCAGAAGAACCACACCTTAAGAGTAAAGATTATACTAGGACTATGGACTATGACCTAAGAATAAAGAAAAAACAGAAATATATGTGCTCCAACAAAACCTAAAACCAAGCCTCCACAACATCAAGATTATTCTTCAGTAATTTAACTGCCTATTACAATAAAACCCAACAGTTTTCATAAAAAGATAATAGAATCTAGAGTCTCTATTATCTGTAATGTTCAGTATGCAATCAAAAATTACTAGACATGCAAACAAGCAGGAAAATGTGACCTATAATTTAAAAAAACAATAGAAACAGACCTGTAAATGAACCAGATATTGAAAATATCAGACAAATATTATTTAAGAACAACTATAAATATCTTAAAATTTGTAGATGTTCATCAATGTCATCGAAAGCACAGATATTATAAGGAAGAAATGGCATATTTTGGAACAGATACAGAAACACTAAAAATTGAAACATTTTAACCTAAAATACACAATACCTAAAGTGGAAAATTCAGCTGGGTGGTGCTATAGACTGAATGTTTATGCCATGCCCCTCATCGCCAATTTATATTTTGAAACCTAATTTCCAATGTGATCATATTTGGAGATAGGGACTTTGAGAGGTAATTAGGTCATGAGGGCAGAGCCTTCATGTACAGGCTTAGTGCCCTTATAAAAGAAACCACCAATGACTCACTTCCCTTTTTGCCATGTGAGAACCACTAAAAGAAAGGCATGTATGCACCAGGAAGCAGAACCTCATCAGACATCAAATCTGCCAGCATCCAGAACTGTGAGAAATAAATTTCTGTTGTGTATAAGCCACCGTAGTTGTATACTTGTACACTGTATAAGACAAAGGTACTTTGTCATAGCAGCCTGAAAGGACTAAGATAGATGGGCTTAATAGCCAACTGAACAATGCAGAAGAAAAAAAATTAGTAAACCTAAAGAGAAACTAATAGAAATTGTCCAAAGTGAAGCCCTGAGAGAAAAAAAAAAGGATTCTGAAAAATATTATAATAGAGTCTCCACGAACTGTGAGACAATTTAAGTGGTCTAACACATGTGATTTGGACTCCACGAAGGCAAGGAGAGAGAAAAAACGAAAAAGATAGGTAACATATTTATAAGAATAATAGCTGAATTTTTTAAAACGATGAAAAACAATTTCTAGAACCAAGAAATTCAGAACACTTAAGAATAATTACAGGCTGGGTGCAGTGGCACACGCCTGTAATCCCAGCACTTGGGAGACCAAGGTGGGTGGATCACCTGAGGTCGGGAGTTCGAGACCGGCCTGACCAACATGGAGAAACCCTGTCTACTAAAAATACAAAATTAGCCAGGCATGGTGGCACATGCCTGTAATCCCAGCTACTCAGGAGGCTGAGGCAGGAAAATTGCTTGAAACCAGGAGGCGAAGGATGCAGTGAGCCGAGATAGTGCCATTGCACTCCAGCCTGGGCAACAAGAGCAAAACTCTGTCAAAAAAAAAAAAAAGAATAATTACAAAGAAAACCACAGTTTGGCACATCATAATCAAACTATTGACAAAGATGAGAATATCTTCAAACCAGCCAAGAGGTGGAGTTGGGGCATACAATATGTTCAAGGAAACAATAACAGCTAACTTCTCATCAGAAATAATAAAGAACAGAGAGTGGAGCAAGATGGCAGAAGAGAAGCCTATAGCATTTATCCCCTCTGCTCCCCCAAACACCGAATTTTAACAACTACCTGCACGTAGGAAAGCACTGTCACAAGAACCAAAAATCAGGTACCAGCTTGGCATTAGTGGGGTAGAGCAACAAACTGGCTCTTAGGGTCCCTGAGTCCAGGCCTAGGCTCTTGGACAGCACCTCTGGACCTGCCCTGGGCCAGAGGGGAGCTCACAGTCCTGATATGTGGGTCTCAGGCTTGGCAGCATTCACCACCAGCTGACAGAAGAGCCCTTGGGTGGCCTGGCAGAACCCCTTGTGGACTGGTGGAAGTGGTGGCCACAGGAAGAGGTTCCTCTGCCTGTGGAAAAGGAAGGGAAGGGCGGAAAGGACTTTATATTGTGGTTTGTATGCCAGTTTAGCTTCAGTCAAATAGAATATCAGGCAAATTGCTAAGGTTTTTGTCTCCAGTGTCTGGCTCCTAGACATCATCACTGGAGATGCCTGGGTCCCAAAGGAATTTGCTGCCCTGAAGGAAAGGGCCTTGGGTGAGGCCAGTGCTGTGCTGGCTTCCAGTCTCACTCAGCACTGGCCAAGTGGTAGTGGCCATAGGGGTGCTTGCATCACCATATCCTGAGTTCCAGGTAGCTCAGCAGAGATATAGAGAGAATCCTTTTGTTTGTGAGAAAGTAAGGGAAAAGAACAAGAGTCTGCCTGATAATCCAGAGAATTCTTTTTGATCTTATCCAAGACCACAAAGGCAGTACCTCTACAAGTCTGCAAAAACCACAGCATTATTGGGCTTAAGACCCAAGTCCCTTCAAATTGCTGGAAAGCCTTCCCAAGCACAAGCACAAACAAGCCCAGACTGTGAAGACTACAATACATACCTAACTCTTCAACACCAGACATCGATGAACATCTACAAGCATCAACCCCATCCAGGAAAACATGACCTCACCAACTAAATGAGGTACCAGGGACTAATACTGGAGAAACAGAGATATATAACCTTTTAGAAAGAGAATTCAAAATAGCTGTTTTAAAGAAACAGAGAAAAGCAAGATAGCACAGGGAAGGAATTCAGAATTCTATCAGATACATTTAACAGAGATTGAAATAATGCATCAGAGTCTCTTAATAGCAGAATTGAACAAGCAGAAGAAAGTGAGCTTGAAGACAGGCTATTTGAAAACACACAGTCAGAGGAGACAAAAGAAAGAATAAAAAACAATAAAACATACATACAAGATCTATGAAATAGCCTCAAAGGAGCAAATCTAAGACTTACAGGCCTTAAAGAAGAGGTAGAGAGAGAGAGAGAGACAGGGGTAGAAAGTTTACAAAGGGACAATATCAGAGAATTTCCCAAACCTAGGGAAAGATATCAACATTCAAGTACAAAAAGGTTATCAAACATCAAGCAAATTTAACCCAAAAGTTATTAAATGACTCAAGGCATTTAATAATCAAACTCCCAAAGGTCAAGGACAAATAAAGTACCCTAAAAGCAGAAAGAGAAAAGAAAAAAATAACTTACAATGGAGTTTCAATACTTCTGGCAGCGGACTTTTCAGTAGAAATCTTATAGGACAACAGACAGTGGAATGACATATGTAAAGTGCTGAAGGAAAATAAACTTTCATCCTAGAATAGTATATTCAGCAAAAAAAAATAAAAATAAAAAAATGTTATTTTAGCATGAAGGAGAAATGAAGACCTTTCCAGAAAATCAAAAGTTGAGTGACTTCATCAACATCAGACCTGTCCTACCAGAAATGCTAAATGGAGTTCTTCAATATGAAAGAAAAGAATGTTGATGGGCAAGAAGAAATCATCTGAAGGTTCAAAACTCAGTGGTAATAGGAAGCACACAGAAAACCACAGAATGGTGTAACACTGTAATTGTGTTATGTAAACTACTCTTGACTTAGAAAAACTAAATGATGAATCAATCAAAAATAATAACTACAACTTTTCAAGATATAGTACAGTAAGACAAAGAGAAACAACAAAAAGATAAAAATCGAGGAGATCAAGTTGAAGTGTAGAATTTTATTGGTTTTCTTATTTGTGTGTTTGTTTATGCAATCAGTGTTAGATTGTCATCAGTTTAAAATAACGGGTTATAAGATAGTATTTGAAAATGGCATAGTAATCTCAAATCAAAGAACATACAATGGATACACAAAAAATAAAAAGCAAGAAATTAAATCACATCACCAGAGAAAATCACCTTCATTAAAAGAAAGACAGGGAGAAAGGAAAGAAAAGAAAAGAAGATTGCAAAACAACCAAAAACAAATAACAAAATGGCTGGAGTAAGTCCCAATGGACTAAGCTCTCCAATCAAAAGACACAGATGGCTTAATGAATGAAAAAACAATACCAAAATATGATCTGTTGCCTACAAGAAATACACTCCACATATAAAGACACACATACACTAAAAATAAAGGGATGGGAAAAGCTATTCCATGCCAATGGAAACCAAGATACTTATATCAGACAGAATAGATTTTAAGACAAAAACTGTAGGAAGCAACAAAGAAGGTCATTACATAGTGATAAAAGTGTCAATTCACCAGGAGGATTTAATGATTGCAAATATACATGCACCCAACACTAGAGCATCCATATATAAAGTAAATACTATTAGCACTAAAGGGAGGTAGATCCCAATATATTAATAGCTGGAGACTTCAACACCCCCACTTTCAGCATTGGACAGATCTACCAGACAGAAAATCAACAAAGAAACATTAGACTGAATCTGCATTATAAAACAAATGGACCTAATAGATACTAACAGAACATTTCATTCAATGGCTGCAGAATACACATTTTTCTCCTCAGCACAGGGATCATTCTCAAGGATAGACCATATATAAGATCACAAAACAACTCTTAAAACATTTTTTAAAAATGAAATAATATCAAGCATCTTATCTGACCACAATGAAATAAAACTAGAAATCAATAACAAAAGGAATTTTGGAAACTATACAAACACACGGAAATTGAAAAATATGCTCTTGGATGACCAGTAGGCCAATGAAAAAATTAAGAAGAAAATGGAAAATTGTTTTGAAACAGATGATAAAAGAAATACAACATAACAAAAATCTATGGATACAGCAAAAGCAGTACAAAGAAGAAAATGTATAGCTCTAATTGTCTGTATAAAAAAAGAAACACTTCAAATAAACAACCTCATAAAGCATCTTAAAGAACTAGAAAAGCAAGAGTAAATTGAATCCAAAATTAGTATAAGAAAAGAAATAATAAACATCTGAGCAGAAATAAATGAATTTGAAATTAAGAAAACAATTCAAAAGGTCAATGAAACCAAAAACTGTTTTTTTGTAAAGATAAACAAAATTTACAAATCTTGGCCAGACTAAGAAAAACGAAGAACAAAATAAATAAAATCAGAGGTGAAAAAGAAGACATTACAATTGATACTGCAGAAATTCAAAGGCATATTAGTAGCTACTATGAGCAACTATACGCCAACACATTAGAAAATCTAGAAGAAATGGATAAATTCCTCGACACATACAAGCTAACAAGATCAAACCATAAAGATATGCAAAAGCTGAACAGACTAATAGTAAGTAATGAGATTGAAGTAATAATAAAAAGTCTCCCCGTAAAGAAAAGCCCAGGACCCAATGGCTTCACTGATGAATTCTACCAAACATTTAAAGAAGGACTAATATCAGTCCTACTCAAACTGTTCTGAAAAATAGAGATGGAAAGAAAGAATACTTCAGAACTTATTCTACAAGACCAGTGTTACCCTGATACCAGAACCAAACAAAGACACATTTTAAAAAGAACTACTACCCAATATCTCTGATGAATATTGATGCAAAAATGTTCAACAAAATACTAGCAAACTGAATTCAACAAGACAATAAAAAGATTATTCATCATGACCAAGCAGGATTTATTCCAGGAATGCAAGGATGGTTCAACACACATAAATCAATCAATGTGATACATCATATCAACAGAATGAGTACAAAAACCATATGACCATTTCAATTGATGCTGAAAAAGCATTTGATAAAGTTCAATATCCCTTCATGACAAAAACCCTAAAAAAACTGGGCATAGAGGGAACATAACTCAACTATTAAAAGTCATATATGGCAGACCCACAGCTAGTATCATACCTAATAGGGAAAAACTAAAAGCCCTTTCCTCTTAGATCTGGAACACAACATGGATGCCCACTTTTACCACTTTTTTGATAGTATTTTGTTGAACACAGTGCTCTAGATGGTATTTCCAGTACTATGTTATTCAATATAATACTGGAAATCCTAGCTAGAGCAATCAGACAAGAAAAAGAAGTAAGATCCAAATTGGAAAGGAAGAAGTCAAATTATCCTTGTTTGCAGATGATATGATCTTATATTTGGAAAAAACTAGACTCCACCAAAAAACTAGTAGAACTGATAAACAAATTCAGTAAAGTTGGCTGAGCACAGCAGCTCATGCCTCTAATTCCAGCACTTTGGGAGGCCAAGGTGAGAGAGTCACTTGAGGTTAGATGTTAAAGATCAGCCTGGACAACATAATGAGACCCCATCTCTACAAAATATGTTTTTAAAAATTATCTGGGCATGGTAGCACACCCCTGTAGTCCCAGCTACTCAGGAGACTGAGGCAGGAGGAGCACCTGAGCCTGCACTGTAGCCTGGGCAACAGAGCAAGACCCTGTCCCAAAGAAAAGAAAAAAGAAAAAAATTCAGTAAAGTTGCAGGATACAAAATCAACATACAAACATCAGTAGGAATTCTATATGCCAACAGTGAATAATTTGAAAAGCAATCAAAAAAAGTAATTCCATTTATAATGGCCACAAATAAAATAAAATACCTAGGAATTAATGGCAAAGAAGTGAAAGATCTCTACAAAGCAAACTATAAAATGCTGATGAAAGAAATTGAAGAGGACACACACACCCACAAAAAAAGATATTTCATATTAATGGATTGGAAGAATCAATATTGTTAAAACGTTTATATTACCCAAAGCAATCTACAGATTCAATGCAATCCCTATCAAAATACCAATGGCATTCTTCACAGAAATAATAAAACAATTGTAAAATTTATATGGAATCACAAAAGACCCAAAGTAGACAAAACTACCCTGAGCAAAAAGAAAAAAATGAGGAATCACATTACCTGACTTCAAATTATACTCCTGAGCTACAGTAACCAAAACAGCATGGTACTGGCATAAAAACAGACACATAGACCAATGGAACAGAATAGATAACCCAGAAACAAATCCACACACCTACAGTGAACTCATTTTTTACAAAGGTGTCAAGAACATACATTGGCAAAAAGGCTTTTTCTTTAATAAACTGTGCTGGGAAAACTAGATATTCACATTCAGAAAAACGAAACTATACCCCTATTTTTCACCACATACAAAAATCAAATAAAAATTGATTAAATACTTAAATCTAAGACCTGAAACTACGAAACTGCTAAAAGAAAACACTGGGGAAACTCTCCAGGACATCGGTCTGGGCAAAAGTTTTTTGAGTAATACCCCACAGGCACAGGCAACCAAAGCAAAAATGGACAAATGGGATTACATCAAGTTAAAAAACTTCTGCAGAGCAAAGAGAATACAATCAATGAAATGAAGAAACAACCCCAAGAATAGTAAAAAAAATATTTGCCAGCTACCCATATGACAAGGAATTAATAACTAAAACATATGAGTTCAAACAACTCTATAGGAAAAGAATTCTAATAATCCAATTAAAAAACAGAAAAAAGATCTGAATAAACCTTTCTCAAAAAAAGACATGCAAATGGCAAACAGGCATATGAAAAGGTGCTCAGCATCACTGATCATCAGAGAAACATAAATTAAAACTACAATGAAATATCATCTCACCCCAGTTAAAATGTTTTTTATCCAAAAGACACATAATAACAAATACTGGTGAGGATGTGGAGAAAAGGGGACAGACACTTGTACACTGTTGGCGGGAATGTAAGTTAGTACAACCAAGGAGAAGAGTTTTGAAGTTCCTCAAAAAACTAAAAATAGAGCTACCATATGATCCAGCAATTCCACTGCTGGGTATATACCCCAAAGAGAAGAAATTAGTGTATCAAAGAGATACTCCCGTGTTTGTTGCAGCACTGCTCACAATAGCCAAGATTTGGAATCAAACTAAGAGTCCATCAACAGATGAATGGATAATGAAAATGTGTTACTTCTACACAGTGGCATACTGTTCAGCCAGAAAAAGAATGAGATCCAGTCATTTGCAACAACATAGATGAACTGGAGATCATTATGTTAAGTGAAACAAACCAGGCACGGAAAGACAAACATCATGTGTTCTCACTTACTTGTGGGATCTAAAAATCAAAACTATTGAAGTCATGGACATAGAGAGTAGAAGGATAGTTATCAGAGGATGGGAATGGTGGCGGGAGGGATAGGGGGAGACAGGAATAGTTAATGGGTACAAAAATACAGAAGAAATAGAAATAAGATCCAGTATTTTTTTTTTTTTTTTTTGAGACGGAGTCTTGCTCTGTAGCCCAGGCTGGAGTGCAGTGGCATGATCTCGGCTCATTGCAACCTCTGCCTCTCGGGTTTAAGCAATTCTTTGCCTCAGCCTCCCGAGTAACTGGGATTACAGGTGCCCACCACCACGCCTGGCTCATTTTTGTATTTTTAGTAGAGATGGGGTTTCACCATCTTTGCCAGGTTGGTCTTGAACTGCTCACCTCAGGATCCACCCACCTTGACCTCCCAAAGTGTTGTGATTACAGGCATGAACCACTGCACCCAGCCAAGATCCAGTATTATATTTGATAGCACAAGAGGGATTATAGTCAATAACTTTATTGTATATTTTAAAACAACTAAAAGGGTCTAATTGGATTGTCTACAACACAAAAGATAAATGCTTGAGGGGATGATACCTAATTTCCATAATGTGATTATTATTCATTGCATGCCTGTACCAAAGTATCTCATGTACGCAATAAGTATATATAGTATGTACTCACAAAAATTACAAATTATAAAATGTTAAGAAAAGAAATAATAGAGATCATAGGACATCTGAAACAATATGTTTAAAGTAACAAACGGGAAAGAAAGTGTCAACATAAAATTATATATCTAGTGAAAATATCCTTTAAAAATGAAGGTGAAATAAAGACATATGCAGCTAAGTGGAAGGGGAGAAAAATGTCACCTGTAGACAATAAATGCTGAAGAGAAAGGATGCCAGATGGAAATTCAGATCTACAGGAAGAAACTAAAAGCACTGGAAATGATAAACGTGTTGGTAAATATAAAATTATTTTTTTCTTAATTTATTGAAAAAACCATATGGACAGATGTTATTTGACTGTGCTTCTCAAGGTGTTCATCCACCCATGACTCAAGCTTACTACTATCACTCCAAGTCTTGGAAATTGTTTTGGGTTTTTGTTGTTGTTTTGTTGAGGCAGGGTCTTGCTCTTTTGCCTAGGCTGGAGTGCAGTAGTACGATGTATGGCTCACTGCAGCCTTGACTTCCCAGGTTCAGGTGATCCTCCCACCTCAGCCTCCCAAGTAGCTGGGACTACAGGCACATATGTCACCACATCCAGATTTTGTTTTTAATATTTGGCAGAGATGGGCTTTTGCCACATTGCCCAAGCTGGCTCAAACTCCTGAACTCAATTAATCTTCCCACCTTGGCCGCCCAAAGTGCTGGGATGACAGGCGTGAGCCACTGCGCCCAGTCTAAGTCTTGTACATTGTTACATCTGCCTGCTGTTGATAGGATGCATATGTTGAATTGATAGGGACACAAACTGTGGGACTGTATGGATGCCTCTTTTCCTGAGCAAATGAAAGCAAAAACTATTTGCAGATGCCAGTGCTAGGGTGTATCACAGCTCCTCAAGGACATCTTAACAGGGGCAGGGACCAAAGATAACACAGTGAGAGCTTGCTGGAGAGGGCCACCTGCACCACACCATTGGTGACTCCATGGCTAAGGGCCGGTAAACAGAGAAATCACAGGGGTGGAGATGGTTTCTGGAGTGGATTGTGCAGGGTTATTCATTCAATACTCACTACACATGTACTGAATACCTACTATGTGGCAGGCATTGCGACGAGTGCTCTATAGGGGTGAAGATGTGAAACAGTCACAGTCCTGTCTTCGTAGTATGTAGGGGAGACACAGCCACAAATGAATCTGAGAAAATTCTAACATAAACGCTCATAAAAATAAAAACGATAGCAATAGCTAACAGAAAGTAAATCCTTATGATGACCAGCACTGTGCTAAGCACTTTATATGTATGAACTCATTTGACATCCACAACCCCCTGAAAGGAACAACCGCCAACTGCATTTGCCCCAGGGAGGAAATCAATGCTCTTGAAGTTTCACCAGATAGAAAACAGTGGAGCTGGAATTCAAACCCAAGTGCTTGATTCTGAGGCTCAGTTACTGATCACGACAATGCAGGAGAAGGTAGGGTCCGGTGGGATCTAAGGATGGAGATTGCTTCTTCCCAGGAGGATCATGTAAGCCTCCATGGAGAAGGGGCACGTTAACATGCCTTGAAGATAGAATATGGACTTGTATAGACTAGCGCTCCATGAGTAAGAAATAAGAGCTCAGGACTGCCAGGGTCTCAAAGGAGGCACAGGTAGAGTTTGGTGGGATCCGAAGATGGAGATTGCATTTTCCCAGGTGGATCACGTAAGCCTCTGTGGAGAAGGGGCTTGTGAACAGGCCTTGAAGGTAGAATATGGACTTGTACAGACTAACACTCCATAAATGAGAAATAAGGGCTCAGGAGTGCCAGGGCACAAGGAACAATAATGCTGTGTTAGTATGTGCTGCTGGGTGCTGGGGATATGCTGCACCCAGTGTGGATGGCACTGGGTCTCAGGACTGGATTGGACATGATCCCCAAAAAGATCCCAGCCCAGTAGTTTACATGGGGTCAGGTAGGTCCTAACTAAATCCACAAAGGGAGAGAGTGGCAAATTTATCTTTTGCCTTGACTGTAGCCACTTGTAAATAAAAATATGAAGGTAGCCTGTAGTCCCAGTTACTCAGGAGGAGGCTGAAGTGGGAGGATCACTTGAGCCCAGGAGGTCGAGGCTGCAGTGAGCTGTGATCACGCCACTGCACTCCAACCTGGGCAACAGAGCGAGATCCTGTCTTTAAAAGGAATTGTTTTTTAAACTATGAAGATATTTTTCTTCCCTGCTGTGAAAACAAGATTTGTGGAATTTGAATAAACTTGTCGAATATAAACCTAGTCTGGCAGGGCCTTTCTTTGCCAAAAAAAGATGACTCAGACAAAAACGAAGGAGGCGAAAACAGCGACAAAGAAAAAGACAGAAACCTGACCACCATTGTCACCTGTTACAAACACCAGCCACTTTGGTCACCAGTGCTAAGGCCAAGTCATGTGCTAATTTCTAATTCCGATGCTTTCATATAGACAAATCTAGTCACCCAAGGCAGAAACTGGAAGCCATCTGAGACACTGGCCATTTCCACATCACGTTAAGCGCCAAGTCTTTCAGCATTGGCAAATTGAAAACAAAAAAGATTCCAAATTTTTCCTATGCATTCAGATTTCTCTGCCACTGTTCTGCCCCCGTATTTCTGAGTGCCATGGCTTCCTTGGTAATTTTCTTGCTTCTAGTTTATTTCCCACTTACTCCAACCTATCTGCTTCTGCTGAGTTAGCCTTCCACAAATGTAAAGCAATTTCCACCTCCTGTTGAAAGCTCTTCAGTGGCTTCCTGCTGTGCAGAAGGTAGATTTTATGACATAATTTAAGAGGCCCTTGGTGACCTTACTCCTGCCTGCTGTCCAAGCTCCTCTTCACCCACTACCCCTGGACTCCAGCACCCCTTTGGCGCCCATTGTGTGCCCTGCTGTTTCACACCATCATACACCATGTGACTCACTGTAAGCTTCCCAAGAAAGCCTTCTGCATAGTCAGGGTTCTCTAGAGGGACAGGACTAATAGCATACAATATGAAAGGGAGTTTATTAAGGAGAATTGACTCACACCATCACAAGGTGAAGTCCCACAATAAGCTGTCTGCAAGCTGAAGAGCAAGGACGCCAGTCCAAGTCCCAAAGCCTCAAAAGTAGGGAAGCCGACAGTGCAGCTGTCTGTGGCTGAAGGCCGGAGAGCCCCTGGCAAGCCACTGGTGTAAGCCCAAGAGTCCAAAAGCTGAAGAACTTAAGAGTCCGATGTTCAAGGGCAGGAAGCATCCAGCACAGGAGAAAGACGGCGGACAGAAGACTCAGCCAGTCTAGTCTATCCATGTCCCTCTGCCTGCTTTTATCCCCTCGCTGGCAGCTGATTAGACAGTTCTCACCCAGATTCAGGGTAGGTCTGCCTCTCCCAGTCCACTGACTCAAATGTTAGTCTCCTTTGGCAACACCCTCACTGACACACCCAGGAACAATACTTTGCATCCTTTAATCCAATCGATTTGACTACTCAATATTAACCATCACACTTTTCCTCCTCGTGTCCACCTGGAGGCCCCAGCTCTAGCCTCACCCTTCCTGGGAAGCTGCCACTGCCATTTCCAGTCCCGGAGCTTCCGGACCTAACACCTCTGCCCACATCATGCCCTGGCACAGTCACAATACAGCGGCTGGGCTGATGCTTCCTAGATAAATGAGTACCTTTTGCCCTTTGCTTTTCTCACCTGTGCCTACCCTCATCTCCCCCCACCACCATCACCTGTGGCCCCTCTCGGCATCCCTTCCTGGTCATTTTGCCCAGATTTGCCTCCCATCTGACAGCCTCTGAGGAAGACATCCAGGCAAGCACAAAGCTCCAAAGACACACACGTTCCCTCCCTCTCACTGGGGCTCACCTTCATTTGCCAATGCTGATCAGTGTCACCACCCACAGGTGATGGTAAGGGAGGCATTAGCAGGAGCACCAGTGACAATTCTTGGCATCAGCTGTGGAGAACACTGCCTTGAAAAGTGAGCCTGTTGACACCCAGGAACTGAATTTCTAGACTGTGCACCTGCAAGGTGCTGGGTGTCAGGTTCCCAGCCCCTGCCCTCTCAGAACTTCCACTCAGAGATGACGGGATGTCAACCAAGTAGTGTTGCCCAGAGGACGCAAAGGAAAACTCACGTGTGGGATGTTAATAACTACTAATGAAAGCGGGTCTTTATTTAAACATTTAGGAACTACTGCATACAAAATGAACAGTTTTCTTTACTCTTGAGCTTCTTGGAACCTTGAAAATGACAGTGATTGCCATGAAGCTCAACAAGAAGAGTCCAGTTTGCAGCCTCCTCCTCCTAACATGCTGACACAGAACCCCTGTGCGGGACCACATCTTTGGACAGCATTTCATCAAATAGACTATAGCAAATGTTTTAGGCCAGGCGCGGTGGTTCACGCCTGTAATTCCAGCACTTTGGGAGGCCAAGGCAGGCAGATCACCTGAGGTCAGGAGTTCGAGACCGGCCTAGCCAATATGGTGAAACCCCATCTCTACTAAAAATACAAAAATTAGCCAGGCATGGAGACAGGTGTCTCTAATTCCAGGTACTTGGGAGGCTGAGGCAGGAGGATCGCTGGAACCCGAGAGGCAGAGGTTGCAGTGAGCTGAGATTGTGCCATTGCACTGCAGCCCGGGTGGCAAGATTGAAATTCTGTCTTTGAAAAAAAAAAAGTTATAGATTATTGCAATGCAGAATCCCAGTGCACCAATTACAGTGGGGGCCCAGAGAGGCAAAAACTGGTGATAGGGGGATTTTTGAATAGGCTCTCAGCAAATGGGCGCAGAAGTAGGGTGTTGGAAGGATATAATCTGAGCTCAGCCAAGAGGGGGAAAGCATTCCAGCCCTGTGTAACAACTTGCACAAAAGCTTGGAGGTCTGAAATACTGCCACAGCCCTGGAGAACGGCCCATCATTCCGTATCGTTGGAGTGTGAAATATTAAGGGTGTAGAGCAGAAGAGAAAATGAACACCCTACAGGGGACAGACCAGAAAGACCTTTGAAACCACTTAAGGGGTTTGAGTTTAGCTGTTGCTTTGCTGTATCTGTTTGCTTAGTGGCTAATGACATTCTTTCATCTGTTCTTTCCTCCACTCACTCCACCAGCATTTAGTGAGCATGTGTGCCATGCCTAGCCCTACAGAAGGGAGGAATACAGGGAGGATTCAGGGGAGGCTGGAGACCCAGCAGGGGTCGGAATCTGTAAGCTCCGCAGACCCACAAGGCTCCCTTGAAAGCCATTCTGTTCCCTGTGCCCCCGGGGCAGGAGGTGACTCAGGGTCTTCAGAATCTTTGGGCCTGGGATAGAGAGATCTGTCACCTCAGCCAGAGTCAAATTAATGACACAGATCATTGTCACTGAGGGCATGACCTTTTGAAATAATTGAAAGGAGACTTTGCCTGAGAGAGGAGTCCTGGGAAGACAGAAGTGAAAACAAAGCTGGAGATAGATAGTGCTGGCAGCACCCACCTCTAATGCCCTCAGCCTAGCCATGTGGGTTTGACAGGAACACATAGCTGCTAAGGCAAGTGATTTATGGAGCACATACCAGGAGGGTCCAGGGTGGTCGCAAGATGCAAGGCATGAGCCAGGGCGGATCACCTGTCCAGGCAGATGCTACCTGCAAACACAAATGTGGGCACAGAGAGGCCACTGGAGGTGAAAAATCTCCTTCCCGGCTGCCCAGGTGAGTGCCGCCAGAGCCACAGGGCGGTCAGCCATGGCCTCTCCATCAGCTCCCTAATGAGCTTCCAGCCAGACAAGCTGAAAATAACAGGACCAGACCAAGTGAGAGCTGGGTCCCATCAGGTCATCGGCACATGCAGTCAACGTGCCCAGCACAGAACAGCAGGCGCCGCCAGTTCCTTTCTGTCAATGCAACAACCTCCAGAGGGGCGGCCCTTCTCCCACCTCCCGTGTGTGAACTGAGACCCCAGACCCTCACCCTGTGCCCAGCACTCCCAAGGCCTGGAGAACTCTGTCTGTGTCTCCTGATTTCAAGGGAGAGGCAATAAGCTTTGATCCCTTAGTCCCTCTGGGATTTGAGGGTTACCTAACAGGCAGAAAGAAGTGAAAGACCCAGCAAGTAAAAGCAGGGCAGCTGGTGATTCCCAGAGTGGGTTCCAGAAGCACAGGCCTAAAGACGTTCCCTACAAACAGGATTTCCTGTTGACAGTAACACTGCGCATGTCACATTCGTTCATGAGAAGAGTTCTGAGTCAAGGAAACAGGACACACTCAGACCCTGAGGGGTGGAGGGATGCGGTACATCCAAGAGGTTCAGACCCATCAAAGAGTGGCTAGAAGGGCCCAAGAGTGTCTCACACCCTCCACTTGTCTTAATTGGCTTCCACCCCTCCCATACCAGCAAGTACGCTTTTCCTGGTAGAAGGGGAAAAAAAAAGCAATTGAGACAATGCCATTCACTGAGGCTTACTAGAAGCGCATAACAGGGTTTGTCCTCCTAGGTTGCTGATCAGGACTAAATGTTGCTGTCCCAAAAGCAATAGGTTTTCTGTACTACAAGTTCTGCTTACGTGATGTCTCAGACTGGGGTTAACCACCTCAGCTAATTAGTAGAAAGGCTTCCAGCCACCTACATATGACCTGTGATCCTGCACAGACAGGAAGGAGAAAACGTCTGCTGCTGAACCAAAGCTCCTTCACCCTGCTCATTGCCAAAAACAGCTTCACAGTCACATGGGAAGCATCTCTTTGGACTTAGGAACAACGGCCTCCAACAGCATTTTGGAATCTCACCCATCAGTAACTAGAGGAGCTTCTATAAATCTTTGTAGTGAAAAAAGCTATTGTGGCTTCAGAACTGGATAGCTAGATTGGAAATTGTAGTTTGGCCACAACTGGCTGTGTGACCTGGGGCAAGTTCCATCTCCAAGCCTGTTTTCTCATCTGCACAGTAGGACCATAGCTGGAGTTTACTAATTCCTATTCCACTGCTCTGTGCTTACCAGAGCTCATATATCTTCTCTTTCATTTTGCTCCTATGTTTACTATTTTTGTTCCGGCAATGAATTAATAACTGGCCACCACATACAGGTTCCAAAGAGAACATTTGTGTGAAAGTTACTGTTGGCCTCATCCGGCAAAGCTTTACAAGGCTCCCAACTAGGCTGCAGGTCTTCTCTCCTCCCTGGTCACCAATACAGGATCTGTTCACCTGTGCCTAAGACACTGGACTGTGGGTGAGGCAGGCAGAGAAGCCATGTCCCAGAGGCTGGGCATGACGATTGGCCAAATGCTTCTGTCTGGTTTGGGTGGTTTTCTTCCCTCCCTCACAGGACAGCTGGAGTAGATCATAGATCCCAAACCTCCCTATGCAGATTTCATGCTGAAACATTTGCTTTCCAAGTAAAGCCTTAACATTCAAGAAGACAGCCCTCAGCTCAGAGCTGGCTCTCTGCCTGGATTTCATGTTTTCTCCCTGTCGGTTTTCTGAGATCCACAGCAGTTCTTCTCAAAAAACATCTGATTGTTCATTCTTCTCTCTCCACAAGTTCTGTGGTTCTAAAAAGGGTTTGGGAATTGGCAGCACGGTGATACACCAACTCCTGACAGCCAGACCAAGTCACCTGCTGGGTTTGATCAGAAGAGCTCCGCCTCCCATCCCAGTGCCCCAGGATCTCCATGGCATGTGGACATCTTTTTCCTCTTGTGCCCTAGTTTCACTCTTGGAAACCTCCACTCCATAAGTTAGACCTAAGCCTGTCAGTGTATCCCTGCTTTGGACCACAGAAATTTGTTCAGCAGTGGACGTATCACGCAACCAGAGCCCATGCGACATAACGACCTTGTGCTGATACATACCATGGAATTTTAATAAGGGGTAGCAGCAGCCCTGCCTTACCCTTAGAGCATCTCCTTAAAAGCACAACAGGTAGGCCAGACCCTAGAGTCAGCGGTTAGATTTTACAATGCGAGGTCTCCAGTCTCCAGATTTCACAGCACAAGGTCACGGGCCTTCTGACCCTGGGACTGTATGCACAGGCCTAGGAAACTGACTCAGCGGTCTCTCGGGAGATGTGCAGAAGGCTGTTACAAGGCACATCCATTCATCTCTCAAGGAGGGAAGAGCAGGTTTCATTTTTCTTCTACTTTGCTATAGAAAGAGTGTGAAATTCAGCCCAGATTGTGTAGAGTCTCCTGCAGGCTCCTCGCATGTGTGTATCTAATATGCATACTCAGAAATAAATCACGTTTCCTCCCTCATCTATATGGGTATGAGGGGAGAGGAGTCTTTTTGTTGGCAGGACTTTTTATTTCTCCAACAGCCCCATTGCTGGAAATGCTGGCATCGAGTCTCTCACTCTCTTCCAGATTTAAAGCTGGAGAAATGCACTGCAGTCATTTCCCTGCCCTTAGGGAAGAGGCTGCCTGATAACAAGGCCAACACCAAGGAACTGGGCCACCCACCTGGGAAGAAGGAAGAGGATCGGGATGACTTCACTTTAGTCCCTGGGTCCAGCCATGCCTCACTTTCTCTGGATTTTGCCAATGTACAAGCTGAAATGTTCCCTTTTCACTTAAGTAAATTGAGTGCAGTTTAACTCTTGCAAGAGAAAGCACTCTCACTGGCTTAATGCCCAAATATAAGCATCTTAAATGCTTTTCTAAATCTTGAAACACAGCTGTGGTGTAATACACTTCTGAGTCCCTGAATCAGAAGGGCTATTTAGGCACAGCCTTTCCCTCTTGCCAGAGCCCCTTACATGACGCTGTCACTGGGTAGTGGCCTGGCCCATGCGTGCTCACACCCAGCGTTGGAATTCGCTGCCACTAAGGCAACCCACTCTCTCCACACAGCCCTACCTACCAAGAAGCCCTTTCTCATCCCCCACCCCAATGCTTCCCCCTCAAGCCATTGGTTGGACCCCAGAGAATAAATGTGGACCTTTTTTCCTTAAGGGCCCTCTCGAAGTCGGCTGTCATGTCTCTGCAAGACAATATGCTCCCTTCTAGGCTCAATTTCTTGTCACTTATGCACCTGTTTCTATACTACAAGTTCTGCTTACGTGATGTCTCCGACTGGGGTTAACCACCTCAGCTAATTAGTAGAAAGGCTTCCAGCCACCTACATATGACCTGTGATCCTACACAGACAGGAAGGAGAAAACGTCTGCTGCTGAACCAAAGCTCCTTCATCCTGCTCATTGCCAAAAACAGCTTCACAGTCACACGGGAAGTGTCTCTTCGGACTTAGGAACAATGGCCTCCAACATTTCCTACTTAAAACAGTCACTTCCTACTTCAAACCCAATCAATAAGTAAGTAGTGCTTCCTTTAATGAAGGCTAAAGAACAGAAATCCAGTTTTACCTCGTTATGGCTCTGATGGCCTCAGCGTCCTACAAGCACATTGGAACTCAGCCTGGCTTCTCAACAGGCATTTACCTGGAACACCAGGTTCAAGGATGGTGTGGAAGATGATGGAAGAGAGTGTTTTTGTGAGGAGGCTGGAAGACACTCATATTCGTTACAGCCCCAGGCACAGAGAGGTTCTCCAGTCCAGTCCTGTAGGTGAACTAAAGATGCCTCCAGGGGCTGTGCTGAAAATGGACCAGCTTGGGCCCAGCTTCTCTGCGCCTCTCTCCAATAAAGAGGAAGAAGAAATCAAAAAGTGTTATCCGATGAAGAACACAAGCTTTGGAGTCAGGGAGGCTCTATTTACATTTCAACTCTGCCTCTTCCTTTTGAACTGGAGCAAGATACTTCCCTGTATCCTCTTCCTCAGCAGGGAAAAGGACCACCTGTCTCAGGTGTGTAGATATCTAAGTCCTCAGACCCATGTGTGAAGACATACTATTGTTACAATAATATGATTACAGTCAGGCACAGTGGCTCACACCTGTAATCCCAGCACTTTGGGAGGCTGAGGCGGGCTGATCACTTGAGTCCAGGAGTTCGAGACCAGCCTGGCCAACATGGTGAAAACCCCGTCTCTATTGAAAATACAAAAATTAGCCAGGCGTGGTGGTACCTGCCTGTAATCCCAGCTACGAGGGAGGCTGAGGCAGAGAATCACTTGAACCTGGGAGGCAGAAGTTGCAGTGAGATCGCGCCGCTACACTCCAGCCTGGGTCAAAAAAATAAATAAATAATAAAAAATTAATATTATACATATAATATTAATATTTAAAAATATTAAAACTATTTTAAAAATAAATAAAAATCATGATTACAATTATTTCTGATTTTCTGAAGCTTCCGGCCTAGTGGTGCCCCCCTTGAGGGGTCAGTGTGCTGGTTCCCCCATGAAAGAAGTGCTACCAGCAATTCACACGGCTTGCCTGCCTAGGCCCGTTAGGTCCCTCCAAAGTCACATGCCAGTCAGACTCTTTTATTAAAGAACAGAGTTATTGCAAAGGAGTGCAGCTATTCACAAAACAAGGGGAAGCAAGCAGCCGGACCCCAGCTTCTCACTTAGTTGACTTGAAAGTTCGAGTGCCAGGCTTCCTCCCAGCGGGGTGCACCTGTGCAGGGGCCCAAGAAGCATCCTGCCGGGAATAGTGAGAACTGCAGGTGAGTCCCTGGGAGCTGAGGTTTTGGGGAGCTCTGGTTCTTCCTGCCTCACTGTCCACAATCCTTGGGCTAATTCTGGATGGCAGAGTGGGGTCAAGAATGCTAGCATCAAACCTTCCCTAATGTGGGCAGTTGAAGGGAGGTCAGGAGTGACAGGAAGTGAGGTCAGCAATGCTGAGCATCATCTAGGCAAGAAACAGGGAGGTCTTGTAGAAACTGTTTGGTGCTGCAAACCTGTGCCCCACTGAGGCATTATGGCTCCTCCTCCACGTGAAGTGTCTTCTCTGAGAGTGCCTCAAGGTGCGAGGGGCAGTGGGAGGATTGCAGAGTCCCACGTCTGCTGCTCATTAACCTCGAGACTTCAGCAGTCACCGCACAGCTTCCAGGCCTTGGGTACCCACCTGTGAAATGGGAAAGCTGGGCTAGGCCAGTCATTCACATTTTGTGGCTATTGGCCGGGTCCCTGGTGCCCAGGCATGCAGCCACCTGCTGTGGGTGAGTTGGCACACAGGCAGCACCTGTCTCTGTACCTGACAGGGAGTATCTCAACAGCAGATGATTCCAAAGTCAAGGTCCGCAGAGTCAACCCAGATTTTGATACGACTGCTTGGTCCCCAGAGCACTTTAAAAGAGCAATTTGCATAGGTCTATGGATGGACAAATGAAAATATCTGAGAAAGACGCTACCTCGTGGGGTCCTTTCCTTTGAAGTGAAACAGCATACAAGGCTGGGTGCGGTGGCTCATACCTGTAATCCCAGCACTTTGGGAGGCTGAGGCAGGTGAATCACCTAAGGTCAGGAGTTTGAGACCAGCCTGGCCAACATGGCTAAACCTTGTCTCTACTAAAAATACAAAAATTAGCTGGGCGTGGTGATGGGCACCTGTAGTCCCAGCTACTCAGGAGGCTGAGGCAGTAGAATCGCTTGAACCTGGGAGATGGTAGTGGCAGTGATCCGAGATCGCACCATTGCACTCCAGCCTGGGCAACAGAGCAAGACTCTGTCTCAAGAAATACCACAGAAGGCTTTAGCAGGACAATTGATAACAGCAATACCTCTGTTTTGAAGAGTATAACCATAATGCAGGCTTCCAGGACTGAAGCTGAAGAAGAGCTTTCCAACACCAGTTGATAGACTACTGGGTAATGTCATAGTTAATGTTGCTAAAGTGGTCATTAAAATAACATAATCATGCTAAGTAGTTTGAAAAAAGGAGAGAGAGAGTGCAATGGAACACACTTGTGACATAAACTGTGGGTAATTGTGCTGAGATAATTTATGCCAATAACTCCTCACAAACCCCCGTCAAGTTGAATGACTGTCTGCTGAGGGTCTTGCTCATAACATAATTTGATGGCTGGTTTAAAAAGAAAAGTGATAGGATAGGATTGTGTCTGGGCTAAATACAAGGGGAGCTGCAGGGGACAAAGTGCAAAACACTAGTCAACTGTGTTCTCATTTCAGATCAGGCCTGGCTAACACATTTTGGAACTGTTATAGAATAACCATCTACCCCTGTGGTTTTCTAGAACATAGCTTGGGTTTTCCCCTGGTCACTTCAAGTTCTTCCCTTCAAAATCAAATGGCTTAGAGGTCCCACAAGGGCTGACTGGTTCAATGAGTTGTGCAGACTCTTCCACAGGCAGCTTTTTCTCCCTTAGTATATCAAAAGAATTCTCACAGTGAACTATTTTGTACAGGGGATAACTTTCATTAAGAAAAACACATAGCCCAGCACTTTGGGAGGCCGAAGTGAGAGAATTGCTTGAAGCCAGGAGTTTGAGACCAGCCTGAACAACACAGTGAGACCCCGATCTCTAGAAAACTTTTTTTTTTTAAGCCAGGTGTTCTGGAGTAGCCCTATAGTCCCAGCTACTTGGGAGGCTGAGGTAGGAAGATCCTTTAGGCCCAGGAGCTGAAGGTTGCAATGAGCTATGATTGTACCACTGCACTCCAGTCTGGGTGACAGAGCAAAACTGTATATATATATATATTTCTTTTCTTTTTGAGATATAGTATATATATACACATATATATTTTGTGTGTACATATATATGCATATACACACAAAAAATATAAATATTCATTTGTATGAAAAAAATGCCAGAATAACATAGAGGGAAATATTAAGAATGTTTATCTTTGGGTAAGATTTTTGGTAGTTTTTCCGTGTACTTTTCTGTGCTTTCAAGGTTCATTATGTTTGAATTAGAAAAACTATTTAAAATGTCATCTTTCTTGAAGTTTTCTATACTTCATCTCTATCATAACTCTATCTTCTCCCATAACTGTGAAGAGTTTAATTCTCAATAAAAGAAAAATGTTAGGTCTTAAATGATCTTCCCTTGTTCCAATCAATCACTGATCAATTCCCAGCTCCTTCTCAAGTTCAGTAAATAAAAGGAAACTGTCCAAAAGTAAAGTGCCCGCCATCCACATCAACAGCCTTTACTGCTGGAATGTTCCACCCTCCCCAGTCTACTCCCCCAGGAAGTGCCAGTTCCTCAGCACAGCCCAGCAGCATTTCCTGGCAGCTCTGCCCGGCCTCCTTGCCTCACTCTGCTGTGAGAGCCACACCATTTCTCATCGATACTGCTTTCTACCCACCCACTCAACTCAGCAGTTGTCAGTAGTCAGGGCAAATGACAAATATGCCCTTTTCCTTAAGGAATGTGATTTACACAGGTCTTCACGCTGAGTATCATCGACTCCTGGAATGCATTAGTGACGGTGGTAGCTGGAAGGATGGTATTCAGACTTCCCTTTGGCCTCCTGCCTACTGGTTTTCTTACACTATAATCTTTATAATCCACAACGTCCTGTCCATCAAACAACCTGCAACCCTTTTCTAAGAATCTCAAAGTCACTTCTCTGGCCAGGCGCGGTGTCTCATGCCTGTAATCCTAGCACGTCAGGAGGCCAAGGCAGGCAGATCATTTGAGGTCAGGAGTTCCAAACCAGCCTGGCCAATATGGTGAAATCCCGTCTCTACTAAAAATACAAAAATTAGCTGGGTATGGTGGCAGGCGCCTTGGGGAGCTGAGGCATGAAAATCACTTGAACCTGGGAGGCGGATGCTGCAGTGAGCCAAGATCAAGCCACTGCAATCCAGCCTGGGCAACAGAGTGAGACTCCAGCTCAAAAAATAAAAAAAAAATTAAAAATAAAAAGTGACTTCTCTGCTTCAAAAGGCCAGATCCCAAAGCAACAGAGAGAGTCCCCACTAGTCACTGGATGAACTTGTGTGTTTCCGAGCATTTTGGATCAGATTTACTGGCACTTACTGGAAGCAGAAAAGAGCCTGGAGATAGCTCTATTTTATTTCTGTGATACCTAGTCCCCAGTTATATGATAACTCTAGACTGAGCCCAGCATGTAGAAGCCAGAAACTCACTGAGGGTTTTTTTATCCAAATTCTTTGCTGTATTCCTTTAGGCCAGAGATTCACAAATTTGGCTTCACATTAGAATTGGTTGGGGGCTTTAAAAAATCTCCATGCCCAGGTTGTTTCCATCTCATTTAAATCAGTTTAAACTACGATTAATGCCTGGAGGTGGGTCCAGGCATAGTTTTTAAAGCTTAGCAGGTGATTCTAACATCTACGAAGTTTGAAAGACTGGCCCGAGGCTGTAGTTTTCAATCACGGCTGAACATTGGAATCACCTGGAGATGTTTTAAAAGTTCTGACTGGCAGGAATGCCTGAGACCAATTAAGTAGCAGGCTCTGGGAGTGGATCAGGTGTCAGTGGTTTTTGAAGCTCCTCAGATGATTCTAATGAGCAAACAAATTTGAGAACCGCTTCCCTAGACAAATCCCTTCGTGAAAAGCAAGGAAACCTCTTGGTGGTGTCCCCCACTTCCTGAAAATAGTAAAATTGGCTTCTTCCCTTGGACTAACTTCCCTACCTTAGCAAATGTCCATTCTTCCCATTGAGGCCATTGAACTTACTTCGTCCAGAGTAATTCACATTCGATGTCATCCACTCTCACCTTCTGCAAGTAAATAACTTCCCATGCCACATGGCTCTGCCTCTCTCTATGGCTCTGTAATTCCTGTAATCTTTCCTGACAAGTGGACTGTTTTTGGCAAACACACAGGCAAACAGATACACAGCCTAGAGAGAATGTTACACTTTGACACTTGAGACTTGTCCATCTTTGAAAGCTGCAATAACTATCTGAAAATAGTGTAAAGGAAGAATATGTGCTAAATGTATATATCCATACCTCGGCAGGGAGCAGAGTGAAGAAGGGGGTGGGGAAGGGGGCTTCAACTGGAGAGCTAATATTTTATTCTAGAAAATCTGAAACAAAATTTAACTGTTAGCATTTGTTAAATTTGAACGGTAGGTTCACGGGTGTTTATTATTCTTGTGCTTTTTTGTATTCTTGAAAGATTTCATTAAAAATTTAAGAGTCTGTCTGGGCACAGTGGCTCACACCTATAATCCCAGCACTTTGGGAAGCTAAGGTGGGTGGATCACCTAAGGTCAGGAGTTCGAGACCAGCCTGGCCAACATGGTGAAACCCCATCTCTACTAAAAAACCAAAAATTAGCCAGGCATGGTGGTGGGCGCCTGTAATCCCAGCTACTCAGGCGGCTGAGGCAGGAGAATCACTTGAACCTGGGAGGCAGAGGTTGCAGTGAGCTGAGATTGTGCCATTGCACTCTAGCCTCGGTGACAGAGCGAGACTCCGTCTCAAAAAATAAAATAAAATAAAATAAGAATCATAAAAATGTTTTCTAAAAGCTGTTCTCTCTATACACACAGGATATTTATCCTACACAGCAGTTACAGACAATAGAAGCAAGTTTACTGTTTCAGTTTTCAACAGCGTTGGGATTTGTTTTTGTTTTTAGTGAGTTGAGTGATTCTAGATCAGCACTGAACAATGAGGTAGCCAGTATCCATGTGTGTGGCTATTTGAATTAACACTAAAATAACACGTAAAATTCATTTATTCAGATGCACTAGTCGTGTTTCAGCTGCTCAATACTGGCACGGATTATAGAACATTTCCTTCATTACAGACAGTTCTATGGGATAGCTCTGGTCTAGATAATACATAATTATGTAACAAGATGCAAATGACTTTTCTACAATTAGTTTCCTGCTTCCCTTTGTATTGGCTTGAACTAAAGCCGTCTGTGACTTAGAAGTTATGAGTGACACAAGTAAAAAAATGGTAAGTCTACTGTTTTTAGTCTTTCTGGAAAACAATTACTAAAGTCAAAATCACTGAACCCGCATATCAAGAACTGCACATTTATAGCACTTTTGTGTATAGGTGGGTATCCATGGCTAACATACAAAGCCTTGACCACTGACAAATATTGGGAAGTAGCTGTCTAATATTAATTAATAGGAGGGGCCAACTGATGTCCAAAGTGAAGTAGTAGGTCAGGAAGGATGTCTGCCCAGATAGTCAGGACAATGTATTTTAAGCTTTTCAAATTACCAAACAAAACGGGTTGCGATACCAAGTAAAATAACACTAAATCTGGAAAGAAAAGCCCTACTACCCACCTGCCCCCAACCCTGCGCTTGTGCTCCATTCTAATAGCACAGCCACGCACGTTCACATTCTGCTCATGCTGACATAGTAAAGCAGCAATATAGACATAGGGGGCATTTTTGTTTCTTACCATAGAGAACTATGTTACACACTTTGCCATTTAAGCTTTTTCACTTGGCAATATGTCATAGTAGACATCCTTATGCATCTATAAATACGAATAGAACTCATTTTTTCCCCAATCTCTTTCTGCATATGCATTGAAATTCATACATGTATATTCACACACACATATATATTTCTGAACATATATATGTATATATTATATAATTTTATAAAACTATACAGTATAGTTTTTTGTAATTTTTATAATTTTCTTGTAAAATTAGTCTGTATAAGCATATATTCATAAATATATGCATATACATATATATGAATATATCATTCATACTGGGCAGGGGCAGGAGGCAGGCAGTGGTATTTTCGTGCATTTTCTGTGATAGCTAGCTTGCCTCTGTGTACCTACTCTCTTCCCTGGCCCTTCCCTCCTCCCCAGAGCCATCTCAATCCCAGATCATTCACATTAGCAAGATCTAGTTTCTTCCACATGTTTTCCACACAAATATGGTCATATACCTATTCATATAATCATATGCAATGACTTTTTTTTTTTGAGACAGAGTCTTGCTCTGTTGCCCAGGCTGGAATGCAGTGGTGTGAACTCGGCTCACTGCAATCTCTGCCTCCCAGGCTCAAGCAATTCTCCTGCCTCAGCCTCCTGAGTAGCTGGGACTACAGGCACGCACCACCAGCTAATTTTTCTATTTTTAGTAGAGACGAGGTTTCACCATGTTGGCCATGCTGGTCTCGAACTCCTGACTTCGTGATCCACTCACCTTGGCCTCCCAAAGGGCTGGGATTACAGGCATGAGCCATTGCACCCGGCCTACAACAACTTTTTATTGTTCCCTTTATGTCATTGTCACTTAGTTTGGGACCACTGTAATTTCACCAAAGCAAACATCTTTTTACATTCACTTTTCCAGACTTCTGTTTTTATTTCTATGGAGTGTCAGAAGAGGAACTGCTGGGTCAATGAGAGTTTATTTTTGTTTTTGGAAAACAGCCTGGATGAGTGTATTAAAACTTTCTTCTATTTATGCCAGCAATGTGCAAGAGCATCATTCTCTCACACTTGTTCAACAGCAAAAGATGCTATTACTCTTTGAAGTTCTGCCCATCTGATGGATGTAAAGTGACACCTCATTGCCACTGTGTTGACTTTTGACAATGACAAGATCTCATACCTACTCATCTATTAGGCACTCAGATTCAGTTTTTCTAATGAAAGTATTTCACATACATTTTTTCCTACAGTTTTGTCCTTTTCTTGTCAATTTATAAGATCTCTCTATGTATGTTACAGATACTAACTCTTCGGATTAGCATTTTTATTTTACAAATCTATTGTCATCTGATTTGACTAGTATCTTGAAATTCAAGATTTTAAAAAATACAAATAGGCCTATCTTTTCTACTATAGGTTTTGTTTGTTTTGTTTTTTGTTTGTTTTTTTTGAGATGGAGTCTTGCTCCACTGCCCAGGCTGGAGTGCAGTGGTGTGATCTCGGCTCACTGCAACCTCCGCCTCCCAAGTTCAAGCAATTCTCTACCTCAGCCTCCCAAGTAGCTGGGATTACAGGCACCCTCCACCACACCCGGCTATTTTTTTTTATTTTTTTATTTTTTATTTTTTTATTTTTAGTAGAGATGAGGTTTCACCATGTTGGCCAGGCTGGTCTTGAACTCTTGACCTCAGGTGATCCACCCGCCTTGGCCTCCCAAAGTGCTGGGATTACAGGCATGAGCCACCACGCCCCGCGTCTGCTATAGGTTTAAGTATCCTTCCATGATTAAAAAGGTCCTCTCCCCACTTAAACTGTATGTACAGTTCCTAAAATTTTTCCTTAAAAATTTTTTTTACATGCATCTTTAATCCCACTAGAGTTTATGATAGCATGATAGGAGCTGGGGTCCAACTCTGCTTTCTTCCAAATGAATGGTAGTCATTGCCAGCCCTGTTTATTAAATAAACCAATCTTCTCCCACTGAATTGAATCCCATCTTTCTTGTATTAAATTCTTGTAGCTTGAAATCTCATTCTTGATAGTCTGTTTTGTCCACTGACCTGTCTGTCCTCATGCCAATGTCATATTAACTTAACTAGAATAATTACACTGTAGGTTCTCAAATCTTTATTCTTCTGTTTCATACTTCCCTTGGATATTTTTGGCTATTTATTTTATAGAAGCTTTATGATCATTTTATCCTAAATTGGATCAAAACAAAATGCTGTAGAGTCTAATTGGAAGTTTATTATTAATAAATGTACGTTAATTTGAGGAGAATACTTTTTTTTAAGTGAAAGCAAAGCAAACTTATTAGAACAAGAGTACAGAAAAATGTCTACTCCATAGACAGGGCAGGGTACCCCACAGGCAGGGTACCTGGAAAATACTCTGTTTTTTGTCGTTGTTTTTGAGACAGTCTCACTCTGTTGCCCAGGCTGGAGTGCAGTGGCATGATCTTGGCCCACTGCTACCTGTCTCCCGGGTTCAAGTGATTCTCATGCCTCAGTCTCCCGTGTAGCTGAGATTACAGCCACCCACCACCAAGCCCGGCTAAATTTTGTATTTTTAGTAGAAACAGGGTTTCACTATGTTGGCCAGGCTGGTCTCGAATCTCTGACCCCAAGTGATCTGCCCTCCTCACCTGAGGTCAGGAGTGCAAGACCAGCCTGGCCAACATGGTGAAACCCCATCTCTACTAATACAAAAAATTAGCCAGGTGTGGTGGCGGGCGCCTGTAATCCCAGCTACTAGGGAGGCTAAGACAGGAGAATCGCTTGAACCCAGGAGACAGAGGTCACAGTGAGCCAAGATCATGCCACTGCACTACAGCCTGGGCAACAGAGTGAGACTCTGTCTTTAAATAAATAAATAAAATAAAGATACTCCTCTATTTTAATTATTGTAATTATTCCCTATTCCACGTCTACTGATGTCTTTTTCCTTCTTTGTTCATTTAATAGTATTGATACCACCTTGCATTCCTAGAATAAATCTCAAAGTTTATTATTCTTTTGCAGTATTATTAGATTTCTTTTACTAGTATTTTATTTAGAAAATTTCATTAATTCAGTAAATGATACTGATGTATTTTTTTTGTATATTTAATGTCAGGTTTTAATATTATATTTACACTAAACTCACACAATGAATTGTTGGAGCATTCTATAGAATGCTATGGATTGAATTTGTCGCCTCCAAAATTTATGTTGCAAGTTAACCTCCAGTGTGGCAGTATTGCTAGGTGGGGCCTTTACGAGGTGATTAGGTCCATTCACAAAGTAATGAATTAATGGGTTATCATAGAAGTAGCATAAGTGGTTTTATAAGAGGATAGAGACCAGAGCTAGCACGCTCAGCCCCCTCACCAGGTGACCAGGTGATGCCCTGCACCACCTTGGGACTCTGCTGAGAGTCCCCAGCAGCAAGAAGGCCCTCACCAGTTGCGGCCCCTTTACCCTTGAACTTCTTAGTCTGCCATGGGCATCACCTGGGAAAGTGTTACAATGCAGAATCTCAGGCCCTATTCCAGACCTACAGAATCAGAATATGCATCATTAACAAGATCTCCAGGTAAATGGCATGCACAGTAAAATTGGAAAAGCTCTGACCTGAACGAGCTGGAAGTTTAAACTGGAATTATCTTTTCTTTAATGTGTCATATAGAACTCAGCTATGAAGCCATTCAGTCATGGTAACATTTTATACTTAATCTATGCTAATTGGAATGTTTAAGTTTTCTATTTCTTGGGCTAATTTTGGCATTTTATATTTTTGCTAAGAAGTCATCTGTATCCCCTGGTTTTTACAATTCTGTTACTATGGAATTGCATGCTCTTATTATTTTAATTTCTTCCATCAAGTGAGGATGGCTGGCTCTTCATTTTATATATTTTTGCTTTGCCTCATTTTTCTCATTATCAAGCTTTACAAAAGCCTTATATATTTTCCTGATCATTTCAAAGAACCAGCTTTTACAGCCAATTAGTATCAATTCTTCAAAGTGAAGAGGAGGGGGACATTACAATGTGAACCATTGTCATGGATGAATTCAGCTTGGCTTTCCATTAACATCAAAACTACGTACGCATGCAAATCTGAACTTCCAGGGGCCAAAGTATTATGAGAATGCAGGATTAATATCAACCTTTGATTCAGAATCGCATTCTGAGTAGGGTCTACCTCCACCTAAGTGGCCTTTCTATATACCTAATCACACCCTAAATGCCATCTATTGCCTCATTAAATAATGCTTTGAGCATGTGTCTTGTTTTACTGCTGATATACCTTTTCTACCCACTATCTCATTTGAAATTTATATTTAAAATGGTCTAATAGATAATCCGTCACTAAGAGGAACACTGCCTCTAACCTGATTTTCATGTACTGAGATGAACTGGGGACCCAGGAATGCCTTGTCTCTCTAAAAGGCTGAAAGGGGCCACAGCAGAGTGTGCCTTGAGGAGAGAGCTAAGCAAGCAAGTATTCCCTCAGATAAAGCAAAAGGCATGAGTTAAAACTTCAGCCATGCCCCAATGGAGAAAACGGCAGATTTCAGATACTCACTCTAGACAGGCCAATTTTGTGAAATGCGCTAGCTCTCCTCTCCCTTCCATTAAGAAACCAACGTTTTGTTTGCCCTTTTAAAAATGTATGAAAACCTATTACTTAGATACTTTCATTTCTTACCTTTGCAAATATTCTAATAAAATAAGGATTTCAAAAGCCAGATGATGGTTAAGGTTTTGCACTCAAACTGATCCAAGTTTGGGATAATAACTGCAAAAATATAAAGTGTAGTTTATTGAATTTAGGATTTTCAGTTCAGATAGACCAGTCTTAGGTTGCTCATTATGGCGGAGTTATTACAGAGATATTGCTGAAGCCCTCCACAAAGTTAATTTTAATCTTGTGCCACAGACCAGAGATTTCCGATCTATAATAATCTATTTCATAAGCACTCACAGAAGCAAGCACTTGAATAGTCTTCCTTTTGTGGTGTATTTAGGTCTTCTTTAAGTATCTGGACTAGAAACCATCTTAACCTCATATTCCTGGCAGTACTGTGTTTAGGACATTGTTAAACTCCAATAAATAGTGCCGAGTACTGAAAAAGAAAATCATCCTGACTCCTTCCTATCTCAGAAAAGAACTGATCAGTTCACCTGCTTGATAATATTTTTCCTCTCTAATCAAAATGTTCCCCTCCTAAATCCCAGGATGGAAAATGAGTAAGACAGATAAAATGGTAAAACTAAATGAAATGACATCCATTGTATTTACAAGTTTTGAAAATAAAATACTAAACGACAGATCTTTTGACACTGAAGTCTTAAACAGGCAGAACATTAATTACAAAACAAACATAACTAAAGTAAAATCTCAGTTTTTAAGATCTTGAATTCATTATTTATGCTTTTCAAGTTTTTCTTATGGGAATGGTTTAAATTTAAATCCAAAATATACTGTAATATCTCCTCCGACCTCAAGTCCTGGAAAGATAAGATACACTGATTTTCTTCTTTTTTTTCTAGTCCTGATGTTTACACAATACTCTTTGGAAAATCTTCCTTTCAAATGCCACTCAGAAATTCACTTTTTTTTTTTTTTTTTTTCATTTAGAGCACACAACTCTATGGCTGAGTAGTTGCCATGGGCCTCAGCCCTCAGTCTGGTGGTAGAGGGGAGACAAACCAGGAACGTGAGCTTTACAAAAGAGGTTAATATAAATACCACAATGGATATTTCCTGGTTATTTTGGAAAAACTTAACTGCGAAAGGGCCTGTGAGATAGGGAAGGCTTCCTGCAGGGCGCCGCACCTAAGCAGATAGGCAGGCAGTGGATGAAATAGCTAAAATAAAGATAAGAAGAGGAAAACAGGCAGAAGGGATAGCTTGGGAAGAGACTGAGAGAAAACTAGAAAGAATGTAGGTTACAAGTAAATTCTGTTACTAGAGCAAGTGGTTTACTGATGGGATGCAGGTGAGGACCTTGTATAAGGAGTTTTGACATATCCCTTGACACATACTAATGTGCTACTTCCTAAAACAACCCTGAGTGGGTATTATTTTTCAGATGAAGGAAGAGGAATGGATTAATTTATGTCAGGTCACACATCTAGGAAATGGCAGAGCCAGGACTGGAATCCAAAACCAATGTCATATTCTTAACCTCCACACTACTTGGCAGCTACATGGAGGACAAATTTTATGGGGACAGAATTGGGAGAAAAGATCTATCTGGAATTTTACTGCAGTAGACTAGGCAAGACTTAACAAAGCCTCAATTAAAATGCTAGAGTATAAAATGGGGATCAGGTTATAGGCTCTGGACTTGAGACTCCTTGGGTTAAAATAAAAATTTTGGCTCAACAAACCTACCAGGTATGGTTGTAGAAAAGAAACTTTGGTGTGCCTCAGTTTCCCCATCTGTAAACTAGAAATAGCAACATTACCTGACATTCTGGGTTTCTTAAAGATTAAGAGAGACCATATACTTAATGTACACTTAGCCTAGTGGTCAGTAATGGGTGCTCAAAAAGTCAGCCATTATTAGAATGCTACAGATGACACAGACAGTAATGGTCTTGTTATAAGTAAATTAGCAGGCCGGATGCAGTGACTCAGGCCTGTAATCCCAGCATTTTGGGAGGCTGAGGCAGGTGGATTCCCTGAGCTCAGGGGTTCGAAACCAGCCTGGGCAACACGGTGACACCCCATCTCTACTAAAATACAAAATATTAACCTGGCATGGCAGCATATGCCTGTAATCCCAGCTACTCAGGAGGCTGAGACAGGAGAATCGCTTGAACCTGGGAGGTGGAGGTTGCAGTGAGCCAAGATCATGCCATTGTACTCCAGCATGAGCAACAGTGAGACACTGTCTCAAAAAAAAAGAGTAAATTGGCTGACTTGGGGCAAAGTGGAGAGGAGATAATGGAAAGGAGGCAGGGAAGACTAGCAGGTTTTTCACTTGCCGGGTAGTTAACAAGGTAGATGGAGAGGGCACTGACTGAAGTAGAGAAGCTGGTTCATGGGAAACAGAGATGATGTCTTTTCGTTTCAGACAGTTTAAGGTGTTAACAGGACATCCAAACATAGATGTCCAGTAAGCACAAGAATATGAAACTCAGGGAAGTGGTCGAGGGGAGTCGCTAGCAAATAGGTGGTGATAAAGTGTGTTACAACAGTGGGCTAAGGATAGCAGTCCCAAAAATACAAACATTATTTTGGGTTAATATACAAAATGCAATGAAATTCAAATGACATGAAAATACAGAAAATGAAATGTACTACTGTGAGAATGAAGAATTACTTCTGATATTTAAATACTATGTTTCTACAGTTTAGAAAAATGAGGGTACTAAAGCACATTTTGATCCAATCAGGACAAATGCCCTCTACACACTCAGATTGAGTCAAAGATTTTACAAGGGTATACTCAGAAAAGACCAAAGAAAATTTGATGTTATCTTTAACAAATAGGGCAACATTTTCAAAAAGGCCACTTTTATAACACTTTTTAAAGCATAATGAAGAAGCTTGGCTCTCAAGATTGTCCCAAGAATCATCCCCAATAAAATGCAGTACATGTAAATGATCTGATGTCAGGGTGCTGACTGGTCAGGTTTATTCTATAAGTCATTTCTCCCTAATATCTACGATTTTGTTTTCACAGAATGGTAAAAATGTTAACACAGGTCTGCCGTATCCATTCAGCAAAGTAGCAGGAAGTGACTTGACTTGTCCTGTCACTTGTGGAACAAAGCCTTCTTTAAAAACTAAATGGGCTACTAGGATTTAACAGCATCCCACCATCTAACTCTAAATATGATAGATGAAGCAAGCAGCCACCAAATACAGCAATTCTGGCACTGAGTACCTTAGGGACCTGCAAACTTCCTACTTCTGTCCTCCACTGCCATATAGAATTTCAAGGTATCACTTCGGGGTGGGAGGTGATAAGGGGTATCAGTATTTATAGGAAGGGGATGCTGCTGACATTTTTAGCAGCACAAGTTTTTTAGTGTGTGGACCTGTGTTCCCCTCACAACTCAATGTTTCACATTCCAACTCTTGCCACCAACCCCTCCTCCAACCCCCAATCCAAAGAGTGCCTCCACTATCTAGAGACACAGAATATAGAATACTTCTGTGTCCCACCGATTATCACCCATGCTAATTTCATTTCTAGAATGGTAAAAATGAAGCAAAGACTAGTATCTACTCATAAGCATAGAAAGTTTGACATTTTCTTTTTTCTGTCAACACATAGCTATTAACATCAAAGACTGGAATCCTGGATGGTCAGTTCCCTTTGGGCAGACCTAACCTAACCACTTTTGCAATTTTAAAAAAGTGTACATGAGATCATCAGGTGGACTCAGTAAAGCATATGACTGGCCCACCTCCAAACAGTAAAGACAAACGCATCAAAAAGTGGCTGTGATTCTCAAAGGACAAAGCCCACTCCCATATCCCAGGAGAAAGTGGACCTGAGTCTTGTTTCACCTGCATAATTGGAGGCAGAAGAAAATAGGATGTGAATTCTGATGTGCTCTGCATCTGGTTCCACACCATCTTACAGTGAAAAGTGCTGAGTAACTGTAAACCCAACAGGAAAAAACATTGTGTCATCACTACAGAAACAAACCCAGCAGGACCACTTCTGCATGCAGGGAATGTTAGGTCTCAGATGCTCCCTTTCTGCCTCCTGATAGAGTGGATGCAGGAGCTTTGGGGACATAACGATCCACACACGAAATGAAAGAAATGGCAGAGCACTCTCATTTTGGAAAGCTTCTCTCAGATAATATCCCATCACTGCCTATTAAGACTAAATGATTTTTAAGTATGAATTTACACTCATAAGAGACTAATAAAATTTCCTGGCTTGTCACTTAAGGAGAAAAACCAGCAGACCAGACCGGAAGATAAACCCTCAGAGCTACTAATGCCTCATTCAGGACTCTTTCCCACAGATTAGAGCTGACATTATCATACAGCTTACACAGTAGGGAGGAAACGCATAGCGAGTACTCTTACCAAGTCCGGTGAATAAGAAATACCTAGATATTACTGTTTCTGTCAATGCCATAGATACCTCCCAGGACTTAGAGATGACACGTTTATTTTACTTCATCCCAACAATGAGCTTTGCAGAATCTGTGTCCCTGACACAAAGCAGGAAGCAAATATTTGGGCAAATAGATAAAGTCAGTTACAGATTTCACAAGTATATTGTACACCAGTCTGTAATTTTTAATTAGAATTAGCTAAAAGACATTGTACCTTTCAAGTGTATGACTGAGCATAACAATGCTTAACAGTTGCTTTATTAAGTGAATGCTTGAAAGTATTCAACATTAAATTCAATTTACTTCACATTAATGTTTGCAAATACATCATCAATTCTTACATATTTCAAATCAACTTCAAGTACAGAAGGCTTGCTCTCAAATAAGTCTTCTAAGGTGACATAAAGACTGAAAGAAGCCTATGACTTGAGTCCAAGTCTCTAACCAACCACCACCATATCGTCACTGGTGAACTCATACGTGGGGACTTCAAGGTTGAGAGGAGCAGGGCCCAATCTGATCCTGCCAGATGCATCATAATGTGACCCATGGCAAGGGCAGTAATAACCACCAAAATCTCCTGCATTTGCAATGGGTACACAACCAAGATGAGTGCAAACACCTATCAGGATAACCCATTCAGGTTTCTTTACTCGATCTAGATCATGCTGTGGGTCCCTCAACTGGGACAATTCAACTGCAGCTTCCTGCTCAATTTCCTTCTGGGTTCTATGACGCACAAACAGGGGTTTGCCTCTCCATTTGAAAGCCATGTTCTTGCCTTCTGGAATATCGGATAACTTGATTTCGATTTTCGCCATGGCCAACACATCAGCAGAAGCACTCATGCTGGAAACGAACTGGGTGACGGCATTCTTGGCAGCATATGCAACACCCACAGTAGTTACTGCAGTTACCATATAGGAGAAACCTTTCCTAGCCTCGCTGCTCTCTCTGGAAGACTTCGTACTATCTAAAACTTCAGGGCGGCGGTAGTCACAGAAATCAGGCACCTTGACGTCTGTGTGAGAATAACAAACAGAGGCAGGGACTGCAAGACAAGCAGAAGGTTAAAAAACACAATTAGATGAGTATCCTGAAGGGAGTATACATCAAGAAACAGTCTTTTATGGATCCACAGGTAAAAAATCAAATTCTAAAAATGTGAAACATGGCACTCACTGGGTCTCAGAACAAGTCAAACTGGCGGTGCTAGCATATAAAATCTCAAAAATGAAATGAAGTGAACCACTACCTATCAGACTGGTATGAAATCACAAGATACTATTTGTAAATTGAGCTACTCCTGGTTGCTTGAACATTGCTGATTCAGGATTCACAACATCTCAGTGCATCGCGCTAAAAACATTAAACAGTAAAATAAACAGTAATACTTCAAAGTTTCCAAAAAGTCAACTGCCAAGACATGCTATATAAATCATGCTAAATACCTCCCATAGTCTCTGGATTAGAAGGCCCTAAAACTCATCTAGTCCACACAGTAAGTTGATGTGTGATCACCTTATTAAGGCAAATGTCCACCCCTTTCTCGGAAAAAAACTGTTAACAATTCATAAAACAATAATGACACAATAATAAACATCCTGTGAACTGTATAACTCTAGTTGCAGAAAAATTAAGGTTTCTATTTTATACTCTAGGGTATAAATAGTATTACTTTAACTTAAAACCACTAATAGGCAGAGAAAGACATCCTTATCAGAGCTCTCAAAATACAATGAAATCTGCAAAAGAACTAATTATTTTGATTTAGCGAGGGGAAAAAAGGGCAAAATTTTTATATCTGCCCCTATTCACTAAATGGCAATAGTTACTGTAAAAGCAGGGGTATTATCTTTCCTTTTCAGTGCTGTAGTTCTCTCAACTGGGGCACTTCTAGTGTAGGCCATAAAAGAGCCCAAATGAATGTTAAATAATTACTATGTAGTACTTTGGGAGCAAGTAGTTTCTCTGGTAGTTTAAAAAACAAAAACACGACACAGTTACATCCTTCTCTCCCATACTACTTTTAAATATCTGACCAAAAAACTTTTTTAACTAGTACCACCTTTAAGTATGTTTCAGGAAGCAAACCTCTTTGCAGATTGTACATTCATCTTAAGAAATTTGCCACAAAGTTTCCTTTTTAAAAAAAGGGACACTAAAACTTCCTCTTTTAGAAAACGTGTTTCCAAAATAAAGATTTCTTTTAAGATGCATTTTTATTGTAATAAACTGCAATTCTACCTTGCTCTACTAGGATATCTTCCCAATATACTGTACTTCCTTGAGTAGTCAAACATTACAATACGGAATACTTGAACTGCTTTTCACATGATTCTCAAGTCAATAACTTTACGGAAGCCAGAACTATTCACAAACAATAGTGAAACCTACCAAAATCACTCCATATGCTTTTCTGACTGACTAATGGTAACTTGAGATTCACATCCCAGAATCTGTGGAGTCAAAGTGACACTACATCCTACACTACTACTCTAACAAATAAATGCTAACCTGCCATATACACTGACATTTGGAATTAAGCATAAATTACTTGCTCCTAGCACTACCTGGGATTACAGAAAAGATGTGTTTCCTACCTAAAAGATAAAGGAATCAAAAGTTCATACCTCTACATTAAAAACAGTATCCACAATCCTTAACACTATTCAAGGAAATGTATAAGAAAATTCAATAAAATGGCTTTGCACTTCTCATTCAGAGATTTGGTGGCAAAAGTCTCTTCCCACTCTACCTAGCTGGTTACACTTTAGTAGACTACACCACCAAGAATCCTTTCAGAAATTAAATTGCCCTATTGCAAAAATCATTCTCCAAATATTTACATGAGCTGCATTAGGTCTGCCTTTTAGTAAGATGCTAGATTTAATTCTAACCTAAAGCAAAATCAAACACTTAAAGGATAAAATTTAAGGAATTTTAACAAGTTTTATTTTAAGGTGAGCTCCGATGCGCCTTGGAAATCTGCATGAAAATAGTACAACCTTCCTCACCAACTCAACAATCTTCTCCAGATCCAACCCCTCCCCTTCCATTAACCATCTTTCCATAAACCACCTAGACAGGTTATAACATGAACTTAAATTACAGGCTGAAATGATTACAGAAAAGGTTTTTGCTTCATGGTCCTACATTATTTGCCTGTTTCTAAAAAAAATTTCTTAAGTCAGGTGAGCCTCCAATTTTTTGAAGAAACTCTAGCAATATGACAAATTCCAAAGATGCTTTTCTGTTGCTATTGAAATTTTCTCCTTCCTTCCTTCTCACCTCCAGGTCCCAAGGATGGGCTAGGGTACTCTACACCCGCCATGGACAGTTTCTTCAAAACCCACTGGTGCCCCTTAAATACTCATTCACAAATACTTTGCACTAACTGTATACAAAATCCGACGTTGTGAAAGATAGAAAAATAAAGGCATTACCTTTTCTATGCCCTTAAGCCCAAGGTTGGAGGAGTTACCAATAAACACAATACAGAGTGTAAAGTGTATGTGCTATAAAGACAGACAAATCAGCAAATAAAAACTTTATTCAGCTGATCCTTAAATGAGATTGAAAAGATGGGTAAGGAAAACATGTGGACATGTAGCAACTTAGTGGAAGGACCATGGAGAAAGTGCAGAGCCCAGGGTGAGTGAAGGCAGAGTAAAAAGAAAAGTGTCGGGCAATTTGGTTAGCGCATAGGGGAAGAGTCACACACAGCTATCAATGGAGCCAGGTTGGTAACACAATGAAACACGCAGACCTAGTAAAGACTGTGACAAACTGGAGAAGACCACTTGTTCCAACTGCGGGGACGGCCACTACACAGCACGCCATGGACTTTTCCCAAGTAGAAATTAGATCCCAGTATTGCCAGCTTCCAGCATTTTAAGAGATGTCCTTAGTCTTTCCAGTTTTTCTGAAAACTACAAAGCCTGCAGGCACACTGCCCACAGGCTGCCATTTCTCTATCTCCGACACCGGGCCAAGTAAAGATGGAAGGCGAGGCAAAGAAGATAAACCGGGATCTAAGGACAGAGGGTGTGGAAAGGCCCCTGCGAAGAGCTCAGTGTCTACGACAATCCGTCTTGTCAAATCCCTGCTACCACATGTCCACACCACGGATCCTGGTGTGAGTCAGTCTACTTCATCTGTTTTCTCATCTGTGAAATGTAAAAGTCATCAATCTCTGCCCGTTCTTGAGGACTGATTATGTTGTGACACTACACTGTAACTGACCTTGTGTATGTCTTTTTTTTCTTTTTTCTTTTGGTGGGGTGGTGAAGGGGAAGGACACTGAAGGGGTCTGTAGTGGTGAGAAGACCAACTTCCCAAATATTAGTAAGTTTCCACTTCTTAAGCATGTAAGTGCCCAAACTGCTAATGGCTTTACGTAGAATTCCTCCATCTAAGCCTCACGACACCCCTACAAAATTGGTGAAGATATGAATCCATTCCACAGGAAGTACGTTTAGAAACTTGCCCAAGGTCAAACGACCTGCAAGCAACAAAACCCCTCAGAGGCGGCTGGAGCAGCGTGACTGTAGAGCTCGTGAACTCGGCCGAGGAGGAACTAGGCGGAGCCGGCGGACGCTAGTCCAGGCCGGCCCCCGAAAGACAACCCGGGCCCGGGTGTCAGGCCCAGCGTCGCGGAGGCCGCCCAGCCCGACCTGATTCAGGCTCCGCTCGTGCACCCGCGGCCGCTCCCTGCTGGGGGCCAGAGGAGCGGGCACCGAGAGACCCTCAGCCCCGCTCGCGGCCCTCGCCCCGGCTCACCATTGAGGCCCACGGAGGCGACCAAAGGCCGGCGCACGGCCTGGCCGCTCAGCGACTCCCGGCTGAGGAAGGGCCGCTTCAGGTCCAGCACAGGCGGCTCCGGGGTGGCGGGCACCGCGGCCTGCACCAAGGGCCGCAGCGCGCCCGCCACCCCGCGGGACGTGGCCGACAGGACGGGCGCGAACGGGCCCGAGCGGGCTGCGACCGACAACATGGCGACAGCTGCTCCAACCGCCAAGCCGGTCACAGGGACGACCTTCCAACCACGGCGCAGGCGCGAAGAGGCGCGGGACGCGTGGCGTCAGCGCGCCGCCGGAAAGTAAGTCCTGCGGGGCGGGGCAAACCTGGAGAGGCGCTGCGTCCGGGGACCGGGCTACAAGCCCTCGCTGGGGGCGGGGCTTGCGGCCTACCTGTCAGTCCCGGTGCCACTTGGTCTGTGTCCCGAGAGATGCCCAGAAGAAAGAGAGTGCTGAACAGGGGACCCCAGTGACGTCCGATGGGCCGACTTTACGATCCTTTAGAGTAAAAATTTCATCTAGGAAGACCTGAAGATAACAATAAACGATTATAGTTTAACTTAGGATGGTAATATATCTCAACTAGGACAAAGTCCAGCACATAGTAATAGCTATGTTTTTACTATGATGATTTTTATTATCTTCGTCTAACAGCAACAACAACAAAAAGGCCAGAGGCATCTGTGCAAAACTCGATAATGCTAATGGATTATGTTTATTAAGCATTCGCTGTGTATTTGGTTTTGTGTTTTATTATACCTGCCTTCTTTCATTTGTTATCAAGGTCTCTATGAAGTCAGAGCTATTAGTATCAGCATTTTGCCCGTGAAGAAACCGCGGTGTAGAGAGATTCTTTTCCCGGAACTGGATAGCCAGCAAAATGTGAAGCAGGGTAATCTGTCTCCTGAGTCTGGGCTCTTCAGTGACACCACTGGTTCCCCAAGTAAGATTTTAGAATTTTAGAGGATGCAGAGTTGGCTCATTCACTTTCCATCACATCGTGAGAACGTTTTTGTTTTGTTTTGTTTTGTTTTTCTCTTTCAATCCTGATTGCACCAATGAGAAAGTCTCAGTTTGGTACTAATACATCTTTAATTAAAACACACACACACACACACACACACGTACAGATGGGGTCTCACTATATTGCCTAGTCCAGTCTCAAACTCCTGGCCTCAAGGAATCCTGTCTCTGCCTCCCAAACTACTGGGATTATAGGCATGAGCCAATGCACTTGGCCTCAGTTTGATCCTAATTTATCTTTAATTCCTCTCTACACTTATCTCCCACTTTTAACAGAAAAGATCTTGAATTAGAAGCTCTTATCAGACAACTGAGTCTAGAGTGATTTCATTGTATGGTTCATAGTATTGATTTTCTTTCCATACTGGTTTTCTATTCTGTGCTATACTGAGATAAAGTTTTTCATTTATTTAGGTCAAAAATGGTTTAAATATTAAGTAAATGTTAATATAAGCAGTGCACAGAATTGGCTCTGTGCTGTGCATGGGCTCTGTGATCTGGACAAGTTCCTTCACCTCTCTGTGCCTCAGTTTCCTCACCTACCAAATGGGGGCAGTAATGATGCCATGTGTGTTGTAAAGTTACTGGGAGGAGTAAATGTACTGAAACGTGTAAAGCACCTACAAGCAGGCCCAGCACACAGGCAGCACCAAGTGAGGATTTGCTGGTGGTGTTTTTATCTGAAATGCCACCTCCTCTAAGAAGCCTTCCCTTGATCCTTGCTGACTCACCGTTATTCCTCACGCCAGGTCCAAAGTGTACTGACAGTTTTCCCCTTTGACCTTCCTATGACTCCTCTTAGGGCCTGGGCTTTTCCCAGCCTTATAGCCCAAGGGACTATATTGTACTCTCAAGACTGGGGGCTGCCTCCTCAGGGGCACCCTGGCCAGGCTCATCACACAGTTGGCTCAGTGCTCTCCCCTGGCAACAACCTTAGGATAAAAGACATTTCCAGAGAAGTTGTCACACACCATGCATGGTTTGAGTGCTTCACATGAAATAATATCACAACTGTCCTCTGAGTTGGCAAGAGTAAATGAAAAATGAATGAATGAACGAGTGAATGAATGAACGAAGGAGTCTTCACAAAACCTTCACAATGTCCACAATGTCCCAGTTGGGTGAGCAGAATAGGAATTATCTCCAGGCTTCCTGCGTTCAATTTTAGTTTCACCACTCAGTAGCTGTGCCCTAGGGCAAGTTATTTAATCTCTGTGTGTACCTCTCAGTCTTTCTCTTGTAAAACAGAGATAATAACAGGGTCTACCCTAGAGAGTTATTTTAAGGATGAAATGAATTAATATATGTAAAATGCCTAGGACTGTGCCTGGCACACAGTATGTAAATATCCATAATAATAATAACTTCCTATTTTCTAGATGAAGAAACTAAGACTCAGAGAAGACAAATGACCTGCCCAAAGACACATTGATAAGAACCCATCTGGTAGTGGTTCTAGTCCAGTATTGCAGCAGAGAGAAGGGTAACCGTATAGCAGAACGTCTGTCCTCTCGTGGAAGAAGGAGGCCAATGTCCAGGAGTGGCAGGCATACTGGAACTTGGACTTCTGTAGGCCAACCTGGGTTCCACTTGGTAGATGAGGGTCTTGCTATGTTGCCCAGGCTGGTCTCAAACTCCTGGCCTCAAGCAACCCTCCTACCTTAGCCTCCAGAGTAGCTGGGACTACAGGTGCACACCACTGCAACCCCTCAGTGGTTGTTATTTAACTGAAGAGGGTTTTAGCTTTCATGTATCAGCTAACTCTGGAGCCAGACAGCCTGACTTTCATGCCAGCTCTGCCCCTTACTACCTGTGTGATGTCGGGCAACGTTACTGAGTGTCAGATGTCTTATTTGTAAAAAACAGGGATAAAAATGAGATTGCTGTGCAAATTAAAAGAAAGAATTCATGTGAAATATTTAGCACACTGGCATACAACGAGAGCTTAATAAACATTGTTAGTTTTGTAAACTGAGGGGAAAAAATAGCCACAGGCCTAGGAACAGAAATGCTTGGTAAGCTTCTCAGTTCCCTGGAAGTCTGACAAGCAATGCGTATGTATGAACAAGGCAGAAGGAAGCATGACGCCAAGCCTTCCTTTTAACAAATACTGTTTAAATCAGAGGTCAGAAGTCATGGACTGGAGATCCACTCTCTCCCCACTCATTTCTGCCCAGAGACACCTGGTGATCTGGCATACACAGTGCTATGAACCTCAGAATTATTTGCTAGCATTTACAAATTGTGAGTATTCCCACATACAAACTGTGGTAGACGGAATAATGCCTCCCCACAAAAATGTCTGCAGCCTAATCCCTGGAACCTGGGAATATGTTACTTTACATGGCAAAGGAATGTTGTAACTGTGATTGGCGATTGAAATAGGGAGAGTGTATTAGTCCTTGTCATGCAGCTATGAAGAAATACCTGAGACTGGGTAATTTACAAAGAAAAGAGGTTTAATTGACTCACAGCTCAGCACGGCAGGTTGGGGGTGCCCTCAGGAAATTTACAATCATGGCCGGAGGGACCTCTTCACAAGGTGGCAGGAGAGAGAATAAGAACCCAGCGAAGGGGGAAGCCCCTTATAAAACTATCAGATCTCATGATAACTCAACTATCATGAGAACAACATGGGGGAAACCACCCCCATGATCCATCACCTCCACCTGGTCCCGCCTTGGTTACAATTCAAGGGGATTGTAACAATTCAAGGTGAGATCTGGGTGGGGACACAGAGCCAAACCATATCAGAGAGTCTTCCTGCACTGTCCGGGTGGGTGCAGCGTGTTCATAGGGTCTTAGAGGAGGGAAGCAAGAGGCGAGAGGACAGAAATGCCACACTGCTGGCTTTGAGGGTGGAGCCAGAGGAGGGGCCTGCAGGCAGAGGTGGAGCTGGAAATGGAAAGGAAACAGTCTCCCTTAGAGTCTCTAGAAGAAGTGCAGCCCTACAGACCCATGTTAGGCTTCAGACCTCCAGAATTGTAAAATAATAAAATTGCATTATTTTAAGCCACTCGAGGCCCGTGTCCTCAACATAGAGAAAGACGGTGGAGTGCTGTCAGCCAGGGTAGGTACCTGCTTGGTGGTCTAGGTCCTTTGCCACTGCGTCCATTCAGTTCCGTTACCTGCCCATCTGCTGAGGCCTCGAGTTTGGGACCTCAGGTTTATATGATTCCTTGCACAAGCATGATCAATTGATTCCGGAGAGTAACAGAGCAGAATACCGATACGCAGGGGAATCTCCTAGTGTAAATTGTAGTAGTCTAGATACTTCCTGTTCCCTACAGTCTTTTTTTTTTTTTTTTTTTTTTATTGAGACGAAGTTTTGCTCTGTTGCCCAGGCTGGAGTGCAGTGGTGTGATCTCGGCTCACTGCAACCTCTGCCTCCTGGGTTCAAGCAATTTTGCCTCAGCCTCCCAAGTAGCTGGGATCACAGGCACGTTCCACCACGCCCAGCTAATTTTTGTATTTTTAGTACAGATGGGGTTTTGCCATGTTGGCCAGGCTGGTCTCAAACTCTTGACCTCACATGATCCGCCCACTACAGCTTCCCACAGTGCTGGGATTACAGGTGCGAACCACCGTGCCCAGCCCTCTTCCCTAGTCTTGATGTGTTCATCTGGGCAATGTGTGTAGGGGGTGCGGATAGGGAGGGGAGCTCTAAGGCGAATGTGCTAGGATTCTGCATTTGTCATCCTCAAAACAAATTTGTCACTGGATAATTCTGCCTGTGATCCTGCATAATGTGCAAAGCCAGCAAGATGCCTTTGCCTCGTCCCCAGGGAACATGCCTCCCAGCCACTTGCCCACACAGAAAGGCAGCCACCTCCCTGCTGAAGGGATCCCACGCCTGTCTCCTGTTTCCACACAATTACCCCGGGAAATGCCTGGCTTCCCATTTCCAGTTGCAGCCATCGTGACAGTTTCAGCCTCTCCCCTCAGCCCACGTCCCTCGCTTGAGCAGCGAGATGTGAAGATGGACAGCCGCTTGAGAACTGCACAGACTGTCCTTAATCTAAGTCATTTAAAAGGCATTTGTGTTCCATAAAACCCGTTTCCGTAATTCTGTGCCCCTACTTCTTCGAAAGATGGTAACCCTAGGGAGGAGAAGAAATTAGCCAGGGAGGAGAAGTTCAGATGTGCTAATATTTTAATCGCTCATTCTTTCATCACATTAGTTACATTCATTAAGTATGATTAATTTCAGGCTTTGTTGAAAACCCTATCAGTTTCCCTATCAGCCACACATCCATCTCTTGCCAAGCAGGCTGCTGCAGTAGCACTAAAAGTCCCCCAATGTTTTTTACACCAGGATTGTATTATGTGCCCCCTGAAAATTTGTGGAATTAATTGAACTCATTTGTTTCAAGTACTTTGCAAGAGCCTGAGCTCTTGAGTCAGGCGGCCTAAGTGTGATCCCAAGTCCTCCAATTGCTGGAGTCACTTGGGCAAGTGGCTGATGCCCTCTGAGCCCTGGTGTCCTCATCTGAGGATGGAGATAAGAATACCTATCTCAAAGGTTGGTTGTGAAGATGAAAGAAGGCTTTCAGATTGCTAAGTTAGTTGGTTGTGATTGTAATTAAGGGCCCTTGGAGATGGATTATTCATCCATTCAGAAGATTTGTGTACAGTGACTATATGCAACGCTGTGTGTCCACTACTGATGAGAGAGACAGCTGCGAACACAGCAGTCAAATGTGTGTGGCCCCCAGAACCTTATATTTTACTTGCAGAAACTAGACAACCACCAAATGTGTAATATACAAGATGGTGGTACGTTCTATGGAGGAAAGAAAGGACGAGGGGCAGGGAGTTCTGGGCTCGTGGGACAGTGTGCTATGGCTCAGAGGGAACTCAGAGATAACCTAATTCAGGCCCTGACTTGGAGGGCTCATGCTTTGCACACTGTGCTAAGAATTTGGACTTTCTGCAAGAATAAGAACAACGAGAGCCAACAAGGGGGAGGTAGAGCAAGGATGGTGCCGTCCGGCTGCTCACCTGCTGACTGGAACTCCCGGAGGACTCTGTGAGGATACGGGTAGAAGGTGTGTAAGCGTGTGACTGCACAGAAGCCCTTGGCATGTAATCCACTCCGTGTTCCAAATTGCCATCCTTTCTGTGTGCTGTTAGGGACTTCCCCCAGCTCTCCCTGAAGAGTGAGGAGTACTCTGAGAGAGACAGGTCTAGGATGAATTGTTTTGATGGAGAATTGAACATTTTTTGGAGGGAAGGAAGATTGCGGGGGGTAGGGGATAAGTTGAAGGGATATGGCTCTGAAAGTCCTTGGACACTTTGTAGAGGACAGAGAAGGTGGTAATGTCAGTTTCTGCTCCCCTCCCACCTCCGCCTCTGTCCTTCTCAGTGGTCCCGCAGCTCCCCAGCATCTCCTCCCCCCACCTCGGCCTCTGTCCTTCTCAGTGGTCCCATGGCTCCCTACCTTCAGTCGTCTTGTTCTCAAGCCTGAAGTGCTGGATCCACTCAGCTGCGACCCAGCTCAACACCTCTGTGGAAGTTTTGCCCATCACTCAGGAGAAGCTGAGATCCAGAGACTGATGCCCACGTTGTGTCTTTGCAGAGGGAAGCCCGCCAGAGCCCTCTTCTCCCTGGGGAGGAACTGGCTCCCTGAGTCTCAAAGACAACCCCAGACAGCCCTGGGGACCTTGAATGTGAGCAAGGGGAGCAGGAAGGAGGCTCCAGCCCACCTAGAGTCCCTGCAGGGTCTGCACAAGCAATTACAGGTCCTCATTTCCCTCTCCTAATGATGCCCCAAAACATTAAGGGAAGTTAAATCAAATCACCAGGTGTCCAGCATGAACAGTTGAAATAATAAATTCACAAAGAAAATAAGACATTTTATTTGTGCTGTATCAAAATTGGTAGATGCAGGAAAGCAAATTGTGATGTGCTTGGGATTTAATTTGTGTTTCAAGGTACTAATGAAGGCAGCACCCATTTACCCAAAGGCCTTTTCATCCCTGCATCTTGAGAGCACTTTTCTAAGCATGCTGGGAATAAATTGAGTTGCAAAACCTCCATGAAAAAGATTATAGTTAAAACATAAGTCTGAGGAACCACTTGAGTTTATCCATTTACCTGCTTTTAAGTACACACACCTATTTTTTTACGATTATTTTTCACCAAAGAAGGAACTTTGTGTGATGTATACAACCAGGTAATGGCAAACCTCCAGCATCTTTAAAATAAAACTCAAGTTGGGCTGGGCAGGATATCACATGCCTGTAATTCCAGCACTTTGGGAGACCACGGCTGGTGGATCACCTGAGGTCAGGATCTCAAGACTAGCCTGACCAACATGGTGAAACCTTGTCTCTACTAAAAATACAAACAATTAGCTGGGCATGGTGGCAGGCGCCTGTAATCCCAGCTACTTGGGAGGCTGAGGCAGGAGAATCACTTGAACCCAGGAGGTGGAGGTTTCAATGAGCCAAGATCGCGCCATTGCACTCCAGCCTGGGCAGCGAGAGCAAAACTCTGTCTCAAAAAAGTAAAATAAAATAAAAATAAAACACAAGCTGAACTAAACCAGCCTTCTGAGTCAATGTGACTGTAATTAAACCGGATATTCCATAATGAAGTTTGCTGATTAATAAATTATTTGATTACCAGGTAAGTATACCTGCAATCAATACAACTGCCGAAAGCTCTGAATTAGAAATGGTGCAATAAAATATAACTGAAAGGTGTTAGGAAATGGTAGTTTTAATTACAGAGAATGATTAATTGATCATTCAGATAGTATTGATCTACAACTTATTTAATTCTTTGCAATTTAATTTGTCAGATTTGAATCCAAATAACTGATGATTTGTTCCATGAATGCCAGAGCTGGAAGGGATGGGGATGGCAGAAGAGACAAGACTGGATCATGGACCTGGTGGTTCTGTGCAGAGGCCAAAGCTACTCTCCTTTCCACCTGGCCCTGTGCTGGGCCTAACCTGGAGCCCCCTCCATCCTCTGCCTCATTCATCTCTGGTTCAAGGTCCGGCGCAAACTCCACATCCTCCAGGAAGCCCTGGTGGACTTGGGCAGACCTAGAGACACGTCTAACCTCCTGGCAAGATGGGGGTTACAGGAGTGTGTATAAAGGGGAAGGCAAGAATGTGCCCTTGGTGGAACAGTGAAAAGAAGGTCTCATGTGACAAGTGTTTTGCTCCTAACCCACCCCCTGTGGTGACATCTTCTAGGTTAACTGCTCTTGCTGATCTCTGCACATAAACCAAGCTAACTGTGGGAGGACTTTTGTTTCTAGTTTAAAGCAAGGAGGACTACAGTTCCTTCTGAACGCTCACCCCCAAGGAGATAAGGAGGGCATCCCATGAGCAACACTGTGTGTTAAAGATGCACATGAGCACTAGGACTCGACCAAGGACAAACACGTCTCCAGGCCCATCAGACCTTCGCTGCTGCCCAGATGTCTGTTGTCATCGGTCACATCCTAACCTCAACCCCCTCCCCTCCTCCCACGTAAAAGGAGGCTGAAATTCATAGTAACTTCAGACAGTTCTTTAGGACACTGGCCCACCACCTTCTCAGTTGCTGGCTTTCCAAAACAAAGCCCCCTCCCTTGACCCAACTCCTTGTCTCTTGACCTACTGGCTGTCATGCAGTGCATGGTACTGGCTTGAACTCGGTTATGTTGGCACGGCCTCTGGCAGTGTTCAGTGTGTGTGGATGAGTATTTTACAGCTACTGTTCTATTTCTAATCCTCTTCCTGTGGACGGCTGTGGGATGTGCTGTGGATGCCCTCTCTTAGGCTGGAATAAACCGCCCTACCTTCTCTGCCTTGTCTCCACCAAATAAACTCCTTAAGGCAGGGATAGAGTCTTGCACTCCACAAAGAAGTATTGCTGCATCCTCAGCTGTGTAAGAGTGACTGGGTTCCTTCTATTCCACCTCTAATGGAACTTTAGGCACGCAGAGAGAGACAGCAAATTTGTGCTGGCTGAAGGGGTCAGCAAATGCATATGAGGCCTCTTGTGCTCCGGAGAGAGAATGGAGTGCAGTCAGTGAGACCCTGATGGGAGATGGAACCAAAAGCCTGGGCAGAAGGGATCGTGGAGGTGCCTGGGGTCAGGAGGGATGGGAAGGGTGAGGAACACAAGAGATCACCTGGAGGTATGAGCGGAGAAGGCAGGCACTGGGGGACAGTGCTGCTGATCCAGGTGGGGCAACATCCTAGGACCCGAGTGCTGGGCAGGTGCATCCGTGGAGGGAAGCTTCTCTCCTCTCTTGGCTCCTGCTGAGAGAGGCATTCATTCCCCTGGCTTGCCCTGCAAGAGACAGGGGCTCTAGGTAGATCTCTGTTATCTAGGGAATGGAATGTGAATATCCAAAGGTTCTAGAGGTCAAGTCTTAGGTTCCCTCTCCGCTCAGATCCCAGTTGGTGCACTGTAGCCCAACCCCCTTTTCTTGTAGATTTGCTACATGGAGAGGAAAATACCTTGCCAGACACCAACAGTCCCTTCTCAGCACTTTTGTGCAAAGGCAACTCAGACCCTAAGAGAATGGGGTCTAATTTGCCGGTGCCACTGGAAGGCAGAGGTCACGGGAGCCCTGGACTTCGGACAAGGTAGAGGGATCCTGGAGACAGCATATCTGGCCCTAGAGCCCTGCTCACCCCGGGAGTGAGGGCAGCTCTCCTACTCTCCCATGAGGCCTGCCCGAGGAACCCCATGTCCTCTATGTGTGGGATTCTGCAGTTTGTACTCACAACCCAGAGCCTTTTACCCAACCACCCTGGTTGTAGGAATGTGTTCAAAATAAGCATCAGACAAGTACATGAAGATGAATGTGCAAAGACGTTCATAGCAGGATTGTTTATAATCATGAAAAATGATCTGCAGATTTCCTGTCCACTATGCAGGATGAGTTAGACGGGGATGCATCCATAAAATCACTTTGCCCTCTTTTAAAATTATATCATAGATCTGTGTTTAATGACATAGTAAATGGTACTCAATGCAGTAAGTGAAAAAAGCAGCTTATACATCAGGGTGTATATGATTAAGTTTTTGTTAAATGGATGCATGTATGCAGGTCAGTAACTGTCTGTGTTTGCAAACAAAAAAGTCTAGCAAGATGTGCATCAAATATTAACAATCATTATCTTTGGATAGTGGATTTATTAACATCTATTTTTGACTTTGCCCTTTGTTTTCCTATGTTATCTTTTTTACACTGAGTTTATATTATTATTTTTACAATTAAAATGTCAATCCATCAATCTACCTCCATTTGGGAGGTAGTAAAAAGCAAATCTCACCTGCATCCATTTCAACTACACAAGGAAGACAGGACAGGGAGGAATAGCACTAAGTATGAGTGCCTGTGATTCAGAGAGGGAAGTGACTTGGAATTCTAGGCCAGCTCCTCCACCTTCCCCATCTCTAACTCTTCCATTCTCTCATACTTGCTCCTGGTACCCCAGCACTCCTGGGTGCCTCCTGTCTTCCCAGCATGCACAATTCAACTGAGCTTATTATTAGTACCCACTTTACCCCTGATCTTTCCGCCCTTCACACCTCTTGTCACTCCCAGTCACTCCATGGATTTTTTTTTTTTTTTTATTGACTTCATCACCATCTGAATCAACAGTGTTTGTTTATTTGCCTGTTCACTTACAGTTGGCCTTGTTTACTACTGTGGGAAGCTAATGGTGTCTGCTGTAGCCAAATCAGCACATTTATTTATCTATTTATTCAGAGACTGAGTCTCACTCTGTCACCCAGGCTGAACTGCAGTGGCATGATCTTGGCTCACTGCAACTTCCGCCTCCCACGTTCAAGTGATTCTCGTGCCTCGGCCTTCCAAATAGGTGGGACTGCAGATGTGAGCCATCCTGCCCGGCTAATTTTTGTATTTTTAGTAAAGACGGGCTTTCGCAGTGTTGGCCAGGTTGGTCTCGAACTCCTGACCTCACGTGATCCACCCGCCTCGGCCTCCCAAAGTGTTGGGATTACACACATGAGCCACTGAGCCCAGCCTATTTATTATTTATTTTTTTTGAGACCGGGTCTTGCTCTGTCTCCCAGGCCAGAGTGCAATGGTGCAATCATAGGTCACTGCAGCCTTGAACTCCTGGGCTCAAGCACTCGTCCTGTCTCTGCCTCCCAAATAGCTGGGACTACAGGTGTGTACCACCACACCTGGCTGTAATCAGCACCTTTAAAGAACCTAAAGATGGACTCCTGCCCATCCCGCCCCATGAAATCTACATCTGAATATTAGAGAAACTCCAAGGGAGTTCTCAGTTTTCCCATATCTTCTCTGCTCACACCTGTGTCCCCACAGCAGCACACACCTTGTCGCCTGTATGTGCTCAGTAAATAAGTAACGATTGAATTGATAGATAAGTGGATGCATGTCTCCTGAGTCTTGGGGAAGGAAAGAGAAGACAGAAAAGGCTATATTCGAGAGGAAAGTTTTTAGGCCACTGGGCAGGTACAAACAAGGCCGGGTGTGGTGGCTCACACCTGTAATCCCAGTACTTTGATAGGCTGAGGTGGACAGATCACCTGAGGTCAGGAGTTTAAGACCAGCCTGGCCAACATGGTGAAACCCCATCTCTATCAGAAATACAAAAATTAGGTGTGGTGGCACGTGCCTGTAGTCCCAGCTACTCGGGAGACTGAGGCAGGAGAATCACTTGAACCCGGGAGGCAGAAGTTGCAGTGAGCCGAGATCGCACCACTGAACTCCAGCCTGGGTGACAGAGCAAGACTCTGTTTCAAAAGAAAGCAACAACAACAAAAAACAAGAGCAGGTGAGTATCAATGAGAAGAAACCCCCATCCCCAGCAGTTGGTGAGCTGGGAATCACGCCAACAAGGACACTCGGAACAGCCAGGTCAGAGAGCAGAGGCCCCTGGTGATGGCCTGGCCCGCCCAGACAGTGAATGAATGACATTTTCTAAACCTGGTGAGATGATAACATTTTAACCTGCTAAGTAAAGCTATTTTTAAACTTGGAGGGGCAAAAAATAATCTTTCCCGAGGTGAAACCGTAACAGTCACTTAGAGCACAATGGATCTTTATTTTTTATGACCAAGTTATAAATTGTTGAAAATAAGAGTTTCAAATGGAAATGTTGACATAATAATCTTATCTCTAGCAGCATGAATAACCAACCATAACCGTTATTATTCTGTCTCCTATGAACGTTGGCTTTTTTGAAAGTTCAACTTGCTCAATATGTTTGCCTTTTACCATGAGTTAAGAGGTAATTTGCATGAACACAAATAAAGAAGTATCAATTCAGTGGCATTATGAATTAATTAGCTGCAGCCCACCATCATGAATTGGGAAATGCAATCGCACTTTCCATCTCTTTTCTTTATAGCCCACTCTTGCTACGTTACACCTTTTCAGATATTAAGTACCGACCATGGTTGCTTCTTAAAAAGGTTAATTATCCAAGACAGGTTTATGGTACCTTATCTAAAGGCCACATATTCTACTTCTTTGGCATCTTGGATTTACGTAATTACAATCAGTGGAAAGTTAATCAGTCAGATTTCCTTTCCCACCACTCCCCAGCAGGCACTTTTCTCCTCTTGAGATCTACCAGTACTGGGGGTCTCCACCAGCTGGTCTTTGTTTCTTACTCCCGCAAAGCAACATCAACAGCTTGCAACAGCCAAGTTTCCTTGCCTTAAATGTGAGGCACATGGAATGACCACATGAGCAAGGCAGGCTGAATCCAGCCAAAGCCTGCAGCACCCGGAGCAGAGCTCACCAGTGGAGGCTGTGGGCAAAATCAGGCCCAGAGTCATGGTTTCTTTGGCCTATAAAGTGTTAAAAAATGGGATTGTGTGCCTATAATCCTAGCTACTCAGGAGGCTGAGACAGGAGGATCACTTGAGGCCAGGCGTCTGGCTATGTTGCCCAGTCTGGTCAACATAGCCAGACTCCATCTCCACAAAACAAAATTTTTCAAAAAATTAGCCAGGCGTGGTGGTGTGGATCTGTAATCCCACCTACTTGGGAGGCTGAGGCAGGAGAATCAGTTGAGCCTGGGAGATCAAGGCTGCAGTGAGCTATAATTGTACCACTGCACGCCAGCCTGGGTGACAGAGCAAGACTCTGTCTCAAAAAAAAGGAATTGTCAACCAGTATTTGAAAATTTGGAGGTTACACACACACACACACGCACGCACGCACACACCACACAGACAATCACACTGTCAGACCATATCAGCCACGCTCCCAGGCGGCAACCATGAGGAGCGGTGTGGAGGCCCTAGTTCAGACAGGGCCTGAGTTCTGCAGCTTCCCCGCAGTTGTTCCCAGCTCCCGTTGTCTTCCAAAACCTGAAGCTGAGTGCTGGTTGTGATTTATCCCCCAATATTGGGTGTGTTGAAAACTGTATGGTACCTGCCTGGCCCTTGTAACTGGAGGAGACATTTGCACCCGGGGTAGGGAGGGACAGGGAGGGAGAGGAGGGCAAGACACCACATGGGACATGGGAAGAGAAGGCAGGCCCCAGGGTTGGCGCCCCGGATCCAGGTAGATTGAGCATGCCTGGCACCTAAGTGCTGGGCAGATGCATCTGTGAAGGGAAACTTTGCTCCAGCCTTGGCTACTACAGGGAGAGAGACAGGAGGAGGCCCCCCTGGGAGGCGCTCCAGGGGACCAGGGTGCAAATCCAAGCTCTGCAAAGCCAAGAAGGCAGGCTTCCAGCACTCTATTCAACCACCCGCAGACAGTGTGCAAGGTGAGCAAGACAGAAGGCAGGACTGCAGGAAGTAAGCAAGGAGGTGATACAGCCAGCGCCTGGATCTGGGAGTGAGAGCTGCTCATGTGCATGATCAGTGAGGGCCTCTCTGTGACAACAGCAGGGGAGCAGAGACCAGAACAAGGTAGCCCAGGAAGAGCTGGGGTAGATGTTCAAAGGCCCTCATATGGGCGTAAAGGCGGTACCTCCTAGGGTCTGTGGAGACGCTGGGGTGATGGGTGTTAGTGAGCTAGCCTGAGGTGAGAGAGGAAAGCCTGCAACAGCGTGATCAGCTAGTGTTTTTCTCTTTCTCTTTCTCTTTCTCTTTTCTTTTTTTTTTAGAGACAGGTTCTCGCTGTATTGTCCAGGCTAGAGTGCAGTGGCTGTTCACAGGCGCCATCCCACCACTGATCAGCATGGGAATTTTCACCTTCTCTGTTTCCAGCCTGGTCAGGTTCATCCCTCCTTAGGCAACCTGAGGGTTCTGCACTCCTGAGAGGTCACTACATAGGGGCTAAACTTAGGACAGACACCCGACTGGCACAGCGCATTACGGCCCCGAACTTCTGGACTCAAGCCATCCTCCCACCTTGCCTCCCGAGTAGCTGGGACTACAGCATGCACCACTGCACCCAGCAAGGGCAATTTTTTTGAACTGTGAGTGAGGACCCATTATTAGATCATAAGATCTATTCATCAGATCTTAACCAGTATTTAAAAAATAAAATAAAATAAATACATCTTAAAACAGCATAGGATAGTGGAGAAAATACAAATGCATTGCCCGTAGGAAGGGTGAGCTTGCTTTGTGAGCCTTTGTTTCAGTTTTACGTATGCACATGCACACACACTGGGTCTGGACTTCGAGTGTCAGGCTGCAGATGCCTTTACGTTGCTGAGGCCCCCAGCTGCCCACTTGAAGGAAATCAGATAAGTGAAACTGATGCAATGTGATCCTTTAAAAGTCAGGCAGAACAGTCAGGAGGCCCTGAGCTGAACGTTGCTAGCAGCAAGGTCACAACTACCAGAACAGCCAAGGCCACTCCTGCTCGGCACAGAGAAGGCAGCCAAACAGATTTCTTGGAGCAGCTGCCAACAGAGTCTGCCCAGTGTGAGGGAGAAAGAGCCCTACATGTGGAGCACCTGCCAGGTGCCAGGCACTGCACATCCGACCTCTGGGTGAGCTGTGCTCCACGTGCCAAGTCCATGTCGGTGTTGCCGTAAGAGATGCTCCCAGCCCAGCAGGCAGTGCATGCCCGCACCCCCCCACCCACCCCCATGAACTGAGTGTTTCTGGTCCTTACAACAGCCCTGCAAGGCAGATCTTATGATCTTAGTGTCAGGGGTGAAAAAATCAGGCACAGTGTTCAGTGATTAGCTGAAGGGGCAGAGCCAGAATTCAAACCCAAGTGAGCCTGACACCACAGCCTAGGTTTTCTCTTCCATGACACGGCTCTCACAACACTGAGAGTTAGAGGAGGCACAGGTCCTCTCCTGGGGCTTCCGGAAGAATACTGCCTACAAGAAATAACAATTATAGGAAAAATGAGGGGTGAGGGATACTACGGACACAGCTCTGCATTGGCTGGGAGAGGGACAGATCAAAAGCCTTCTAGCAAATATCAACTCCGTGAGGACAGGCACCATGTCTGCCCTGCCTTCCACTGAAATCCCCAGGTTTCAATATAGCATGTAGAACACGGTAGCTCAGTAAGTATCTGGTGGATGGGTAGATGGATAGATGGATGGATAAATGGATAGATGAATGGATGGATGAATGAATAGATGGGATAGGTGAGTGTATACATGGACGGATGGATGAATTGATCGATGTATGAATAGGTGAATGGATACATGGATGGATGAATTGATGGATGCATGGGTGTATGGTGAGTGGATAGATGGATGGACGGATAATGGGTGGATGAGTGGATTGATAGGTGAATAGATATGTGCATGGATGGATGGATGGATGGATGGATAGATGGATGAATTGATTGATGGATGGATAGGTGAATGGATACATGGATGTATGAATTGACGGATGCATGGGTGTATGGTAGATGGATGGATAATGGCCAACTGGGTAGAGAGATGAATGGATGGATACATACATGGATGGATGGATGGATGGATGGATGCATGGAAAGAGATCTTTGTTGTTGGTCTACACCTTTCAATGGCTCATTTGTTAGCAGGCCACATCCTCATTATTGGCCTCAATTCTGCACCTGTAATCTGAGGGCCTGAGTCAGACTGTATTCAGGGAGCTTCCACGGGTGCCATCAGAGGTCTCCAGGGCAATCCTACTAGACTGGCTCCTCCCTCCATTCCTGCCCCTATCCCTAGAAAAGCATAGAATGCCAAGGCTGCCCAGTTGTGCACTTGAGACAGCCCAGCTGGACATCTCTAAGAATGTATGTAGATTATGAATGTGACTGACCCCACCCTGGGTAGTGCTGCAGCTTTGAACTAACACTTAAAAAACAAAAAACAGAGCACACACACACATGCAAACACACATATTCTGGAGTGAGCTTGGCAAACTGCTTCTGAGCCATTCCTGTGTGGGTAGAGAGCACAGTAATTAAGCGGACTGGCCCTGGAGCCAGATTTCCTGGGCTCATCTCCTTCATGGCAGTGAGACCAGGCACTGAATTCTCTGAGGTTTCACTTATCCTCTGTTAAATGGGATAGCACCTGCCGCTCCAGGTCACTGTGCGGGTCAGACGCTCCCCTTAGTGGGGACATCGCTGGAGCTTTATGCCCTAACTGGGATTCCAGACTTTCCACATCACTGGGGTTTACCCACAGGTCGGTAAACGCTGTGGCAGTGGCAGGGCTTCTCGAGTCCAACTTCAGCACCCCACCCCACCCCCACCAGAAACAGGTGGGATGTCCTTGTCTTGGGTTTACAGCTGGAGCTTTGTGAAGGGGCTGGTGTATCACATGAGGTAATGATCTGGGACTGGAAGGACTCCCAGGACAGACATGAGTGTCACTCCTGCTGGGTGGCCAAGGGGCACGGTGCTGGACACTGACAACATGAAGTACTCACCTCTATGCAATGCTGACTCTCAAACCCAAGCAAATAGAGTCTGCGGGTGTGAGTGGGGCATAGGGCCAGGTGGCCTGTTGAAGAATTCACTGCCTTGCCATCCCTGAACACATACACGTGGTTTCTCCCAGACCTTCGACAGGCCATAGCCCCTGGCTTTCCCCAGTACGTTTCCTCCTTATATCGTTTTCCCAGGAGCCTAACACCTCACTCCCACCTAACTCTTCTTCCTCCCTGCTTTCCTGAGAGATATTTTAGCCATTTCTACTACCACCATTGCCTCAAACACTGTTCTCTTCCTTTCACAGGGAACCTTGCCTTATTTTCTTAGCAGCCTAAATTATTATCAATGGAAAAAAAAATGCTTGCTAGAAGGCAAGGCTGGCTTACTTATTATACCCTACTGAAAAATGGGAGAACAATCACTCAGTCCAACAAAGGAAGGGAGACAATGACACTTGCATGGCACTCACTAGATAGGCTCCATACCATATTTTCTTTTTACTTTTTTGAGACAGCCTGTCACCCAGGCTGGAGCACAGTGGTGCAATCTTGGCTCACTGCAACCTCCATCTCAAGACTCAAGTGATCCTCCCACCTCAGCCTCCTGAGAAGCTGGGACCATAGGCATGTGCCACCACGCCTGGCTAATTTCTTGCATTTTTTGTAGAGATGGGGTATTGCCATGTTTCCCAAGCTGGTCTTGAACTCCTGGGCTCAAGCAATCATCCTCCTTGGCCTCATAACGTGCTGAGATTACAGGCATGAGCCACTGTGCTCAGCCTAGCATATTTTAAGTGAAAGAAAATATTAGTAAACTTGAAGACAGTGCAATAGAAATTAACTCAGTCTTAGGTAAATACACAAGAAAGGTTTAAAAGATAAAAAGACTGCCGGGCGCGGTGGCTCAAGCCTGTAATCCCAGCACTTTGGGAGGCCGAGACGGGTGGATCACAAGGTCAAGAGATCGAGACCATCCTGGCTAACACGATGAAACCCCGTCTCTACTAAAAATACAAAAACCTAGCCGGGCAAGGTGGCGGGCGCCTGTAGTCCCAGCTACTCGGGAGGCTGAGGCAGGAGAATGGCGTAAACCCGGGAGGTGGAGCTTGCAGTGAGCTGAGATCCGGCCACTGCGCTCCAGCTCGGGCGACAGAGCAATATTCTGTCTCAAAAAAAAAAAAAAGATAAAAAGACTTTCAGAGATGTGTGAGACAGTAGTATGTGATCTGAAATGCATGTCATTAGAATCCCAGAATGAGAGGAGCAACAGAACAGGAAAGAAAAAAATATTTAGAGAAAGAATAGCCTCAAAAGTTCCGATATCTGTTGAAAAAATTAGCTTGCAGACCCAAGAACTCAATAAACCCCAAGTACAATAAAACTAAAGAAAATTCTACTGGATATATAATACTCAAAGCTCTGAAAGCCAAAGAAAGAAAAATTTTAAAACATTCAGCAAAAGTGACTCCAGAAGAAAACCAGCAAGAATAATGACTGAGTTCTTATCATGAGCTTTGGATGCCAAAAGAAACAGAAACAATATAATTCAAGTATTGTAGGTTGGAAAAGAACAGTCAACCAACAATACTATATTAGGATAAAATATACCTGAAAAATGAAGGTTTGAGACACTTTTAGAAAACAAATACTGTGATAATTTGCTACCACCACCAGACCTGCACTACAAAAAAAGTAAAGGAAGTCCTTTAAGCTGAAGAAATAAAGAGCTCTGAAAATAGTAGATATGTACATAAGTACAAAGGACCATTTGTTTAATTTTCTTCTTTTAAAAACTATGATTGTTTAAAGCAAAAATTGTAATACTGCACAAATGAATTTATAGCATATATATAATATATATACACACACATATATGTCATGAAAATAACACTAATAATAGGGTGGCAAATGGAAGCACAGTATTTCAAGTTTCCTATATTTTAAGTAAAGTAACTTGATATTAACCATAAGTAGAATGGGTCAACTTAAAGGTAGCTATTGCAATCCCTTTAGGAACCACTAAAAACATAATGCAAATATATGTATTTTGGAGATAGGGTCTCACTCTGTTGCCCAGGCTACAGTTGTGTGCCACCATGCCTGGAGTTTTTTTGTTTTGTTTTGTTTTGTTTTTTTGGTACAGGTGAGGCCTTGCTATGCTACCAGGCTGGTCTAAAGCAATCCTTCTGCTTCCACCTCCCAAAATACTGGGATTACAGGTATGAACCACATGCCTGGCCCTGCAAAAATATATAGATAGAAAGCAATAGGGAATTTAGATGAAATACTAAAATATTTTAACAAAAAAGAAGGCCAGAAAGTAAGAAAAAAGGAAGAACAACACCAAATAGATCAGGTAAGTAGAAAATATTTAGAAAAATGGCAGACTTTAATATACCATGTCAATAATTACATTAAATGTAAAAAGAATATTCAATCAAGGCGGAGATTTTTAAGGGTTGGATAAAAAGCAAGAACTGGCCGGGCACAGTGGCTCATGCCTGTAATTCCAGCATTTTGAAGGCTGAGGCAGGAGGCCTGCTTAAGCCCCAAAATGTCAGACCAGCCTGGGGAACATGGCGAAACCTCAACTATACAAAAAAAAAAAAAAAAAAGGTGGGGGTAGTGGCACATGATTATGGGTCTAGCTACTCAAGAGGCATGAGGATCTCTTGAGCCTGGGAGGTTGAGGCTGCAGTGAGCCATGTTCACATCACTGCACTCCAGACCGGGTGACACAGAAAGAATTCTGTCTCAAAAAGGAAAAAAAAGAAAAAGCAAGAATCAAGCATATGCCCTCTACAATAGACACAATTTAAATTCAAATACAAGAAAAATACATTGAAAGAAAAATATGAAGAAAATGCAAAATGTAAACATACAAAAGCTGAAGTGGTCATAATAATATTAGTCAAAATAGACTTCAAAACAAGGGATATTACTAGAGTGGAAGAGGAAATTTGCATTACAACAAAAGAGTCAGGCCGGGCGCGGTGGCTCACACCTGTAATCCCAGCACTTTGGGAGGCCAAGGTGGGCAGATCACGAGGTCAGGAGATGGAGATCATTCTGGCTAACACGGTGAAACTCCCTCTCTACTAAAAATACAAAAAAAATAGCCGGGTGTGGTGGCAGGTGCCTGTGGTCCCAGCTACTCAGGAGGCTGAGACAGGAGAATGGTGTGAACCCAGGAGGCAGAGCTTGCAGTGAGCCGAGATCATGCCACTGAGAGCGAGACTCCATCTCAAAAAAAAAAAAAAAAAAAAAAAAAAAAAAAAAGCAAAAAACAGTTAATACAATCAGAAAGATATGGCACTTATAAAGGCGTGTGTGCCTAATAACAGATCTTCCAAATACATGCATAAAAACTTGACAAAATGAAAAAGCAAAATAGACAAAGCCAAAGTCATAGTAAGAGACTTTAGTGTACCTTTCTCAGGCATGAAGAGAACTGCTAGACAAGAAACCAGTAAAAGTATGGAATGTCTGAAGAACATTATCACCCACCTTCACCTACTTGACATTGATAGAACCCTGCACCAAACAACTGCAGAACACATTCATTTCAAGTGCAAATGGATGTGCACCTAGTAGATCATACACTATGTCATCAAACAAATTTCAATAGATTTCTAAAGAATGAAATCTTACAGAGCATGTCCTCTGACCACAAAGAAGTAAATTACAAACCCTAGCAGAATTCAGTCAGTAGCAGAAATCTCACCCTGTCTAGCATCCTGAGAAACTTTTGAGGAAAATCTCCCCTCTGCAGCTTTTCAGTAAGCACTGAACTGGGGAATTTCAAAAATAAATTTTTCTTTTAAAAATAACTATCCTGTTTCCACTCTGATAAGCACATGAGCAACCATTCCTCACTTTGAGCTGATGGCAGAAAATGCAACTCCAGCTGGAGTTAGCAAAAAATAAATGCATTACCTCATGTGAACAGAAAACCCCAGCACGAGGGTATGGTCTCACCCTCAGCCTCCCAGCTCTACTTTATTCTGTGTGGACTCCCTCTTGAGCAATGTCTCCTATGGCAGGATGGCCACTTTCATCTTCATGTCTGGCAGAAACAGAGCTAGTGTTTTCCAAGTGGCACATCTTTTTGGTATCGCTGGTTCTGATTGGCTAAGTCCAGACCACATGACCACTCTTGACTCTGAGGTTGGCATCAATCATTCCACTCACTGTAAGGGTTGATAGTGAGTTGGTGGTTTCCCAGAGGGACATTGAGGTTGAGAAGAGAGAATGAACTGAGCAGGCAATGACAGCAGATGTGCACTCTCTGCACCCACTGGGTTTAAAGATGGTGGAGCAGGAGGTAGGGAGAAGGGTGAGGGGATCTGATGGGCAGATGAAATCCCAGTAGGTCAGAACTCACCCCAGAACCTAGCTTAACCCCCATGTCTTTCCAGACAATAGTCACTTCCAGGTGGGGGGCTGATTAGTGCATATGTACACACACACACACACACACACACATTGTTTTCATTTTCTTTTCATTTTTTTCACAATGAATACAAATTATTTTATTTTCGTATTGCTTTTTGAAAACACAAATATTTAAGGCAAATACATCCATTAGGGGCTGGAGTCTTTTTTCTTTTTGTGGAGACATAGAGTAGTATTATGAAAAGATGCTTATCTTCAAGGTCAAAACTCTATACTCCACAGGTGCTGTTACCAGCTACAAAACATTTAGCAAGTTTCTATTTTTACCCTCAAAATAGGAATAACCTCTGATTTAATTACCTCATAAGTTGTGGGGGAAGCCCTCACCAAAACGTGGAGCATTTGAGATAGTGCATGCAAACCAGCTTTCTATACCCAAGGTGTTTTACAAAGGAGAGAAAAGGTTCCCTGTATTTCAATTCTGGAAGCCACAGGAAAGTAACTTGCATTCTGGAGCTGCTATTCAGAAAGGATGCTTTTCCACCCTTCAGAATCACAGCCTTCTTTCCCTCAAAGGGAGAAGGCTTTACCTGTTATATCTCTAGGCTTTAACCACTACACAAATAGAAGTAACAAGAGTCGGGTAGAACCAACCCAAGGGACAGAGGCAATTAAAAATAAATCAGGCATCTTGGAAAAAGTCATTTGCAGAAACAGTTGTGTCCACAGCATGAAATATGGAGGAAATACATTAAAGCAAAAATTAATTTAATAAGCACTCAACCTCATTCTTTTTAAAGGATCGAATAGTATAAAATACTTCATTAGGCAAAGTCTCAGCAGGGAAACATAGACTTTCAAAAAAAGACTTTGTAAGTTAGAGATGGAAGAAAAAATAGAAGAGAGAGATGGGGAGAACATGGCTTTTGTCTGAGTGTGCGGCTTTAGAATAGGACAGGGAAGTTCAGATATGGGGAGAAGATGGTCAGGGTGCTTAGAACCCCCTCATATCCCAGGGATCCCATCATGCTAGAAACACACAAAGCCAGTGAGACAATGGCAGCCTCTGCCCAGATAATCCACACACACAGAACCATATCTGATTTAAGACTCAGAAATGGCTTCAACCGTGCCATCTCCTCCCCTAAGCCGCTCTGCATTTGCTCTGGGAGGTGAGTAGAAATGCCAGTGAGGAAGGTAATCATCTGATCTCCCCCCAGTTGATCCCAAGGCATTGCATGGTGCTGGGGGATCAGCTGATGCCCCCAAACACCTGCTGATTGATGTAATGAGCATTTGGGAGTGCCAACCCAGGGTCCTTTTTCTGTTCACTTCCTACTGATACCCGGTTTTTTCTTCAGGAATCCACCTCAGCTCATGGCCTGACCCAAAATTCCAGATTGGGGCTTTTAGTGGTTGAAATAAATCCAGTTATTTCATTCCCCAGAACTGTTCAGAGGTGACCCTTCTTTAATGTTGAGACAGGAACACTCACCAACTGGACTCTGTGATGTGCAGGCAGGAAACCTAAAATTGTGGGAACAACTATGGCTGCAAGAAGGGAAGTCAGCCCAGGGCCAAAGCCAGCACACACAGAAGGACCCAGAGGGAGATCAAGCAAAATAGGGCACCCTGATCATGCCATTCCTGAAGCTGTGCTTTCCTTGATTTCCAACAGTGCTTGTTTTATAGGCTGGTTGGAATTTTGCAGCTGTTTGATGTTTGCATGTTAAGAGTTCTAACTGACACTGAGCAGGTTGGAGAATGAGAAAGAATAAGACAAGAGAAAGGAAGGAAGAGGGAAATTAAGAGAGGGAAGAAAGGAGAAAAGAGAGGGAAGAAGGGAAGAAAGAAAGGGGAAAAAAGGAGAAAAGGGGAGAAAAATTAAGAAAGGGAAGAAATGAGAAGAGGCAAATAATAATAATAATAACCCAGAAGAATACAAGATTTTTAGGGTAGTATGGGGTTGTGTAGACTAATATGTCCAGCTCTCATATTATAGATGAGAAAACAGAGGTCCCAAGCCGCGACGTGACTCTGCCAGGCCCACACCATCAGTGTGACCAAGCATGAGGACCCAGGCATCCCGGTGCCCAGCCCCCCTCTTTCTTCCCCCAAGTCACAAATGTAGAGAAGCAGTTTTTATAGCTAAAGTAGTTCTGGCTTATTACAGAGAATTTGAGATGTGCACAAAAGTAGAAAAAAGAAAAAAGCCATAATGTTGCCATGCAGATATAACCATTATTAACATTTAACCAATTTTCCTGTCAGTGTTCTTCTGTATTTAAGGATCATTTTTACAGAGTTTTAAACCCTCAGTTTACATAATTGTATTCCCTGCTTTTTTATCTTATCTCGTAAGCATTAGCCATGTTACTGTATATTCTTCAGGAACAAAAATGTTTACCTTTATAATATTCAGTCAGGAAACCCTCGTTTATTTAATAATTTCCCTACCAGGGGACGTATTTTTCAAATTTTGAACATTTACTTTCAAAACGCTCAAAGATCCTTACATAAAACTTTTTTGTGTGTAAGATTATTTCCTTATAATTGATTCACAGAAGTGAAATCTCAGGGTCAAAGGGCAGGAAGTAGGGTTGCCACATTTAGCAACTAAAAATGTAGGATTTAAATTTTCATTTCAAATTATTTATCTGCAATTGAAATTTAACTGGGAGTTCTGTATTTTATCTGGCAACCTTAGCAGGAATATTTTTAAAGGTTTCCGTACATATTTTCAATGCCCTCAGGTTAGAAAAGAGGGAGAATGAGGGAGTAACACCAAACATTCTATTTTGTGCCATGCACTCATTTAAATATTTTATGGCCATTTAAGTGCATTTAAGCTTTGTGTTGACCTCTAAGTTAAGGAGTTATTGTGAGCCCTACTTTGCAGATGAAAAGGCAGAGGTCGACCAGGTTAAGTAAAATGTTCAAGACTACACAATTAGGACTCCGGGAAACTAAAATTGAACCTGGGCAGCCTGACTGCTACAGTGTCCCCAGAAAGCCAAGGAAAGAATGAAACACGCCAAGAGAGGAGATTCAGACTGTGACTCTTGAGAGAAGCAGGCATCCACGGTCCTTCTTGCCTGGGTCCCCCTTGAAGTCAAAATCAGCCATGTGAGCAGCCTTTCCCGACTCAGAGACCCCAGATCCTCACCACACATTAGCAGGATATTGATCATTCACTGAACACATTGGGGCAAGACAGGGATCCACACATAATGGAAACAATTTCATACAATCCATTTTGAACCTGGTCAATCCCGTCTCGAGTTCTTCTCCAGCTTCCAGGCTGGTCCTCCCCCTCTTTCAGCCTCCACACCCATCACTCCACTCAGCAAAAAACACCCCCTCTACCACCTAGACCTGCCCTCCCTGGAAAGGAGAGGTTATACTTAATAAATAGCTCTGTGTCTAACTCTACCATTTTTTAAAAAAATCAAACAGTAAGGGACTTTATTCCTTCTTTCTTCCCTGTCTCCCATACATTTCCTTCCTTTCACGTCCTCCCTTCCCCATGTGACACTCACCAAGCACCAAGAAGATCTTCTTCCACCCACAGGCAATGAAGACATCCCAGGCAACAGCCCTAGGCAGACCACAGAGGGTAGCCAGGCTGGAGGGCTTCAGACAAAGAGCTGGGAAGGCCCAGAGGGGAAACAGCACTCCCACCTGGGTAGCGTGTAAGGGCTGCATGGCGCAGGTGCCACTGAGCTGGGCACTGAAGGGCTGATAGATTTTGTACATGTAGAGATGGATTGGAATTAGGCCGGGGTGAAAGGGAAGCAGGGGGCTGCCCCTCCCCAGTGAGAACAGTTTGAGGATTCAGTTTAGGGAAAGGGAGAGTAGGGCTTGAGCCTGAAGCAGACTGAGTTCTCCGGGATCCCCATGCATACTTAGCAACAACTCCTCGTGGCTGATGCCAAAAGGGTCCTGGGTGAAGCCGGAGCTGGCTTCTGGGGTCTTGTTTTGGGGAGCATCCCCACATGGCCAGGACCCCCAACCATTGCTGGGACAATATACAGTTGATATGCATGGGTTCACCCAGGCCATCTTTTAAATGACTCACAAAATGCATCTAGGATTTTAAAACCGCTCATAAAAATGGATCAATCAGCACAAGGCTGAAATAATTAGTTCCTTTTGCTAGGAAAAAAATAGTGCTTCTTAATTATTGTACTGATTGCCTGAGAGTTTTTTTTAAATGCAACAAAGAGGCCTCTGAAGGCCCTGTCCTTCTACCTGCCTATAGGGGAAAGAATCTAATTAAAACAAAGAAAATAGATGAATATTTCATGGTATGATTTTCCCCCACTACTTTTTACTTCTCAACTTAACCCAGTGACGGCTCCAAAAATTCCTCCAACAAAGAACACGCAAAATCCCACAAGCGTGATCTGTCAGAGCAGAGTTTGCATAAACAGCTCTGTGCCTCAGAGCTGACGCCAGAGCTCCTCCCTCAAACCAGCCGTGGCTGACGCTTCCACAGCCCTCCGAGGGTGCTCTGGCCTCCTGTCCTAAACATCCCGGGCCTTCAGAGCTGCCTGCCCCCAAGGTCGGTCCCAACACTTCCCCTTTGTTATGAGGACCTTGGGGAAGTGGCCCAAGCACAGCAGCGTTGCCTACAGGTTGCCAGAAGGATGCCACGGGACCAGGTAAGTAAGCACTTAGCAGAGTACCTGACACAGAGCAGCCACTCAGCCAATGACTGGATGGCATTTGTGACTGTAACACGCTTGGAGACCAAGGTCCAGGGGTGAAGGAGGGTGATTTTTACAGGTTGGTGGTAGAGCCATTGTGAATGACTCCTCCCTGTACTCTTAATTACCTCCCATGTGTTGGCCTCCAGTGCTGGCTGTATTCTCTACCACTGGAGAACGGTCCTTCTTGCCTGGACTTCTGTGCTCATCACTTTGGCCTCACAAATGCCTGTGGCTCTCCTCGGGACCTACCTTCATCCTATTCTAGAATGGATATATATCTGCTTCTATATATCTGCTAAATTAGTTTTGATTCTAAGAGACAGAAAGTTTAAGCACACTGACTTAAGCCAAAAGGGGACTTCATTACTGAAATACCCTAGGGTAGGATTTCAGGCATAGCTGGATCCAGGGGCTGGACTGATGTCCCCAAAGCTTGGCTTCTCCCTCTGGCTTCTCTCTCCTGCAGCCTCAATTTTCAGATAAGCTGTCCTCTAGGTTTTGCAAGATGGTTCTTGAAGCTCTCACCTCTCATCTAAGCAAGTAAGCAAGCCACCCCCAGCCACAACCTGCCACAGGGCTCCCAGAAAAAGTTTCATCATAGTTTATAGACTCAGGTAGAGTGGGCAACATGCCCATTCCTGAACCAATTGCCATGTCCAGAGGCATGTGATGGAAGACTGGCAGGGCTATTTCCTCTGAGTTCCTGTGAGTATCATTAGTGCCTCTACTCATGAGTCACCCGGAAGGAGGAAAGGGTGGGTTGTTCTGTAGTTTTCTTAGCCAGAACAAATTTTCAATAATAAATCTGTACTTCTGCACTGGAGAACAGTGAAATGTGACTGTAGGCGGTGATCACACAAGGAGACTAACACATCAAATTCAGCCCTCCGATGGACAGAGCGTGTCTGCGCTGGATCTTCGAATGTGGATTCATTGTCAGCATGAAACACTGGCAGAGTTCCCACAGACATTCAGGTTCCCAGCTTCCTTGGTAAAATTGGGTTGCGGCCAGAGGGTCATGTCCCTGGCTCTGCCCTGCTAGTCTTCACAGCAGGCCACAGAACCTGCCTTCACTGCTCTCAGTTACCGCCTGGGTGCTGTGTCCGGCTAAGTTTACAACCCCTGGTGGAAGTCCACTCAGGGTTCATGAGAATCCCCCTCAGTCTAGAGCACTATTCACAGTGAGCGCCTCCTTGCAGCAGCCCTCACACTAGGAATGCCACTTCTCCCATCTCCAAAGAGTGTCACGGCAGGCCCGGGAGGCAGATGGGCCGTTTGGGGGAAGGAAGCTGAAGATTGATGAGGTTGAAGGATACTGAGGTAGAAACAAGTGTTAACCTGCGTAGCCCAGGCAGTGGGAGGTAGGAGAGGTGGGCTTTTCCTCAGACCCTATCCCTGGGTCTAAAATGGAAGAAACCCAGATATAGGACCCCATGAAATCCAAAGGGGGAGCAATTAAAAGATGCGTGGGGCCAGGCGTGGTGGCTCGCACCTGTAATTCCAGCACTTTGGGAGGCTGAGGTAGGAAGATCACTGGAGGTCAGGAGTTCAAGACTAGCCTGGCCAAGATGGTGAAGCCCTGTCTCTACGAAAAATACAAAAGTTAGTTGGGCTTGGTGATGGGTGCCTATAATCCCAGCTACTTGGGAGGCTGAGGCAGAGAATTGCTTGAACCTGGGAGGCGGAGTTTGCAGTGAGCCGAGATCGCACCACTGCACTCCAGCCTAAGCGACAGAGCAAGACTATCTCAAAAAAAAAAAAAAAAAAAAAAAAAAGAGCGTGGTTAGCAACTTCTGTCTCCACCTTCCCCATCTCCCCGCCTAGCGGGAGGACATGAGCAGCACCAGGACGGCAGACAGGACACCTAGGCTGCTGGGCAGTTTTACCTTCCCTCCATCCACACCTTTCCCCACAACCCTGTGCCCCCCCGCCGAAAATCAGTCTCTCAGGCTGAGAGCTGTTCTGTAGGTGTGGGGTGGGGCTGGTGTTCAGGTAAGCTAGCCCAGATGACAGCAAGACAGACGGCTTTCTCAAAAGTAAAATACAGCCGGGCACGATGGCTCACACCTGTAATCCCAGCACTTCAGTAGGCCAAGGCAGGAGGATTGCTTGAGGCCAGGAGTTCTAACCAGCCTGGGCAAATAGCAAGACCACCAAATTTTTTAAAAATTAGCTGGACATGGTGGCACAGGCCTGTTCCAACTGTTTGGGAGGCTGAGCAGGAGGATCACTTGAATCCAGGAGTTTCAGGCTGCAGTGGGTTATGGTCATACCACTGTACTCCAGCCCGGGGAACAGGGGAAGATTGCCTCTAAATTAAAAAAAAAAAAAAAAAAAGTAATCATTTCTCTCTTGTGGTGGCATCTCACTCCCACATACACCCTAAATCTGCCCCTTCCTCTCCACCTGTTTTGACTTCAGCCTAGACCTAGCCCCATCATTCTTACCTGGACAGCTGCTGCTTCTTTTTAACTATTATGATTATTTTCAGACATAGAGTCTCATGCTGTCACTCAGACTGGAGTGCAGTGGTGCAATCACGGCTCACTGCTAGCTCAATCTCCTGGGCTCGAGCAATCCTCCCACCTCGGCCTCCTGAGTAGCTGGGACCATAGGCACGAACCATTGTGCCTGGTCAGCTCCTTTCTTTCTCCTGGGCTCCCAACAGCCACTCTTACCCTGCCACACACGCACAACCTGCTTCAAATCTGCAAATGGCTTCTGATTTCACAGGCATAAAATCCTTACTATTTGCAGAGGCCTAAGAGGCCTTTAGTGATGCATCTCCCTTCATTTTTGCCGCTTTCCTGCCCCATGTCATATGCTGGGGGTGCCTCACCACTTCCATCTGTGCTTTGCTGAGGGGCAGTGCCCTGCTCCACGCTCCACCCCATGGCCTAGAACTGCACCTGTCACAGGGTGGATGCCGAATGAAGGAATAAATACATGAATGCATGAATGAATGAACATGGTTTGGAAACAATTTGAGCAGTCTGAACTTCTGTTTATCACTAAGGACAACTATTTGTGAATCCCTATAGACTTCTTTTAAAAATTTAGCTGGGGTACAAGGATGGTACAGGCAAACGGGAAAGTTGGCATTATTTTACAGTTTATTTAATTCTCTCCTCCTGCTGGCACTAATTTAATTCATCTCCATAGCTAACGGAAGGACGGAACTGAAATATTAACCTCAAAGGCAGTGCGGAAGCAGATAATGGGGCTGTTCCTGTAAGCACAGAGTGGAAAGATAAAAGAGAGGGACGGCTGCTTCCAGAGGAGAATTACGGGGGGAGAGAGGTATAGAAGCCTTTTTTCTCAGGGTTCATTTTCTTTCTCTTTAGTCCAAAGTGATAAAAGCAAATAAATTTGTGTATAGAATCACAGACATAGTACAGGGCCATTATAAAAAGACATCTTCCCAGTGAAACTTTGTCAGAAGTTCTTAATGTCGAAAGCGTGCAAAGTGGATTAAAATATCACAGGCAAGCAGCAGAGATTGTCAAAACGACAGAATATTATTAAACCTGTATATTTATCCCTTCATTTTCATCTCCACATGAGACCCCAGCGTGGTGCTGTTTCTGTGCGAAGCCCTCGGCCACGTGGCCAGCTGAATGTGGGTGGGGAACCTGCCTGGGCAGAGCTCAAAATGCCTTCCCAGCTCCCCAGCCTCTGACTTGAACAGAGTCCAGTCTAAGAGTCGGAATACACAGAGAAAGCAGCCCTTCTGCCTGGGTGACATTTAGCTGGCATTCCTTCCCTCCTGAGGGAACTCATGGGCAGTGACAGCAGAAAACACTGCAGGGAGAAGGGGCGGGAGTGCAGGGCCAGCTGTGAGGTTTGCATGGGGTGGCTGCTTCTGTCTGCAGGGTCCCTGGGAAAGAAGAGCAGGTGGGAGCCTCGTGGCTCCTTTCTCTCTGCGTGAGTCCTAGCAGCTACCACTGATGGCAAGTATCCTCTGTGCCTGGCTGTGTACCTGGGCTTTGGACACATTCTCTCACTTATCCTCATCATAGCCCCCTGAGGAGGGAGCTGTTGTCCTCCCCATTTGAGAGATGAGAAAACCATGGATTAGAGGCCAAGAACTTGGCCAGGGTCTGCAGCTGACACCTGATGGCACCAAGTTAGAGCCCAGCTCTGCCCGATTCCAAAACAAAGCAATCCCTCTGTGGTGCCCCCTCTAAGGCAGTTCCAGGGGTAAAAAGCATGGAGTTACTGTGGACGCATAGATACGGATACAGAACGCTCTTCAGGACAGCATGTCCAGGGCACAGGCAGCTGCAGAGCAGTGGCTCCAGTGGCTCCAGGCTGGAAGAGCTCAACACATCTGCATTGGCTTATAACAGCTCGGGAAAAGTGCTCGGCGGAGACAGGTGGGCCAGCAGTTTGGTGCTGGGGGATGGAGGCAGGAAGGGAAGTGAGATCTGCATTTCACTGTTGACCCTGTTGTGCTGTTTGAATTTGTCTTTCTGTGTGCATGGATTTGAAAACACATATGGTAAAACAACGTGAAAAGTAACTTAGCTAGACGGAAAAAAGAAGCCCAGGAGGTCACCACCTCACCTGACCTCTCCCTGTTGCACACATACCTTGCTTTCATCTGCCAGGCTGGGGTTGCCCAGGCCCCTGCCTCATTTCTGAGCCAGGATCTCCTCAGGGCTCTTTCCCCCTTCACTCGAATGCCTGCTCTCCTCTCCCTTGCAGCACAAGTCTTGCTCCTTTTCAGCCTCAGCTCTATTTCTGCCTCTTCCAGGCAGTCTTCCCTGACTACCCCAATCCCTCTGTCCTCTCTCAAGATGGTGCCCAGCAAAGAAAACTTTCCTGTCTATAGCCCAGACACACAGCCTCACTGATATGGTTTGGATCTGTGTCCCCATCCAAATCTTATGTTCACTTGTGATCCACAGTGTTGGAAGTGGGGCCTTTTGGGAGGTGATTAGATCTTGGGGGTGGTTTCTAATGGATTAGCACCATCCCCCTAGTGCTGCTCTCATGATAGAGTTCTCACGAGATCTGGTTGTTTAAAAGTGTAGCTCCTTTCCCCTCTCTCTCTTCTTCCTGCTCTGGCCAGGTAAGACGTGCCTGCTTCCCCTTCACCTTCTGCCTACGCCATGATTAAAAGTTTCCTGAGGCCTCCCAAGAAGCCATCACACTTCTTACACAACCTGCAAAACTGTGAGCCAATTAAACATCTTTTCTTTATTAATTGCTTGTCTCAGATTTTTTTCTTCCTGTTTTTCTTTCTTTCTTTTTTTTTTTTTTTTTTTACTATACTTTAAGTTCTAGGGTATATGTGCACAATGTGCAGGTTTGATACATAGGTATACATGTGCCATGTTGGTTTGCTGCACCCATCAACTCATTATTTACATTAGTTATTTCTCCTAATGCTATCCCTCCCCCAACCCCTATCTCCCAACACGCCACAGTGTGTGATGTTCCCTGCCCTGTGTCCAAGTGATCTCATTGTTCAATTCCCATCTATGAGAGAGGACGTGTGGTGTCTGGTTTTCTGTCCTTGTGATAGTTTGCTGAGAATGACGGTTTCCAGCTTCATCCATGTCCCTGCAAAGGACATGGACTCATCCTTTTCATGGCTGCATAGTATTCCATGGTGTATATGTGCCATATTTTCTTAATCCAGTCTATCATTGATGGACATTTGGGTTGGTTCCAAGTCTTTGCTATTGTGAATAGTGCTGCAATAAACATACGTGTGCACATGTCTTTATGGTAGCTTGATTTATAATCTTTGGGTATATACCCGGTAATGGGATTGCTAGGTCAAATGGTATTTCTAGTTCTAGATCCTTGAGGAATCGCCACACTGTTTTCCACAGTGGTTGAACTAATTTACACTCCCATCAACAGTGTAAAAGCTTTCCTATTTCTCCACATCCTCTCCAGCATCTGTTGTTTCCTGACTTTTTAATGATTGCTATTCTAACTGTCATGAGATGGTATCTCATTGTGGTTTTGATTTGCATTTCTCTGATGACCAGTGATGATGAGCATTTTTTCATGTGTCTGTTGGCTGAATAGATGTCTTCTTTTGAGAAGTGTCTGTTGATATCCTTTGCGCACTTTTTGATGGGGTTGTTTTTTCTTATAAATTTGTTTGCATTCTTTGTAGATTCTGGATATCAGCCCTTTATCAGATGGGTAGATTACAAAAATTTTCTCCCATTCTGTAGGTTGCCTGCTCACTCTGATGATAGTTTATGTTGCCATGCAGAAGCTCTTTAGTCTAATTATATCCCATTTGTCTATTTTGGTTTTTGTTGCCTTTGCTTTTGGTGTTTTAGTCATGAAGTCCTTGCCCTTGCCTATGTCCTGAAAACCTATGCCTAGGTTTTCTTCTAGGGTTTTTATGGTTTTAGGTCTAACTTTTAAGTCTTTAATCCATCTTGAGTTAATTTTTGTATAAGGTGTAAGGAAGGGATCCAGTTTCAGCTTTCTACATGTGGCTAGCCAGTTTTCCCAGCACCAGGGAATCCTATCCCCATTTCTTGTTTTTGTCAGGTTTGCCAAAGAGCAGATGGTTATAGATGTGTGGTGTTATTTCTGAGACCTCTGTTCTGTTCCATTGGTCTATTTATCTGTTTTGATACCAGTACCATGCTGCTTTGGTTACTATAGCCTTGTAGTATAGTTTGAAATCAGGTAGTATGATGCCTCCAGCTTTGTTCTTTTTGCTTAGGATTGTCTTGGCAATGCGGGCTCTTTTTTTGGTTCCATATGAACTTTAAAGTAGTTTTTCCCAATTCTGTGAAGAAAGTCATTGGTAGCTTGATGGGGTTGGCATTGAATCTATAAACTACCTTGGTCAGTATGGCCATTTTCATGATATTGATTCTTCCTATCCATGAACATGGAATATTCTTCCATTTGCTTATGTCCTCTTTTATTCCCTTAAGCAGTGGTTTGTGGTTCTCCTTGAAGAGGTCCTTCACATCCCTTGTAAGTTGGATTCCTAGGTATTTTGTTCTCTTTGTAGCAATTGTGAATGGGAGTTCACTCATGATTTGGCTCTGTGTTTGTCTGTTAATGCTGTATAGGAATGCTTGTGATTTTTGCACATTGATTTTGTATCCTGAGACTTTGCTGAAGTTGCTTATCAGCTTAAGGAGATTTTGGGCCGAGATGTTGGGGTTTTCTAAATATACAATCATGTCACCTGCAAACAGGGACAATTTGACTTCCTCATTTCCTAATTGAATACCCTTTATTTCTTTCTCTTGCCTGATTGCCCTAGCCAGAACTTCCAACACTACATTGAATAGGAGTGGTAAGAGAGTGCATCCTTGTCTTGTGCCGGTTTTCTTTTTTTTTTTTTTTTTTTTTTTTTTGTGACGGAGTCTCGCTCTGTGGCCCGGGCTGGAGTGCAGTGGCCGGATCTCAGCTCACTGCAAGCTCCGCCTCCCAGGTTTATGCCATTCTCCTGTCTCAGCCTCCCGAGTAGCTGGGACTACAGGCACCCGCCACCTCGCCAGGCTAGTTTTTTGTATTTTTTTTAGTAGAGACGGGGTTTCACCGTGTTAGCCAGGATGGTCTCGATCTCCTGACCTCGTGATCTGCCCGTCTCGGCCTCCCAAAGTGCTGGGATTACAGGCTTTAGCCACCGCGCCCGGCCTATTGTGCCGGTTTTCAAAGGGAATGCTTCCAGTTTTTGCCCATTCAGTGTGATATTGGCTGTGGGTTTGTCATAAATAGCTCTTGTTATTTTGAGATATGTTCCATTAATGCCTAGTTTATTGAGAGTTTTTAGCATGAATAGCTGTTGAATTTTGTTAAAGGCCTTTTCTGCATCTGTTGAGATAATCATGTGGTTTTTGTCTTTGGTTCTGTTTATGTGATGGATTACGTTTATTGATTTTCATATGTTGAACCAGCCTTGCATCCCAGGGATGAAGCCAACTTGATCGTGGTGGATAAGCTTTTTGATGTGCTGCTGGATTTGGTTTGCCAGTATTTTATTGAGGATTTTTGCATAGATGTTCATCAGGGATTTTGGTCTAAAATTCTCTTTTTTTGTTGTGTCTCTTCCAGGCTTTGGTATCAGGATGATGTTGGCTTTATAAAATGAGTTAGGGAGGATTCTCTCTTCTTCTATTGATTGGGATAGTTTCAGAAGGAACAATACCAGCTCCTCTTTGTACCTCTGGTAGAATTTGGCTGTGAATCCATCTGGTCCTGGACTTTTTTTGATTGGTAGGCTATTAATTATTGCCTCAATTTCAGAGCCTGTTATTGGTCTATTCAGAGATTCAACTTCTTCCTGGTTTAGTCTTGGGAGGGTGTATGTGTCCAGGAATTTATTCATTTCTTCTAGATTTTCTAGTTTAGAGGTGTTTACAGTATTCTCTGATGGTAGTTTGTATGTCTGTGGGGTGGGTGGTGATATCCCCTTTATCATTTTTTGTTGCATCTATTTGATTCTTCTCTCTTTTCTTCTTTGTTAGTCTTGCTAGTGGCCTATCAATTTTGTTGATCTTTTCAAAAAACCAGCTCCTGGATTTATTGATTTTTTGAAGGGTCTTTTGTGTCTCTCTCTTTCAGTTCTGCTCTTAGTTATTTCTTGCCTTCTGCTAGCTTTTGAATTTGTTTGCTCTTGCTTCTCTAGTTCTTTTAATTGTGATGTTAGAGTGTCAATTTTAGATCTTTCCTGCTTTCTCTTGTGGGCATTTAGTGCTATAAATTTCTCTCTACACACTGCTTTAAATGTGTCCCAGAGATTCTTGTACGTTGTGTCTTTGTTCTCGTTGGTTACAAAGAACATCTTTATTTCTGCCTTCAATTCATTATTTACACAGTAGTCATTCAGGAGCAAGTTGTTCAGTTTCCATGTAGTTGTGCAGTTTTGAGTGAGTTTCTTAATCCTGAGTTCTAATTTGATTGCACTGTGGTCTGAGAGACAGTTTGTTGTGATTTCTGTTCTTGTACATTTGCTGAGGAGTGCTTTACTTCCAATTATGTGGTCAATTTTAGAATAAGTACAATGTGGTGCTGAGAAGAATATATATTATGTTGATTTGTGGTGGAGAGTTCTGTAGATGTCTATTAGGTCTGCTTGGTGCAGAGCTGAGTTCAAGTTCTGGATATCCTTGTTAACCTTCTGTCTCGTTGATCTGTCTAATATTGACCCTGGGGTGTTAAAGTCTGCCATTATTATTGTGTGTCAGTCTAAGTCTCTTTGTAGGTCTGTAAGGACTTGATTTATGAATCTGGGTGCTCCTGTATTGGGTATATATATATTTAGGATAGTTAGCTCTTCTTGTTGAATTGATCCCTTTACCATTATGTAATGGCCTTATTTGTCTCTTTTGATCTTTGTTGGTTTAAAGTCTGTTTTATCAGAGACTAGGATTGCAACTCCTGCTTTTCTTCGCTTTCCATTTGCTTGGTAGATCTTCCCCCATTCCTTTATTTTGATCCTATGTGCATCTTTGCATGTGAGATGGGTCTCCTGAATACAGCACACTGATGGGTCTTGACTCTTTATCCAATTTGCCAGTCTGTGTCTTTTAACTGGGGCATTTAGCCCATTTACACTTAAGGTTAATATTGTTATGTGTGAATTTGATCCTGTCATAATGATGTTCACTGGTTATTTTGCCCATTAGAAGATGCAGTTTCTTCATAGCATTGATGGTCTTTACAACTTGGCATGTTTTTGCAGTGACTGGTACTGGTTGTTTCTTTCCATATTTGGTGCTTCCTTCAGGAGCTCTTGTAAGGCAGGCCTGGTGGTGACAAAATCTCTCAGCATTTGCTTGTCTGTAAAGGATTTTATTTCTCCTTCATGTATGAAGCTTAGTTTGGCTGGATATGAAATTCTGGGTTGATAATTCTTTTCTTTAAGAATGTTGAATATTCCCCACTCTCTTCTGGCTTTTAGGGTTTCTGCTGAGAGATCTGCTATTAGTCTGATGGGCTTCCCTTTGTGGGTAACTCGACCTTTCTCTCTGGCTGCCCTTAATACCTTTTCCTTCATTTCAACCTTGGTGAATCTGACAATTACGTGTCTTGGGGTTGCTCTTCTCGAGGAGTATCTTTGTGGTGTTCTCTGTATTTCCTGAATTTGAATGTTGGCCTGCCTTGCTAGGTTGGGGAAGTTCTCCTGGATAATATCCTGAAAAGTGTTTTCCAACTTGGTTCCATTCTCCCCATCACTTTCCAGTACCAATCAAATGTAGATTTGGTCTTTTCACATACTCCCATATTTTTTGGAGGCTTTGTTCATTTCTTTTTACTCTTTTTTCTCTAACCTTGTCTTCTTACTTTATTTCATTAATTTGATCTTCAATCACTGGTACCCTTTCTTCCACTTGATCGAATTGGCTATTGAAGCTTGTGCATCCGTCATGAAGTTCTTGTGTCATGGTTTTCAGCTCCATCAAGTCATTTAAGTTCTTCTCTACACTGTTCATTCTAGTTTTAGCCATTCATCTAATCTTTTTTCAAGGTTTTTCGCTTCCTTGCAATGGGTTTGAATGTCGTCCTTTAGCTCGGAGAAGTTTGTTATTACTGACCTTCAAAGCCTACTTTTGTCAACTCATCAAAGTCATTTTCCATCCAGCTTTGTTCCATTGTTGGTGAGGAGCTGCGATCCTTTGGAGGAGAAGAGGCTCTCTGATTTTTAGAATTTTCAGCTTTTCTGCTCTGGTTTCTCTCCATCTTTGTGGTTTTCTCTACCTTTGGTCTTTGATCTTGGTGACCTACAGATGGGGTTTTGGTGTAGATGACCCTTTTGTTGATGTTGATGCTATTCCTTTGTGTTTGTTAGTTTTCTTTCTAACAGTCAGGTCCCTCAGCTGCAGGTCTGTTGGAGTTTGCTGGAGGTCCACTCCAGACCCTGTTTTCCTGGGTATCTGTTGGCACCCACTGGGAGGTGTCTCCCAGTTAGGCTACACAGGGATCAGGGATCCACTTGAAGAGGCAGTCTGTCTGTTCTCAGAACTCAAACGCTGTGCTGGGAGAACCACTACTCTCTTCAGAGCTGTCACACAGGGATGTTTAAATCTGCAGAAGTTGTCTGCCTCATTTTGTTCAGCTATGCCCTGCCCACAGAGGTGGAATCTAGAGACAGTAGGCCTTGTTGAGCTGTGGTGGGCTCTGCCTAGTTCCAGCTTCCCAGCTGCTTTGTTTACCCACTCAAGCCTCAGCAATGGTGGACGCCCCTCCCCGGTCAGGCTGCCACCTTGCAGTTTGATCTCAGACTGCTGCACTAGCAGTGAGGAAGGCTATATGGGCATGGGACCTGCCAAGCCAGACACGGGAGAGAATCTCCTTGTCTGCTGGTTGCTAAGACCTTGGGAGAAGTACAGTATTTGGACAGGAGTGTCCTGTTTTTCCAGGTAGTCTGTCACGGCTTCCCTTGGCTAGGAAAGGGAAATCCCCTGACCGCTTGTGCTTCCTGGGTGAGGCGACGCCCCACCCTGCTTCAGCTCACCCTGTATGGGCTGCACCCACTGTCCAATCAGTCCCAATGAGAAGAACCAGGTACCTCAATTGGAAATGCAGAAATCACCCATCTTCTGTGTCGATCATGCTGGGAACTGCAGACCGGAGCTGTTCCTATTCAGCCATCTTGGAACACCCCCCCCCACCCCGCCCTTTTTTGTTTTTTGTTTTTTGGTTTTTTTTGAGATGGAGTTTCACTCTGTTGCCCAGGCTGGAGTGCAGTGGCATGATCTTGGTTCACTTCAACCTCTGCCTCCCGAGTTTAAGCAATTCTCCTGCCTCAGCCTCCCCAGTAGCTCGGATTACAGGTGCCCATAACTATGCTTGGCTAATTTTTTTTTTTTTTTTTTTGTATTTTTAGTAGAGACGGGGTTTTACCATGCTGGCCAGGCTAGTTTCGAACTCCTGACCTCAAGTGATTCACCCACCTCGGCCTCCCAAAGTGCTAGGATTACAGACCTGAGCCACTGCACCTGGCATCAGATATTTCTTGATAGCAATGCAAGAACAGACTAAGGGCAGGTCACATTCTATCCTTCCTTCATCCCCTCCTCAGTGCATTGGGAAGTTCAGAAGAAACATCTGTGTTAAGGTTAACTGGGCACCTGCTATCCACAGAACTGAATACGCTGAGCTCAGTGTGAAGCTAAGGGCTGGGCCTGGGGCTGGGGGCTGTTCAGGTCAGGCAAGGGAAGGAGGAGAGGAAGGGCCATTTTGAGGGATGGCTCTCCGTTTAGCAAGGGTGACCTAAGTAGAGTCAGTGCAGGGAGATCCAGGTTTGCAAGGCATGAATCTTATACAATCTGGGGATCCAGTTTAAGAAAAAGAGTATAATATTATAAATACTAAATTTTGTATGAAAATAAATTTATATTATGAGACTATAAATCACAACAAATATTAGAGGCTTAGACATTCAGGTCCCTTTTCAGATTTCTTTAGGCAATTTGCCAGAAATACTTCTGCAGACACATTTTATGATAGCGCCCTGGCCCTCCTCCCCACCCAGAGCTCTGCTGAAGTCCCAAGCTGCCAGCAGATGAGAGGGCCTGATGCTTCATTAACTTCATAATCAATTCATCTCTTTGGAGAAGATCCACCATGCCAGGCTGCCTTCGTGAAGAATGAAAATGACAAATCAACAAAAATCAGCTGTGATCCAGTGAACCCAGCTCCTATGATCCAGCCCAGTGGCCTCCTGGCCCTGGGAGGGGCAGAGCAGCTAACAGCAAACCTCGGCCTTGAAAGCTGGGTTAGAATCCTTGGCACTCAGGCCAGGACCTGGCGCATAGGAGAGACTCAGCAAAAGGTACATGAATGCGTGGATGATAGAGTAACTATAGGGAGAAATCAGCTGGCAAGGCTTTACAGGAGAGAGGGCTCAGAGCCTGATGGCTCTACCTGTGCATTTAATCAAATATTTAAGAAGAAATAATGCCAACTGTACACCTCTACACTCACTCTTCTAGAAAACAAACGAGTAGAAATGGCACTCTGATGCAGCTTCATGAAACTAGAGTCAGATATTTGGTAGCACGTATTTTTTTTTTCTTTTGAGATGGAGTCTCAGTCTGTCACCCAGGCTGGAGTACAGTGGTGCGATCTCGGCTCACTGCAACCTCCACCTCCCAGGTGCTAGTGATTCTCCTGCCTCAGCCTTCCGAATAGCTGGACTTACAGGTGTGCACCACCACGCCCAGCTAATTTTTGTATTTTTAGTAGAGACAGAGTTCCACCATGTTGGCCAGGCTGGTCTCAAACTCCTGACCTCAAGTGATCTGCCCACCTTGGCCTCCCAAAGTGCTGGGATTACAGGCGTGAGCCACCATGCCTGGGGTATCGTGTATTTCTGATACCAAAGCCAGACGGAGAAATTTCGGGGAAAGCCCAATATTACTCATTAAAGAACCACTGCATATGTGCTAGAATGTCTGAAATGTGAAAGTATTGACTGTGGGGAGAATGTAGAGCAACTGGAAATCTAAGCCACGGCTGGTGGGATGTAAAACAGTGCAGTCACATTGGAAAACAGATGGAAAGTTTCTTTAAAAATTAAACACACACAAAAAAGACATACATGTTTCATGTAACCCCATGATTTCACTGTTAAATATTTATCCAATAGAAATGAAAACATAGGGCCAGGCGAGGTGGCTCACATCTGTAATCCCAGCACTTTGGGAGGCTGAGGCGGGTGGATCGCTTGAGTCAGGAGTTCAAAACCAGCCTGGCCAGCATGGTGAAACCCCGTCTCTACCAAAAACACAAAAATTAGCCGGGCTTGGTGGCAGGTGCCTGTAATCCCAGCTAATTGGGAAGCTGAGGCAGGAGAATCGTTTGAACCTGGGAGGTGGGAGTTGCAGTGAGCCAAGATCGTGCTACTGCACTCCAGCCTGGGCAACAGAGTGAGACTCTGTCTCAAATTTTAAAAAAAGAAAGAAAACATAGATGTTTTCACACAAACACTTGTGTGTGAACGTTCCTAACACTTTTATTCCTGCAAAACCCAGCACTGAAGCGAGCATCCATCAGTGCATGAACAGATGAAGAAGCTGTGGCACGGCCATATAATGGAGTGTTATCCAGCAATAAAGAGTCTCAAAATAGTACTGTAAACTAGTTCAACCATTGTGGAAAACAGTATGGCGATTCCTCAAGGATCTAGAACTAGAAATGCCATATGACCCAGCCATCCCATTACTGGGTATATACCCAAAGGATTATAAATCATGCTACTATAAAGAAGACACATGCACACGTATGTTTATTGCGGCACTATTCACAATAGCAAAGACTTGGGATCAACCCAAATGTCCATCAGTGACAGACTGGATTAAGAAAATGTGGCACATATACACCATGGAATACTATGCAGCCATAAAAAGGGATGAGTCTGTGTCTTTGTAGGTACATGGATGCAGCCGGAAACCATCATTCTCAGCAAACTATGGCAAGAACAGAAAACCAAACACCGCATGTTCTCACTCATAGGTGGGAATTGAACAATGAGATCACTTGGACTCTGGAAGGGGTATGTCACACACTGGGGCCTATTATGGGGAGAGGGGAGGGGGGAGGGATGGCATTGGGAGTTATACCTGATGTAAATGACGAGTTGATGGGTGCTGACGAGTTGATGGGTGCAGCACACCAACATGGCACAAGTATACATATGTAAAAAACCTGCATGTTGTGCACATGTACCCTAGAACTTAAAGTATAATAATAATAATAATAATAATAAAGAGTCTCAAAATAATTGTACTCAGTGAAAAAAGCCAGACACAAAGAGCGCGGACTAATTGATGCCATTTACATGAAATTCTAGAGCAGGCACACTAATCTGCAATGACACCAAGCATCTCGTGTTTGCTTGAGGCCAAGAATGAAGGGTGAGATTGACTGCAAAAAAAAGAGACTTTTGGGGGGTGATGAAAATATGCTACATCTCAGTTGGGGGGAAGTGGTCATGGGAGTGTTTGTCAAAACTTAAAATGTACAATGAAGTTTATTTTAAACTTGAATAAATATAAATGAATAAAAATACACAGTTTCAAGCCCTACTCCTAAATATTTTGATTTAATATTTAATGTCTGGATAGATAGAGCCTAGGTATTTTTTATAATGCTCTCCTGGTGCTTCCAGGGTGAGACCCAGGTTGGTGAAGGAATTGGACTTAACTTTTGAAAAGGTTAATGGAGTCAGGTCACTTCTCTGCTCAAATATTTACAAACACATCCCATTTCCATCTTTGCAGTCTCGTCTTAGAATACTCCGTGTCTCTCTCACTATGACTCTGCCACCTGGCCTCTCACCCATTCCCTTATTGTCCCCAGTGGTTCTGCTGGTTCAGGCCGCATGCTGCCCTTTGGCCTGTGATGCTCTTCCCTGCACAGAGCCACATGATTTCTGACATTCATGGCACCTCCTTCAGCAAGGCCTCCCCTGACCTCTCCATCTGTGGTCACCCTCCATCCCCAGGATCTCTCTTCATTTCTTTGTTTCATTTTCTTCACAGTACTTATTGCTTTGTAAAATAATCTAGCTGTTTCATTACTTGTGATTCACCCTCCCCATAGTTTATAAGCTCACTGAGAGCAGGAGCTTTGTCTGTCTTGTTTCTGCAGAATCTTGTCCCCCAAATGGTGCACATAAGTGCTTAATAAAATCCAGCTGGATAAATAAGCTCACAGAGTTGTTGTGAGGTAGTGAAACTGAAAGATTCACCATTGACCACTGAAGGAAAATTACAGAAAAGATTAAATAAATCTTAGAATGGTACTACAAGCAGTGAAGGAAATGCAGTGCTTCATTTTCTTCTTTCACTTTCTGATATTTTCCTAAATCTTTGCAAAGAGCAAAAATTGTCATGAACTCCTATGAGTACATCTGTCCAGCCAGCCACCATCCGCCTCTCCAGAAACCACCATACGGATTCACATGGAGGAGCCCCACCAAGGCAGACCTTTTATACCCCATCCTCCCTGGACACAGTTAATTGGAGAGGCAGCAGACACCTTACCCTTCCTGGACCAATCAGATCCTCTGCAGGTGGCTGGCTAAGATGGGAAGCTAGCTGGCTCCTCCTAGTGGAGGGAGAAGGGGCTAAGAAAGTGGAATGTGTTGCACCAGTGGGAGGGGAGCAGGGCAAATGTGGAAAGGAGCAGGCTAGATCACAGGGCTCTCCTGTTCCAAGGCCTGCTTAGCTCAAACACATCCTCACCTTAGAATTCCCTCTCCTAGAAACTATCCATTATGTTTTGTTTTGTTTGTTATATTTTTTTCTTAGGCTCACTTGAGTGCTTCTCTTACTTGGTACAAGAAGGATTGTAACTAATCAAACCTCTATTACTGTAATAATAAGAAAAATAGTGTTATAAGAATTCAGTTTACATGCAAACATTTTTAATACGAGTACATATTTACAACCAGAACATAAAGAGAGGTCCCCTTGTAGTTTCTATCTTGCCATTCTTGACTTGCAGGTTCTCTCTCCTCTAGTCCAGGATGCCCTTGGAAATGTCTGATTTCCAAACCAAAGCCAGAGCTGTGGGGATGCTGATGGTGATGTGGGTGACAGGGTCCCAGGTTGTTTTAGCCGTGCGTGGGAGCAGCCGTCCCTGAAGACACTAGTGCCCCATGCCCGCTCAGCACTAATTTGAGCTGTGACACCATTTTCCAAGCTGTCACCACCTCCAGCCACAACAGAACCTCTCTCGGGGGAGCAGGGAGGGTTGGTATTCAATTTCCCTCCTCTGCTTCTCAAGAGCCGAGTTCCCAAGTTCAAAGACATCTATCATGTTGAGTGATGGATTGTATTTCAGAGCAGGTTGGCAGCAGGAGGGAATTGGATTTAGAAACAACCATCTGGCTTTTGCAACTGTGTGCCCTTTGGCCTGCTCAGCGTCAAGCCGGCTGTCGCACAATCTGAATGACCCCAGGAGCAGACCCGGCTCTCGTGTCCAGCCCAGACAGGTCTCTGTGCTGGAGAAGCAGATAGCACTCAGGAAGCTGGTGAGGACCCCGTGGGGCTGCTCATGGAGGGAGTTGGGGCCGAGCACAGAGACTTTTTTGAGAGCCAACTATGTGCTAGGCAATGGGGAGACAGACTGAAGAAGACAAAATGCCTGCCTACCAACAACACTGATTCATTCATTTATTTACTCATTCATTCATTCATTCATTCATTCAAAATCATTTAGTTTTTTTGTGTGTGTGCCTACTAGGCCCAGGCATTGGCAAGCTTGCTTCCCACTGCACAATGAGCAGCTCGTTGTCTCCAAAATTGCACTGTCTGGGCTCAGATGCCAGCTCCATTGCCTTGTTTGTTGTGCAACACAGGTAAGTGGTGCTGATTGGTGGTCGAACATCAGTGCCTTCCCTCTCTACACCTCTGTGTCCTCCCCTGCTGGTTGGGAGTAATAATAACACCCATCTATCTATGGTCTCTGAAACAGTGTCAACAAGGGACCTGTGAGTAGTAAATGCTCACTAATATTAGCTGGTAGTACTTTTTAAGTTTGTTTGTTAGTTTTTGTTTTTGCTGTTACCACTTTTATTGTGTCCATGCATTCTTTATTCAAACACAATTCTTTGACCACCTTTTTAGCTGACTTATCAATTGCTGTGATATCCTTACACCATACATTTTGGTAGCCATTTAACAATGGCAGATTTTAATGCAAGAGCTCACACTAATAAGGGGTGTCCCTCTTTGCATGTAATCTCCCGTGGGTCCCCATAAGCTGGGGCTCTGGGTGGTTTCAGAGTCTCACAAATGCAACATCTCAGTGCCATCTGTGTGGCCAGCAGCTTGACACTCTGGCTGCATTTTCCATTCTATGAGCAGATTAGGAGGCAGCCAGGGTGAGCATCAGCTTTTAGGATACCTGGGGAGAGACTGTGTCTTCTCACTGCTTAGCACAGAGTAGAAGAACAACCAATCAGTAGGCAGCAGGCCATGACAGCACTTGCAGCTGACAAGCAGTGTCACTCTCTGTCATGTTTTCAAAAACACTTTAGATGTAGCAAGCTCTAGAAGACACTAGCTTATACATGTTTAGCAGAGGCTATGTGTAGGGGCAACTTGCAGTATGTATGCTTTGGCCATTCATTGAAATGAATCCTAAAATTAGAAAAAACACCGGGCGTGGTGGCTCACGCCTGTAATCCCAACACTTTGGGAGGCTGAGGCAGGCAGATCACATGAGGTCCGGGGCTCAAGACCAGCCTAACCAACATGAAGAAATCCCATCTCTACTAAAAATACAAAATTAGCCAGGAGTGGTGGCGCATGCCTGTAATCCCACCTACTTGGGAGGGTGAGGCAGGGTAATCGCTTGAACCCAGGAGGAGCCAAGATCACGCCATTGCACTTCAGCCTGGGCAACAAGAGTGAAACTCCATCTCAGAAAAAAAAAAGAAAAGAAAAGAAAAGAAAAAAGTAGAGAAAAACAAGGAAAAGGCTGGGTGCAGTGGCTCACACCTGTAATCCTAGCACTTTGGGAGGCCAAGGAGCGCAGATCACCTGAGTTTAGGAGTTTGAGACTAGCCTGGCCAACATAGTGAAACCCTGTCTCTACTAAAAATATAAAAGTTAGCTGGCCGTTATGGTGCATGCCTGTAGTCTCAGTTACTCGGGAGGCTGAGGCAGGAGAATCGCTTGAACCTGGGAGGTAGAGGTTGAAGTGAGCCGAGACTGTGCCACTGCACTCCAGCCTGGGCAACAGAGTGAGACACTGTTTCAAAAAAAAAAAAAAAAAACCCACCAACAACAAGCAAAAACACTTTGGGAGGTTATTTACCCTTTACTCTTTATCCTCAAGGGACTCTCATCTGGGTTGTAAAAGTATAAAATCACTTGATAAAAAAGTATAAAAAGATGTTTAAACCCTAGTGGTGTGTAGTTGTGTGTGTGCGTTAGTGTGTGTCTAACAGAGACAAAGAATGAAACACCAGCCAATGACGTCATCCACACTGAATACAGAAATCACCACATTAGCTAACATTTATGGAGTGTTTATTGTGTTCCAGACACTGTATTAAGTACTTCTATGTGCATTACTTCATTTAATTATCACGACATAATAATGTATGTAAAACACTTAATGCCTGGTGCTGGTGCTGAATATGAAACTGTCACCGTTACTATTATTAATTGTTATTGTTTAGATCATCATCCCCAGTTTCCTGATGAGGAAATTGAGACTCAGAGATGCAAAATGGGCTGCCCTTGCTTTTTAATTGCAAAACGATCTCAAACCTGGTGTGTGTGAATGTGTGTGCATGCACGAATCTAAGGATAGAAAGAATGGAAAGTGACCTTTCTCCAGTACCTTTCTAGCACTGAGAATGTAGTAGCCACCTGCCATTCATTCACTCACTAACTCTTGTTTCGTTTCCTTAGCTGACAGATCAGGACACAGGAGGATGGAAGATAACTCAAATAACTTTTCCAGAGTCACAGAGTGAGAGAGGCATGGAGTTAAATTCTTCCAAGGTGGATGGGCATGAACCCAAAGTTCTCTTCCCCTCAGACAATCCATCCCCTAAGACTCAAGATGCTCAACTGCAGAGTGGTCAGTGACTCCTGCAGGCTCAGAGCCACAGGAGAGCCAGAAGAAGCTATGCATGTGGACACCTCAGTGGGAAATCCTGTCCACTGCGTAAGTACCCAAGAAACAGTTGGGTCCCCTGTTTTAGTGTGAAAATGCAGCATCTGTTCACACTATGGCGTGAGCAGTCCACAGAGCAGAGCCCACGGTTCTGCAATCCAGGGTTGGCTCTGCCCTGTGCCCCTCTCTGGACACACATTGGCAAGGACATGGCTCCAGTCCACTGCACTGTGCCTGGAGGATATCTCAAGTCCCACAATCACCCAGGAAAATGCCTTTAGTTCCAGAACCAGAGAGAAAAGGGAGGCTTCTTGGGGAAAGACAAGGGCGGCTAGAGGTTCATTTCTGCCCTTGGTCATCCTTTCCGCATGTCATGTGTAATCCTGTCTCTAGGTACCTCCCTGGCTCAGCTGGGCACTCTCATGCCAACTGGGATGAAGAGCAGCTGGTTCGGGCTGTGATTAGTTCCTGGACCTCTTCCTCCCCAACTGCCAAGGCTACAATTGCCACTAAATGATAGTCTCCCCTCCCTCTGACACTGCCTGGAGCCCAGTTGACTCCACTCCTCCATCCTGCTTTCCAGTGATAAGAATAGCAACCACAGCATCACCCCAAACCTCTCCAGGGTGAAGGAAGGGGGAGCTGTCACCTTAAGTGTCAACTTCAGGTCCTTGTGAGCTATAGAATCAGGTTTGAGAAACACCCTTTGAAAACCCCTGGTTGGGGAAGTAAGCACCAGACACTCCCCTGCTGGCTGAAAGTGGAATTCAGGTTCGTGGCCCCGCTGCAGCCTGGGAGGGCTCCCTAATCCTCATGGACATTATTATCCCCATTTTCCAGATGAGGAAACAGACAAAGAATTTACCCAAGATACCACTTCTAGTCAGTGATGCCTCCAGGCTAATCCCATTCCAAATCTCCTTTTCATTTCCAAGGGACTGCCTAAATATCTAGATGTTCCACACCCAACCTTTCAACTCCCCCTTCCCTTGCCTTTTGTTTCAGTAAATGCACTATTTGTATTCCCTTGGAAATTCTGCTCTGGAGGGAGAATCTTTTGACAGAGGCGTGCTGCATCCTGAGACGCTGAGCCGATGCAATCACTCATTATCTCACTGATGCAGGGCAGAAAGTCCGCTCCCTTCCAGCAGGCCACAGAGGAATTCCTCGGAGGATGCAGATGCTGCACGTCTTGACTTCCAAGCCAGGGAATTTCTGCCTTTGTGTCTACACCTGTATTAATCAATCATTCTTCTAACGCTGGCTGTGTCTACATGCATTATTCTAACAGTCAATTCTGTTCTTAAAAATAAGCTAATTTAAGTCAGTGATCTGCTGTTTTTTTGTTTTGTTTTGTTTTGTTTTTTGTTTTTGATAAATTTTGGTTTTAAAATAAAATCAATCTTAAGAATAGAGAATTCAACAAGGCAAAATTCTTGAAAAAAGCATATCATTCACGTATTTATGTAGCATGTATGTGACAAGACCAGGCTAGCAATGTAGGGAGTGGATCAAATAGAACTGACAGCAAAGGTCCCCAGTCTAATATGGGGAAGAAAGAAAAGACAAACTCACTGCAGAATGCAGAGAAGCACATAACACAGGCAAATAAAGTGTTCCTTTTCCCATTTTCTCCCCTTAACAGCCAAAAAAAAAAAAAAAAAAAACTAAATATGCTTTCATCTTACAGGGCATAAAAGAGAGGTCTGTTCAATTGTCAGATCTAGAGAACCTTGACAGTGAAGACAGAATTCACGCCTATGAATTTACCATCAATTGCTGAGATTATCAGAACAACACGGACATGCTTGGGAGTGGCGAGGGGACTGAGATTAGCATCAACAGGGGAGTGCAACACTGGGTGGGTTCCTTCTTGTAGGGAAATGAGCAGGTGTCAATTGCCATTGCTTGCGCAATGGCTTGGATAAGGTTAGGCTAGCATTTGGCTTCCACTATCTGTAAAGAAAGGATTTTTTAATAGTCCTCACATGTTTAGAGGGTATGACAGATTTAAATTAGATAAAAGATAAATTGTTTTCAGGGACTAATTAAACAATGCAGTTAATGATATTACAAATCACTCTCAGCTGTCATTGAAGCAGTCCTCTGATGTTGTCCATGAGGCCCAGTTCTGTCCATCTGCAAGCTGCTCTGTAGCCCTGAGCACAGACCTTGCAGCTAGACCATGTGGGCCCCTCCCGGGCTCTGTGCCTCCCAAGCTGTGAGCCTGTGATCACGTCACCTCACATCCCGGAACCTCAGCGCTGCATCTGTGAAATGGGGCTAGCTTCTGCATCTCCTCAGATTGAGGTCAACCATGTAATGCCATAGAAAGTGTTTAGTAAACATGGTCACCACTATTTTTAAAAAAATCACACAAGCTTGGGATGGATGTGATTTGTCTGTGCAAAGGGTTGACAGTGGTGGTGTGCAGGAATCGGCAACTCACATTATCTAGTAAGATGGCTCTGCCACCATCATTCTTGTGACTTCTCGGGGAGGGATAGAGCCCCAAAGAAGAGGAAAGGTCTCAGAGCCTCTGGGAGAGACCACATCACATGGTGTGGGTTGTGTTCCTGAATGTGTCCATACTGGATTGTGGGTCTCTGGAGGATGGACATTCCCAGTTTCTCTCTGCACCACTACCACCCCCCCGGCCCCTACTCCTTACCCTTCTCCTTGACTGGAAGGGATCATGGACTCCTCTCTCCCTGGGGGTTCATCTCATGGGGGCTTCCTTCCTCCTGGAGCCTGGAGAGAGATGCGGGGGGCAGGGGTTGCTCCCACTTTTGAGTAAGTCCTGCATTTTATCTCCCACCTTGGCCTGTGTGCAAAGGACAGGGTACCTCTCATCTTGGTGTTCTGCCTCCTGGATGTGCGTTGGACTTTCCAGGCTGTCTCTCTGTCCACATTGATGTAAGGACCCAACATACAGCTGCTTATTCTGCAGGGTGACTCCTGATCAAGGTCAGACTCAGCACTGCTCTCTGGATTGTGTGCTCCCTGGGGCAGGGCCCTCCATGTCGCCTATCCGAGCCCCTAACAGATCTTGTTCAAAGCAGGACCCATAATCAATGCTCAGAGAAAGTGTCAAACAGACATATGCCCCAAAGAGTCTGAGCTTCTTCATTTAAGTTTCCTGGGCTCTGCCTCCATCCTCAGAAATGACCCATCCATTTCAAAACGAGGCTCTCTCCAGCGTCAAACATTGAACCTCCCCAGGATCCAAATCAATTTCCCCGCTCCTCCAGCACAGCACAATTAATAGACATCCCACTGGCTGTGCCATTTCAGGTTGGGAGCTCACAGCATCCCTTGAAATCATGCCGGCGGAGAATTTGTCACTGTCAACCCGCTGCTCCTCCCATGGTCCCATGCCCCAGATGATACAGAGCATGGCCTGAGCCTGTCAGCAGACCCTCCACTGCTGCTGTTGCCTGCCCTCAGGTCTCATCCTCCTTCCAGGATCACCTTTGGGAAATGCTGCCCACTGAGTAAGCTCCCAAGAAACAATCAGATCTCCTGTTTTAGTGTGAAAATGCAGTGTCTGTTCACACCTGGAGTGAGCAGTTCACAGAGCAGAGCCCATGATTCTGCAATCCAGGGCTGACTCTGCCCTCCATCCCTCTCTGGATTGTGAGGTTGTGTGGGCTGTACATCCATATTACATGCGAAAGGCTCTTCCTGGGGAGAGGAATGCAGAAATCAGCAGACACACACCAAGACACTGATAAACTGGGAGCCACCTACAATCCAGAGCATGTCAACTGGTGACAAGGGCGGAGAAGAACACCCAGAGTGGCTGTGTGGCCAGCACAGCATCCTGAAGAGGAGATTGCCAAACTGTGCTGGAATTACATGAGTAAGTCAGCCATGGACAGTCTGAAGAGTTGAGCGAAGCAGAGGGAACGGCACATGCAAGGGCCCTGTGGCAGGAATGCAGTTGGCTTCATCTGGAGGTGGAGGAAGCTGAATGACCAGAGTGGAGTGACAAGGGGGAAGAACAGGTAGGGCCTGTGAGCCATGGGATGAGTTTCTCTGAAATTCAGCCCCCTGAATTTTAGATTCAGGGAGTCCATGTGCAGGTGTGTTCCATGGGTGTATTGCCTGATGCTGAGGTTTGGGCTTCTATTCAACCCATCACCCAGATGGTGAACACGGTACTTGACAGGTGGTTTTTCAATCCTGTTCCCTCCCTCTTTCCCCACTCTAGCAGCCCCCAGTGTCTAGTGTTCTTATCTTTATGTCCATTAGTACCCAGTGTTAGCTCCCACTTACAAGTGAGAACATGTGGTATTTGGTTTTCTGTTCCTGCGTTAATTCACTTTGGAGAATGACCTCTAGCTGCATTCATGTTGCTACAAAGGACATGATATTATTATTAGTAGTATTAGTATCAGTATTAGTATTAGTATTAGTATTAGAGACAGAGTCTTGCTCTGTCGCCCAGGCTGGAGTGCAGCGGCATGATCTCAGCTCACTGCAAACTCTGCTCCCAGGTTCAAGCCGTTCTCCTGCCTCAGTCTCCCGAGTAGCTGGAACTACAGGTGCCCACCACCACACCTGGCTAATTTTTTGTGTTTTTAGTAGAGACGGGGTTTCACCATGTTAGCCAGGAGAGTCTCGATCTCCTGACCTCGTGATCCACCTCCCTTGGCCTCCCAAAGTGCTGGGATTACAGGCATGAGCCACCGCACCTGCCCTCATTATTTTTTATAGCTGCATAGTATTACATGGTATAGACGTACCACACTTTTCTTAGCTAGTCCACAACTGGTGGGCACCCGGATTGATTCCGCATCTTTGCTATTTTGAAAAGTGCTGCAGTGAACATAGAGGTACAGGCATCTTTTTGGTAGAATGATTTATTTTCCTTGGGGCATAGACCCAATAATGGTATTGCTGGGTTGGATGGTAGCTCTGTTTTTAATTCTTTGAGAAATCTTCAAACAGTTTTCCACAGGGGCCGAACTAATTTGCATTCTCACCAACAGTGTATCAGCATTCCCTTGTTCCACAGCCTCGCCAGCATCTGTGATGTTTTGACTTTTTAATAATAGCCATTCTGACAGATGTGAGATGGTGTCTCATTGTGGTTTTGATTTGCATTTCTCTGACAATTCATGCTAATGAGCATCTTTTCCTATGTTTCTTGGCCGCATGTATGTCTTCTTTTGAGAAATCTCTGTTCATGTCCTTTGCCCACCTTTTAATGGGGTTATTTCTGGTTTTTGTTGCTCTTGATGTGTAAGTTCACAGAAGGGGTTTCCATCTAAGGCTGAGTGTGGGCAGCAGAGGGACGCCGTCTGATACAGAACATCCAGAATGTCCGCAGTTCTCTCGGCTCCCCATACCACGGGGCTTGAGGGACAGCATCCGGCGCAGGAGAGCCTGGCTGCAGCCTGGACAGTGGTGGGAGGCTGGTGGGTGCGGAAACGGGGAGGTCATTCAGGAAACGGTGGCGGGGGTCATGAAGCAAGTAGCAGAGGCTAGGCCCACGGGGGAGACTATGGGGAAGGAGAGATATGGGCAGCTCCAGGGAGGGCGGCCCAGACCCCGGGACAGACTGACGGGACCCGTGGAGAGAGAAGGCAGGAGAGGGATGGAGGGACTGCGAAGCGCCCAGCCTGTGTAACAGGTGAGCAAAGCTGCCTCTCCAAACACGAGATCTGCCTGCAGGGAGGCGACTTCACCCCGTTCAGTCCCATCTGATGGAGACCGGAGGAAAGGCCTCCTGGGCAAGGCTGACCAGGTGGGGCGAGCAGCTGTGGGAAACGGTGCCCATTGGAGCGCCCTGACCAGTCAGTTTTTCTCTGTATTTGCAGAAAATAGTCATTTCCTCCCCTTTCTTCTTTTTATTGCTGGGAGAGAAGCATTTCTGCGAAGCTCCAGCGCACGTGATGGGAACGTGCTCCCACTTCCTATACGTTGCTAGAATGCTCAACAGTCTTTGTGAACGGGAATGGATGGCCTTGTCAGCAGCCAGAACATGTGCAGAATATACAGTTGCATTAGACAGGGAGGTGGCCAGCATCCATGGGGCAGGTCTGCATGGGTACAGAGCGAGGGTCTGGCAGTGGGCTGGAGACCTGCTCTGCCTCTGTCCAGTTTCCTCATGCTGGAGCCTGCTAGGGCAGGACTCAGCCCAGAGAGCCTGCTGGATGCGGGGCTCTGTGGGGAAGGGCGAGGAGACATCGTAGTGCCACGCTGACACTGCAGAAGTTTTCCTAAAGTACGGGAAAGGAAACAGAAGGATCCAGGGAGCCCCTGGACCTGACCTCTGGGGTTGGGCCATTCTAAGAGCAGGCTCAGCATCTCCCTGCTTTCCAGGGAAGGCGTTCCCTCTTCGGGAGACAGTTCTGAGCTTGCTCTGAGGGCTCCAGACTGGATTCAGCATAGGCTGGAGCTGGGGGAGGGCGGCTTGCAAGGTGGTGAGCTCTCCAACGCTGGAAGCTGGAAGCTACACGGAAGCTTCCGTGGAGGAGTGGTGATGGCTGCTTTGCTCCAACAGCTGCTCCTTGTGCCAGGCTCAGGCTGAGTTAGAGCTGGAGGTGCAGTGGCTACAAGAGTTTCTGCTCACGGTCATGGAAGAGAAAGAAAATAAACAAGGGAAGTGCCGTGAAAAAAAAAAAAAAAAGAGGAATGGGGGAGAGTGAGGGGGATTCTGCAGCTTGGTCCCCAGGAGAGAAGAGCCATTTGCTGAAGAGGAGCAGCACTGGGTGCATCTGGAGCAGCGGCAAGCCATGCAGAGGGACCAGCCACTGCAAAGGCCCAGAGATGGACATTCGCTGTGACGTCCAAAGCCCTACATTCGACCCTGCTGAGATGACATCTAGCAGTTGCCACCTTCCCCTCCAAGTCCAGAGAAGGAGGTGAGGCCTCACCAGGGGAGCCTGTGGCCTGGAAAGACCCTGAGCAGGTGTGACCTTGTTCTGGTGTTCACTGGGATGGGGGTGACGACAACCAGGTGAACAGAGTGGAGGGTGGGAAGGGGCGTGTCAAAGCTGAGCTCTACCCTGCAGGCATATGGGCCAGCGGCTCCCTCTGTCTGGCTGGTGGGAGGGGGCTCCGTCCCTCACCTCCTTCACCCCCTCCCCGCTGTGGCTACCAGCTCTCACACCAGGCATACACTGGATTCTTATTTTAGCTACTGTGACAATTCTCAAAATAGGCACCAAAGAGAAAAAGGTGAGCCTTCGCCCACAGGAGCTGGAGGGCGGGCCACCATGGGGCACACAGGCAGCCCCTCCCGACATGGGATTCCATTGTGTTTCCCTCATACTTGCAACGGGAGCAGAGTTTCAAGGCTGAAAGTCTAAAAACTGCTTCAGGACTTCCCGAAGACCTTGCATGAAAGTGCTTTAAAAAGTGGCCAAAAAAGAAAGAAAGAAAGAGTAAAAACACCCAGAAAGTGCCAAAGAAAAACTACAACAAAGTAGAGAAGTTAAAAATACCTTAAAGTAATGGAGAATGGAGAGAGTTTAACATTTTCTTAGGAGGAAGATTTAATCCAGCAGCTGACACAAAGTGTTTGCATTCGTGGCCCTGGAATCACGGGAGTTGAATCGGAGCCCCAGAAGATCACGTTCCCGATGAACAAGTGCAGGAACATAGGCCAGAGCACATACCCAGGGATGTCAGAACTTCTCACATACAGGTTGGGTTTGCATGCATAGAAATTCCTTCCTCTTACTAAGCGCAAGCAGCCCCTCCTGCAGGAACGAGAGATCCCAGAATTTCTAAGCCATGTGGACATCATCAGGATCCTCGTTGGAGTGTTGCTGTCTCAGTTGTGCTTACTCTTGGGGGCCTTTCCTACTGGCTGAGAGTCAGAGCAGAAACCAGACATTAAACCAAGCTGGGGGTGTGCCTTCCACCTTTGATGCTGAGCCAGAAAGATGGGGGTGGAGACACCACTTCTGCAGAGCCCAGGGATACCACTTGGGGATGCAGTATTCGTTTTCTATTGCTGCATAACAGATTGCCACAAATTTAGTGCTCAAAATAATACATGTTTATTAACTCACATTTTCCATGGGCCGGGAATCCAGGCCCCATGTTTGCTCAGGGTCTCATGAGCCTGAAGTCGAGGGGTCCCCAGGGCTGTATTCTCATCTGGAACTTGAGGTCCTTTTTTAAGTTCATTCAATTTGTTGTGAGAATTCAGTTCCCTGAGGTTGTAGGGCTGAGGCCCCTGTTGTTTTGCTAGTTGCTAGCTGGGCCCATGCTCAGCTCCTAGGGCCACCCTCTGTTCCCTGACCCAGGACCCCGTCATTGTTTTGCAGTATTGATGTCTGGCCTCTTCCAGCATTGCAGGAACAAGCCTCATGCTTTGAATCTCTCTGAATTCCCTGTCTCTGACCTCTAGACCCAGATTTAAAGGGCTCGTGTAATTAGGTCAGGCTCACTCTGATAATCTCCCTTTTGTTAACTCAACTGATTAGTGACCTTAATCACGTCTGTTAGTCATTCAACATAGTGATCATGAGAATGATACCCCACCATGTTCACATATTCACAGCTCCTGCCATGCTTGAGTGGAGGGAGTCACATAAGCTGTGCATACCTGGGGCAGGCGTCTTGGGGACACCCTAGAATTCTGCTACCATATACACCCCTGTGGGACCAAGCCACAGCCATCCAGTGGTGCCCTGACCCCTGCATGTACCTTGGTGACCTCTCACCCACTGTGCTGTCACTGACAGAATCCCAGAGACACAGGGCTGTGGAAACTTCTTCTAGTCATCTTGTCAGTGACAGAAAGGGTGCTTTGCCTTGCCCTAAGAGTGATGCTTAATGATCTCTCAGTTAGCTGGCGTTTCCTCAAGGATCTGAAAGTCAAAGTCCTCCCAAGGTTGATCACTGGGCCCCTACAGCCTCTTTTATCATGGCCTTTATCAAGGCATAAGTGTACAGTTTCCAAAGTCAGACAGCAGAGCTGCCTACCAGCTGTGCAGCTTTGGGCAAGTTGCCTGACTTCTCTGAGGCTCAGTTTTCTCATTACAAAATCGAGACAAGATTGGCCCTACTTCTAGAATCATTGTGAAGATTAGAATCCATTTATAACACTTAGCACAGTGCCTGGCATACACAGTAAGCAGCCGGAACTTGTAACATGGTGATGTTATCTATCATGCTTCTAGAGGGGTTGCAGTGCACATGTGTGCATGAGTGTGCATATGTGTGTGTGGCCATGTGTGTATATATACACTCATGAGCATGTGTGAAAGCATGTGGGAGCATGTGTGTATCACGTGTGTGTGCATTGTGCCTGCATACATGTGTGAAAGTTTACATGTACATGTGTGAGTGCAAGCAGATGGATGCTCACAAGGTTCAGATTCAGGAGGTGTGACGCTAGTCACAGCTCAGTTTTCAAGAAGGTGCCTGGCAAGGGCAAGAAGGTACCTGACATTCCACTCTCTGCACCTCAGTTTCTCCATTTGCAAAACAAAAGATGGACTAGATTATCTCTAAGAACTCATGCATCTCTAAGGTGGCACCATCCTACATGGAGGCCTTTCAGAACTTCCTTTGATCTTATTGGATTTGATCATTTGTTTTTACACACTTTGTACATACATACTGTATCAGTCAGAATTTTCCAGAGAAACAGAATCAATAGGATGTATAGATAGATAGGTAGATAGATAGATAGATATTTAGAAAGAGCTTTATCATAAGGTATTGGCTCATGCAATTACGGAGGCTGAGAAGTACGGACAGAGGAGAGCTGATACTGTAAATTCCAGTGCAAGTCTGTGCTTGAAGGCAGGAGAAAACCGATGTCCCAGCTTGCAGACAGTCAGGCAAAGAGAAAGAATTATCTTACTCTGCTTTTTGTTCTAGTCAGTCCTTCAACTGACTGGACAAGCCCCACCCACACCAGAGAGGGCCACCTGCTTTCCTCAGTCCACCGCTTCAAACGTTAATGACATCCAGAAACACCCTCACAGACACACCCAGAAATAATGTTTAGCCAAGTATCTGGGCACTCCATGGCTCAGTCGAGTTAGCACATAAAATTAACCATCACACTAACTTTATGTACATTTGTGTGCACCAAAGTACAACTTTTAAAGATTAAAAATGTAGGAAAGATACACTCAGTCACATTTGTGGAAGCTACGCTTGACAAGATAGCAATGCTTAATGTGGAAGGCCACCATCACACCCTTTATCACTCTCCCCCAGGCCTTTTCTCTATTCTCCTGAATTGCACAGTTTTCAGGTCTTCTGATCTGAAACATTCCTCCCCAGTTGAGGCGATCGGACGTGATCTCAGACCGTAATGTATTGTAGCTTTTAACTGTTGAGCCAGACTTTCTGATTCAGCACATTTTAATCAATTTTCTTTGCTAAGATCAGGGAGATGTCATCTGTAATAATCCCATCTGACCTCCCAAAGTCAGGCTGATAAAAATATTAATGTCAGCTTCTTGCAGCCTGGCAGAGAGCGACACCCAGCTTGACAAGCAAACAAATGGCTCAGAGCTGTCTGCAGGACGCTGATGAACCCGTATTAATGAATAGCTTCATCAGCAAGCATTGCCCTCCGGGCAGAGCTGCCACAGGCTGGAGACTCATAAGAGGCTCAGCTGCCTTCCTGGTGAGGTCTTGTTGCCCATCACTGGGGCCATGGAACATCAATTAGACATATCTGCTAGGATGATTCACCCTCCTCCATAATGTGCTCCAGTGGGGCATCTGGGATCACCCAACACAGCTCTTTAGTTCTTTTATTCTCCCTGCCTGTGAATCCTCCCATTGTCACCTGTGTCAGGTATTTCCAGCTGTGACATCAGAGCCATCAGGCCCTCTGAGAACACTCAGCAATCCTAAATAGGAATAAAGGGTTATTCCCAGGGCTCACAACATTATGAACCTTGACCTGATTCAGCCCGGAGTATGTTTGTTCGATCATCTTGTTTGCTCATGCAGTTTCTCAAAAAAACGATTACCAGGTAGGGTTTGTGTGACTCACAATACAAGCAGTTCAGCATCTCCCTAACTCTTGTCCCTCTGTGAATATCTATGCTTCTCATCCGGACGCTGCAGGTTCTGAGTTTCTCACTCCTGATTTGACTGAGGTCGTGGTAGGGGGAGGCGAATGTTAACGTGCTCACATCTTAGATGCAATCAGTTGTCTAGGCTGTGAGTCAGTGCTGGGGCAGCTGCATTGCCAGCCTCTGCACTCCGACTCCAGTGTTCATTGCATTAGCCCTCTCCCAAGTCCATCTTTCTGTCTCTAGTCTTCAGAGCCTGGGATCTTTTATCATGAAAGAGGAGAGGACAAGTTTGTCCCATGCAGGTGAGCAGCGAATCTAAGTTGCCTGTCTCCAGTCTTCAAAAGCAGGAAATTGTTTCACCCTGCTCCATAAAAGGAATGTGGCCTGCAAATGGAAGAATCATTTGAGAAAGCAGCTCGTGCAGGAGCTCCAGGAGGTTGGCTGCAGTTGATTCAATGGTCTCATGACTGTGTGATGTGTGATGCAGTAGCCTCCTGGCAAACAAGTGCTCCCAAGCAGACCCGTGGTATCCTTGGGCCCTGCAGCAGCCAAACTACAATACATAGCCACAGCTATTGGCTTTGCCCATCCAGTCCCCTCTATACAGCCCATTCATATGACCTGAGCACTAAACAAAGACCTCAGAACAGCAGAGATACAGCCAGAGAGCCACTGCTTACTAAATTACTAAAATGTAATGCCTCACTGGGTTTGATGCTAGCATTGGCAGGGCTTTTGTTTGTTGGTTTGTCTATTTAGCAAAACTAGCAACCAAAATTAAACCCTTGTCACCTTTGTCAGCCGGAATGTGAGCCGGAAGACCATTCTCCAGAGCAGTGCCTTCATTTGCAGACTTTTCTATAGCTGGAGAACAGTGGAGGGACAGGAGGTGGAAGGGTACCGCTGTAACCACCACAGGGCATCCTACTCAGCCCCAAGAGTGAAAGTGAAAAGAAAAGCACAAGCAGAGAGACATGGCATTTTCCCACTGAGCCTGGAGCTCTGAGAAAGACAGAGAGGAAGGAGAGAGAGAAGGAAAGGAAGAACAAGGTCAGAGGAAGAGGCAAGAAGATAAAAGGAAAAGGTAAAAGAAAGAACATCCTAAAGGGTTTAGCATCAGCTCAGAAAGTGATCTGAACAATATGTGGAGACCTGCTTACTTTCCCTGCTCCCTAGGAGACCCCGCCAACCCCGGGGTCTCTGGGTACTGCCTCCCAGAGCTCTGTAGGAAACTGGAAAGGGAGTGGTTGGAAACACAGTCTCTGCAGTTGGAGCTGGAACAAGTCACTGAATCCCTCTGTGCCTCCACTTCCTTGTTTTATCTCAAGGATGATAATAATAGCATATATCTCCCAGGGTGGCTGTGAAGGTTCAATAAAGTGCATATGCAATATGCTTAGCACTGAAACTGGCTCGTAATTACATGCACAATAAGTGCTAGCTTCCATTAATGCTGTCTGTCAAGTGTGAGATAAAGCTACTGGTCCCAGGAGGCGTCTACTACTGCTGGGATGCAGTTCTCTTGGGCAAATGGTATTCCCAAGGCTGGTGCACAACTCCCTTGTGCAGTTGACACCCAAGATCAGATGAGCTAAGACTGCGTCTCCTACCTCTATTTGCAAAATCCTCTATAAAAAGATACAGTAGGTATGGTGGAAGGAGAGAGGGAGTCACCCCTTCTGGAGCACAAGCCAGCTGCGCCCTGGCCCCCACCTGTGCCATGTCCCATCAAGCTCCCATAAGAGGCCTGTGTACATCCTGCTCTCTTTCCCCAGCATAACCTGCTTTGCACCTGCTCCAAGATCCTGCTACTTGGAGGTGATTTGGGAGGAAGACAGGACTGTGGGTTTCCCTGATCTGCCTATTTCTTTGTCCTAAATAGTGTTACCGAGCCACAGGTCTTCAGGCATAAAGGGACCTCTCAGGCTGGAACAATGCAGTGAATCTTAGAGGGAGCCACCATGAACTCTGGAACCTTGGTGCCATGTGACATCCAGGGACATTTGCATAACTCAGCAGAGTAAATGAGGACAAGGAGGACTAAATTACTATCTGAGATCGCCTTTCCTGTCAGCAAGGTGGTGGAACTGGGGCTCTCAGGGTTCAGTTTAAATTGATTTAAAGAAACTTAAGAATTGTAATATGTATTGCATGCTGCAATACTGAACTATTGCTCATACCTTCTGCACATCCAGCCCCTCCTCTCTTCCTCCGCTGCCATTTTTGGTCCAGCATGAAAAGACCACCTAGCTGGTCCCCCCACATCCTTCTATTCTCCTTCAGCCTACTCTGCACGTGGCACCCACAATGACATTTGTAAAATGGATATCTGGTCATGCTTATCCTTTGATAAGACCCCAGGAGGACCACCACTGATGCTCAGCGCCCTACCCCGCACTGGCTCTGTCAACCACTCCACCCATCCTCCTCAGCGCCAGGCTCCAGCAGTCTCCATCATCGCCAGCTTTCACTGAGCTCTCACAGTAGGCCTGAAACTCTCCCATGTATCGTATGACCTCATTTAGTCTCAACCCCTTGGGAAATATCTTCACAGAGGCACAGTGAAGTTAAACTATTTGGCTAGGATTGCCAATCCAGGGCCCCAAACCTGGTACCAGCCCATCTCTTCTATCTCAGTAAATATCATCAGCTGCCCAGCATGTCAAACCAGATGCCCAGGAAGGTGGCCCAGGAGCCACCTTCCATCCTGTTTGTTCCATCACCCCCTATATTCACGGCAGCAGCAAGGCCTATGGATATTTCTTCACCTGCCTCCAGTGCACACACTCCTCCCTTCCACTGCCATCTTGCTGGTCCAGTCACCACCACCCCTCACTGGAACAACTCCAGCAGCCTCCGCGCTAGCTGGCCTGCTCTAATCATGCCCTCTGTGTGTTTCTCGTCCTCTCACCTCCTTTACTCCCTCCTTTTCTTCTTTGTCCTCTTCCTCTCTCCTTCCATCCTTTCTTCCCTTTCTTCTTTCTTTCTCTTTCTTTCTTTCTCTCTCCCTTTCTCTTTCTTTCTTTCTTTCTTCTTTCTTCTTTCTTTCTTTCTTTCTTTCTTTCTTTCTCTTTCTTCCTTTCCTTTCCTTTCCTTTCTTCCTTTCTTTCTTCCTTTCCTTTCCTTTCCTTTCTTCCTTTCTTCCTTTCTTCTTTCTTTCCTTCTGTCTTTCTTTCTTAGACAGAGTCTTACTCCATCACCCAGGCTGGAGTGCAGTGACAAGATCTTGACTCACTGCAACATCTGCCTCCTGGCCTCAGGTGATTCTCCTGCCTCAGCCTCCTGAGTAGCTGAGATTACAGGCATGAGCCACCACACCCAGCTAATTTTTGTATTTTTAGTAGAGACAGGGTTTCATCATGTTGGCCACGCTGGTCTCAAACTCCTGACCTCAAATGATCTACCCACCTTTCTTTCCTTTTATTTTATTTTATTTTGCTTTCCTTTTATTTTGAAATGTAGGTTTTATTACTGTTCAGGTATGGTGAAGTGAGCAGAACAGGAGACACCTGCTATTAAAGAGTTTGTTACTCACAGTTCCCAAAAGGAAGAGACACCACACCGTGAGGAGGCCACAGAGGGAAGCACAGGGCTCACAAGAGGCAGAGGGAGGGAGGGGAAATGGTGGACAACAGTCTCTATGTGGTTTTCCTGGGAAGGAACAGGCGAGGCAAACAAAGTAGTCTTAGAATCAGCCAGTTTGTCCAGTTTCACCAGCCCCAGCATGCAGAGGCTGTCGCTAGTTGTCTGATACCTGGACCTGGGGTGATTAGGGCAAGGCCTGGCGTGATTGGTCCCTAAAAGTGCAAGAACCTATGAAAGTCCAGGAAAGGAAGTGGTCGGGGTGTGGGCTCTGGATTGATGGGTTTGTTGATGAAAGGGGAACTCGCAGGGGAGTTGCTAGTCCCTCCAGAGTCAAGTTCTCAGCATCTCAAAGCATCAGAAATACAGAAAATAAAATGGCATGATTAGTATCCCTCCCTCCCTCCCTCCCTCCCTCCCTCCCTTCCTTCCTTCCTTCCTTCCTTGCTTCAGAGAATCTCTAAAGGAAATAGCATACCCTAAATACAGTTGAAACCCCCTTCCCCTACAAAAATCATACATATGATTACATATGTAGAATCTCTAAGTTAGATGTACTATCTATGCATTTCTATAAATTTTCTAAAGGTATTTTGTGTCCTTGCCATATGTGCCCCCTTTGCCTACAGCACTTCTCTCATTCTCCATCAAATGCCTGAATGTTTCTAAACTTTGCATGAATTATATCTTGAGTATATGATGTGGGTGTGTTTGTGCATGTGTATGAAGAGAGAGAAAGTTTCCAACCTCCATTCAAAAGAGTAACAAAAGGCAAAAATAGACAGAATTCGAGGTAAACAATATTCAGCAGAAGATAGTTTTCCGAAATTAAAGACAGACATAAGTCTTCAGAGTGAAAGTGCCTCCTACAGAAACAAGCAGCATGAACAAGAATAAACGTATCCCCTACACCTCGCAATCAACCGCAGGGCACCACGGACAGGGAGAAAGACAGGAAAGGCCATGGGAAGGGAAACGAGCAGCCACGAAGGGGTGCCCATTGACTGGGTGGAGAACAGAATTCCCAATCGTAAGCAGCGTGATAGTATCTTTAGAGGCCCAAAATAAAATGAAAAGCCAACTCGGAACTTCATGGCCAATTACGCTTTTGGGACATAAAAAAGTTTACTACCCACATATCCTTGCTCTAAAAAAAGAAAAAATGTGTGATAAGAAACAACTCAAAATACACACATACATGAACCCAAAGGAAAGGAGGGGAAAGGAAAGACAACAATTGACAGACTATGATTTATTTATCATGGACAGTTTCAAAAAGAAATCTATTTTCCCTAAATTACAGAGGATGGAACTAAAACAAAGAAAAAAGGAAGATTGTTCCCTGAAGAGTTAAAGCATATTGGGGTCTTATCTTAAGACCCTAAGAAAAGGAAACAAACACACAAAATACCTTTAATGAATTTATAGAGCTGCATATATTATACCTAATTTAGAGATTATACTTATATAATCATACATACGATTAAAAATCTAGGAGTACAAACACACTTTGTTAGTGCTTTTACAAAACCTGAGATCACAGCAAACATTGTCCTTCAACTGAACTTTTTCCCTTGATATACGTTGTCATCTCTCCAGCTCCATGTTTTATAGACCCAGATTCAAACCACATTCACAGCAAGGTTTGCTCAAGGAACAACGAATAGCTGGTGAGCATATCCACGTAAAACTCAGGAGGTTGTACATAAGAATTCAGACTGCCACCTGCCCTGGGAAAGCTATGACGTGCTTGGTAGCACCTCAGCCCTGGCGTTCCCCAAGCGCCACCAGCAGCAGGCTGACAGCAGCCGTCTTGGAGCAGGACCTGCTCACTCTGATCTGCCTCAAGCTATTTCTTCACTGATTTCTCACTGGCCAGACCCAGCAGGCATCTAAGTGTGCCAATGTCTTGAGGTTGATTACATTCATAACTATTTTTTTCTTTTTAAATTCTTTTTGAGACAGAGTCTCACTTTGTTGCCCAGGCTGGAGTGCTCACTCCAACCTCCGCCTCCCAGGTTCAAGCGATTCTCATGCCTGAGCAACTCTAGTAGCTGGGATTACAGGTGCAGGCCACCATGCCCAGCTAATTTTTATATTTTCAGTAGAGGCGGAGTTGCGCTAAGCTGGCCAGGGTGGTCTCAAACTCCTGACCTCAGGTGATCTGGCCACTTCAGCCTCCCAAAGTGCTAGCTTTACAGGCATGAGCCACCATGCCTGGCCCTTTTAAAACTTTTATAGATTCACTGGATACATATGCGGGTTTGTTACATGGATATATTACACAAGGGTGAGGTTTGTGCTTCTAGTGTGCCTTGATATCACCCAAATAGTGAACGTTGTACCCAGTAGGTAATTTCAACTGTCACCCCTCCTGCCCCAGCTTTTGGAGTCTCCAGAGTCTATTATTCCCTCTGCGTGTCCGTGTGTACCCATTGATTAGCTCCTGCAGATAAGTGAGAACATGTGGTGTTTGATTTTCTGTTTCTGAGTTACTTCACTTAGGATTTTATTTGAGTATCTTCAATCCTAGTCTTTGAAAGTCGTTACCATAAAACTATGTGCTAACATCCCTCAGTCTCTCTCTATTCTTTGGGAAAGAGCTCTCCAACTTCTTGGTCTTTGTGAATGCCTTCATTCCAGAATGACTGTGTTCCTTCCTGGCCCAGTCACTATGTCCTGTGGAAGTGGAGGGCCCTACACGTTTCCAAGAGAACTATTTCACTTTTTTGCAATCACTGAGCACTTTTTCAACCTTTTCTTTGATGGGGAGTCAAATTGTTTAATTATTTAAATAGGTCATATATTCACCTAGTTAAAATTTATTAGACAAAATTATTATAAAATTATAAGAGTTATTCAAATAACTTTCTTTCCCCCGCTAAGTCCTACTCACCCACAACATATAAATGCATAGTTATTAGATTCTGGTGTATCCTTCAGAGTATTTTTTTAAATGATTTTCTACATTTTTAATTTTTCTTTATTTCAATAGCTTCAGGGGTACAAGTGGTTTTTGGTCACATGGATGAATTGTATAGTGGTGAAGCCTGAGATTTTAGTGCACCCATCACCTAAGTAGTGTACATTGTACCCAGTAGATAGTTTTTATCCCTCACCCCTTCCCACCCTTCCCCTCCTCCATTATACTATTCTGTATCCCTTTGCGTACCTATGACTTGGCTCCTACTTACAAGTGAGAACATCCAGTATTTGGTTTTCCATTCTTGAGTTACTTCACTTAGAATAATGGCCTCCAGCTCATGTGAGTTGCTGCAAAAGACATTACTTTGTTCTTTTTTATGACTGAGTAGTATTCCATGGTATATACATACCACATTTTCTTTATCTACTCATTAGTTGATGGGCACTTAGGTTGCTTCCATATCTTTCCAATTATGAATTGGGTTGCAATAAACATATGCGTGTATGTGTCATTTTGATATAACGACTTATTTTCCTTTGGGTACATACCCACTAGTGGGATTGCTGGGTCAAATTGTAGATCTCCTTCCAGTTATTTAAGAAATCTCCATACTGTGTTCTATAGAGGTTGAACTAGTTTACATTCCCACCAGCAGTGTATAAGCATGTCCTTTTTACTACATCCACTGCAACATCTTTTGTTTTTTGACTTTTTAGTAATGACCATTCTTGCAGAAGTAAGGTAGTATCTCATTGTGGTCTTAATTTGCATTTCCCTGACAATTCATGATGTGGAGCACTTTTTCATGTTTGTTGGTCATTTGCACATCTTCTTTTGAGAAACATCTGTTAATTTCATTTGCTCCCCTTTTGATGGGATTCTTTGCATTTTTCTTGCTGATTTGTTTGAACTCCTTGTAGATTCTAGATATTAACCTCTAGGAGAATTTTTAACACACATGCATACAAAAGCAAGGTACAGTATTTCCACTGTCTTTAATTCAAATGGCAACATGTTCTATTGTTTTCAAGTTTACTTGAAATTGACATACTGAAGAATCTCTCATATGGCTACATGGAGGGCTCGCTCATTCTTTTTCATACAGTCCTAGAAGATTCCATTGCATGGATGTTCAAATTTATTCAACCCAATTCCACTGACAAACTTTTAGGTTGCTTCCAGGTGTTTACTATTACAAACATTGCTACAGCAAATAACCTTGAACATACTGACCAATCTAGACATCTCATCAACCAGCAGACCCTCCTGCAGAATCTAAACCAGACCAGCACAAATTCCCCGTCCTTGTGTAATAAATAGACTCCATCTTCTCTATTGATCATCTGCTTCTCCCCATTCACAAAAACAACACCATGGAATACTTAGATGCTTGAAGTCTAAGCAACGTGGAGACCTATTGACTTTTATGCTCTCCGATGACTCCTGCAGATTAAAGAAAGAAAGATGATTTTATCTCTATTTCTCCCTATGCAGTGTTATAAAATGTGGGTCTGGGAGAGCATGGCAAATTAGATGACGCGTTTTTAAAATGTTGGTTATCTTTTGAATTATTAGCAGCACGAATATAGTGCAATATGCACATAATTAACAAGCTTTCTGAATTTATTATATATACTTTTTCTTGTTTCTTTTAATTATCCAGCATTCTACCTGAAGGTAGTATGGTGATTCAAATGATGATTAAATGTGTCAAATGGTGACAAAATGCACTAACCTGCCAGAGTGGAGAGAAGCAAAGTCTAGAAATGCCATGAGATGGTTTTCGTCCTATTAAATGCATAAAAGTTTCTTAATGTATTATTCATGTTATAACCATGGCACAAACAAAATATGATTTATTGAGTATTTTAATACAGCCTGTTAATGTTATGCAATAAAGTGTATTTTAATATTTAATATAATCTGTGAATTTCAAACTTTTTTCAGGAAAGATCTTGTGGTTTTAAACTAAATTAAATGCAGTAGGTTACAAATGAGGTCCCAAGAGCATCCCTAAAGGCCGATTGGGCCTGTTCAGGGCAACTGGAATTCAGAAGCTGGTTTTGGGCTGGGTGCGGTGGCTCATGCCTGTAATCCCAGCACTTTGGGAAGCCGAGGCAGGTGGATCACCGGGTCAGGAGCTCGAGATCAGCCTGACCAACATCATGAAACCTGTCTCTACTAAAATTACAAAATTAGCCAGGTGTGGTGGCTCATGCCTATAATCCCAGCTATTCAGGAAGCTGAGACAGGAAAATCACTTGAACTTGGGAGGTGGAGGTTGCAGTGAGCAAAGATCACGCCATTGAACTCCAGCCTGGGCGTATGAATAAAAAATAAATAAATAAATATATAAATAAATAAAACTAGGTCAGAAGGTGTTTTTGTTTGGGTGTTGAGATTGCTGTGGAGCAGGGGTAATGTGGCCATTGCTTGAGAAGTGAGCTGATTAGGGAAGCTCGTCTGCTCACATGGAACGGGCATTCTTTAGGTCAAGGTCATGGGTTAGTTCCTAGATAAATTGTATGACCATGATAGTGAGCAGCTACCTTTCTGTCACCTAGCATGCATTCTTTGTTCTTCTGATAACAGTGTACCCATTTCCTATGAGGTAATTAATGCCTCCATTGGATAGAGCTTAGTGAGACCACAGGTGTCCTGCTTTCCTCCAGGGGTGAGCGTTCAACCCACACCAAGTAAGGAGAATTCTCCTCTATCAATCTGTTTTGGTTTGATAATGCTGTATAATCAGCAACCCCAAATTCTCAGTGTCTTAGTGTACAGAAAGTTTCTTTCTTTCTTGAGCCCATCCCAAGTCAAAAGACGGGCTTTGATCACTGTAGTTTCTTAACCCAGTTTGATGCAGGCTGCTTTTCAGTCCATGCTTTCATGAGGAGGAAGGCAATAAAAAGAAAATTTTATGGGGTCTTGTCTCTCAGCATAATGCTCCAGACTGTCACATGTCACCTTTGCTCTAAATACATTGGCCAGAAACAACACATACAGCCCCATCCAACCATAAAGAGTCAAGAAGTTCATTGTCACTCAAGGACATAGAAGAGGACAGTCTGGACGAAGGCACTAATGTCCCATTGTCACATTTTCTCTCTGTATTTTGAATTGTCAGCAGAATGGCCTTCCAAAAGAATATCTCTCTTTGGAATCCATTTATGCCATGGGAAATGCTTATACCTCCTCCAGAGCATCCTTTGCTGTTGGAACTCTCTGATCCTACCTTTCCCACCAAACCCTCACATTCTTCCATGTCCTTCCAGTAGGTCCCCTTGCACCTCCATGAGTAAGCAAGAGTCAGCCTCCAGTTCTCACAATCAAAGAGCCCAAGGCACCCAGCTACACTGCCTTCTGACACCAGCCAGGCACTTTGTCAACATGGCTCAGTTTAGTCCTTCCTTGCACTCTGCAACCCTAGGGCTGGTGCCACAATCCCACAAGAGCTGCATCCACAGCACTAACTGAGGAAGAGGGAACCCCAGTGATGGCAGGGTTTGCCTATGGGACAGAGACTGGAATCTGTCCAAATTCCCCATAACCTCCCACAATGCTGAGGGAATATCAGCAGGGAGGGTGAGGTCCCTGCACAGACCCTGCCATGGAAATGGAAGAATACTTGAGCCAAAAGAGACCTCAGAGAGGATCTTGCCTAATCCTTGCCCGGTGGATGAAGAGGGGAAGACAGTTGCCCAAGACCACATGATTGTTTACTTGCAGAATCCCTAACTCACACCTAGGTGGATGTATCTAAGAGGAAAGTAAAAAACAAAGAAGGTACACATCGGAGCACACCTGGGTTGCTAAGACCCAGGCTGGGGACCACAATAGCCCCTTTCACTCCACTCTGGCTTGGGCTAGTCCTAATTTACCCCTTCCTTTCCCCAGGAAAGAACCCGCAGGCAGCCAAGAAGCTCAACATCCGTCTGAATCTCCCAGGACCAGCTGTTTTCTGTAGAAGCCAATAGGAATAGTTTAGAACATTGCCAACTGTTATCCATCAGCTCTAGGAATGGGAGGTCAATTGGGAGGTTTAACTTGGCAGTTAAAGTCAAAGTTTACAACTTAGCCCCAAGGCACAAGAAGAATCTTCTCCCTCAAGGACTAAAGCCTAAAAAATTTTTAGGTTACAGGATGGAAAACTAATTCATACATACACCTGTGCACAAATTTCTACACATCAGTCAACAAAAGCAATGCATTAGTCTTGAATAATCACAAATAATTAAAAATACAGATTTTTCTCTGCATCTCCTGAGGCTAAAGCAGTATCTTCTACTGCAAAATTAATCACCCATATTAACCCTTATGACTGCTTTTGAAAGCATAAATCCCATTTCAGGCCCCTCCACAGGAGGGCAAGTTTCACAGGGACTATGACACTTTTTGGTTTGCCTACAAACTGACACAATTTTGCAAAGATTTATTTTTATTGTTTGAATTAAGAAAACACCGGGTTTTCTTCAATTTAAGAAACACAAAATTTTGTTATAATATTAAATATGCTTTTAAAAACTTATTATTTGAGGATTTCTGACCACTTAATTTCAGAAAAAAGAAAAATTCCCAAATGTGCTTGGTGGTAAACCAACTTCCGCATGGTGAAGTAAAATAGCCTTAAATCAAGAAAGTTAAAAATGTAAGGTTTTAAGTTAAAAAAGGTAATAAAGACACCATTGAGAAAGTGAAAAGACAACCCACAGAATGGGAGAAAATATTTGTAAATCATGTGTCTAATAGGGGACTCATGCCCAGAATATATAAAGAATTCCTGCAACTCAATAATATTAATAAAAACACAAGCAATCCATTTAAAAATGGGAAAATATTTGAATAGATATTTCTTCAAAGAAGTTTAAATGGCCATAATAAACACATAGAAAGATACTTTATATAATTTGTCATCAGGGACATAAAAAACAAAACCACAATGAGAATCCATTTTGCACCCACTAGGATGGCTAACATTAAAAAGACAGATCATAGCAAGTGTTGGTGAGGATGTGAAGAAGGTAGAACCCTCATACATTGCCAGTAGGAATGAAAAATGGTACAGCCACTTTGGAAAACAGAAGACCCACTTTGAAGAAATATAGAGTTCCTCAGAAAGGGGGTTGATGTGACTTAGCAATTCCACTCTGAGGCACATACCCAAGAGAATTAACAACATGCATCCACACAAAGACACGTATGTGAATATTCACAGCAGCATCATTCATAATCACCAAAAAGTGGGAAGAACTCAAATGCCCTTCAATTGATGAGTGGATGAACAAACTATGGTACATCCGTGTGATAGATTCAGCCATAGAATGGAACAAAGCTCGAATATATACTACAACATAAATGAACTTCAAAAACATTAAGCTAAGTGAAAGAAGGAAGATGCAATAAGCTACATAGTTTATGATGCAATTTATAGGAAATGTCCAGAATAGGCAAATCCATAGAGACAGAAAGCAGATGAGTGGAGAGGACAGAATGATTGCTAATGGATATGGGGTTTCTTTTGGGAGTGATTAAATGTTCTGGAATTAAATAGTGGCAATAGTGGTGCAATCTTGGGATTATACTAAAAACCACTGAACTGGCCGGGCGCGGTGGCTCAAGCCTGTAATCCCAGCACTTTGGGAGGCTGAGACGGGCGGATCACGAGGTCAGGAGATCGAGACCATCCTGGCTAACATGGTGAAACCCCGTCTCTACTAAAAAATACAAAAAACTAGCCGGGCGAGGTGGCAGGCGCCTGTAGTCCCAGCTATTCGGGAGGCTGAGGCAGGAGAATGACATAAACCTGGGAGGTGGAGCTTGCAGTGAGCCGAGATCTGGCCACTGCACTCCAGCCTGGGCAACAGAGCAAGACTCCGTCTCAAAAAAAAAAAAAAAAAAAAACCACTGAACTGTACACTTTGTAAGAGTTAATTTTGTGGTACATGAATTATAACTCAACAAATCTGCAATTTACAAAAAAAAATTACCTTCAAAAGAAGAGGAAGAAGAAAAAGGAGAGTAAAGAAAAAAGAAGAAGAAAGAATGAGAGAGGAAGGAAGGAGAAAAAGAAGAGAAAAGGAAGCAGAAGCAATGCTCCTATTGCATTTCAGAGGGAGGTGCTGATGCCAGCATGTTCCAGCAGGTCTTGCAGAGCTGTAGCCTGAGGCATCCTGCCCACACCCCACAAAAGTCAGCTTCCTCTTAGAAGGAGGGTCAAGAGCTGCCCACTGGGTCTCTCTTCATGGTTCTGCAATGCTAGCTGACAAGCGCTCTTCTGACCACCCACTCCAGGCAGGACCACTCCACCAGGGGACACCCTGCTCCTCAAGAAGAGACCCAGTGGCCACCAGGACAATGAGGTAACTCTCCAGCCCCTCTCTAAGCCCCGCCCAGATCAAAGGGATTTCTTCCAGGGGAGTTTGCCCATCTCCTCACCTCCCTTTTGTTTGTCAAAATTGCACCTCCTCCAGGAAGCCGTATTACCCCTATCTAACTTATATTAACTCTAAAACTCCATGTTTTCCAATGTACACTCCTTTAAGTATTCCTCAGAAAACGGGACCCCGTGTAGGATTGCAAGATAAAATGTAGATGTCCAGGATAATCTGATTTTTCAGACAGACAACTGTGAGTATGAGTATTTTTATGTCCTCAAGGACTTAGAGACATTAGATACCCCTGCAGGGTGCACTGCGAATTCCTGGGGAGGGTTGCGGCCTGCAGCATTCTCTCGATTTACTGGACCACAAAACTAGAGTTGCTGGATTAGGCAAATAAAAACACAAATAACATTTTGATTTTCAGGTAAATGATATTTTATGTAAGTATACCGCAAATATTGCATCAATATACTTGTACTTCAAGATAGTGGGTTTTTTTGTTTGTTTGTTTGTTTGTTGTTTGTTTTGAGGCGGAGTCTCGCTCTGTCGCCCGGACTGGAGTGCAGTGGCCGGATCTCAGCTCACTGCAAGCTCCACCTCCTGGGTTTACACCATTCTCCTGCCTCAGCCTCCCTAGTAGCTGGGACTACAGGCGCCCGCCACCTCGCCCGGCTAGTTTTTGTATTTTTAGTAGAGACGGGGTTTCACTGTGTTAGCCAGGATGGTCTCGATCTCCTGACCTCGTGATCCGCCCGTCTCGGCCTCCCAAAGTGCTGGGATTACAGGCTTGAGCAAGATAGTGGTTTATCTGAAATGGAAATTTCACTGGGTGTCTTGAGTTTTAACTGGCAGCCCTACCGACGGGGCTTATTCATCATATAGACTCTGGGCATCATTTTCATAAGTCTGCAGTAGAAGCTCAGGAAACTGAATTTGTAAGAAAGGCCTCAAATAGGTAGGCATGATTGGTCTAAGGGTCATGAAATGGGAGAGCAGTGTGTGTGTGTGTGTGTACATGTGCATGAATTGGGGGCAGGGGCGGGTAGAGTTTGGGGTAAAAGGCTTCCCAGAAATCCAGAGCTCTGATCCGTATCTTCTGACTACTTTAAAATGACTGAAACCTCGGGTTCCTTTTTCAGTGCCTTATTCCACACAGACTCATCTTTTAGGAGGTTATTTGACAGTGCTTAACTGCGACCCACATTGTACATGCTCATAACAAAGACAAGTCCCCATCTACCATGCTGTAACTTAGACAGGCACAAGTTATACAACATCTGGAATCTACCCAAGGGAAAAAAAATGGGAGTCTACAAATCTAGCATGCTGGAGGCAGAAACCATGTGCTCAAAATCATTAAAATCACATTTCACTTTGCCACAACGCAGCTCCGTCCCTGGCTGATGGCCAGATAAGCCTGCTGGCAGAGATCTTCTCCTGTGGTGCTGAGCGAAGGGGCCACACGCCTCTCAGTTAATACCTGCCCAGGTTTAATACCTAATCACCATCCTCAGATTGCCTCTCAACACTCATTACCATCACTCAGCAGTCACAGCCAAGGTGATGGAATTTAAGATTCGGACAAGAGTAGTCACTTTTGTTCTTAAGTGCGAGTCTCCTCGGAACATCGTCATTCAGCATATTGGGAGACAGCATTTCCACTTTCTACTGAAGCATCCTGTAAGAACCAGAAAAGCATGACACCACTAAAGATAAACAAAACTGGCCCTATTTGAGCAAGAGGGGCTCAGTCTGTTTGGTCTGTGTTTTATACCCGTGATGAGTTAACCTGTTTGTTCATCTCCAGCACTCCGGCCTGAAACTCGCCCTTTGACAAGCACCCTGCAAGCTCCAGTGATGCTGAATCCCAGAAGTGATGGGCTGTCTTGGAGAATCCCAGGAGCTGTCCTGTGCTCCAGGACTGTCCCAGGTCTCCTTGGGTGGACACCATCCCCTCTGGTCCCCTCTAAAGACTTCTTCATTGTGACGATGGTGATTGTGGGCAAACCAGGTGAGATAGTTTCCCTATCTGCCTACCAGGAGCTGCTTCCCAGGAGGCAGGTAGAAAGGGAAGGAGGGAGGAGAGCGCAAGGGGCCAAGGAGAAAGGAAAGAGAGGGAGGGCAGGAAGAAAGGAGGGGAGAGAGCTCTCAGGGAAAGCAGGGAAACAGTGACAAAGGGAAGACCGGCTGTACCATATTAGGTAAGTGATCATTTATAGTCATTATCAACTTACTGTGAATTCCAGATGGAGTTTCTGGAAGCTACAGTCTTACTTCCTGTTAGGAATTCATTCATGTAACAAATGTTCTATGGGCTGGGGCACTGTGCTCGAGTATGCAGATACACCCCTGAATGTAGCCATTTGCATTCTAATAAGGCAAAGCAAACAATGGAGAAATACACTCACAGATAAGACAATTTCAGACAACAGTCATACTGGAAGGAAATGGCATGGTCATGGGATACAGAGCCAGGAACAGGAGGAGATGTTAGACAGGGACCAATAGGCAGGGAAGAGATTAAGGAGGGGACCCAGGAGAGAGCACAGTGAGAGAAGGAGCCCCCTGTGTGTGGACCTGGGAACTGACTGTCTTGGCAGGTGGAGCCATGCCACATAGGTCAACGTGGCCAGAGGGTGCTGAGCAAGGGGACAAGTTGCAGGGCAGGAGTCTGAGGGCATGCAGACTTGAAGGTGCTGACAAGGAGTTGGACTGCATTAATTCACGACCGTATGAAAAATGCCTCTGTGATCAGACAAATGGTCAACCTCTCTTGACAGGAAAACATTGACTGTGATGTGGGTTGTGCAATGAAGCTTCCAACCCAGGATCTGTTTCTGAATGAGTGTCATGGAGAAGAGAGCAGAGGCTCTGCATGGCCCCAACACATGTCCCTCCTCCAAGCTCCAACATTAAGAAACATGCCTGCTTCCTCATGGAGGAGGGAAGCCTGGTCTAAGATGTGTGCTACAGGAGAGGAAATTCACACCTTCGGTTGCCTAGGTGACGGCTTCCAAACGATGTTGCGGGTCTAACTGGCTGCCTGGCAAGGCCTCTGAGATGGGAAAAAGAGAGCCCCTTTCCGTTGGAGTCACCATGATTGGACCAAATTCTGGTCCTCAGCTCAGGGGCCCTTGTTCCTGGTGACATCCTTCAGCTATACGGCACCAGACCCCAAATATGTGTCTCTCCCAGGGCTAACCCTGGAAGCTGATAAAAAACAGAATACTCACCCAGCACGGTGGCTCATGTCTGTCATCCCAGCACTTTAGGAGGCTGAGGGAGGAGGATCACTTGAGCCCAAAATTTGGAGACCAGCCTGGGCAACATAGCAAGACCCCGTCTCTACAAAAAAAGTTTTAAAAATGACTGGACATGGTGGCATGCAGTTGTAGTCCCAGCTACTTGAGAGGGTGAGACAAGAGGATCATTTGCCTCTCAACCTGGGAGGCTGAGGTTGTATGAGCTATTATTGCATCACTGCACTCTAGCCTGGGCAACCCTGTCTCTAAAACAATAACAACAAAACAAAAAATAATCAAAATACCATTGTCTAGTGTCCAAGACAACACAAGCTGCTCATGGGATAGGGAGACAGACACACAGCCCAGGTCAGGGCCAAGGTGCTGCAGCCTCATACATTCTAGTCAGTCCCAAATGAGCAAGAGCCTGCACCCTAGGGGAGTTCGTGTCTCGGTGGATGTAGTGTCTCTACCCATGAGCAGTACTTAACAAATGCCTGCACATCCATGTCACTCACTTCGTCTTCTATCAGTCACTACAAGCACCATCTCCTCCAAGAAAATATGTTCTGACGGAGGAAACACTGGATGTGGAGTCAGTGGCCTGGGACTGCCTAGAAGCCTCACTGAGTACTACTGGCTGTGTAATCTCAGACAAACCACTCACCCACTCTGAGTCTCATTTTCCCCAACTATACATTGTGCCTAGCAATGCCCACCTCCCAGGACTGGGTATAAGGATTAGAGTCGATGCATGCAGGGTATGCAGCGGCTGATATTTGCTAAGAACTGCAATGTTCGGATTCAATGTGTTGGCCAGATCTGGAGATCCTGAGACCACCTAGCCATGGTTGCTCTAGGGTGTGAGAGATGAAATCCAGGGAAAGTAGAGGAAGGTTCCCAGATGTGACAGCTTCAGCAGGGAATCGGATTGCCACGAGAATCTCCGGAGACTGAACAAAGAGGAGTTTCACTGTTTTAAAGGCATCAGATGGACAGATGCAGAGCCACTTTCCTGGTAGGATTTATGACTCCAGCAGGTCCCCAGCTCCAACAGACAGCTCATTCTGGGGGAAATTAGGTGTCAAATGCACCGTTGTGGAATTCTTAGGGCACCCATTGGCGGAGTTTTACAGCCATTCTGATTCTAGGCCTTCCTCAACTTGTCAAAACATTGACTTTCCTCTGCCGCTCCTAACCAGACAAGCACCAGGCAATAGCAATGAGTAATGCAGCTCTTAACACCTCGGCCTGAAAAGATGAGACACCTCAGACCCTGGTTCTTCTGGAGTTTGGGTCAGTAATATGACACTGAAGTCATTTGCTCCTTGTCACACAGCGAGGACTTTATGGCTTTTCAGGCTGGCAAAAGACTTTCCCCAGGTGAGTCTAGCTTTCTGAAATTGAGACGTCTAACATCACATCCCAGATGTGAGAGAGCAGATCCGTCCCACTGGCCACTTGTCCCCACAAAAACAGGGGTAAGGAAGGCAGGGGATTGTCAGCAAAGTTCTGAAGAGCGGCTCCACACCAACAGGCAGCCGGCAGATCCCAGCCCGGTCCCAGAGTTATCACTGAAGATACTAAACACACAGCTGCTGAATTCCTGTCCTAGTTAGGGTGTCTCTTAAAGCAGACCCTGAACAATGACTTGGGTGCAAGTAATTGATTTGGGAGGTGACCCCAGGGAACAGGAGCAAGGGAGCAGGAGGAAGCCAGTGACAGGGTGCAGCCCCGTGGGAAATGGGTACCCAATCTGCAGGGCCAATGCAGTGTTGTGGAATTCTTCGAGGACTCTGGAGAACAGGGGAGCATGGAGCTCAGAACTGCCCCTCTGAAGGACTGGAAGTTGGGCATTGATCCCCACAGCACCCCCTGTTGGTAGAGGGTTCGTCCCTGAGTGTATTAACCCTTCTGCTCTTCCAGACTGTGCCTCTGCATGGCTGATTAGACTCCCATAGCTCAAAGAAAGCTCTGAATCAAAAAAGCAGAGGTTGCAGGCTGCCTGCCAGAGGTGAGACCCTGGTGATGGGCCTGGCACTGCTCACTGCAGTGCTGATGTCAGGAGGGCCCAGGATGTGGCACAGAGCATGAGAGCCATCTGCAGCAGCACCTGTGCCCAGCAGTGTGCTAAGCACCAAATGAGAGCAGAAGTCATAGTGAAAAAGAATGCCCAGCCTCAATGACTCCTAGGAAAGTTTGGAATAGACAAGTGAACCCCGGGGCCCCAGCTCAGCAGCCTAAGTTATAATTGAGTGACAAGAAGAAAAGATGCTGTTATTTAAAACAAAAATTGACTGTAATGGCTGCAGCACTGTCAGGCAGAGGCCACGTTCTTCTTAGGGGTGGGTGGCCTTTTTGTTTAGAAAAAGACTTCAGAGGATCTCTTTGTGTGTGTGAAAATACAGGCCCCAGGGCACAGTGGGAAGGAGAGAGAGCACTCTGCTCCATAGTGATTGGAGTTATTGTCTTGTTTGTTTGAAGGAGCCTTGTGATGGGAAGAACAGAATTGATGGAGCTTGTGACACAAAGTTCAACTGGCAGGAGTGGGTTGGACCTTGGAAGGAAGGCAGTCAGGAGATACTCCCTGTAGAGGGGTGGTCAGGGGGCCACAGGGCAGGGATCGCTCACAGAACAGCCACATCAAGTCGGTGCATTCTGTGATATGCTGATATTAACTATCTGTGTCCCTGACTCTTCAGTGTGAATCAACTCAGCTCATTAGTCATGCTTTGGGGAACAAAGAGAGAGAAACATTGGGTGTGATTTAAGATAGAGAGAAGACAGCAACCACGGGAAGAGAGTGGGGGATAAGAACTCAGCGGGGTAGCGGGGTAGGCCGGGCGTGGTGGCTCAAGCTTGTAATCCCAGCACTTTGGGAGGCCGAGACGGGTGGATCACGAGGTCAGGAGATCGAGACCATCCTGGCTAACACGGTGAAACCCCGTCTCTACTAAAAAAATACAAAAAACCTAGCCGGGCGATGTGGGCACCTGTAGTCCCAGCTACTCAGGAGGCTGAGGCAGGAGAATGGCGTAAACCCGAGAGGCGGAGCTTGCAGTGAGCTGAGATCCGGCCACTGCACTCCAGTCTGGGCGACAGAGCCAGACTCCATCTCAAAAAAAAAAAAAAAAAAGAACTCAGTGGGGCTGATGTAGGTAAGTGAGCTCCAAAACTGGAGCTCAGACCAGGAGGGCTCTTGGCTTCACCCAGGAAAGAATTCAAGGGGGAGCTGGTGGTGTTAGGCAAGTTTTGTGGAAGCTACAGTAAACAGCAGCAGCAGAGGGGCTTCTCCTTGCAGAGCGGGGCTACCCCACAAGCAATGTGCCCAGAGTAGCAGCTCAGAGGCAGTGTTGCACTCATATTTATACCTACTTTTAATGACAAGCAAATTAAGGGGTAGGTTATGCAGAAATTTCTCAGAAAAGGGTGGTAACTCGCAGGTGTTGTCATGGCAATGGTAACTGACATGGTACACTGGTGGGTGTGTCTTATGGGAAACTGCTTCTGCCCAGTCCCTGTTTTAGCTAGTCCTCATTTAGCTAGTCCTCAGGTTGGTCCAGTGTCTGAGCCCTGCCTCCAAAGTCAAGTCCTGCCTCCTATCTCAGGGCTGAGCTTCCAGGGATGTGTGTTCCCTTAGGAATCCTCAGAGAAGTTGGGAAGACACCAGACATGTCACAGCATGCAGAATAGGGGCCTGAGTCTGCATATTTGAAGTTGGAGGAAACTGTGGCCCCCATAAACCTGAAGAACACAGGACCCTGGGCTGTAATTCAGACCCATTTGGCACCCAGTTATTGCTACTAAAAACGTAGCTGAGCCAGGCCCCGTGGCGGACAGGGAAGCCCAGGGATGACAAATGTGGCCCCTGCTCTCGGATTATGCCAATGTCCTAGGGTGTTCCAGTTGTCAGCAACCAACCTGGCCAAGCAATGCCTGAGGGGGCCTGGTTGGAGGTTCCATAAACTGACCAGAGACATCCTGGAAGACCCCCAGGAGAAGGGACATCAGAACATCAGCTTGAATGGTGAGAAAAAATAGCAATAGGTGGAAAGCGAGAGAGAAGAAACTGTGTGGGCAAAGGAAAGAGAAGAGTTTCTGGAGACACAGACCCTCATGGGGTCTTCCCTAGGCCACCAGTGACACACAGGTGTCACCTTCTGTATCCATTAGGGGTCTAGGGGAAACTGAGGCACACTCAGAGTCATTGAGGAGAGTTTAGTGAGAGAACTGCTCACATGGGATGGAGAGGGCTAGAGGGATGCGGTAAACCCAAGGCTATGGCTGTGTACATCACTACTTCCTGAGCCCACAGGGGACAGTGCTGCTGTGGAAGAGGCCACAGGAAGGAGCTGAGGATTTCAGAGAGGAGCCTAACCCCTGCCACTTTTAGCTTAGTAGAGAGGGAGGAGGGCAAGTGAATATCCCAATCTCTTTCTTCCATCCCACCAGTCCCACCCCCATTGACTAACTGAGCTGGAAGCAGAGGTCGAGGGAGCCTGGTCAGTGCAGCCCTGCGGACTTAGACCCACCTAGCATGGGTGTGGAGCGGCTTCCGGAGAGCATCCTGTGTACTTATTGACAAATCAGCCACCTGTCCCCTGCAAGCTGTCCAGCGTGAGCTGGCCTCATGCACTGAAGCTCAGCCCTGCTTTTAGAGAGGTGATCAGCAGAGTCGTAGATTCAAGAAAGAATGTGTGGGCTGGGGCATGCCACCGTATCCTCCCTTTGCCTGATACGTGCAGGAGTCTGTGTTACCCAGGAGGACTCAGGAATCTGGAGATTGTGCTCTTAGATGGAAAACTGGAACTAGGAGGAGAAAGTAAGTGTGATGTGCACAGATCCCAGGTGGCCTCACATTTTAGAAGTCAATAGCAATATTTTCCAATCAACTGGACATGATATTGGAAGCCAGCAACTCTCCACCTAGGAGGCTATGATTGAAGACCTGGCATTGTCAGCAACCTGATGGGCCACACTGCACCCAGACAAGCACAAGGCTTACCTTCGGTCAGGGTCTCCCAGACACTGCCCCTGAGGTGATGATTTGTGGGCAGGTGATTTATCAAAACAGAAGAACCCAGTAGGGAAAAGAGGGCAGGAGAGGGGAAGAAGTTCTGCAAGGTGCTTTTTCAGGTAGGTCTCCAGCCTCAGCCAGACCCCGTGGGGAGGGTCTGGAATATCAGCTGCATCTCCCAGTCTGCCCAGCCTGAGTCAGAGGAACTGAGTTTTCACACCCCCGCAGGAAGAAGAGCAAGCCGCCAGGCCCCCAAGGCTCCTTCATGCTTGCAGCTCAAGCCTCCAGTGGGAAGGGAAGTCCTCAGGAGGCTGTTGGTGCAGGCCACTTAGAGCAAAGCACGTGGCCACTGCAGGATGGGGGCACAGAGCTGGCAAGAGTGATCCACAGTGGCTTGGACAGGGCCTTAACAGTGTCCGCTGAGGCCACTGCCCCAGGTGGCCCTGAAGTTGAAGTCTGGTTTGCTCTGTTTTGTTGGTCTGCACAATGGAGAGGAAGGTGCCACCCCAGCTCTAGTTCTCCATGTCACTTAAGAGGTATGGGATTTCAGCAAGAACTGAACAACTCTGAGCCTCAGCTTTCCCCTTCATCCCGTGAAGACCTTCAATCTTATCTACCTCGGGGGATGATACTGTGGATATCAAATGTCAGAGGACCTTGAAGGATGAAAAATACGTGTATGTGACTCGTCAGGCTGCGCCATTGCAAGGTGATGCTGATGTCAGGATGTCTTTGTCTGCAGGACAATCCACTACCATATGGAGCTTGTCCTGGAAAGTCATTGCACCCCACCCCACCACTCCTGCCATCTCTCAGAAGAGGTCACCAAGAGCATTTTGTTACAACATAACCCTACTCAAGAAATCACTCAAAAATGTATGTAGGAACCACTGAAACATTTCCTGAATTTAAAAAAATGACTCAGCAAAGCATTCACGGTAGAGTTCCTTCTTGAATTTCTAAAAACTGGTGATGTTCACAAAGGCCAAAATGTGTGAGAGTTCTATGAAAACCAGGCCAAAGTGTGCTTCTGTGCTTTGTATTTAAAAAGAATAAGAAAATTTATAGTTCAAAAAATAAAATGTTAAGCCCACCACTGACTAAACAGACCCCCTCTTGGCCAAGGGGACCCCAGAGTAACATGGAACATTGAGTTCTCGGCCATGATGGGATGGGGAGCATCAGACAAGTCTTGTCATTCCCTTCCCTTGCTAACCACCACTAGGCTTTCTTTCCTAAGGGCTAAACACAAACCTACCCTTCCAACACAGTCCACTGCTGCAATCAACCTACTGCTTGACATTGCTCCTCGTTTTTGCCTGATAAGAGACCACTGACCATGGGATGGCTCTGCCTCGTCCATGGAGGATGCACAGTGAGGGTTTTGGTGTCCTCTGCTTCACCTTTTGACATCAGAGGGCCAAAAGTTCTACCCTGGGTCATGCTAACACCACCATTTTTTGTACAGGAGGCCCATAAAGGGGCGTGCAGTTCACTTGTGCATGTGCATGTTTCACCTCTCCTAAATCTTCATGATTCCTCCTGCAGTTTATTGACTATGTATATTCAATTATCCAATTCAGCACCAATTCCTGTTCCCTTTGCCCCTCCCTGAAAGTGTCTGTTTCTGGCTTCTGACCAGAGGCTACACTTCCTAGCCTGTCAGAATGGCCACCTTGTTTATGAAAAACAAAGCTCTTCTTTAAAAAAAAAAAAAAGACAGAAAAAGTAAAAAGAAAAAAAAAATTATAGTTTAACAAAGACAATTAGATAAAGTTAACCTAACCCACTGGAGATCCCCATCCTCCAGGTGTTGGGGCTGACTGATCTCCTGTCCAGGACATGGCTGTTTGGATGAAGGGAGGCAAGATGGCCCAGTTCCGGGTTCTTCACTGTCAACTTTCCTGCACCCGGGAAAGACACAGGTCGACTGCGCAGGCTCAACCTGACCTCCGACGGAGAAAAACCGGAACCCGCCTAGCCACGCCTACCACCCGCCCCCAACCCGCCTATGTCCCGCCCACTGCCCTCCCACTCCCAGGCCCAGGACATAAAAGCCGCTCCCTGCGGGTGCGCTGCCGCACTTCCTCAGCCCCCACTCCCGTCGGGACTACAGGAACTCAGCCCGAGAGCTCCACCGGGTGACTCCCCCAGCCTCCCCTGCTGGAGACCAACAGACCTCACCCCTCCTCCACAAAGCTGGCTGACCAAAAAATAAATTTGCAGTTTTGCTCTTAGCCTTGCCTACTCGCTGGTCCTTTAATACTCGCCCTGGTGTGCCTGGAAAGTAAATCAGTTTCCTGGAAAGCAAATCAGTTTCCTAGAAAGCAAATCAATGGCCAGACAGGGGCTAGTGGGCCAGTGACCTGAGGAGCACTCCTGAGTGACCGCAGAGTTCAGGGCTGCCTCCAAGAACGGCTGGTGCATAAGGACTAGTCAGACCAAAGCTGAGCACTCCAAAGTGTGAATAATGAGGCAGATTTGCTGGCTCAGTGTTGAGAACCAGGGGTGTTTAGGCTGTCACTGCCAACAGCCCCCTAATGGCTGGGATCAGAAGGGCAGAAGGCCACCATTTTACTGATGGGACCAAGTCAATCCCAGGGTCTGGTGCAACCTGGAGTGGACAGTGTAGAGATGGGCAGCAGGTCTCCCCGATGCAATCCTTCTGCATGTTGACAATGATATAAAAAGGGAAAACCTGCATTTCTATTTTGCTCTTCAGGTTGGAGATCTGGTTGTATTAAACTGCAGACTTACTCTAGCCAGTCCTCAGATATTGCTTACCACTTAAAATGAATTGTTACCAAAATGTTCAGAGAAAACCATAGATTCTGTGTATTGACTATGTTTCTTCTTTAAGTCATAGTTAAGGGCAATAACAACGATGGAGCAGCCGAGTAGATATTTTCTGCTCATCATTAATAACAACCCCTCAGCTGATGGATGGACCGCCCTCCCGGTGATGGAGAGCCGGCAGCACTCATGCTGTGGCAGGATCTGTTCCTGGGAGGGCCTGTAAGATATTTGATTTGAAAGATGCCTGGCTGCTGATGGATGAGGAGGGCCTGGGAGAAACACAGTGGCACGATCATAAAAAGAGAAGAAGAGTGCAATCATCTTGTATGTTCCCTTCCTTCTCTCACTCCTGGTAGAACCACAGAAGGGCAAGCCAAGAAGCTTGGAGGTCATTCTACCTGCCTGAGGGCTCCTGGCCCATCCAGTCACTATAGCTATGGAGGACAAGGCAGAGAAACATGGACCCGGGGGAAAGAGGAGGCTCCCTGTACTTGTCAGTTGCAGGGAAGAAGACTCTGCTTAACACAGTCACTTGGGATTGAAGCAGATGGAGGCTCCACCATGTCATAGCTACTTCATCTGGAACCAGCAGCCTCCTCAGCAGAAGGGGGAAGCAGGAAGGGCGTCCAGGGTGTTTTCACTGGATCAGCCCAGAATGACACATAGCACTTTGCTCACCTTTCACTGGCCAGAATTAGGAATGTGACCTCATCTAACTGCAAGGGAACTGGGAAGCAATGTGCCCAGAGCAAGAGGTCTGCACACGTTGCCCTGCTTCCTCACCTCTCCTACAATCTTCAATTGCCCAGTCTAGGCTGGTCCCTACCACTCATACCAGCACAGCCTCCTGTTTCCAAATCCAGTGGTCATTCTTATGTTTCCCAATCTCTGAGCAGCACTAGCCCCAGCTACTGCCCCCACCTCGATCTAGCCCGGCCTCAGCTTCTGCAATACCTCATTCTGTGGGGCTTCCTTCCCTCTCTCTCTCTGCTCTGTGAGTTTCTCCTCACCCAGCCTCCTCTAAATGTTGGTTTCTTCTCAGGACAGGTCTTGAACCTATTATTTTTTCTCCATATACTCTCTTGCTAAATATTTATATCAGTTCCACAGCTTTAAATGGCATCTATTTGCTAATACATCTTAAACACAGATCCCAGGGCAGAGTTCTTTCCCTAGGAGACTCACACTTTCCTTCTCCACTGCTTGCTTGAGAGCCCACAGTGCATCATATAAGGGACTTGAGTCTCCCGCACTTGAGTCAATCACGGCTCCTTGTCAGAATCGGAAATCTAGGAGTGGCACAGCCTTGACAGCTCCCTTTTGCTCAGCCCTGAAAATAAACCATCCACACGTCCTGTTGATTTAACCTCCAAAATACATCAAAGGAGGTCTTGAATCAACAAATCTCGTGCTGTCTCCACTGCCACTCACTCGATGCCAATCCTGATCTGGGTGGGACTTGGGGCTCCCCTACTCACTCCTTCTCAAGTCATTCTCCCAGCAGCACCAGGCTTGTCTGTAAAATGCAAACCAGATCATGGCACTTCCTGCTTCAGTCCCTAAACTGGCTTCTCACTCCTCAGGAATCAAGTCCAAGTTCTCCTCCATGGCCCACATGACCATGCAACCCAGGGCCTCCCCGGCCTCGTTCATGCTGCCCTCCCCTCCACAGTGTGTTCCAGCCACACCGGGCTCCTGGTCCTGCTCTGCACCACCAGCCCCCTTTCCACACTGAGGCCTTGTCACACTCAGTGCTGTATCATTCACTAAAATGTCACCCCCTCAATGAGCTGGATGCACAGAGGCATTGAGGAGAACCGCACCTGGTATCTCCCCAAAAGTAAAGACATCACTGTATCAAATGAATACCTGCCCGCATATGTTCCTCCCGCACCATTCACAATAGCAAAGACATGAAATAAACTCGGGTGTCCACCAACCGATGACCAGATGAAGAAAATGTGGTCATATGCACCAGGGCATACTACTCGGCTATAAAGATAAATGAAATCATGTCTTCTGCAGCAACAAGGATGGAACTGGAGGCCATTCTCCTAAGTGGAATAACTCAGACACAAAAAGATAAATACCACACATTCTCACTTATCAGTGGAAGCTCAATAATGTGTACACATGGACATAGAGTGTGGAATGAGACTCTGGAGATGCCCAAGGGTGGGGAGGTTGGAGGTGGTGAGGCAGGAGAAGTTACTTCATGGGCACCACATACATTATTCCAGCAGTGGCTACACTAAAGGCTCAGACGGCACCACTATGCATTATATCCATGTAACAAAATTACACTTGTGCCCCAAAATTTACACAAGTTTGAAAAAGGACAACTGTGGGTGTCTTCTGCATGGTCTGCAAAGCACACATTCCCAGTGGCATCCACCTTCCTACCCAGATGGGCTCTTGTCACATGGAGGTCCCACGGCCATCCTCTTGCACTCAAGGGTGGTTCAGTGGACCAGCAGCCCCTCAGCGGCCTTTCTCACATGAATAGATGGTCTCAGTTGCCCTTCTGTGACCCATCTGCCGAGTCGCACAATGTCCCGTGGCCCTGATTCCTCCAGGGATATGCCTGCCCTATGTTAGGTCCTGAACACATGTTCTTGGTTCTGAGAATTGTTTGTGTCTCAGGACAGCAAGGTCACTTAGCCAGAGAAGCCTGCATTTGAAAATCAAGGTTAAAAACACATTTCACCTTTCGCTCAGCATTCTTCTCATAGGTACCCAAGGAAAATCTCTGTGTTGGTTAAACACTCTGTTTGTCAGCAGTGAGACAACCTTTGGTATTTAGGGTGTACTTTCAGTGTGTACATCATGTTTACACTGAAAGATGCCTGTAGCAGTTCCCGAGACATCCTGGGTTCCTCTCGGAAGCGCAGCAGAGGCCTCTATGGTCACAGGAACACGCCCACCTCCTGCCAGCCCACCCGCACACCTAATGGCAGTTCCCAGTGTCAGAGGAGGGCTTCCTAGAATCTCAGACCTGGACAGGTCATCAGGGGCTAGAGAGCCACTCCCAGGCCCTCAGGCCAGCTGGCGTGCCCAGGATTCAGTCCCCAGGAGCAGCTCATCTCCAGAGCTAGCAAAGGTACTGTCAGCAGGCCACCCTTTCTCAGAGCTGAGTGCAGCTGACTCCTATCTTTCCTCCTGCACGTGGAGAAGCAGAGAATGTCAGACCACCCTGAACCCGGAGTGCAGGGCACTGGGGGCAGAGCATCGGGGGGTCCAGCCTCGGGGGTGTCAATGCCTGCCGGTACCCAGCTCCCATCTTTCTATCCTGGGAAACAGTGGATGGTTTCCCTTTAAGAACCTGCCCTGCCCCATCCTCAGGCCCTGTGGTTCGCGTGCCTTGCCGCATGCCCCATCCCCACTCCCTTCCCACAAGCAGACGCATGTACCATAATAGGCCATTGCAGCAACTCAGCCCGCAGCCAGGAGTATGTGGGAGGCAGGCACTCACACTTGAGTGGGTAGAGGCTGCTCCTGGGAGGGAACTGGAAGTGGAAGTACTGTCGGAGGCCGTCCAGGAGAGAGATGTCGGTGCTCCCCATGCGGAGGAAAGGAAGAGCTCTTGGCTCTTTCTTCTCTCTGTTGGCTCCCCATGCCAGTAGAGAGAAGAAAGAGCCAAGAGCTGGGGAGAGCCAAGTCCTGACACCAGCCTTGGTATCCCAGGAGCCAGCAGTATATTTGTGACATGTGCCAACACCTTCCTCCCTTGTGCTGGCCTCATGCTGTGGCAGACAGGGCACTGGGAGAATCCAGGTATGAGGTATTGGGCCTGGCCCTAAGAAAATTGCTCAGAGAGTGAGGCCTAGGGAAGGTGGGCAGGAGCTGGGACCAGGGCCACAGGCGTGTGTCCAGGGCCTCCACTCCTTGGCTGGGGCTGGGGTGTAACAGGCTGCTCAGCCCACCCCACCCTCTGGCCTTTAAACCGTAGGCACAGACTAGAGCAGCAAGTCTTCCAGCCACTGAGTCCCCCGTGAGTGGCACAGGTGGGGCTGTCCCTCCATCCTCTTGCACAGTCTCCCTTCTCTCCCCCCAGCCTCAGAAGCATGTTCTTTCCTCCACCCCTCTGCTCACACTGGACCCTTAGCCTGAAGTGCTCTCCATTCCCTTTCCACCCCTTTCCCAGGATCTGCCATCCCTCCAGTCCTGGCTGGAGTGCCCCCTCCTCCAAGAAGCCTTCCCTGACTAGCACAGCTCATGATTTGAGGCACTGGGTCACTGCAATCATCACCCAAAAGTGCACAGTCCACACTGGGTTAGATTCTGTCCTAAAAAATCTTTAGGCGGCTGCCCTCTCATCAGAGCCAGTGACCTCAGCTAGCAGCCAGCACCAGAGAGAGAATTTAATGTTTTCAGGAGGAACTATTCTGGTCATTCAGGGAGAAGTCTTCAAGAAGGCCTAGGATCATTCCCAAGACCTTTCCCAAAAGATATATACTAACATGGACAGAATGCCATGTGCTAGACGCAAGCAGAGTGAGTGAGGCAGGGAAGAGAGGAGACAGCTCAGGCTCCAGGATCAGGCAGGCCTGAGTTTGAATCCTGGTTCTGCTGCTGGCTGCCTGTGTGGCCTGGTCAAGTCGCTTGACATCTCTGAGCCCAGTTTATTATCTGTGGAATGAGAATGATTGTGAGTATCTTAGGCTTAAGTGAGAAGCCATGGCTTGAACAGGGTGGATGCTGTGTAAATACTCCCTGTCGATTACTGGGTGACAGTAGAGCACCGTGGTTGGAAGGATAACCTAAGCATCTCTGAATCTGCTCCATGCACCTCTCAGTTTTTTACATTGTGATCCCATTTAATCCTCATTGCAACCTTATAAAGTAGCAATGCATATAATCTCTAGTGTACAGATGAGGAACCTGAGGTTTAGGGTCATACCAAATTCAAACTCCTGAAGATGGCAGAGCCATTTTCAACCTTTAGCCTGCCGTCCTCTACTTGGTGGCCCAGCATGGTCCCAGGGCCACCCTGCAGTGGGGTGGTGCTTAAGAGCTCAGACTCTGAAGTCAGACTGCTAGGTCCCTAGTTCAGCTGTGACAATTGCCACTCTAATCCCCACCTCTCTGTGCCTCGGAGGTCTTCATTCTCTATCTGTAAACTGGAGATAATAACACTATGTCTTATTGCATTCAACATGCCATCAGTTGTAAAATATGATATCATTTCAAATGATATCACTAAAACAGAAAAAAATGCACAACATAACGTATCTAATAGAAGCTCTCCCCATAAAGCCAGGACACAAAGGCCGAGCCCCCTGTGTATGAATAAATGAGAAATATAAACCCACCATGCAAACCAAGTGACAATGAAATTGGCATGTCTCAACCTAGGTGCCACGTGAAGGGAGAAAATATTCTTCTCTGAGAGTTTGAACCCCAAACTGGTACTCAGGCAGGTTTGTCATCTGAATTCACACGGCCCAGTATAGTTCGAAAAACCCAAAGTAGACAATTTCACTTTGACTGCATGTTGGTAGTGGCTCTATGAAATGGAAGAAATAAACACAAATTCATTCTCTTGAAATTAGATCTCAGTTCAGGCCCACAGCCAGTCTAAGATGCTAAGGACTGTAAAACCCAGCCCAGTAATTTCAGAAATGTGCAAAGGTGGAGAAAACATGTTGTATGATCATTGAGATATGGTAGCATCTAGCTATGAGCTACTGTAACCAAATACTCCAAGTCTCAGCAGATTCACACAACAAACATTTATCTCTTTCTCAAGTAAAGTCCAAGAGTCCCTGAATGGTGGATGAGTCAGAGAAGCAGGTTCTGTCCATCCTGTGGCCCCACCATCTTCAGCACGCAGCTTCCATGGTCTCCAAGGAAGGAAAAGGTGTAGGATGGTGTTTGAGAGGTTTCCATAGGCCAAGCATGGATGTGACATCTGTGACTTTTACCCACAATGGGTTGGGTAGAAAGCAGTCACACTGTCATGCCTGGGGGTGCTGGGAGCTGTGGGCTACCCCTGTGCCTGGGAGGAAGCAGAAAGAATCTTGGTGGACAGGCAGACAACCCCAGCCACAGCACCTCATGGGACCAGAGTGAAACTCTTAGAAAATAATTGTCACCAGCAGTAGATTAAAATGGGGCCTGACACCACACAGGGACTCAGTCAATGAGTGCTCCAGCTATGATTAATAATGAGAACATCTTTTATTTGTCAAAGCGATGTATTGTTGAGGATGGTGCTCACTTAACAAAAGCAGCTTCTCCTGGTGTTTCCTAGTGACTTCCCATAGAGGATTTCAAACAGGGATTAGAATTTCAAAAAAGGTAATCTGTGTGCAGGAGGGCCCGGGTGGTAGGAGGCTAATATTCGCATTCACAAATATTGCATTATTTTAAACCAGTCATCCTCACATTCAGTTTCCACAGGAAAGCTTAAAAGTGTGAGTTCTAGAATTAGTCGGTCTGGCTTTGAACCACAGCTCTGTAGTTTACTAGCTCCATGACCTTGAGCTAAGCCCTTGGCTTCTCACTAAGCTTTGGTTCCTGCAGCATGAACTAGTAATGAAACAACTGACTCAGAGGCTGTTGTGAGAGTGAACACAGATAATGAAGGTAAAGCACACAGCACAGAGAGGGAACACAGGGGCTGTCAGCGCATGGGGTCATTGTTTTTCTTGTAATTTTTATTAATGCCCTAGAAGCCATTTTCTCTAAACCTCATGTCAGCAATCATGGGTTTGAGCCCTGCAAAGTCCTGTGCGCTCACCAAAGCCATCTCAGGTTTCAGAAAGTCTGCCTTCTGTGCGGTCTGATCGTCTGAGAAAATGCTAGATGCTGGGTACATATGCGGCTCTCATTTGGACAGCCTCACCAACTGGTGGTCTGAACATTTATTTCCAATTTTAACAACCCTATTAATAGTTTTATCCTGTGAAACAACTCAAAGCATTATAGAAACTCTTCTGTAAAATCTCACATCACTCCCAGTTTCCACCGTCGCCTGAGCGGAGGCGTCGGTCACATCCATCCGGTTTCTTTTATTAATGTTTAGCCAAGGCCCATAGAGATGAGCAAATGCCTCCGATTTATAACCAAATGTAAAGGGCAGTCCTGTCCTCTCTGCAATGCAAAATCAACAGCTTCATAGTTGGACAACCACACCTTTCCAACAGTGTCAAGAACGACTTCTGAACTCTGAAAATCCAATGTTTAGTTTATGACTCCTTAAAACATTTGACCCTTAGTTCCTGGGACAGGAGCCAGAAACACTGTCCCTGTAGAACCCAGCAGAGAAGCAGAGCTGAGGGCTGGTAGCTGACTCACAGCCAGCTGTCTGATGTGCACCGCAGGGAGGAGGTGCCAGAGTCTCAGCCTTCCCTCGTCCCGTACCCCAGTTGAGAACCTCTGGAGAGGCGAGGTGATGTCAGGAACTCAGAGAGCAGCACGTCCTTGCTCCTCCATTCCAAATGTAAGTCAACTCAGTCCCTCTGCAGGCAGCAAGCATTGGCTTTCTCTCAGTATCCAGTCATCCAAAGCTTCCCCAGAAACCACCCTCTTACCCCCAATCTCTGTGTCTTGTTCAGGATGGGGCTGATCCCACCCCTAGTTCTAGATCTAGGCTCAAACCACCATCAACTGCCACCCCTGCGAGGGCTGGTTAAGGGATGGACATGGAACACATCAGAGACAAGTAGTGCTAACCCCAGGCCCTCGCTGGAGCAGCAACCAGGACAGAGAGGACCTTGCTCTGTCCTGCTGGACAGAAGCGGTCTGTGTCTGCCACAGTCACCTCTGTTCTCTATCCAGGGAAGCAACTGAAAATGGCTCCCACACACAGGAAAGGAAATCCAGAGGTGGAGGGAGGGAGAAAAGGAGAGACAAGGAGAGGGAAATAAACCTGATCCAGATGGCAATTGAGCCCCTTATCCAGATGAGCCTGAGGCCAGATAGACTTTGCAGTTTAGGGACCTGATACATTCCCTTGGAGGCATTGATTGAGTTTTCTATCCTATAGCCAGGAAGGAGTCTTGTGTGATGCCCCCATAGACTGTTTGCTGATTGCAATGGCTTTGCACCTTCAGCCATCCTGAACCCAAACCCCTACCCATCTCTATTCACACCGCCCAAACCAGCTATGTTGTGAGCTTGACATTGTGCAAAGTCTGGAGGATACAGAGCTCCCATCCCTCCACTTTAAGAGACCTCAGTACAGCAGGGCAGTGCAGGGAAGGCAGAGCTAGAGCTGTGCAGAGGGGTCCTGGAAGGCTTCCTAGAAGAGGTGTCACTGATTTCCACTGCAGGACATAGGGGAGTTTGGGAGGTGGGAGTGAGGAGAGGCATGGGCCAGAGGCACATAGAGGACACACAGCCCACAGAGGACCCCTCTCCTCACTCCAATGGGCCTTCCTGCCTGGTTTCCTCCTTGTTTTCTGAAGTCAACCTGGTCTCCCCAGATATCTTCTTCAAGTTTCCTAAAGTAAGCTGCAGTGTGGTATATTTCAGAGATAGGAAAGGTGGCCACGTGCACAAGTGGCATCCAAGCTCCAGCCTCTCTCAAACTCCATAGGTGCCAGGTCTGAGAGCTGGGAGTTCAAGCCCCATGAGGGACTATGCCTCCTCTGCCTGCATCATGGTTCTCTTCCTTTTTGCTAATTTCAGAAATCCAAAACAACATAATAGAATAAACATCTATGTGCCTGGCATCCATGATTAGCAAATGAAAATATATTCTTAATTATGCTGAAATTCATTTTTCATAAAAGAAACAAAACTTCTCAGATTTCATTGAAATGCCTCTCCCCACAAGCATTCTTATATTTTCATAAATATTTTAATTTTCTTTTGGTGAAGAGATATATCTCGTCCCAACTTTATACAGATGGATGGATAGATAGATAGGTAGATTGAAATGACTGACGATGAAGATAGATAGATAGAATAGACAGCAAGATGATAGGTAGTTAGATAAAAAATAGATATGTAGATAGATAATAGATAAATAGAAAGGATAAACAGATGGAAAGATGACAGATAAAAAGATGGATAGATAGATGATAGATAGCTAGATAAATAGATAGATAGTAGATAAATAGGATGGATAAACAGAAATATGATAATTGGATAAAAGATAGATGGATGATAGAGAGGTGATAGATGGATAGAAAGGATAGAGAGAAAGATGATAGATTAAAAAAGATACAGATAGATGATGGATAAATAGAAAGGATAGATAAACAGAAAACTGATAGATAAAAAGATAGATGATAGAAAGGATAAACAGACAGAAAGATGATAGTTAGATAAAAAGAGATAGATACAAACAGAAGGATAGAAAGATTAGACTGATGATAAGATAATGGAAAGATTGATAGACAAACAGAAAGATAAATGATAGATAAGATGAATGGAAAGAGATAGGTAGGACAGATAGATACACAGATAGATAGATTAGTCATAGATACAGATATACAACAGACACATTGCTTTGTGAGTTGTAATTTACATAAATGCTATCACAGCTTATTTCTCAACTTGCTTCTTCCATCAGCATTAATTTTTCAAGATAGATCCATGTTGCCATAACTGCTGCGTAGTAGTCCAATAGCTGACTATATTGAAATTTATGAGTCCAGTCTCATGCTCAAGGCTCTTTGGTGGTTTCTTATTCTTCATACCACTAACAATGCTGCCAGCAATGCCCTTGTGCACATCTCTGAGAAATGCTCTGGGGCACGTGATAAAAACACAGGTCTGGGTCGCAGAGCACACAGGTCTTTGATTTTATCTCATGTTGCCATAAAGAGAGCAGTGACCATGCCCACTCACTCTCCTGCCAGCTGAGTGCGAGTTTTTCAGCTTCTTCACTTCCCAACACTCAGGATAAACCATCTCACTTTGTGAGTTTTGTCAGTTGGGTACCTGTGAAGCAGTTTAGCACTTTTGTTTGACGTTATAAGCATTTTTCATTTATTTTTGTTCATTAATGGTCTCTCTTTTCTGAATCTCGTGGTCTTCACCTTTTCTCCACTTGGTTTATTTGTCCTTTGCCAAGAAAATTCACATGTAGGACTTCTTGACATGTTCTGGGCACCGCTTCCTCACCTATCTTCCTCCACTCTGGCCTTATTGGTTAACTTGGTTTATGATGTCTCTTGCAACGTAGATCGTGTGTATGTGTGTGTGCATGTGTGTGTGCTTGTATGTGTGTAGTAGTCATCACAGAACCATCTTTTCCTTTATGAGCTGTGCTTTTGTGCCTAGTCTAAGAAGTCTTTCTCTATCCTGAGATGATAAAGACGTTATTATCAATGACCTTCTTAAGGTTATAAAGTTCTACTTTTCAGATTTAGATCTTGTATCCATGTGGAAATTTGTTTCTTTACAGGATGAGGTTAGCATCTGATTTTAATTTTCTTCCCATAGGAAAACAAATAGTTGAGTCTCCTAGTATGTAATATCATCTCCATCCATCACCAAGTTCCCATAAATGTGTGGGTCTACGTGTAGGCCGGTGCTTAGCAGACTTTTTATTAAAAGTCAAATAGTAAAATTTTAGGCTTTGCTGGCTACATAGTCTCAATCACAAAGACTCAACTCTGCTGGTGTAGGGGCAAGCAGTTCATAAGGGAATGAGGACAGCAATCTCATCTGTTCTGCTAATATATTTATCTTCGAGGCAACGCCAAACTTTTAACACTTAGTATGACTTCCTAATATGGCTTGATATCTGATAGAGGAAATATCAACCTTTTCTCTTTTTTAGAATTATCATAACTATTCTTGGGCCTTAATTCTTCCACGTAAATTTTAGAATGATTATGACAAATTCCACAATTTTATTTTTTTTGAGACAGAGTCTCGCTGTGTTGCCCAGGCTGGAGTGCAGTGGCATGATCTCATCTCACTGAAACCTCCACCTCCTGGTTTCAAGCAATTCTTGTGCCTCAGCCTCCTGAGTAGCTGGGATTACAGAGGCACACCACCACACCCAGCTAATTTGGGTATTTTTAGTAGAGACAAGGTTTCACCATGTTGGCCAGGCTGGTCTCAAACTCCTGAACTCAAGTGATCCACCCACCTCAGCCTCCCAAAGTGCTGGGATTACAGGCATGAGCCACCATGCCTGGCAATTCCACAGAATTTTGTATTGGGTTTTTAAACTGGAATTGCACTGAATTTTTAGGTTAATTGGGAGTGGGGGAAACACATAATTATAATATGTGTTCACATCATCAACACATTTATTTGGTTAATCCTAAGAACACATACGCAGGGTCCCTCTACCTGGTGTCTAATTCACATGGTGACACCACCTTCCCCATCACCTATACCGGAAAGCTGCCAGTTTCATCCCCCACCTTCCCTCTTCTTCCTCCTACGCAGCCAGGTACAGCATAGCCTTTCCCCTCTTTCTGGTGTCTCCTCTGTTTCTGTCATCATTCCTGGCCTCAGGGGTCTCCCCACCCTCCAATCTTCTTCCTCCCATTTCATCTCCATAGTGCACCCAAGAGCCCTCTCTTGTCACCCACGTACCCTCTGCTGAAGCGGAGCTCAACATCCTTAGCACAGCTTGCCAGATTTTCTTTGGCTCCTAACTTACTTCTACCCCTCACCACCTGACCTGCTGCCCCCTCAAGGCACCCGACACCTCAGCCGCACAGACATTGGCAGCTCCTCAGATTTCCATCCTTCCTCAAGCCTCAGTGCCCCCCACCCAGAGCACCTCCCATTTTTATCCAGCCACTTTCTTTCTTTTATTTTTTAAGGAGTCATGCTCCGTCACCCAGGCTGGAATGCAGTGGCATGAACTTGGCTTGCTGCAACCTCTGCCTCCCAGGTTCAAGTGATTCTCTTGTCTCAGCCTTCAGAGTAGCTGGGACTACAGGCACCCACCACCACACCTGGCTAATTTTTGTATTTTTTTTTTTTTTTTTTTTAGTAGAGACAGAGTTTCACAATGTTGGCCAGGCTAGTCTCAAACTCCTGACCTCAAATGATCTGCCCACCTCAGCCTCCTAAAGTGCTGGGGTTACAGGTGTGAGCCACCATGACTGGTCTACCCAGCCACTTTCTATTCAAGGCCCAGCTGGGCCATCACTGGCTCTGGGGGCTCACGCCTCGCTGCCACTGCTCCCAGAGCCACTGACTTTGGTCACTGCACATGTCACCCAGGAGAGGCTGGCTCCATGAGGACAGGGCACCCCAGGACCCGGCATGTGGTAGGCACTAATCAGGATGGGTTCCTTAAAGGAGTGAAAGAGTAGATGTTGTACACAGTCAGAAACAGAAATGGGGGCGAGAGAGGCAGGTATTCTCATCTCAAATACATGCTTCTCACAGGGATGGGCTGAGGGCACAGAGAGGCAGGTGTCCTCATCTCAGGCACATGCGCTTCTCCCAGGGAGGAGGCTGAGAGTGCAGAGAGGCAACTGTCCTCATCTCAGGGGTACATGCTTCTCCCAGGGAGGGGCAGAGGGCACAGAGAGGCACGTGTCCTTGTCTCAGGTACACGCGCTTCTTCCAGGGAGGGGCCGAGGGTGCAAAGAGACAGCTGTCCTCATCTCAGTTACATGCTTCTCCCAGAGAGGGGCTGACGGCACAGAGATGCAGGTGTCCTCATCTCAGGTACATGCGCTTCTCCCAGGGAGGGGCTGAGGGAGGAGCCAGCCCCACCATCTCGGTGCCTTGCTGACCCCCAGCGTCCTGCCCTGAATGAGCAGGCTGGAGCTGACAGGGCTGAAGGGAATGCCTGCCTGCGGGAGCAGACGGCATGCATAAAAATGCAAATGCCAGGCTCCTTCCCTCCCCGCGCTCTGCTCGTTTATCCCTCTCAGACAGATAAAAAGGAAACTGTGCCGCTGAGGACAGAGCCCCTCCGGGTAAAAAAGCAATAGCAAAGTGACAAATGTCATGTGGGTTTAAGCAAAGTCCCCCATCGTTACAAATCCACAGGGAAATAAGCCTGACAAATGCACAGCCCAGCTCGCTGCACCCTCTTCCTTTGAAATAACTTGAGCCCTGAAAAGGGAGAAAGAAGGAAATAACTCAAAGATGTTAAAAGCAAAGTTTCTGTCTGCAAACCAAATGGGCTGAATTTTTATAGGCTCGTTTGGAAGAGCATGAAAAATCCAGTTGTCAGAGGAGCCTCTCTCTGCCAGAGAGCCTCGGGGAGAGACATGAAGGGACTACCTAAAACCTAAGCTGCTCTGCTCCCTTCCTCCCATCCCAGGGCTGAACCCGCTTTCCCCAGCCCCTACCCTTGTCCTGAGGGCTGCTGAGTCAAAGAGGGAGGGCTCCTGTGCAGGGCCAAGGCGACCTGGAGCCGCTCTGATCCCAGGCTCTCGGAGGGCACTGTGGAAGACGGTGGAGGAAGGACAGGTTGCTCCTGCGAGTTCAATGCACTAAGACCACATGGCTCCCCTCCGCCCAGCCCTCGCTGAGTACCAGGCATAGCTCTAAACCCTTGGCGTGGCCTTTCTCCTTCAATCCTCACAGTAACTCTATGAAGGAGGCATTATGATTATCCCCACTTTCCAGCTGTGGAAACAGGCAGGGAGAGGTTCGGGTGCACAAATGGAAGTGGAGGATTTGAACAAACACAGGCTCTAAAGCTCCCTGCCACAGATGCTGGCAGGGTCCCACCCGGTGCTCCTCTTTACTGGACCGTCCACAGCACAGCACAACTGCTAACAGATCACAGCTACCCCTTCCGGGAGAATCCACTTTATCCAGGGATGCCTGGGAGATCGGGGCCACACGCCAGGGGGCTTGCAGACAAGTACTGACTGACTGGTATATGAAAGCCCGGTCTCTGCACCTCAAAGGGGAGAGAATGCTGGTGCCGTCCGCTCCGGAGCCTCCATCTTAGCCGGGCCTTCTTTCCCCGCAGGCTTCTCCTGAGAGCACACCCTCGATAAAACAGGTGCACAAGAGTCCACATCACAGGCCCTGCTTTTCCAGAACCTGGTTACACACCTGCCCAGAGACTTAAATTAGTCCATGCATTCTTTTTCCTCTCTGTCCCTTAAGAGACAGGGTTTTGCTCTGTTGCCCAGGCAGGAGTGCAGTGGTGCAATCTCAGCTCACTATAGTCTTGAACTCCTGGGCTCAAGCAATCCTCCCACGGCAGCCTCCCAAGTGGCTGGGACCACAGGCGTGCCCCACCCTGCCCAGATCATTTTTTAATTTTTATTTTTGTTTTTATTTTTTAGCAGAGATGGGTCTCACTATGTTGTCCAGGCTGGTCTCAAACTCCCAGCCTCAAGTGATCCTTCTGCCTCAGCCTCCCAAAGTGCTGGGAGTACAGATGTGAGCCATCGTGCGCAGCCCATACATTCCCATCTAAAGTGCTAAATGCTGTGCCTGGCACACACGGCTGCTCAGAAGTGATATTCACATCAATGATGAGGGCCCCCTTCATTGTCCTCACTCGCTCATTCATCCACAGTCCATGTTCAGGGCGTCTGTGGCTTGCTTAGTAACTTACACTAGGAGCTGAGAACGAAGAGTCATGAATCATGGGGAAAAATAACAATCAAAAAATCTATTCTTTTTCCTACAAATCCTTCCAAATTAAGAGGTATATTCATGCTTCCTGGAGCCAGGAGTGCAATGATTTTCCTCCTCCCTCCCCAAGATGAAGGGCCTCTCCTCAGTGGAGACGTTAGCCTCATTACCAGCCCAGACTCCACTTAAGGGTTTGCAGTTGTCAGGGGTTCACCCCCCTTGACAGCGAGGCATTGTGCTGATTGGGGAATGAAAACAGAATGTCAGAGACCTGCCGTGCTTTCCTTTTTGATCAAGTCTCTGCAGCAGAAATGAGAGAGCATCCGGCATCAGCATCCAGACTCAGCGCGCTCACCCCACCGCCCTGCAGTGCACCTAATGAATCTCATTTACTGGCAAAGACAATGAAGTTGCCCACATGGCACCTGCCGGTCTCATAATGAATGTCCTCCCCCTGCCATTGGGAGTGAGCCGTCTGAGAGCGGGGCGCCATAATCGGGCTAGCACTTGCATGAGAACAGTCTCCAGTGGGGAATGTTGTAAGACACTTGTCCCAGAGATGTTGTAAGAGGGCAGGAAGAAGCTGTTTTCAGGAGAAATTAATGATCCTTGGCAGAGGCATGTGAAGGGATCATCTCCCTGAGCAAAGCCCCAGCACAGCTCTGCCTACGGTGAGAGGCACAGTGGCACTGGCTTGGGACAAACTGTCCCCATGGCCTCCTGGGAATAGAGCTGCTTGCCAGGGGAGGCACACAGCCACGTGGCAGAAGGCAGCAGGTGTCTTCCACCACCATCCGCAGAGGTCTGGAATTCCGATGTGAAGTGAGCCATCTCTTTGCAAGGGAATCTTTGGAGGGGCAACATCTTTGCTTGGCTTAGCATGGATGACGCTGGCCTGGGAGTCGGAAGACCTGATGGGATGCTAGTTCAGCCCTTATCTGGGAGGTGGGCTTGGGTGAGCTGTCCCTCCTCCTGGGTTTTTCAGGGTGTGCACCAACAGAGACAAAGAAAGCATGGGGCACATCTGTTGTATCGAAAACCAACCTAATGCAATGGCTTACACGAAAGAAAAGGTGAGTGGGGTAGGGCGTGGGATCTGTCAGCAAACAACACTGAAATATCCAGGAGTATATTCAGGCATGGCAGTGGTCTAGGGACTCTGATAATGCCATCGGGGTTTCATTTGGCTCTGCATCTCAGTTCTATGCTCCTCTGTTGGACTTCTTCCCTGGTTGACTCTTCCTCCCTAGTAGAAGGGATGTGCAGGCTCCAGTCTTACCGATGGAAAGGGACGTTCTCCTTCACTTGAGCCCAAGGCTTGCCTGGACCCCATGTGAACTATATAGCCATCCTCCAATCACTCACTGCATCTAGGGGAACTTGGCATCCCGGTTTCTAGGCTGGGGTCAAGGCAAGGAGATAAACCACCCCCTCCCAGCTGCCTGGATGGAGAATAAAGGAGGGATGACTCTGGAAGAAACGTCACCGAAAGGGGGAGTGGGTGTGGAGCAGGGGGAGTAGGTGCAGAGTAGGGGGCGGTGGGAGGCCTTCTGCTGGGCTTGAAGCGGAGGCTGCTTCAGAGAATGCATGAAGGCGCAGGGTGGAGGCTGAGGGCATTTCAGACCCGCTCCGCCACCTTCCATTTCATTTAGTCATTGGATAGCCCTTTTCCAAAGTCACTTCTGATCTTTCTGCAATCACCTACCACGGAGCTGCCAAGCCACAAGCTTCCTTATGGTAGAACTGATTGGCTGAATGTGCTTATCTCGCCTGAAATGTGTGGAAGGGAGCCTTACTCTCCAATCAACTGGATCTCTCTTAGTTCAGCAAACATGGGTACTGTGCCACTACATTCTAAGCACGGGGCAGAGGAGACAAAGCTCTGTGGCTTTTAGGAGATGGAGCCACAAAGACATAAAAGAGAGTTTTTTACTTCAGAGGGTCTAGGACGGGGAGAGGGGAGTGGAGAACAGGGATGCTTCTGGAAAGAGGGGGCATGATTTATTTTGGTGAAATTGAGACATGAATGGGAAGCGGACAGGTGAGATGCAACTCTAGCTGGAAACATGAGGCATTTTGCAAAAGATTGCCAGCTGCAGAGACTAGACTTGATCCTGTAGGTATAGGGAGTCCTTAAAAGTTGTAAAGTGAGAGAAGGGCTTGATCACTACTCCACTTTAAGAACGTGAGTTTGACAGTGACTTGTAGGATGAAGTTGTGTGTGTGTGTGTGTTGTGGAGTGGGGATGGAAGGCACAGGAGAAAGAATTGAGAAGCAAAAAATGCTGTTTGGAAGCTGTTTCAATACCCAGGAGAAATAAGGTCTGTTTTAGAGCGTTTGGGGTGTGAGAGGAGGAGAAGGAAAACAAGCATCTTTAATATGGCCTCAGCATTCCAAAAATGCTTTCATATCCATCCTTATCCTCAGGATACAAACGTGCTGGGAGGTAAGCAGAATGAGTAACAGAAATTCCGTTTTACAGATGAAAATTGAGACCAAAAGGGCAAGAGTTACATCCATCAACAAGGGACAGAACTGAAGCAAAACCAGGACCACCAACCTCCCACCACCCCCTGAGCCTCTGCACAGGGGCACCTGAACCCCGATAGATCACTGCTATTCCCACCTCAGGCAGGTGAGGGGAGCCCACCTCGACACTCCTGAACAGCTACCAAATAAAGCAATCTGTGCTGCTAATACTAATAGAAACATTGATTATCTCACTGCAGGAGTCCTGAGATGGTCAGCTCTGGCTGCCGAGGCTGGCGGCAGCACCTACTAAATTGTGTTTATGGGAAGCTTTTTACCTGAAGGGGTCATAATTCACTCTCAATCAATAACCAATCAATCCACCTGCTTTGCACATTGCAAATCCTCCAGATCCGTCCGCAGAGAGGAAAGAGAGAGGAAGACAATCTGTTTATTGGAAAAAGATGGCCGAATAACAGGCTAATGCAGCCACTTAGGCTGGTGATTACATAAGCCCTGATTTTTTTTTTAATTTAAGTGAAGTATTTTGACTGATATGCTGAGTCCACTGAATTTAAAAAAGAAGGATCTTGATTGGTCTGAAAGGATCAGATACAAAGGATCTGTTATTCATGGAGCACCTACTATGTACCTTGCTCTGTACAGAACTCTCTCATTTATCCTAACAGCCAGCAAAGGAGGTGTTATTCCCACTTCCACGGGGAAATCTGGGACTCAGCAACAGGAAATGACTAGCTCAAGGTTAGCGGTTGAGCTGAAAATAAAAAACATTGTCTCCCAACGGAGAAATAAGTGGAGTCAAGGGCAGCTGAACTTGAAGAGCCTGAGTCCCATTTTGGGGCTGGGATAAGGTGGAGTTATGGCAGGAACTGCAGAGGGATGGTTGGGAGAGGGAGGACCCTGGGAGGCTGGCCTGGACCCCTACTGCCAGCACACATTCCCCCACTATTTGCAGGTGGAGTTGCAGTTCTCAGACCTGCAGGATGCATTAGAGGGCCATCCAGGGCCACCAGATTCCCTCCAGCTGCTGCTCTGCTCTCCAACCCCCAGTGGCCTCCCAGGACCCAGAGGAGGAGGCCATTGAGTAACTGAGTACTCCAAGCTGCTTCATCACTCTCCAGGAACCTCCCTGCACGAACCCACCTGACTCAACCCAGCCAGATCCCTCCCCAGCAGTCCCTCCCTGGCTCTAAGCCTGAGTCCACTGAAAATGCTTTCTCCTTCGTCCTGCCAATGACCAAGATTCCCAACTCCAAGCAACTTTCAGAGCGACCCACTTAGAGAGTATCTGCACTCCAAGTTTCTCCTTCCTCTGAGCTCTAGTCCCTGTCTCTTGGGTCCCTCCTGGCAAGGTAGAGTGGAGGAGACTGGGTTGGGGCCACTCAGCTCCAGAGGGGCCTGCATCCTGGTCCCTGTGGCTCCTGTATGCAGACCCAGCAAGCTCCTGGAGTCCAGCAGCCATAGATCCAATGGACATCGGTCTCCGGTTCATCCTCTTTCAAACTAGTTCAGATGTGGAGTTCTCCCCAGATGTGGCTCTGTCTCCCACCTCACTGCAGTCACCACGGGCAGAACAGAACAGTCCTCAGAGACACGATGATGAGATTGAGGACCGAACCTACGATCTTGTAACACGAAGAGTTCCACTCACTGTGATGGGGTCTTGCATCTCAGCGGGTGCCCCACTCGGAAGAACAGCATCCTAATAGGCCTTAGGCAGTGTACTGGCACCAGGGCTTAGGGACCTCACCATGGTCAGAATCAGATGAAGGAAAACAGTTTTCCATTAACAACTCATTCTTCCTGCTTTTTTTGCTGATTTGTTGAAAATTATTTTCCCGCTACCATTTCACAGCTAATTCATTTTCCCTGTTGAGGCCACTACCCTGATTTTGGAGACTGTGACTAGAGGTAACTGTTCAGTCTTCCTGGAAAATATCTCTGTGATAAGGAATTGCACGTGGCATTGATCATCAAGAAATCCCACAGCATTGGCTCAATTAGCAAACAGTTAAAGGTGGCAGATTGCATTCAGATAGCCTCCCTCGGAGTGACAGATGTCTGCAGTCAACACAGGGAATAACTCCCAGAGATCGGCTGAGGCCAGGCCCAACCCCTCCCCGGTGGTCAGAGCAAACCCCAGTGGCCTCAGGCCCCACACTTCTGCACAAGGAGGGGCCAGCTGTTCAGTTTCTCCCTGGGAGCTCTTTACCTCTCCAGGGAGAGTCTTGGGGATCAGAAAACCTGAACTATTTGCACAGAATAGTCCCAGTCCCCTTGGAGGGACCCCTTCTCCGCAGAAGGCAAAGGCTGAATGTGCCCCAGATGTCAGCCCAGTGGCCTTTGTCTCTGGGCTGCGCCGATCTTCCTGTGACAGCTGTAGAGACAGCTGTAAGGTGACACCATCAATGCTTTTCTGGTTAATTAACTAAATACACACAGCCTAGGGCCTCAGTGTGAGTAAGTTTCAGGATGAAAAGTGCCAATTTTCCTGCATTTATGTGTCCAAACTACTTTCCTTAGCAGTTCTCACTCCCTTTTTCTCATCCGTTAAGTCGAGTAGATGTGTGGCTCAGCTGAAAGGCTCAGAATGACAGGCACATGGAACCACTAATTTAGATAAATGATGGTGTTCCTGCTTTCTGGAGACATACCTGTCAGCACATTCCAGGGCCTGAGGAACTCAGAGGGGGCCAGCGGGAGGGTGTTACGGCTGTTTCTTGTGTAGGAATTAATTAAGTGTTTTTATCAGCTACATATTCCCCCGAGTCTGTTTTATTCTAGATGGTGTTATGATCTTAATGCTTACATCTCTCCAAAATTCCCATATTGAAGTCTACTCCCCAGTGTGTTGGTATTAAGAGATGGGGCCTTTGGCAGGTGACTAGGGCATGAGGGAAAAGGGAGCCCGTCTGTTTCTCCCACTGCATAAGGACATCTAGATGGTACCAGTGGTAGAAATGGGTCCTTGCCAGACACCAGATCTGCCTGTGCCTTGATCTTGGACTTCCCAGCCTCCAGAGACATGAGAAATAGGTTTCTGTTCTTTCTGAATCACTCAGTCTAAGGTATTTTGTTACTGCAGTCCGAACGCACTATGACAGATGTTGAGAGGGCCTGTTTTACAGGAAGAGTCCACGTGGCCTAAAGACTTCCTCCAAGAGAAATGTGGTGGTCACCTGCTTGCCCCCACCTCTCCTCTGGGTTCTGAGCCTTGCCCCATGAGGCTGGCCTCCAAGGACTCCATCCCCAGAGCCCCTGTGCAGGCTGGCCTCAACTTCTCCAGAGGTCAAAAGGCTGAAGGCCCCAGGGGTGGCCAAAGACAGGAAGGCTATGGCTGTGAAAGCCACCTGTGTGGATGAGAAGGCATATGTCCAGGCTCCCATGGCTCAGATGGGGACACCAGGTCCTGAGAAAGAAACGGAGCCCCAACAGGGGTTGGAAGGAAGATGGCGATGAGGACTAAGACGGCCACACCTCGGAAGGATGATCATCCTAGTATCCCTCTCTAACACCCCTTCAGCAGCTCCTCCTCAAAGTGTCGTGACGTCCTGGAGAGTCAGCACATTAGAAGGCTTTTGTTTTAATTTCCCTCCCACTCAAACCATGATTTCCCACATATCTGGAGCCAGGGAGGCCCAAGCCCTGGTTTTCTTGGGCACCAGATGTGGGAAATGCTGAGTACAGGAGCTCAGACACCCTCCTAAGGTCAGAAATTACACACCTTGGAGGCCTTCCCCAGCTTGGAAGAAGCAGAAAGTATCAGAAGGAACAGAGAGGATAACTTTTTAAGAGTAAGAATTAAGTGTATTTATGTGCTATGCATTCCCCAGAGCCTGTTTAACACTCAGATACTTAGAAGATCTACCTGGATTTTGTGCAACTCTCCTTTTAGCATTGCTGTTTTTGTTTTGTTTTGTGACTGACTCTTGCTCTGTTGCCCAGGCTGGAGTGCAGTGGTGCTATCTCAGCTCACTGCAACCTCCACTCCCAGGTTCAAGTGTTCTCCTGCCTCAGCCTCTCGAGTAGCTGGGATTACAGGTGCCTGCCCCTACGCCCAGCTAATTTGTGTATTTTTAGTAGAGACGGGGTTTCACCATGTTGGCCAGGCTGGTCTCGAACTCCTGACTTCAAGTGATTCACCCTCCTCGACCTCCCAAGTGCTGGAATTACAGGTGTGAGCCACTGCACTCCACCTAGCTTTGCTGTTAAATGTAAAAACAAATAAACAAATAAGCCCCTCCAAACCGCTTTATAAAAAGCCTCTTAAAAACCCTCCCTTGTAGGGTCTCTCTAAATACAGACATCAGGACAGATGTAGCGAGTGGCTCCCGACCTGTAACAAGTAGAGAGGCTTTTGGAGATGAAGATGAACACTGCAAATTCAGCCACAGGTCACACAAGGGAATCCTGACCGCACAGGGCAGGGGTACTGTGTTCATGTTGGGGGCTCCCAGGACGTGGCTGCGGGTCAGGAGAGGGTTGACAAACAGTGATTCGTATTTCAAGCATGTGCAGAAAACAGTTAAAGAGAAGGGATCTTGGGCCTGGTTCAGCAGCCTGTATGGAGGCCCAGGTTGGTCAGCCTTGTACAAACTCCAGATCCAGTGCCCTGGAAAATGACTGTGGGAGACTCAGCCTGCTTCCAAGATTGGGCTAAGAGATGCCAGCCCTTCCTCAGAAGGCCAAGTGGGATTGCAGCAAAGGCTCTCTTCAACCAAGGGGAAAGAACTCTTGCTTCAAGAATCCAGACAAGCACATCACAAAAGCCCGACTGTGGGCTCAGAGAACCAGGTCTCTGTGTCTAACCTGATGTGTGACCCTAAGCAAGCAACGTTCCTGCCTAGACCCTTATTCCATCCACCCGTGAGTGCAGAGGAATAACACACAACGCTCACTGCATCTTGAACCCCATCTGCACCCTGAAATCCCAAGCCCTAGCCTTCCCTCCCTTGAGTGTCTCAACCTGGAATTCCTCATTACAGCATCTGGCCGCTAGCTCTAAAGGACATCTGTGTAGAGAGCTCTGAGTTAGGGGCCCCCTCGCCCCATTTTCCCAATGCTTCAGCACCATATCTTCTCTAGGAAATGCCCATCAATAGAAAATGAATGACAGGGGCAGCCCAAACAGGGTCACTTGCCAGAGTTACCAGCAGAAACATGGCTTCCCTCCCTGCCCCCGCAGCACACCTGAGACAATCCGACAACATGCTCAGCCTTGTTGCATGCCACCTCCTTTGCAAACCCTGGAAGGAAGGCAGGATTGTTCTTGATTTACATGCAAATAAACTGAAAGATGGAGAAGTTAAATATTTTGCCTCAGATTCTGCAAAGGGAGAGGAGAAACTGGGAGTCAACCCAGGACCATCAGTCTCCAAGCTACACGCACCCAGCTTCCAGTCACTAGGTGTATATATTTTTAGAGACAAAGTCTCACTGTGTTGCCCAGGCTGGAGTGTAGAGGTGCAATCATAGCTCACTGTAACCTCCAACTCCTGGGCTCAAGTGATCCTCCTGTTTTGCCTCCCAAAGCACTGAGATTACAGGGATGAGCCATTATACCCACACTGACCACACCAGGCCCAAGATGGAGGGATGGGCAAATATCAGAAGGAGCCCCTGTCTCTAAGGAGCTGACAGCCTAGAAAAGGAGACAACATGCAAAACCTTTTATGAGGCAGGGAGAGCAGCTGGTGGGAGTCCTTGACTTCCCATATGGGCATATACATTCCAAAGAGGTTCCCGCCATGGTGAAAAGGCCATGGCGCCCGCCACCAGCAATCCAGCCCCTCGCCCTGCATTTCAGATGTGCATTGGTAACAGAAGCTCGACTCCCAAGGCTTTCCGTAGGACAGAAAGATAGACTCCAGCATGAGCTGGGCATCGTTACCAAAAGAAAACTGCAGTCAACCTAAGGGGCCTTTTTATAGACAACGCGCAAAGCCATGACACTTTACACGAGGCCTGGATTTGCTTCATCGTAGGAAGAAAGTGACCCCTATTTCAGCCCACTCACTTCTCTCTGATGCACTTTGAAGGTTTGGATCTACGGAAAAGTGCTTGGTGAGGGGGCAGAGGTGGGGGTGAACAGGGAGATCTCATCTGAACGTTCTCCCCAGGTCCGCATCACAGCGGCTTGATTCTGGCTCCTTGAAATCCTGTCCACATACAACAAGACAAAACAGATAGTGGAATGAAATATGACCCTTGGAAATTTTCAAATAATGAAAACCAAAGGTCGGCAGTAAGAATCTTTTACTACTGGGGTCAAAACTCAATTCCTCTTCCACCCTCTCCCTACCCAATTTCACATAATTAGTCTCTACTACATTGTCTTTGGGGGTTCCAAGGACTGGACATTGCATCATAGACCTCAAATCATGAGCATTTTGCTTCCACGTAAGTTACAGTTTTATTGCCTGGGCTGGTTGTACTGAAAATGAAGCAGTCATTTCAGAGGGCTTTCTAGAAATCAGTTACAACCATGTCTCAATGCTGAGAGAGACCAAAAGAGAAGAAATGGCAAAAATGTCTATATATGATGTCATCAGCACCCCCAATGTGCCATCCCCATCCCACACACAGATACACACACAGCTGTAGACTCACGGTTCTCTTTTTATTGTAAAGATGATTTCCCTGAAGTATTTTTAAGCTGGAAAGATTTTCTACAAGCTGGTGAAAAATCGCTCACTGCAGGAGATCCTATGCATTGGCAGAAATCCAGCAACCCCATGTATTGGTAACTAGCTTGGTAATGAGTCTCTTCCATGTAAATTGGCTCATTATTATCAATTTTTGTCAGCTCTTGAGTGAGTCTTGATCCGCTCCCCCACCTCGGCCCAGGTGTCAGCATGAGGCGAATGGGAGTGTCCAGACCCGCTTTCCACACCAGGCACCTAAGACCTCACATCTCAGGGAGGAGGGAGAGAGCGAGGATGACAGACTCCATGCCATTAGAGCTTTGAATTTAACGTCCAGAACAGAGAGATGTTAAGGAGACTTACAATGAGGTGTTATAAAAATCGAGTTTGATTGAAGGAGCTGGCAGGCGATGCAGATGAACACTTTGTCCTGTGATTCATTGCTATCAGGAGAACTAAATTTGTACAGCCCAGAGGAGAGATGACTAATGGGAGGCATAATAATTGTCGATTTATACCTGCAAAGAATTAATCAAGAGGCCCATAGGAGAGAGTGCTCGGCGGCCACTCCAGGTGTATGTGCTGGGGATGGGCAGAGCCAGGAGGAGCCAGAGAAATTAGGCTAAATAGCAGGAATGACTGTAATAACACTGAGGTCCATTAGGCAGAGACATTGCATCGCCTCCACTGTGGGATACTACAGGGTTGCCATCAGAGAGACCTGCACAAGGCAACTTGGGGAATAGATCTCTTTGCAATGATTGGTGGATTTGACAATGCATCTGGAAGATTTTAGGGTGAGGTTTCCTCATCCGGGGGCCCCTTTTCAGGGAACTGAGAAGCTGCCTTTGCTTTGTTGACAAAACTTCCTTCACTATTTCAATCAAATGCATCTTAGAGCACCAACTGCAGGAAAATCTCTGTCCAGTATGATGTGGGAGGCAGAGGGAGTTTGTCATCCTTAGAGTCCATGAATACTTACTAAACACCTACTGTGTGCCAGGCAGTGCAGGGGGCAGCCCCCAGCTGTGGGGAGTTGGTGCCCCAATGCAGGGAGACAAGGACAGCAGCAGAGGCAGGCAGGCCCCCAGGAGAGTGATGCTAGCTCAGCTAGGCTTCAGATGACCATGCCCAAAGAGAACCAGGTCAATAGCCAACATCTCTTTGCAGGTTATTTTTACAGAGTGGGCCCTTCACAAGTCAGTCTCCTTTCCTATAAAGGACAGGCAATTACCTAAAGTTGACTGGAGAATTCTGAAGGCTTAAGAGACCTCTCCCTCCTTCCCAGGCCTCCTCATGCTCTCAGCTTGATCACCCCACACTGTTGGCTCATAAGCAAGTGGGTTGAAGCATGCGGTAATGTTGGGATCTTTTTGTTTTGTTTTGTAGAGATGGGGTCTTGCTCTGTCACCCAGGCTGGAGTGCAGTGGCACTACCATGGCTCACTGCAGCCTCCTGGGTTCAAGAGGTCCTCCTACCTCAGCCTCCTGAGAAGCTGGGACTACAGGCATACACCAGCATGCCCAGGTATTTATTTTTATTTTTTGTAGAGATGGCGTCTCACTATGTTGCCCAGGCTGGCCCTGTACTCATGGGCTCAAGTGCTCCACCTGCCTTGGCTTCCCGAAGCGCTGGGATTACAGGTGTGAGCCACAGCACCCAGCCTCAGGAATGTTTTAAATTAGGATTGCCAATGTTTAAAACGTGAGAGCTGTCATATAAATTCAGATTCCTAACATCTTTGGCAAACTGAACTGATGATGCCAGAGCAGTCCCTATTGCTCCTGTTTGTGTTACAGCTGGCCTGTCTCATTCTCTCGTTTTCCTGGCTCAGCTTCTGTGGGAATTTCAGTTTGTTGCCACCCTGAGCTAAATGACCAGAAATGCAAGGTGGTTGGCCTGTATTAACTTCGAGTCTTGCAGAAAGGCTCCTAATCAGTTATAAAATTTAGTGCTTGAATTTGATGAATATCCTCAACAGTCACTTGGAAAACATTTCTGTGTTTTGCAAAACTGCAAGCAAATACACAATTACTGTGTGTTCTTTCCTTTAGGGCCCACGCTCTGAATCCTTCCTTCTGCTCACTGGTAGCACGAAGCTTATAACTTTAGACAAGCTCGTTTGCTCCCTTTTATTTGCAAAGGAAAGGTATCACCTCACTGAGCTCTTTTTTGTTGTTGTTGTTGTTATTGTTGTTTTGTTTTTGTTTTTTTTGCCTTGGCTGCCAGAAGCCTCGTCTAGCAATGCTGAGTTGCAGTTCATGGTTCAGCTCAAGAGTTTGTTTTTTTCTTTTCTTTTCTTTTCTTTTCTTTTTTTTTTTTTTTTTTTTGAGACAGAGTCTCACTGTCACCCAGGCTGGAGTTCAGTGATGCTATCTCGCCTCCCAGGTTCAAGTAATTCTCATGCCTCAGCCTCCCAGGTAGTGGGGATTACAGGCGCCCACCACCACACCCAGCTAATTTTTGTATTTGTACAAGAAACAGGGTTTCACCATGTCAGCCCGGCTGGTCTTGAACTCCTGACCTCAAGTGATCTGCCCACCTTGGCCTCCCAAAATGTTGGGATTACAGGCATGAACCACCACACCCTGCCCCCTAGTTGATTTTTTTACCTGTATTTCTAACCAGTGAGTTTTACATGTTTTCTTTGTAATATTACAAGTTGTACTCGAAGCTTTTTGAAAGAAACAAAAGGAACACCTGGAACAGCAATAAACTGCAGGAACATCCCAGAAGAAAACTGGGATGGACCCTGCCCTGGAGCTGGGAGGCAATTAGAGGGTGGGGTGAATGATGACGCATGCAGAAATGTTGGCTGCTGCTCCCAGCCACAGCTGATGCTGTCAGTGGGGGATGCAGTTCTGACATAGTTAGCTCAGTTTGCCTCGGTGACAGAGCAAGACCCCATCTCTAAAAAACAAAACAAAACAAAACAAAAAACCCCAACATTAGTGAGCTGGAAATGTGCAGCGAGGCAGCTTGGAAACAAAGCTCGGGATCATGTGGAGAACAGTGTGTCCGATATTATCCCTCCGACGCACCAGCACCGTGATGCCCACCGTGGGCCTGCATGGTGGGGGTGCTGGAGAATGCAGGCAGGAATCAGACAGGCCTCCAGCCTCCAGGGGTCCAGTAGAAAACAAATAGCAACTTATAGCTGCTGCCAGAATGCACCATGCATCCCTTGGCCCCCAGATTTCAGCCCAGCTGCAGCAGATGGCATCCTGTGTTTGCCAGTGTCCTGCCTCAAGCGTGGACCGAGGCTTCCTCAATGCCACAAAACACTGCTCAGCCACACATAGGCTCCCCCAGGATGTTGGGGGGGAATCCACGCCAGGGCAGCCTCAGTCACCAGGAAATAGAGCCTCGCCCTCCTGGCCTACGGTGGGATGCTTCTGCAGCACATTCTTCACAGCTCCACAGGAGGTCCTAGAAGGCTAAGGCCCGGGTGCCCACAGTGGCCACCTGCCGAGTAGCACACCCTTCATGGCTGCTCTCCATCCCCTTCTCCCTGCCCTCATGTCTCCATTCCTGCTTCCTGGGATCGCTTCTGACTAGATGACCTGCAGCCAAGTTCTTACTCCAGGATCTACTTTTCAAGGTACTCAAAGACACTGCCAGAAGAGTGTAACTGAGGTTGGATTATGAACCGAGTGATTAGAAATGGCTTCAAGGACCAGAAGACGTTTGAACCAGCAAAGACTTTGCTGGGCAAGCAGAGAAGGAAGTGAGGAGAGACGCATTCCAAGGGAAGGCCCAGTGCGAGCAGCAGAGGGAAGGCACCCAGTCGATAAACGGGACGGGAAGTTATTCCCTTTGGCCAGATCATAGGCTGCATAATCAACCCTGGAACATGAGATGGGAAAATAGGGTGAGCTGGGACCCCCATGGGCTCAGATGTGCCACTGTGGAGTATGAGCTTCATTCTGTCAATGGTGAGGATGGCGTGATTTGGAAAAGCAGTTGAGTGGGGAATAAGGGGCTGGATGACAGATTCAGACGAAGACTGTCTGGGGAAGGTGGGCCGCCTGGGCTGCCACCTCTGGAGTGGGCATTTTCACCATGCGACCCAGCAGTGCTGTGGTGACCTGTGTACTCACCATGCCGGGCTCCAGGCTGGGTGCTCACAGAGTGCCTACATGGCTGGCAGGTACAGCGCAGCTCCCGGGATCATGGATGAAGAGGTAGAATTGGTGGATACAAAGTTGCTACCCACAGGCAGGCCAGAGATGCTGATCAAAAGTGCTCAGGTGGATGAGAGGTCATTTGAACTGACACTGGAGGAGCATATTCCACTCTCCCCACAGCCAGGTGCGCTCCGGGTGGCGTGCCATGAGCTTATTGTGGGGTCAGAGTCACCCTCCTTGTCTGGGGGTGGCTGAGACCAGCATGGACAACTTCAAAACACAGCATAAGAGTAAAATAAATAACAGAACTTTAGAAGTAAATTACATTTACTCTCACATTTCATTTGCCCACATGACATCAAATGACCATGCTGTCTCTTTTCTCTCCATGTAAAGTGTCCCCGTAAGGGGATAGTCCAGATGTGTGGCTATGGTGAGGACAAGCTGAGTCCCAGGTCAGCCTCCACACTCTGCCCGAATCCCCTGCCCCCTCACCTGGACTGCCGGGGGCACATGGTGCATGACAGCATCCATGCTCCTGGAAGAATTGAAGGTTGACTTTAGAAACTTCAAACTCAAGCTTCCCATATTCACACATCCCCATTTCTGAGCTGCTTTCTCTTCAAAAACATTTTTTACTTTGAGGTGTGAGGTCTTTATAAAATGTCTTCTGAGAAATATGAATTCCACACGTCATTAATAGGTGTTCCTTTAAAATAATGGTTCACGTTTGCTCTAAACTGAATCCTTCCATCTCATCAAAATTCATATGCTGAAATGTTAACCTCCCAGGTAATGGTATTAGGGGGTAGGTGTTTTGTGATGTGATTAGGTTACGAGGGTGGAACCTTCGTAAAAGGATCAGTGCCTTAGGAGAAGAGACACGAAAGAGATCACTTCCTGTCTCTGCTCTCTGCCAAGTGAGGAAACAGGAAGATGGCTGTCTGCAAACCCGGAAGCGGCTCATCTCCAGCCACCTTGAATCTTGGACTTCTCTACCTCCAGAACCATGAGAAATCACTGTTTGTTGTTTAAGCCTCCTTGTCTATGGTATCTTGTTACAGCAGCTCAAACTAAGATAAAATTTAAACAGCTTTAAGAAATGATGTGTGGAGCAAAATCAAATGGGTTTCTTTACTACTGGACATGTCAGAGCCTTCCACGTGGGGCCTGGCCAAGTGAAAACACAGGACCCCATGTTCAGAAAGTATTAAGAATTGCAAGACCAGGACCACAGAGCGTGACACTAGGCGCAGAGCCCTCCTGAGTTGAAGCCTGAGAGCCCACACTCATCTCACCCCTGTGCAGCCAGCCCTGCAGGACAAGCCAAGGTGGCCGTGCACACCTGCATGTGCAGTGCATGCTCCAAGGATAGAAAAGAGGCACCAGACCAAGGTCGCAACGGGTTCCTAACATATTCAATCACTGATTGACAGCTCTCCAGGACTCGCTTAGAGAAATCCTGCTTACAACTGAGTTCTCATTTTCCTCTAATTTCCGAGCTCCAATACTCAGACATACAGGGAAAATGAGTAGTTTCCAAGAACCCCACGGGACAGTCATACATAGAAATGGAAGACCCTTTTCATCTGCTAGATCTTTTTTGTCGGATAACTGGGTTTGTGTTTTTCATTTGGTGATTTTTCTGGAAAGTGAGGTCCACTGATAATTTCTGTTCATTCCTTATTTTGTTCCATCCTTTTAAATAAAGCCCAGCATCTCTGAACTACGAAAACAAATTCCAGGCAACTGTAGCAGGTAATTTACAGTGATAGATGAATATAACAAAAAATAGTATGCTTCAGGCGGGGACAGTGGGCAGTGTTTGTTCTTAGAATGCCAGCTCTGTTAAAGAGCTGTCGGACCTCTCCACCTTATTCTGCCCATCCAAGAGGCCCTGTGACACCCCTAGGTCACTGGGTTCCCTGATTTTCTTTTCTCTGGTTATTTAGGGCTGAGGAGGGAGTGGGGGTAGGAGATGAGGGACACAAGCCTTAGCACTGAGTCACTTAAAAGTGGGTGGAGTCAAGGCTGTTCCATTAACTCCTACTTTCCTGAGTGCCCTGCTTGGCTGGAGGGGCCCCGCCCACACTATCTCCAGCTGCTCTGACTCAGAACTGCCAGGTCCATGCCACTGTCATTTCTGGCCTCCCACTCTGTGCTCCTCCAGGCCTCAGAGTTAGTTCGTGCTCCACCCCCCTCTACCCCCTCCTCCTTCCCCACTGTCTTTGTTAGGGTGCCCACCTCCTGAAAGAAGCCTACTGGTTTGTTTTGTTCTTTGAGATAGAGGCTTGCTCTGTCACCCATGGTGGAGTGCAGTGGCACAATCATAGCTCACTGTAACCTTCAACTCCTGGGCTCACATGATCCTCCTACCTCAGCTTCCCAAATAACTGGGACTACACTACTACCACCTCCATGCCCGCCTAAGTTTTTATTTTATGTAGAGACAAGGTCTCACTGTGTTGCCTAGGCTGGTCTGGAACACCTAGCCTCAAGTGATCCTCCTGCCTCAGCCTCCCAACGTGCTGGGATTACAAGCCTGAGCCGGCACACCCGGCCAGGAAGTCTACTATTTAGCTGGGAGCAGGCCGCATGCTGAGCTGGGCAGGCCAACTCCTTGCATCTGGAGCCGACATCTCTGTTTACCACTGACACGCATTGTGCACCTACTGAATGTACGTGCTGTGCACTTATTGAGGGCCCCGCATGTAACAGTCCTGAGAACAATTTCTCATGAGGCTTGCAGCTCCTGCCCTTGAAAAGCCCAACTCTGGTAGGAGACAGGAGGCTAAAACTGACATGCAGAGTAGTCCACACCCCACCCTGGCTTAGCCCCTTCCAGGGATGTCCATCATCTGCTGTTTACAACGTCAATTCCTCCAGGGGCCCTTTTAAGGCCCCTCAGCATCAGGCCTGATCTCTACCTCACCTGTCCCCGCCCCTCCTCACCCCTAAGCTTGCAAGTTCTACCCTCTCTTCACGCACTCAGTGGAGCCTCCCACCTCCCCGGGCTCTCCCTGGGTGTTTTTCCCTCATCTCCTGCCTGGAGGACACCTTCTCCCCTTCCAAGGTGCACTTCAAGCATCCACTTCTCTAGGCAGCTTTTCACAGTACCCACCTTCCCACCAGGTGAGTGTAACAGCTCCTCCCACCTCAGTGACTCTGTTGGACCGACACAGGTCTCCAACATAGACCCAGCCAGTGCCTCCCTAGCAGAATCTCTCTCTCCCACCAGGCCATGAGTAACTGAAAGCAGGGGATCTGTTCATGTTTCTTTCTCAAAGCCAGGGCCTGGCGGTGGCTACTCAATACATCAGTGACGCTCTGCATTAATAGCACAGATCCAGAGGAAGAAGAGAAGTGGGTTAAAGAGTGCAAATATACAGTAAGACAAAAGGAATAAGTTCAATGTCAGATAGCAGGGTGGGGTGATGATACTTAACCAAAATGTTGTACTCAGACAATGAATACCCTGAATACCCCAATTCTATCACCACACACTATATACATGTAACCCATTTTCTCATGGGTTTCTCATAAATTTGCACTTTTTAAGAAAGGAAATAAGCAGTGTATTAATCTATTCTGATGCTGCTAATAAAGCCATTCCAGAGACTGGGTAATTTATCAAGAAAGACTTTCAGTGGACTTACAGTTCCACATGACTGGGGAGGCCTCACAATCATGGCAGAAGGTGAATGAGGAACAAAGTCACACCTTACATGGTGGCAGGTAAGAGAGGGTGTGCAGGGTACTCTCCTTTATAAAACCATCAGATCTCATGGGACTTATTCACTACCACAAGAACAGAATGGGGGAAACTGCCCCCATGATTCAGTTATCTCCACCTGGCCCCGCTCTTGACATATGGGGATTATTACAATTCAAGGTAAGATTTGGGTGGGGAAACAGCCAAACCATACATATCAAGCAGGTATGTGCAAAAAAAAAAATAATAGCACACATCCAAGCACCTTGGTCCCAAGCCCTGGTCTCAAGGGGCAAGAGTGACTTTTTCAAGCTGGACCCCACCAAGGCAAGTGGCAGCTATGACCCTGATTTTCCTCCCTCTCATGCCCTCTGCACTTTCAACTCTGTCTCTCCCTTCCTAGATCAGCTTTCATGATGAGAATCTCAGAGTCCACAGCAGTGTGTTAGAAGGCAGAGAAGAGAAAAAGAAGCTCACAGTCTTAAGGGTGACAGCCCTGAAATATTGAGTTAGAAATTGCCTGGGGACTCGACTTCACAGTCATGGCAAAGTAGATGCAAATACATATTCAAATTCAATGCAAATTCACTGGCAAATTTTCTCCCTCCTCCCCAGGACCCAGTGAAGCTGGCAGGGCTAGGATGGGCGATGCTTGCATGGCAGGGCCCCCCTCCTCCTCTTAGTGCCCTCCATGGTACCCAGAGTTGAGTTCCAGGCAGTAAGAGGCTGCAAAGAACCAGTCCCAGAGGAGGGCTTCTCTTCAGAGACATCCTTCTGGAGGCATTGCCGGTGTGAGGCCTTCTGGGATGGGCCCATAAGGGACAAGCTTCCTGCAAGAAGGAGATGGGCCCTATGTGCATTCTGTATGGGAAGAGAGGAGCCAGGAGAGCAACCAGAAGGAATCCCTGTCACTCTGCAGCCTGAGTGTTCACTGCAGGGAGGAGAAGCTGCAGGGCACATCTCAGGGGACAGGGGAGAGGCTGGTGGTGCAGAAACTCAGGAGTCTGAGAAAGCCAGACTGGTTGTAGGTGGTGGAGAGGAAGGAAGGGAGGCAGAGCAAGTTCAGGTTTACTTAGGGTTCCTCCTGAGATCTCTGGGGACCTCCAAGAGGCCTGGAGCCCACTGAGGCTGGGAGAGGCTAACCTTAGCCTTGGGTCACGCACAGGGATAGATGACATTACTCCAGGTGGTCCTTCCTGTCCTGGAGGCCACATGTCCCAGAGCCACAGACCTCTTGTTTGGGAAGAGGTGGACGTGAATTTTCTGCTTTGGCAGAGAGCCCAAGATGAGGGGAGGCCATCATTCTGACAGCCTGGCAGGCATCTTGTCCTTTCCTGCTGACTTGGCACAGCAGGGTCGCTCCTCCGGCCACAGCAGAGCCTGGCCATCAGCAACAGGGGTCCCTAGGGAGGCATATGCACAGTGACTTCTGCACAGTGGATTGCATGGCATGGGGGCAGGCTTGCTTCAGCACCTGGAGAGCTCCCTGCGTAGGTTAGTGGCAGTGAGGGTGAGAGTGTGCTAAATCCAAGATGACCCTGGGGAGACAGCCAAGCTGGACCACAGATGGAACTCCCTGATTAAGAGTGCAGGCAATGGAGGGGAGGAGCACCCATGCTTAGCGGAGCCCGTCTTTCTCAGTCAGAGCACCACTCAGCTGGGACAGCCTCCACCCAGCATTCTTAACAGTGTGAGATACGTGTAATCATGACTTACTGAGCACCAGCTACATGCTAGGCATTGTGCACACATCATCTCTAACCATTGCTACAGCCCTCAACTTGTTCCCATTTCAAAAGCAAAGAAATCAAAGCTCAGAGTGGTTAAGTGACCTGCCTAAGGTCACACAGCAAAGATGCCACAGAACTACCCAAAGGTGGTTGTTGGGAAATATGGGGGTCCTCCCTGTCCTTCCTCTCACAGTGGTTTATAGATCTGCCCTGAGTGTGGTTTTGGTGCCTTCTTTGGAAATCCATGGGAAAGAAAAGTTTCTTCATGGGTACAAAAAGTTTACCACAGCTGGGCACGATGCCCATGACTTTAGGAGATTACTATAGGGACTCATTAAAGGAAAATATTCTTACCAGGATGCAATTAACGTCCTGCCCCTTTCATGTTTATGGAAAGATGGAATGAGCAGAATGGCACCTGGTGAATTTGACGCCTTGTCGGAATGCATCACTAAGCTCACAGTGGCAGCCCGGCCCTCTGCTGACCTCACACCCCCTCCAGGTGCCTGCCCACCATACAGTCCAGCCCGTCCTCGAGGCTAAGAGAAGATGATTGTCATCTGCGCTGCCCCACAAATCCAGCTCTTCTGGAAACAGGTTTTCTGATGAAGCATGCCCCTCCCCATTCCCAGCCCACACGGCTCAAGAAGTCTGACTCCACTGTGGACTCCACAGCAGGCACCTGGCCAGGCCTGGTCAATCCAGGCATGATGTCCCCTGCTGAAGGTCACTGGCTCGGCATGGCCAGGCAGCCCAAGCAGACAGTCAGAGCCAGTGGGCTTCAGCCCTTAGACCACCGTTAGGAAGGGAAGCAGGTTTTCCCTGAGGCTCCTGTCTGAGGACCATGGAGGGATGCCCGAGGAGTAGACAGCATGAAGGAGGGCAGAACCATTGTGGGATCCTGGTGACACTGTTCACATCTGCATCTGGCCATACCAAGCCACAAATTCTGGACTTTTCCATTTATGTAAACCAATAAAATCTCCTTGCTTGAGCTAGAGGAGGCTCTGTTTCTTTCAAATGCGGGCAAAATATTTTGACAAATTACCTCTCCAGGCAGTTGCTTCTGGTGTTTTTTTTTTTTTTTTCCACTCTAAACTCAACTTTCTAGGTAAGTCCTGCTACCCCAATGGCAGATTTCCTAACGTCTCTATTATCTGACCTGTTACTGGGACATCTGGGTCTCTTCTGTGGGACTTGTTCCCTAGCCTGAGACCTGATGCCTGCCTCCCCATGTTAAGCCCAGTGCCCATCAGAGCAGGTGCACAAAAGTGGTTTAAACTTATGCCTTCTAAACTTCCATCCCCCACCTCAACATCTAAAGCAGCAGCATATGAAGGTCAAGAAATGTGCACTTATCTTTGGAGGAATGAGACTCCCTCCAGCCCCGACCAGTCTCACCTTCACACCTCCACATGACCTCAGAAAAAGATGTTGGCATCTAAGCATGTCACATGGGGCACCTGACTTGACCTCTCTTTGTCAACAGAATCAGGGCGCATCTCAGAAGACCTGTAGAGGAAGACTCCCTTCAAAAGCCCAGAGCATATGGGCTGAAGGTCACTTATCTTCCATCTGTGATGCCCCATGTTTCCCCTGGGGCTTTGCCATCCACTGGCATTGTCATTCTCTCTCATTAGGTAAGTCGAGAGAGTTGGGGAAGGGGGAGAGGAGGAAAGAGAGGAGAGAGAATTGGAGAACGCACATGCCTAAAGATCCATGCACAACACATTTAGAGTTGCCAATTCATGGCATATTTTGTAAATTTCCATTACAAAGGACAGAATTGTATCCCATTACAATAGAATACAAATGAATTCCTTTGTGTGTACATTCAATTTAAAGAAAAATGTATAAATAACAGTACAGGTGGTGGACTGATTATGATGAATAGAAGAGCCTGGACCCTGAGATCCACAAACAATCATCATTATCTTGTTGAGTGACCTGAGTTGAGTAACTTAACCTCTGTGAACCTCAGTTTATTTGTCTATAAAAAATATAGCACCACCCTTCTGAACTAACAGAATGACTGAGGCTCTGAGCAGCCAGAGGTGCTTTGAGATGATTTCTGAGCCTTGACCTTGGGCTGCTACCAGAAAATCAAGGCTCCACCACTGCAGTGGGGCTCTTACTAACAAGCTTGGTAGCCTATTTTGGAGTCTGTCCCAAAAGACTGAAATTAATTAACCTCATGAGGGATTTTTTTCCCCCAAAATAGCTATAATCTATACCATCAGTCATGACAAAGCACAAAAATTCAACTGCCTGCAGGGCTCAGTGCTCCCATAAGTTATGGAAAAAGGCAAGGTATAAAGCAATAAGGAAGGGTGAAGACTGTGGCAAACTGTTGAATCCATGGCCATGTCCCATCTGAGGGGCCACCAAGCTCTACTAGCAGGCTGTCGCATGGGGCTAAGACTCAAGATTGACAGAAATTCCCATTTTTTTAGTAGAAACCAGAAGGGTTGATTTTTATATGAAATCTCCTCTGGTTAATATTTTTTTAATTTGACAACTCAATGTTAAAACTTTTGAAAACTTTGTGAGAGCCAAAACAATGTATCTGGGAGTTAGATTTCACCCACAGCCCACCAAACTCTGTTTAGCAATATTGCAATCTTCCTGTTTTGATTCCATTTTTCAAATTTGTAGGTTATGTTGGCTTTATGTCAAAAACAAAAGCAAGTAACCCAGCAAACACCCCCAATTTGCACAGGGGTTTCTTCTGTCACCCTGCTCCCGCACACAATGAATCCACATGGGGAAGGCAGTGGCCTTCACTCTCTTCTAACCCAGTCATCATGGCGGGCTGTGCTGTTCCCGCACCTCACTCTCTCCAACCAACTCTGCTGGACCACTTGGGCCTCCCAGCAGAGATCTCTGCAGATGAGAAGAAGCCTTGGAATATAGTTTATATGTCGTCCCAAGGTAAAACTGAATATTTCTGTCCATTTTTGTTTACTGAATTTTACAAGCTCTGCAAATTAAGTGCATACACACACCACTGCTGACTGCCTTGTTCCCTGACAAGGAAGTCAGACTGCTGGACCCCAATGTGCCCATGGGAAGAAAACATCTTAATTGCAGCCCAAATACACACGCACACATTCACTCAACCAAGGCATCCTGCCAGCATGCTGTCACCACCTTTGACATCCCTTCTTGTGGGTTTGTCCCTTTAATTTTTTTCTTTTTCTTTTTTTTTTTTTTTTTTTTTTTTTTTTTTTTTTTTGAGACGGAGTCTCGCTCTGTCGCCCGGGCTGGAGTGCAGTGGCCGGATCTCAGCTCACTGCAAGCTCCGCCTCCCGGGTTTATGCCATTCTCCTGCCTCAGCCTCCCGAGTAGCTGGACTACAGGCGCCCGCCACCTCGCCCGGCTAGTTTTTTGTATTTTTTAGTAGAGACGGGGTTTCACCGTGTTAGCCAGGATGGTCTCGATCTCCTGACCTCGTGATCCGCCCGTCTCGGCCTCCCAAAGTGCTGGGATTACAGGCTTGAGCCACCGCGCCGGCCTTTTTTTTTTTTTTTTTTGAGACGGAATCTCCCTCTGTCACTCAGGCTGGAGTGCAGTGGTGCGCTCTCGGCTCACTGCAAGCTCCGCCTCCAGGGTTCACGCAATTCTTCTGCCTCAGCCTCCCAAGTAGCTGGGACCACAGGCGCCTGCCACCACCTCCAGCTAATTTTTTGTATTTGTGGTAAAGACGGGGTTTCACCGTGTTGGCCAGGATGGTCTCGATCTCCTGACCTCGTGATCCACCCACCTCGGCCTCCCAAAGTTCTGGGATTACAGGCATGAGCCACCGCGCCCGGCTGTCCCTTTAATTTCAGAGGGGTGGATCACTTCTCTCTTTTCCCTGGATGCTTTATTGTACTCTGGCCACAAACACTATTTGCTCAGCATCTCTGGAGGGGAGGAAAGCCCCTTTAGAAGTTAATTGGGTGAACATTCAGATCCAGGGGATGCTAATCAATCAGGGCACAGTAAGGGCGTTATGTGTTAGATTTCTAGATAACAGGTTTACTCCCCTTTTTATGTGTCAGCAACAACAATAAATCATCTCTGGAAACAAAAGAAAAACCAAACCCTTGACAAACATCCAAACACCTGGATGCAGAACTACTAAAGCTGATGACTCTTTGTGAAATCCATAGCACTAGGTAGCCAGTTTCCTGAGGGCAGCATCACACACCTGCCTTGACAGGGCCCATGTGCTCACTGCCCAGCACAGTCCAGACCCTGCCCACCAAGAACAGGGACTCAGCACCAGAGAAATGAACAATTCGATGGAGTTGTAGGAGGATTTCTGAGACTGCTATGCCCAGCTTACCTGTATCCCCACAGATTAATAACCATTTTAGGGAAGTGTTTGAATGAAGGAAGAAGGAATATAATTAAATAAACTGTGAAATTAGATTTTTATTTAATCAAATAAGGCATCAGAGATATATGAGATTTATGTCTCATATATCTATAAAATATATATTGTAAGCTTTATGTATTATGTATTTACACAAAAAGTAAAATAAGACATACACACACACACACGTACACACACACACACACGTACACACACACACACACATATGTATAGACAAGATTTTTTCATCTGTCAGATAGGGCACAATTAGGCGGTCTGCCGAGACTTTGTGCTGGAGAGGGTGGGGGACCCAGGCGTGGTCTCTGCAGAGGGCAGCAGTCACCAAGATTGCTCACAGGTCCTTGGGACACGTGGCAGGATGGTACAGATCCACTCCATGCGATTCCTTTGATCAATCAAATACAAAGGTGCCACTTCCAAGCAAAAAGTGGGGGACACAGTCTATGATTCAGTACATTCCCTTTTAGGGTCCCTGTGCTGTGAAGCTCATAATTGCTCCAGATTGTGGCTGTGCTGTCCTCTTGGGTCTCAGAGGGGGGACGATACAGAACTGAGTCCCTCCCCAGGATCCAAGACAGATACGAGTATTAGAAAGAAATAGCCCTTTGTTATTTTGAACCAGGAAGATGTGGTGCTGCTTATGACCCACTGCGTCGTCGAGCTTATTCTGACTGGCAGGAAGATCTATTTGGCAACATCTATAGGAATTTAGAATGTTAATACCTTAGACCACGTAATTGCATTTTTATGATTTTTACACAATTTCTTTCTTAAAAATTTTACTCTAAGTTCTGGGATACGTGTGCAGAACGTGCAAGTTTGTTACATGGGTATACATGTGCCATGGTGGTTTGCTGCACCCATCACCCCATCATCTAGGTTTTAAGCCCTGCATGTATTAGGTATTTGTCCTAATGCTCTCCCTCCCCTTGCCCCTGAACTCCCGACAGGCCCCAGTGTGTGATGTTCCCCTCCCTAAGTCCATGTGTTCTTATTGTTCAACTGCAAATTTTGAGTCAGAACATGTAGTGTTTGGTTTTCTGCTCCTGTGTTAGTTTACTGAGAATGATGACTTCCAGTTTCATCCATGTCCCTACAGAGGACATGAATTCATTCTCTTTTATTGCTGCATAGTATTCCATGGTGTATATGTGCCATTTACACATTTTCTTTATCCAGTCTATCACTGGTGGGCATTTGGGTTGGTTCCAAGTCGCAATTTATTTTACACAAGTTTACTTTTGCATGCGTGTAAAGTAGTACCTGGGTGAGCATGTTCATGTTGTGTAGCAAACACTGGAAAGAACCAAGAATATATCAACTAGATTCTCTGTATGTTTTATGCTTTAATGATTAAAACATCAGAACCATCCAGACTGAGGAAGAGTAGACAGCCCAGAAAGAGAATAGAGCACATTCTTGTAAACTGAGAGGAAATGTTTCTCAAAACATTGCAAAGTAGAAAAGCAAGATGCAAAATAAGAATGTACCGTAGTTTATGTGTGTCATCTTCAATTTCTTTTATTAGTGCTTTATAGTTTTTAGCACACAGATTTTCCAACTCCTTAAATTTACTAAGTATTTTTATGCTATTGTAACTGGACTTCTAAAATTTCTTTTTTTGAATCGTTCATTGTTAGTGTACAGAAACACTACTTTCTAAATATTAATTTTGTGGTAAAAGTGGTCATCCTTGTCTTGTTTCTAGTCTTAGAGAAAAAGCATTCAGCTTTTCACCATTGAATATGATGTTAGCTGTGGGCTGGTCACATATGGCCTTTATTGTGTTGACTAAACCTATTTTGGAGTTTTTATCATGAAAGAACCTTGAATTTTGTCAAATGCTTTCTCTGCATCCATTAAGATGGTCATGTGTTTTGTGTCCTTCGTTCTGGTAATATAGTATATTACACTTATTGATTTGTATGCATTGAGCCTTCCTTGCACCCGGTGGTAAATCCCACTTGATCATTTGCAACATGGATGAACCTGGAAGACATTACACCAAGTGAAATAAGCCAGGCACAGAAAGACAAATACTGCATGACCTGACTTATATGTGGAATCTAAAACACTTGAACTCGTAGAAGTACAGAGTAAGAATGGTGGGACTGGGGTGGGGGAAATAGAAAAAGGAAAGATGTTGGTCAAAGGATACAAGGTCTCAGAGAGACAGGAGGAAAGAGTTTTAGTGATCTATAGCATAGCAAGATGATGATAGTTAATAATAATGTACTGCAATTTCAAAATTGCTAAAAGAGTAGAATTTAAATGTTCTCACCACAGAAAATAAGTATGTTATGTAACGTGTTGAATATGTTAAGTAACTTGATTTAATCATTCAATAATGCATACATATATCAGAACATCAGGTTGTACTCCATAAACATATTCAATTATTATTTGTCAATTAAAAATAAAATAATTTTTAAAAGGGAAATGTTTGGAAAAAAGAAAGTGCCCTGAAGTACTTCTTGCTCATTGACTGTTTTCAAGTCACAACAGAAGTTAAGCCACTTCATGCACTCATGAATCTGTTTGTCCATTCGTCCATCCATCCATCCATTCATCCACCCATTCGTCTGTCCATCTGTCTGTCCATTCACTCATCCACTTGTCTGTCCATCTGCTCATCCATCCATTCATCCAACCATCCATCCATTTGTCTGTCCATCTGTCTGTCATCTATCCATCTGTCTGTCCATTTGTCTGTCCATCCGTCTGTCCATTCGTCCACCCATCTGTCCATTCGTCCATCCATCCATCCTCCTTTCTTCCCTTCCTCCATTCAGTCATGTCTCCATCTCTCCATTCATCCATTAAACATAATGAGATAGAGTTGTATAGGTTACCAAAAAAAGTGAGCCCCATTCTGTGTTGGTTGCCTTCAAAGGTTGGCTGAGGGATGTCACCCAGAGACCAAGAGATATATGGAGTAGGAGGTAAAAGTGTATGTGCTTGAGAGTCAGCTAGAGCTGTGATACAGCTGTGCTGCTTTCACAAAGAAACTTGGGACCTTGGACAAGTTTCTTAACCTCTCTGAGCCTCCAACTCCTCATCTGTAAAATGTGCTTCACTGATCAGTGTAGTACAAAGACTCAGCCCAGAACTGAAGTGACGTTGCTTTTTGATGAAGTAAAGCCTTTGCTCCCGTCTTTTCCAGACATTTCAAGGCCTGGGTTCCACCCAAGGGGCAGTCCCTGCAGGAAACTGGAGGAAGGAGGGAAAGGTCATGGCTCTCTCCCTATTGGCCACTATGGCCTGGCTGCTCCCCAGATGGTCTCAGCTCCTGCTGGTTACACTCTCCACACCATCATCCCTGCCTCTACTCCAGACATGGTGGCAGGAACCATGGAGTGTCTGCTCTTCCTGGATGCAGACTCCTGTCCTATTCCTTGTGAGTCCTTTACACCAGGCTAACAGTCCCTAGCAGAATCTCTTCAGGTCACCCTGATTTGAGTGTTCCAAGTATGTCCAGCTGAGCCCTGATTGAGAGAAGTCATATGTCAGTCCCAGTGCTGCAACTTGGAGTTACAGAGTTGAGAAATAAACAGACTGCCACTTCACCCTGTTCAAGGTTCTCTAGCTCACAGGGGAAACATAAATGCAAAAGAAAACTGTACCCCAAACTCCCAGATGCCATGACAGAAATATGGATTCAGAGCTGTGGCACCATAGAATGAACAGGTACCTTGCAGGCATGAATGTGGGTGAGAGTCATCAGGGAAGGCTTCTCAGAGGAGGTGACATTCTATATGAGTCTTGGAGGGTGAATACAAACTCCCTTGTAGGACAAGGTGAGAACATTCATCTCCCGGAAAATACACCATCTTCAAACACATGAAAGTACATGAGTTTGCTACAGGAATGGTAGTTTGCTCAGATGCCTGGGACCCATATTGGAGATAAGAGCAACAAGGGAGAGGACTGAAGTGATTTGATGGCTGGTACCAAATTGCTCACTTAAATTTTGTCAATCAAAGGCATGTCTTTTAAGTGGCCATCTGTTATCACTCACCACCGGGATATAATCATATAATCTTGGAATAAAGAAAAGTCCTTTATAGCAAATAAATTTAGGGGTGTGTGTATGTTCGTGTGTGTGCACTACCTGCATGTGCGTGTATATACACAGACATATACACACACGCATATATGTGTGTGTGTATGTGTATATATATATACACACATGTATGTGTATACACACACACACATACACACTACCTGTCCTTGTTTTTCTTTTCTCATTTTGTAGCAGTCTAGGAACAAGTCCATTGGCTGACATTTGAAAACCACTGATCTCACCTGACCCTCTTATTCTACCCACAGGGAAGCAGGTCTTTTTACACAAACTCATTTTTAAAAACGAGTTCAATTCTCTTAAGTGTTTATTGCTAGCCCTTTGACTGCTCCTCACAAAGAGGCCCCTGACCAGCCTTAGGCACTGCCACGCACTTGGGTTCAGACAACACTTGGTCCTAACACCACAGGGAAAAGCATTAAAGTTCCCGGATTACTCTTTCTGCGGGTCATTTGATAATACTTTCCACTCCTGATGCATGTTACAACAAGCAATATATTGATAATTGCAGCCATCTAAGAATAGACATATTTGCAGGAATAATGACCTCCTCCCCCACAAAAAAACAAAATTAGATTTAAGTAATACTGCCAGTTGTGCACTCGTGTCTGGTTGCATTTGCCTCCAGGGAGAGATAAATAGCAAAGGAGAAAACTGAAGTGGGGAGGGTCTGAGTAAATCAGTCTCTCTCTCTCCCTGCCTCTAGCTCTCTCTCTCTCTCTCTCTGTCTCTTTCACACACACACACACACACACACACACACACCTGTTATTTTAAATGTGTTATGAGTTCTTTCTTGGTCTGGGAACCCATGGATTGGTTCCTAGGATGCTGCAAAATGAGAAAAACAAGGACAAGTAGTACATAGATAGGTAGATTAAAAAGGTGGGGAGGTGTTCAGGGACCAAGGTTGAGTGTGAACAAAGCAACTTCCGTGGAGTTCTATTTTCCATGGCAAGGAGGTGCTAAAGTCATCACAGAAGGTGAAAATTCCTATCTGAATGACTTTTGGAAGCTTCCAGCAGATGTTGGAATAGATTCTGCTTCTTCACTAAATTGCCAGAATGTTAGTTTGTATTTAGAAGTCACTTTGTACAGAAAATACAAAGATTCAAACATAAGAGTCACCCTCACCTAAGCCAAGGGCTCGTACTGTGAGAGGGCTGTGCTGATTGAGACTGAAGGAGGGAAGCGGAAGGTTGCCCTTCATCCTGCACCAGCTCTGGGGTGCCTGGGCTGAGTGGGGTCATGCGTGAAACTGCTCTTTCTTTAAGCTGCTCTCATTCCACCTCTCTCCCCTCTTTTATTCTCCCATACCCCCATGCCAAAGAAGAGGGAGTTACCATCTATCCTGACAGCATCTCCTTCAGAGAGGGTTGCTTTGATGAGAAAGGCCAAGTAATCTGATAGAGTCAGAAAGACCCCAAGAATAAGACTTCAACCAAGAGAAGGAAGAGGAGGAAGACGGGGAAGTGGAGGAGGAGGAGGAAGGGGAAGCAGAAGAAGTGGAAGAGAAGGAGAAATAGGAGGAGAAGGAGGAAGAAGGGGGAGTGAAGGAGGAAGTGCTACTGCCTAGTCAGGAGAAGCCTGGGTGTTGGAGCCTCAGGGTAATAGTTGCTTTCTCCTCACCCACCTAGCCCAATTATAGCTGCAGTGCCTGACAGGGAAAGTCTAACCCACACTGTCCTTGAGAACTGAACCCTGCAACATGGCTGCATGTTTGCAACTTATCACAAGTCTTGGGATGCTTGCAGCTTTGGGCCACATTATTTTTAATAAATTTATTTTTGAAGATTTAACTGCCATGGCAAGGAGGGCACATCTTTGAAAGCCAGAGGAACCAAATTCAAGCCTAAATTGTATTCTGATTTGCCATAAGGCCTTGTCCAAGCCTGTGCCTTGCCCAGGCCACAGTTTCGTGCTGCTGTAACTTAATCAGGGAGCTTTCTCTTGCCCTACGCAGCTCCAAACACTGTGAATTCTTCTGGAAGGTTCTTATTGGTTAGTGTTAGTGTAATGCCAGGCCCTGACCTTCACCCAAGGTATGGCCAGAACATTAAGAATGTTTGCAATGTGCATGTATAGAGGCAGAAGGACAAACATTACAACCTTTTGGGGAAAACTTTGAGAAACCAGAGATAATAAAAGGCCAGAGATTGGATCATGATATAGTTCTTCAGAATTAAGGTTCAGCTGGGTATGGTGGCTCATGCCTATAACCCCGGAACTCTGGGAGGCTGAGGAGGGCAGATCACATGAGGCCAGGAGTTCAAGACCAGCCTGGGCAACATAGTGAGATTCCATCTCTACTAAAAACAGAAAAATTAGCTGGGCCTTGTGGTGTGTGCCCATAGTGTGTCTAGTGTAGACAGTTCATTTCTGTCTACACTAGAAATTTGGGAGGCTGGGGTACGAGAATCACTTGAACCTGGGAGATGGAGTTTGCAGTGAGCTAAGATCATGCCACTGGACTCCATTCTGGATAACAGAGCAAGACTCTGTTGAAGAAGACAAAGAAGAAGAAGAGGAAGAGGAATAAGAAGAAGAAGAAGAACAACAACAACAACAACAACAAGAAAAAGAAAAGAAGGAGGAGGAAGGAGGAGGAGGAGGAGGAAGAAGAAGAAGAAGAAGAAGAGAAGATGGCCGAATAGGAACAGCTCCAGTCTCCAACTCCCAGCGTGAGCGACACAGAAGACCGGTGATTTCTGCATTTTCAACTGAGGTACTGGGGTCATCTCTCTAGGGAGTGCCGGACAATCGGTGCTGGTCAGCTGCTGCAGCCTGACCAGCGTGAGCTGAAGCAGGGCGAGGCATCGCCTCACCTGGAAGCGCAAGGGGGAAGGGAATCCCTTTTCCTAGCCAGGGGAACTGAGACACACAACACCTGGAAAATCGGGTAACTCCCACCCCAATACTGCGCTTTAAGGAAACAGGCACACCAGGAGAATATATCCCATACCTGGCCGGGAGGGTCCCACGCCCACGGAGCCTCCCTCACTGATAACACAGCCGTCTGCGGCGATCTATACGCAAGGCAGCAGCGAGGCTGGGGGAGGGGCGCCCGCCATTGCTGAGGCTTAAGTAGGTAAACAAAGCCGCTGGGAAGCTCGAACTGGGTGGAGCTCACAGCAGCTCAAGGAAGCCTGCCTGTCTCTGTAGACTCTACCTCTGCGGACAGCGCACAGCTGCAGTCCATTAGGGGAAAGAGCGGGGCCGTTGCAGACGTGAATGACTCTGTCTGACAGCTTTGGGGAGAGCCGTGGATCTCCTAACGCGGAGGTTGAGATCTGAGAACGGACAGACTGCCTGCTCAGGTGGGTCCCTGACCCCTGAGTAGCCTAGCTGGGAGACATCCCCCACTAGGGGCAGTCTGACACCCCACACCTCACAGGGTGGAGTCACCCCTGAGAGGAAACTTCCAAAGAAAGAATCAGACAGGTACACTCGCTGTTCAGCAATATTCTATCTTCGGCAACCTCTGCTGCTGACACCCAGGCAAACAGGGTCTGGAGTGGACCTCAAGCAATCTCCAACAGACCAACAGACAGTCCTTCTGACTGTCAGACGGAAAACTATCAAACAGGAAGGACACCTATACCAAAACCCCATCAGTACGTAACCATCATCAAAGACCAGAGACAGATAAAACCACAAAGATGGGGAAGAAGCAGGGCAGAAAAGCTGGAAATTCAAAAAATAAGAGCACATCTCCCCCTGCAAAGGAGCGCAGCCCATCGCCAGCAACGGATCAAAGCTGGTCAGAGAATGACTTTGACGAGATGAGAGAAGAAGGCTTCAGTCCATCAAACCTCTCAGAGCTAAAGGAGGAATTACGTACCCAGCGCAAAGAAACTAAAAATCTTGAAAAAAAAGTGGAAGAATTGACAGCTAGACTAATTAATGCAGAGAAGATCATAAACGAAATGACAGAGATGAAAACCATGACACGAGAAATACGTGACAAATGCACAAGCTTCAGTAACCGACTCGATCAACTGGAAGAAAGAGTATCAGCGATTGAGGATCAAATGAATGAAATGAAGCGAGAAGAGAAAACCAAAAGAAAAAAAAGAAAAAAGAAATGAACAAAGCCTGCAAGAAGTATGGGATTATGTAAAAAGACCAAATCTACGTCTGATTGGGGTGCCTGAAAGTGAGGGGGAAAATGGAACCAAGTTGGAAAACACTCTTCAGGATATCATCCAGGAGAACTTCCCCAACTAGTAGGGCAGGCCAACATTCAAATTCAGGAAATACAGAGAACGCCACAAAGATACTCCTCCAGAAGAGCAACTCCAAGACACATAATTGCCAGATTCACCAAAGTTGAAATGAAGGAAAAAATCTTAAGGGCAGCCAGAAAGAAAGGTCGGGTTACCCACAAAGGGAAGCCCATCAGACTAACAGCAGACCTCTCGTCAGAAACTCTACAAGCCAGAAGAGAGTGGGGCCAATATTCAACGTTCTTAAAGAAAAGAATTTTCAACCCAGAATTTCATATCCAGCCAAACTAAGCTTCATCAGTGAAGGAGAAATAAAATCCTTTACAGATAAGCAAATGCTTAGAGATTTTGTCACCACCAGGCCTGCCTTACAAGAGACCCTGAAGGAAGCCCTAAACATGGAAAGGAACGACCGGTACCAGCCATTGCAAAAACATGCCAAAATGTAAAGAACATCGAGGCTAGGAGAAATTGCATCAACTAACGAGCAAAATAACCAGTTAATATCATAATGGCAGGATCAAGTTCACACATAACAATATTAACCTTAAATGTCAATGGACTAAATGCTCCAATTAAAAGACACAGACTGGCAAACTGGATAAAGAGTCAAGACCCATCAGTCTGCTGTATTCAGGAGACCCATCTCACATGCAGAGACATACATAGGCTCAAAATAAAGGGATGGAGGAAGATCTACCAAGCAAATGGAGAACAAAAAAAAGCAGGGGTTGCAATCCTAGTCTCTGATAAAACAGACTTTAAACCATCAAAGATCAAAAGAGACAAAGAAGGCCATTACATAATGGTAAAGGGATCAATTCAACAGGAAGAGCTAACTCTACTAAATATCTATGCACCCAATACAGGAGCACCCAGATTCATAAAGCAAGTCCTTAGAGACCTACAAAGAGACTTAGACTCCCATACAATAATAATGGGAGACTTCAACACTCCACTGTCAACATTAGACAGATCAACGAGACAGAAAGTTAACAAGGATATCCAGGAATTGAACTCATCTCTGCACCAAGCAGACCTAATAGACATCTATAGAACTCTCCACCCCAAATCAACAGAATATACATTCTTCTCAGCACCACATCGCACTTATTCCAAAATTGACCACATAATTGGAAGTAAAGCACTCCTCAGCAAATGTACAAGAACAGAAATTATAACAAACTGTCTCTCAGACCACAGTGCAATCAAACTAGAACTCAGGACTAAGAAACTCAATCAAAATCGCTCAACTACATGGAAACTGAACAACCTGCTCCTGAACGACTACTGGGTACATAACGAAATGAAGCAGAAATAAAGATGTTCTTTGAAACCAATGAGAACAAAGATACAACATACCAGAATCTCTGGGACACATTAAAGCAGTGTGTAGAGGGAAATTTATAGCACTAAATGCCCACAAGAGAAAGCAGGAGAGATCTAAAATTGACACTCTAACATCACAATTAAAAGAACTAGAGAGGCAAGAGCAAACACATTCAAAAGCTAGCAGAAGGCAAGAAATAACTAAGATCAGAGCAGAACTGAAGGAGATAGAGACACAAAAAACCCTCCAAAAAATCAATGAATCCAGGAGTTGGTTTTTTGAAAAGATCAACAAAATTGACAGACCGCTAGCAAGACTAATAAAGAAGAAAAGAGAGAGGAATCAAATAGTCGCAATAAAAAATGATAAAGGGGATATCACCACCGACCCCACAGAAATACAAACAACCATCAGAGAATACTATAAATGCCTCTACGCAAATCAACTAGAAAATCTAGAAGAAATGGATAATTTCCTGGACACTTACACTCTCCCAAGACTAAACCAGGAAGAAGTTGAATCCCTGAATAGACCAATAGCAGGCTCTCAAATTGAGGCAACAATTAATAGCCTACCCACCAAAAAAAGTCCAGGACCAGATGGATTCACAGCTGAATTCTACCAGAGGTACAAGGAGGAGCTGGTACCATTCCTTCTGAAACTATTCAATCAATAGAAAAAGAGGGAATCCTCCCTAACTCTTTTTATGAGGCCAACATCATCCTGATACCAAAGCCTGGCAGAGACACAACAAAAAAAGAGAATTTTAGACCAATATCCCTGATGAACATCGATGCAAAAATTCTCAATAAAATACTGGCAAACCGGATTCAGCAGCACATCAAAAAGCTTATCCACCATGATCAAGTGGGCTTCATCCCTGGGATGCAAGGCTGGTTCAACATTCGCAAATCAATAAACGTAATCCAGCATATAAACAGAACCAAAGACAAGAACCACATGATTATCTCAATAGATGCAGAAAAGGCTTTTGACAAAATTCAACAGCCCTTTATGCTAAAAACGCTCAATAAATTCGGTATTGATGGAACGTACCTCAAAATAATAAGAGCTATTATGACAAACCCACAGCTAATATCATACTGAATGGGCAAAAACTGGAAAAATTCCCTTTGAAAACTGGCACAAGACAGGGATGCCCTCTCTCACCACTCCTATTCAACATAGTGTTGGAAGTTCTGGCTAGGGCAATCAGGCAAGAGAAAGAAATCAAGGGTATCCAGTTAGGAAAAGAAGAAGTCAAATTGTCCCTGTTTGCAGATGACATGATTGTATATTTAGAAAACCCCATTGTCTCAGCCAAAATCTCCTTAAGCTGATAAGCAACTTCAGCAAAGTCTCAGGATACAAAATTAATGTGCAAAAATCACAAGCATTCTTATACACCAGTAACAGACAAGCAGAGAGCCAAATCAGGAATGAACTTCCATTCACAATTGCTTCAAAGAGAATAAAATACCTAGGAATCCAGCTTACAAGGGATGTAAAGGACCTCTTCAAGGAGAACTACAAACCACTGCTCAGTGAAATCAAAGAGGACACAAACAAATGGAAGAACATACCATGCTCATGGATAGGAAGAATCAATATCGTGAAAATGGCCATACTGCCCAAGGTGATTTATAGATTCAATGCCATCCCCATCAAGCTACCAATGACTTTCTTCACAGAATTGGAAAAAACGGCTTTAAAGTTCATATGGAACCAAAAAAGAGCCCGCATTGCCAAGACAATCCTAAGTCAAAAGGACAAAGCTGGAGGCGTCACGCTACCTGACTTCAAACTATACTACAAGGCTACAGTAACCAAAACAGCATGGTACTGGTACCACAACAGAGATATAGACCAATGGAACAGAACAGAGTCCTCAGAAATAATACCACACATCTACAGCCATCTGATCTTTGACAAACCTGACAAAAACAAGAAATGGGGAAAGGATTCCCTATTTAATAAATGGTGCTGGGAAAATTGGCTAGCCATAAGTAGAAAGCTGAAACTGGATCCTTTCCTTACCCCTTATACGAAAATTAACTCAAGATGGATCAGAGACTTAAATGTTAGACCTAATACCATAAAAACCCTAGAAGAAAATCTAGGTAGTACCATTCAGGACATAGGCATGGGCAAGGACTTCATGTCTAAAACACCAAAAGCAACGGCAGCAAAAGCAAAAATTGACACATGGGATCTAATTAAACTAAAGAGCTTTTGCACAGCAAAAGAAACTACCATCAGAGTGAACAGGCAACCTACAGAATGGGAGAAAATTTTTGCAATCTACTCATCTGACAAAGGGCTAATATCCAGAATCTACAAAGAACTCAAACAAATATACAAGAAAAAAACAAACAACCCCATCAAAAAGTGGGGAAAGGATATGAACAGACATTTCTCAAAAGAAGACATCCATACAGCCAACAGACACATGAAAAAATGCTCATCATCACTCGCCATCAGAGAAATGCAAATCAAAACCACAATGAGATACCATCTCACACCAGTTAGAATGGCAATCATTAAGAAGTCAGGAAACAACAGGTGTTGGAGAGGATGTGGAGAAATAGGAACACTTTTACACTGTTGGTGGGATTGTAAACTAGTTCAACCATTATGGAAAACAGTATGGCGATTCCTCAAGGATCTAGAACTAGATGTACCATATGACCCAGCCATCCCACTACTGGGTATATATCCAAAGGATTATAAATTACTCTACTACAAAGACACATGCACACATATGTTTATTGCGGCACTATTCACAATAGCAAAGACTTGGAATCAACCCAAATGTCCATCTGTGACAGACTGGATTAAGAAAATGTGGCACATATACACCATGGAATACTATGCAGCCATAAAAAAGGATGAGTTTGCGTCCTTTGTAGGGACATGGATGCAGCTGGAATCCATCATTCTTAGCAAACTATCACAAGAAGAGAAAACCAAACACCGCATGTTCTCACTCATAGGTGGGAACTGAACAATGAGATCACTTGGACTCGGGAAGGGGAACATCACACACTGGGGCCTATCATGGGGAGGGGGGAGGAGGGAGGGATTGCATTGGGGAGCTATACATGATATAAACGTCATGCACATGTACCCTAGAACTTAAGTATAACAAAAAAAAAAAAAATTATGTAAAGTGAAAGAAAAAAATAAAAAAAGAAGAAGAAGAAGAAGAAGAAAGAAGAAGAAGAAGAAGAAGGAGGAGGAGGAGGAGGAAGAGGAGTAGAAGGAGGAGGAGGAGGAGAAAGAAGAAGAAGAGAAGAAAGAAGAGGAGGAGGAGAGGAAGAGGAGGAAGAAGAAGAAAGAAGAAGAGGGAGAAGAAGAAGAAAGAGGAGGAGGAGAAAAAAAAGCTTAGGCTGGGGAAGTGTCTTAGCTGTCTACACTAGAAATTAGACTATCTGGAAAATTGAACACTTATTCTTCCCTTCTGTAGATGCTACATGGATGAAGCCCATGACTTGAAGAATGAGCTTAGGACTATAGTCTTGCACCCTCCAGGAAGCCGTCCTTCTTGCTTTCAGCCTGCCCTAGGATTCCTGCATAGGTTTCTAGGCCATTTATATCCAAGTTTGCATTGGCCAAACCTCGCTACTGAGTCTCACCTCTCAGTTTCAGAGTCACCAGCCTCTGTACTCGAACTTCTGACATCCCAGACAGGCCCCTTTCTTGCAGTCCTGGCACATATCCAAACCACTCCCCCAGAGGTGTCTGCTTGGTCCATACTTCACCACCTTCAGGCCTTTCTTAAAATTTTCTCCTCCATAAAATATTTGAAATCATCCTGACACTCTCTATCCCTACCCATTTTCCTCACAATTTCCCTTCATTTTTCTCCTTAAAATCGAACACTAGAGTGATGTCAGCAAAAATGGTAGAGTAAGAACCTCTGAAAATTCTCTCCTTCATAAAAGGAATAAGAAAGTTTACAAAAATTGTCAAAGTCCATTTTTTCAGAACTCTGGAAATTAATCAAGGATTTGCAATGACTTAGGGAGCATTTATTCAAGAAAAATGGCTGTATCTCAGTAAAAACAGTGAGCTTTATGGCATGTTAACTTGCCTTATTCCCATGCCCTGCTTTCCAACCCAGTAATAACCTTGAAAAATCACAGCCCACACTCCCAGTGCAGTCTGGCAGTCACAGGAGGAAGACAAAGAGATCTGGAGCTCTTTTAAGGCCTGGTTCCCAAAATTGACCAATATCTGACCTGTCTGAAAGTTCGCCTGAAGACCCCATTTGCAAAGCTGTTTGTATTTAGCCTGACTTGAAGCTTGATCAGAGTAAAAAGTTTCCTCTTCAGGGGACATTTGTTGAAAACAATTTAGAGGCAAATGTCTTAACTTTACAGCTAGCTGAAGTGCTGGTTTCAAAGGTGGATGAGAACTGGTAAACAATAGACTAAACAAAAGTTTTAAAAGGACAAATTGAGGAATAAGGTGTTCATAGGGGTTTTGAGAAGCTCTGACATATACCTGGCAAACTAGAAGGCCTCACAAATGTCCAGGGCTGTGCACCTGCTTAGGAAGAAGTTGAAAAGCCCCTAATATCTTACCTCTACTGATTAAGAGATGCTGAACAAGCAGGAAGTGAAGGAAGGAAGGCAGAGTTCCCAAATGCCTGACTATATGTTTAAGACATGCATCAACACACAGAACATCCTTGCAACAGACTGGAAGTCTTATTAGTTCCAAACTTTTAAGTAAATCTCTGTCTAGTAATTAGCTAACCGCTAAGCTAAACTGAGTAGAAACTTCAGTGGTCACACACAACAGAGAACACAGACTTTACAGAATTTGTTCAGAAAAGTCACTAAACAAATAAGTTCAATAAGCAGCAACCACAACAAATCCTGAAGAAGAGGGAAATCTGATTGACAGAGTTGTCATGTTATTTTATCCAGTTTTCAGCAACAACAAAAAAATTACAAGACATGAATAAATAAAAATTTTGGCCCACATACAGGGGGAAAAAAAGCAATCAACAGAAGCTGTCCCAGGACATCAGACTTGAGATAAACACTTAAGAAAAAGTCAGCTCTTTTAAGTATTTAAATTCATTAAAAAGCCAAGAAAATCATGTCTAAACAATTAAGAGAAAGTCTGAGAATAATGTCTCAGCAAATAGAGAATATCAATAGATAGAAATTATTTAAAAATGAACCAAATATAAAGTTTAAAAGAACTATAACTGGAGCTTAAAAGTATAACTAATTTAAAAATAACACTGCAGATTTGAGCAGGCTGAAAGAATAATCAGCAAACTTGAAGACAGATCACTTGAGATCACCTAGTCTGAGGAATAGAAAGAAAAAACAATTAGGAATTAACACACATCCTTAGAGGCCTCTGTGGCATCCTCAAGAATACCAACATATGTATAATGAGAATCCCAGAAGGAGAGAAGAAAGAGAAAGGGACAAAATAAATATTTAAAGAAATCAAAACAAAAACTTCCTAAATTTGATGAAACGTTTTAATATACATATCCAAGAAACTCCACAAACTCCAAGCAGAATAAATTCAAATGAACTCACTCCTAAGCACAGCCTCATGAACTTGTCAAAAGACAAAGAAAAAATATTGAAAGCAAGAGAAAAGTGACTCACAATGAACAAAGAATTCCCAGTAAAATTTACAGCGGACTTCTCATCAGAGACCAAGGAGGCCAGAAGGCAGCCAGATGGCACATTGAAAGTGCTGGAAGGGAAAAAAAAAACTGTCAACCAAGCATTCTATATCCAGTAACATCATCCTTCAAAAATGATGGAGAAATTTAGACATACCCAGAATAATTGTATGTTGATAAATTAGAAAACCTGGATGAAATGAACAAATGTTTAACAATACACAAACTACCAAAACTGACTTGAAAAGAAATAGAAAATCTGAGAGAACTCTAACAAGTAAACAGATTTAATTAATAGGCAAAACCCTTCCAACAGAGAAAATTCTAGGACCAGATGGCTTTACTGGTGAATTCTGCCAAATATTTAAAGAAGAACTAACACCAATCACTTATAAAATCTCCAAAAATAAAAGAGTAGGAAGCACTTTCTAACTTTTTCTGAGTCTAGTATTACTCTGATACCAATACCAAACAAAGACATCACAAGAAAAGTATAAACCAATATCCTTTATGAGAAGATACGCAAAATCTTCAACAAAATACCAGCAAACAAAAATCTAAAAGCATATAAAAAGAATCATACAGAAGGACTCTGATAAGATAGCAGAGTAGGAATCACCAGAAATAGCTCTCCACCTAGACAACAATTGCACTTGCAGAAATCATCTGATATAATGATTTTGGACCTCTGGAGTCTATTGCAGGCTTTCAATTTCCAGGGGAAGTTAAATGAACTCCAAATAAGATTAACTCAGATAAATTCATACAAATACCCATTTTAATCAAACTGTTGAAGGCTAACCACATCAGAAACTTTGGAGACCAGAAGACAACAGGCTGACATATTCAAAGTGATAAAAGGGAAGACTCTCAACCAAGAATCTTATAACCAGCAAAATGGTCCTTCAAAAGTGAAAGATAAATTAAGACATTTCTAGATAACCAAAGCTGATGGAATTTGTTACCACTTGGCCTGCCCTGCAAGAGATGCTTGAAAGGAATCCTACACGTTGAAATAAAAGGACAGTAGGTAGTAAGTTAAAGCTATATTAAAAAATAAAGGTCTCAGTAAATGTATGGGCCTTTTAAAAATGAGTATTATTGTAATATGCAGTACATTATTGCTAAAATAGATTTTTAACATGTCCACCACAAAAAATGACAAATTGGTGAAGTGATGAGCATGCTAATTACCTTGATTGAGTCTATAATGTATACATGGATAAAAGCATCACATCATACTTCATAAATATACACTATTATTTGTCCATTAAAAATGAATAAATAAACTAGTATTGTAACAATGGTGTGTAACTTTGATTTTTGTTTTCTATGTGATTTAAGAGAATAATGCATTTTTAAAAGAGCAATTGTTAGCTCAAAAGTCAATATTATTGTAACTTTGATTTGTAATTTCACATTTTTTTCTACATAATTTAAGAGTCTAGTGCATAGAAAAATAAGCTTATGTTTTAGGATGCACAATGTGCAAAGATGTATTTTTGTGACATTAATGACTGAAAGGGGTGGAGACAGAACTGTTAATAGAGCAGTTTTATATGTCATTGAAGTTAAGCTGGTTTAAATTCATATTAGAGTGTTATCACTTAGAATGTTAAATATAATCACCATGGTAACCATAAAAAGTAGTTGAAGAACACACACAAATGGAAATGTGAAAGAAATTTAAACACTTCACTACAAAAACTCACTAAACACAAAGGAGAACAGTAATGTAGGAAATGAGAAACCAAAAAAAAAAAAAAAACTATAAGGTATGTAGAAAACAAATAGCAAAATTGTCAAGACAAGGCCCTCCTTACGAGTAATTAATTAAATGAAAATTGATTAAGCTCTCCAATCAAAAGATAGGAATGCACAATGGACAAAAATAAAAATGATCCAAGCATATGCTGTCTGCAAAAGTCTCACTTTAGACACAAAGGCACAAATTGATTGAAAGGGAGACATCACGAGAAAAGGATGGAAAAGGGTATTTCACGCAAACAGTAACCAAAAGAGAGCAGGAATGGTTATACTAATAAAAAACAGAATAAACTTTTAAGCAAAAGGTTTACAAGAGACTAAGAAAATATTATATATTAATAAAAGATTAAATATACCAAGAAGATATAATAATTATAAATATTTGCACACCTAATAACAGACTATCAAAATATGTAAAGTAAAATTTGACAGAATTGAATGGGGAAATAAAATGCTCTACAGCAATATTTGGAGGCTTTTATACCTCATTCTTAATAATGGATAGAACAAACTGGTAGAAGATAAATAATAGAAGACTTAGCACAATAAGCCAATTAGATCTATATAGAGCACTTTGCCCAACAACAGCGGAACACATATTCTTTTCAAGAGCATATGGAACAATTTCAAGGATAGACCATATGTTAGGGCATGAATTAAGTCTCAATATATTTTTAAATACAAAATTAATATAACTATTTTCTCAAACCACAACAGAATAAATGTAGAAATCAGTAACAGAAAAAAAAGTGAAAAATTCACAAATTGTGGAAATTTAAAAAACTACTCTTTTTTTTTTTTTTTTTTTTTGAGACGGAGTCTCGCTCTGTCACCTAGGCTGGAGTGCAGTGGCCGGATCTCAGCTCACTGCAAGCTCCGCCTCCCGGGTTTACGCCATTCTCCCGCCTCAGCCTCCCGAGTAGCTGGGACTACAGGCGCCCACCACCTCGCCCGGCTAGTTTTTTGTAATTTTTAGTAGAGACGGGGTTTCACCGTGTTAGCCAGGATGGTCTCGATCTCCTGACCTCGTGATCCGCCCGTCTCGGCCTCCCAAAGTGCTGGGATTACAGGCTTGAGTCACCGCGCCCGGCCAAAAAACTACTCTTAAACAACTAATGGATCGAAGAAGAAATCAAAAGAGAAATTAGACAATACATAGAGATGAATGAAAATGAAAACAGAACATACTAAAACTTATGGGGCACAATAAAACAGTATTAAATGGAAAATTTATAATTATAAATGTTTACATTAAAAAACAAGAAAGGTCTAAAATTAATAACCTAATTTTACAACTTAAGGAACACAAGAAAATGAACAAACTAAACCCAAAGTTAGCAGAGAGAAGGAAATAATAAAGATTAGAGCAGAGATAAAGGAAATAGTGAATAGAAAAACAATAAAGAAAATCAACAAAACCAGAAGTTTGTTATTTTAAAAGATCAACAAAACTGACAAACCTTTAGCTAGATGTACTAAGTAAAAAAGTGAGAAGACTCAAATTACTGAAATTATAAATGAAAGTAGGGACATTACCAGTAATCCTGTACAAATAAAAAGGATTAGAAGAGAATATTGTTAACAATTGTATGAAATAAATTTGATAACCTAGATAAAATGGACACATTCCTAGAAACACAAAACTTATGAAGAAATAGAAAATCTAAATAGACCTATAACTAATCAGGTGATTGGATCCATAATAAAAAATCTTCCAACAAAGAAAAATCCTAGACTTAATAACTTCACCTATGAGTCCTAACAAACATTTAAAGAACTAATACAATCCTTCTTAAACTCTTTCAAAAAACTGAAGATGAGAAACACTTCCTAACTCATTGTATGAGGACAGCACTACTCTGATACAAAATTCAAACAAAGACACTGCAAGAAATAAAAACTGCCGACCAATATCCCTTATGAACATTCATGCAAAAATCCTCAACAAAATGCTAACAAACTGAATTCAGCAGTATATTAAAAGGGTTATGCATCATGATCAAGTGGAATTTTTTCCTGCAATGCAAGGATGGTTTAATGTATGAACATGTATCAGTGTAATACAGCACATTAAGAGAATGAAAGAAAAAAGTTGCATGTCCCTAAACTGATGCAGAAAAAAACCTTTGACAAAATTTAATGATAAAATTCCATGATAAAAATATTCAACAAATCAGGAATAGAAGGAACTTACCTCAACATAATAAAATGCTTATAAGAAAAATCCACAACAAACATTGTACTCATGGTACAAGACTGAAAGCACTTCCTTTAAGGTCAGGAACGAGGCAAAGATACCTGTTTTCAGCACTTCTCTTCAACATAGTATTAGAAGTCATAGTCATATAAATTAGGCTGCAAAAAAGAAGACATTCAATTTGGAAAAGAAGAAGTAAAAACATCTCTATTTGGAGCTGATATAATCTAATATGTAGAAAACCCTAAAAATTACACACACTCTCACATATAATAAATGTATTTAGCAAAGTAACTAAGAACTAATAAGTTCTTATTAACTTATTAGTCCTGGAGATGAATGGTGGTGATCATTCTACAACAATATGAATATAGTTAATACCACTGAACCGTACACTTAAAAATGGTTAAAATAGTTAATTTTATCTTACAAGAATTTTACTGACAAGATTTTTAAAAGGATCCCACACCATTAATAAGTAGAAACTAATAAATGACTTTAGCAAAGTAACAGGATACAAAGTGAACGCACAAAAGTTAGTTGCATTTCTATACACAAACAATGAACAATCCAAAACAGAAATTAAGAAAATAATTCCATTTACAATAGCCCTACCTCACACTGAATATAAAAATTAACTAATAATGTATTTAGGACCTAAATGTAACATTTAAACTATAAAACTCTTAGAAAAAAAACACAGGGCAAAAGCTTCTCGACATCAGATTTGGAAATGATTTCTTCGATATGAAAACAAAGACACAACAAAAGAAAAATAGATAAATTGGATACCATAAATTTTTAAATTATGCATCAAAAGACGCTATTAACAAAGTAAAAAGGCAATCCACAAGATAGAAGAAAATATTTGCAAATCACATATCTGATAAGGAATTAATAGCCACAGTACATAGAGAACTTCTAAAACACAACAGCAAAAAAAACCTGATTCAAACATCTGCAAAGGACTTAAATAGATATTTTAGCAAAGAAGATATATAAATGGCAAATAATCCCATGAGAAAGGGCTCACCATCACTAATCATTAGTGAAATGTAAATCAAAATTACAATGAGATACCACCTCATATCCATTAGGATGGCTACTACAAAAAAAATAATAATAATAAGCATTAGTGAGGATGTGGAGAAACAGGAACATTTGTGCACTGTAGAGGGAATGTAAAATGGCACAGTTACTCTTAAAAAGAGTACAGCAGCTCCTCAAGGAATTAAAAATAGAATTACCGTATCACCCAACAATTCTATTTCTGAGGATATACTCAAAACAATTGAAAGCAGTATCTCTAAGACATATTTATACACCCATGTTTATAGCATCAATATTCATAAAAGCTAAAACATGGTAACAACTCAAATGTCCATCGACAGATGAATAAACAAAATGTGGTATACATATACAATGGAATATTATTCAGCCTTAAAAAGAAAGGAAATTCTGACATATACCACATGGATGAACCTTGAGGAAATTATCCTAAATAAAATAAGCCAGGTACAAAAAGACAAATGCCGTATTATTCTACTTATAGGAAGTAGTCAAACTTATGGAGATAGAAAGTAGAATGGTGGTTTCCAGGGGAAGGAGGTAAAGGAGATGGAGAGTTATTAGTTAATGTGTATAGAGTTTCACTTTCACGGGTTAAGAAGAGTCCTGGAGATGAATGGTGGTGATCATTCTACAATAATATGAATATAGTTAATACCACTGAACTGTACACTTAAAAATGGTTAAAATAGTTAATTTTATCTTGCAAGTATTTTACTGACAAGATTTTTAAAAGGATTCCACACCATTGGTAAGTAGGATTTATCTGAGGAATATAAGGTTAGTTCAATATAGAAAAAGCAATCAATGTAATACAACGTATTAATAGAATAAAGGGAAAAATTTCATGTTTATCTCAACAGACACAGAAAAAGCATTTGACAAAATCCAACACTCTTTAATAATAAAAAACACTCAACAAAATAAAGCAAAGGGAATTTCCTCAACCTAATGAAGGGCATCTATAAAATATTATTTAAGACTGTACTGGAAGTTCTAGCAATTAGCCAAGAAAATAAATTTTAAAACATAAAGATTGTAAAGGAAGAATTAAAACTATATCCATTTGTAGGTGGTGAGTGTGTGTGTGTGTATGGGGAACAACTAAGGAATATGTATAGGGAATATATTTAGGGAATATTTTATATATATAAATCATATATATACGTTATATATATAACTTGTGTGTATATGTTTGTGTATTCCTTAGGAATTCCATACACACACACACACACACACACACATATACACCACTTATATATAATTTAAAATATACATGGAATTTAACAAATATGTAAGGTAGATAGATAGACAGACAGACAGACAGATATGGAGTTCCTAAATAATACACACAAATAAAACTATTAGCGTTAATATATAAATTTAGCAAGGTTGCAGGGTGATATGGTTTGGCTTTGTGTCCTCACCCAAATCTCATCTCGAATTGTAATCCCCATGTGTCATGGGAAGGACCTGATGGGAGGTGACTGGATCATGGTGCGGTTTCCCCCATGCTGTTTTTTTGATAGTGAGTGAGTTCTCATGAGAGCTGGTGATTTAAAGTGTTTGACAGTTCCCCCCACTCCCTCTCTCTCCTGCAGCTTTGTGAAGAAGGTTCTTGCTTCTCCTTCACCTTACATCATGATTTTAAGTTTCTTGAGGCCTCCCCATCCAGGCTGTGGGATTAATTAACTGTGAGTTAATTAATCCTCTTCTCTTTATAAATTACCCAGTCTCTGGTAGTTTTTTATAGCAGTGTGAAAAAGGACTAATACATGGGATATGAGATCAACATACAAAAATCAGTTGTATTTCTACGTGCTAGCAATAAATACTTGAGAAGTGAAATTAAGAAAACAATGCAATTTATCTCAGCATTAGAAAGAAAAAAAGTGCTTAGGAACAAATTTAACAGAAGACATATAAGCCTCATACACCGATAACTACAAAACATTGTTGAAAGATTTAAAGACTTAAAAAATCGAAAGACACCCTGTGTTCATGGATTATGAGACCTTGTATTGTTAAGACGCCAAGCTGATCTGCAAATTCAATGTAATCTGTATGAAAACTACAACTGCTTTTTTAAGAAGTTGAATCCTAAAATTTATATGAAAAGGCAAGGGATTCAAAATAGTCAAACAATCTTGAAAAAAACAAATTTGGAGCACTCACAATTCCCATTTTCAAAATTTAACACAAAGCTAGATTAATCAAGACAGCATGGTCTGACATATAGATCAAATGAATAGAATTGCGAGTCCAGAAATAAACCCATACATTTGTGGTCAATTGATTTTTAACAAGGATGCCAAGACAACTTAAAGAACTGTCAAAGAATAGTCTTTTTAACAAATGGTGTTTGGACAACTAGATATCAAAACGAAAAGAGTGAGTTTAGACCCCTACAGCATGCCATATAAAAATCAACTCAAACTTACATGTAAGAACTAAAACTATGAAATTCTTAGAAGGAAACATAGTTGCAAACTTTATTACCTTTGATTTGGCAATGGTTTCTTAGATATGACACCTAAATTAAAGCATAAGCAAGCAAAGAAAAAAAATAGATTAGACTTCATTAAAATTTTTAAAAATGGTGTGTCAAAGAACATAAAAAAGAACATAAAAAAGACAACTCATCAAATGGGAGAAAATATTAAGCAAATGATATATATTCCCCTCTCCCAAGTGGGCACAATGTCAGAAGACAAAAGTCCCCCTGGGCCCATGGTGTCTACATGAGGAAAAAAGAACTAGAGGCAGTCATTCAGCTTCCCTGGCACTTGAATGCTTTCTAGGAAGACCACTCTGGTCTTACCTCACTGGAGGTAACAGCATGGCTAGAACTACAAGTGTCAGGTAAAAACAAAGAAAGGAAACAGAGTTCACAGAGACCAGTGTGAAGATATCCGTCATAACTCTGTGTTTCTCCTAGCTTTGGTGGCTAGTTGAAGATACCAGCCAACTGCATAGCCCACTCACAAAGCTGAAGTGGTCACTTTCAGAAGCATGGTGGAAACTTTAACTTGGCCTGAGTCCCTAGATGGCTAGACTTTATACCCAGACTCAATGCCAACCCCAAAACCCCCACCCAGGCCAAGAGATGCCTACCTTTCCCCATTTTAGAGAAGCAAAGGAACTAGATCTGGCTGACCTGAGAGTCCAAAGAGGAATTCAGTTTAACCAAAAGCCCATGTCACCCAGGCAGTGAAATGTTCACCTTTGCTCATTTTGGAGAAGTGTACGGACTAGACCTGCTCAACCCAGGAGATCAAACAGCAGCTCAACTCAATCAAAAGCCTGCCCCATTGCTTTGCCCAGATAGGTAGGCAATCATCAACTGTGCATTTCTAAAGAGCATAGTCTCTGATCCCACCCATCTTGAGCAGCACCCTCACCTAACCTCAGAACCCAGCTTGCAGACTTGTCCAGCCTCAAATAACAGAACAACCTCAAATAACAGAACAACCCAACAAGGGAATATATCCTGCAACCAGCCTGACAAGAGGCTATTACAGTACCCAGCCAACAGTTCCAACTAATAGCAAAGCCCAGCCAATGATCTCTCCAGATAGGGGAACCCAGATAGAAGCCCCACCAAACATCAGAGCAAAGTTTCCCAGCCAAATAGTGAACCCACAACAAGCTCTGCCTGCCAGGGGTTGTCACTAGCTGCTCCTTCCAGAATTATAGTCTAGGCTAAATATTGAAGATCTAGCCCCACCAAAGAACACACAAAGACTATGAAAAATCAAGGAAGTTTTGATTGACACCTTCAAAAAGTACTAATAAAGATACGATAATGAACCCCAAATAAATTGAGATCTATAAAATGACTGGCAAATAATTTAGAATAATTATCTTAAAGAAGTTTAATGAATAACAAAAATGTATGGGTAAAAAAATTAAGTAAATTTAGAAAACAATACACGAAGCAGTAGTTTTCACAAATAAATAAAAACAATTTAAAAAATAGAAATTCTAGGGATGAAGAATAAAATGCCTGGACTGAAAATTTCAATAGAAAACTTCAAAGCAGATGAAATCAACCAGAAGAAACAGTCAGTAAGCTCAGAGACAAAACATTTGAAATTATCCAGTCAGAGTATCAAAAAGAATAAAGAATGAAAAAGAATAAAGAAAGCCTACAGTAATTATGGAACAGCATCAAGAGACCAAACCTTCATATAATACGGTTTTCATAGGAGAAAAAAAAAATGACAGAAAGCGTATTTTTAAAAAACAATGGCCAAATACTTTTTTAAAAAGTATTGAGCATAGATCCCAACATTCTAGTACAAGAAGGTGTAGAGGTTTCCAGTCAAATTTAACCCAAAAAGGAGTTCACCAAGACATATAATCAATCTATCAAAAATCAAAGACAGAAAGTTTTGAGATCAGCAAAAGATAAGAATCAGGTTGCATATGAAGGAGTGTCAGTATAACTCTTGGCAAATATCTTAGCAGAAACCCTGCAGGTCAGGAAAAAGTGGAATAATATATTCAAAATAATGAAGGAAAATACCTGACAACCAAAAATACTTTACCTACCAAAGTTGTCTTTCAAAAATGAGGGAGAGGTAAAAACTTTCCCAGATGAACTAAGCTAAGGGAGTTTATAACCACTAAACCTTCCTTACAGGAATTGCTAAAGGGAGTTATTTAAGCTGAAACAAATGACCACTAATTAATAACATGCAAAAGCACAAAATTCAATAGTAAAAAAAAAGAGGCATATTCAGAATATTCAAGGACTATAATTATGGTGTGTAAAACAATCTTATCCTTAGTACAAGGGTTATAAGACAAAACTGTTAATGACTAGTATAGCTGAAATGAATAGACAAGGATACACATTACAAAATAATGTAAATTCTGACACTGGAAACAAAATGAGGGGGGAGAAATAAAAGTGTAGAATTGTTTTATGTAATCAAAGTTAAGTTGCTTTATGCAATCAACATTAAGTTGTTATCTGCTTGAAATAGGCTTTTTTTTTTTTTTTTTTTTTTTTTTTTTTTTTTTGAGGCGGAGTCTCGCTCTGTCGCCCGGACTGGAGTGCAGTGGCCGGATCTCAGCTCACTGCAAGCTCCGCCTCCCGGGTTGACGCCATTCTCCTGCCTCAGCCTCCCGAGTAGCTGGGACTACAGGCGCCCGCCACATCGCCCGGCTAGTTTTTTTTTGTATTTTCAGTAGAGACGGGGTTTCACCATGTTAGCCAGGATGGTCTCAATCTCCTGACCTCGTGATCCGCCCGTCTCGGCCTCCCAAAGTGCTGGGATTACAGGCTTGAGCCACCGCGCCCGGCCGAAATAGGCTGTTTTAAGTATATTGTATGTAAGCCATATGGTAACCACAAAACAAAAAATATTTAGTAGAAACACAAAACAAAAATTGAAAGACTTAACAGTATACCACTACAGAAAACTATCAAACCACAAAGAAAAATAGCAAGAGAGGAAGAAATAAAGTATCATAAAACAACCAGAAAACAATTAACCAAATAGTAGTAAGTCCTTATCTATTAATAACTACGTTGACTGTAAATGGATTAAGTTCTCCAATGAAAAGACAGAGTGACTGAATGGATTTTTAAAAGACAAGACACAACTATATGCTGCCTAAAGGAACTCATCTCACATAGACTGAAAATGAAGGGATAAAAAATGATTTTATGCAAATGGAACCAAAAGAGAGCAGGGATAGCTACACTTCTATCTGACAGAATAGACTTTAAGTCGAAAACTATAAAAATAGACAAAGAATATTATATAATGATAAAGGAGTCAATTCAGCAAAATGATACAAAAATGTAAATACATAAGCACCCAAAATTAGGGCACCAAATACATAAAACAAATATTAAAGGATCTGAAAGAAAAGATAGAGGGCAATACAACAATGGAGATTTCAATATCCACTTTCAACAACGAACATATCATCCAGACAGAAAATTAAAAAGAAAACACTGGATTTGAACAGCACTTCTGACCAATGGACCTAAAAGGCATATAAAGAACATTGCATTCAATAGCAAAAGAACACACATTTTTCTCAAGTCATACATGAAACATTCTCCAGAACAGATTACATGTTAGATAAAAAAACAGCCCTTAGCATATTTAAGAAGATGAAACCATATGAAGTATTTTTATGACCACAATAATATGAAACAAGATATCAATAACAGAAGGGATTTTGGAAAATTTGCAAATACATCCAAAATAAACAACATGCTCCTGAATAATCAATCGGTCAATGAAAAAATTAAAATATAAATTTAAAAATACCTTGAGACAAATGAACATAGATACACAACATACCAAAACTTATGGGATACAGCAAAAGCAGTTATGAAAGAAACAACAAAAAATGCCTATATCAAAAAAGAAGAAAGATTTTAAATAAACAACTTAATGTTACTCTCCAAGTTACTAGAGAAAAAAAAGCTAATCCCAAAATTAGAAAAAAAGAAGGAAATAATAAAATAATAAAAATTGAGCAGAAATAAATGACACAGAGACAGAAAAAAATACAAACAATCAAAAAAGAGACAACTGGTTTTTTGAAGAATTAACAAAATCAACAAACCTCTAGCTTAACTAAGAAAAAAGGGAGAAGACTCAAACAAAATCAGAAATGAAAGAGAAGACATTATATCCGATACCACAGAAATACAAAGAATCATAAGAAACTACTATGAACAATATGTGCCAACAAACTGGATAACCTAGAAAAAACAGATACATTTCTAGATACATACAACCTACCAAAACTGAATCATGAAGAAATAAAAAATCTCAACAGACCAATAATAAGTGTAGATTAAATCAGTAATAAAGAGTCTCCCATTTGAAAAAAAAAAAGCCCAGAGTCTTACGACTTCATGGATGAATTCTACCAAATATTTTTTTAAAAAGAACTAATATCAGTCTTTTTCAAATGCTACCCTTCCCCCCTCCCCCCCAAAAAGGACAGAGAAGAGTGAATATTTCTCAACTCTTTTTATAAGGCCATCATAACCCTGACACCAAATCCAGACAAGGACATTACAAAGAAAGTACAGGCCAATATTCTTGATGAATATAGATGCAAAAATCATCAGTGAAATACTAGCAAACCAAATTCAACAGCACATTGAAATGATCACTCACCATGATCAAGTGGGATTTATCTCTTTGTTACAAAGATGGTTCAATATATGCAAACCTATAAATGTAATACACCATATTAACAGAATGAAGGACAAAAACCATATGATCATCTCAATAGATGCATAAAAAGAATTTGACAAAATTCAGCATTCTTTCATGATTAAAAACTGTCAAGAAATTAGGTATAGAGGTAATGTGCCTCAGCACAATAAAGGCTATATACGACAAGCCCACAGCTAATATTATACTCAATGTTAAAAAACTGAAAACCTTTCTTCTAAGATCTGGAACAAGAGAATTACGCCCACTTTCACTGCTTCAACTCAACTTAGTATTAGAAGTTTTCATCAGGGCAATTGAGCAAGAGAAAGAAGCAAAAGGCATCCAAATAGGAAAGACAGAGTAAAATTGCCACTATTTGCTGATGACATTATCTTATATATACAAAACCCTAAAGACCCCACCAAAAACCTTTTAGAACTAATAAACAAATACAGTAAACTTACAGGATACAAATTCAACATTAAAAAATCAAAAGCATTGGCCAGGTGCAGTGACTCACGCCTGTAATCCCAGCACTTTGGGAGGCCGAAGTGGACAGATCACGAGGTCAGGAGATCGAGACCATCCTGCCTAACACGGTGAAACACTGTCTCTACTAAATATACAAAAATTAGCCAAGCATGGTGGTGCACGCCTATAGTCCCAGCTACTCAGGAGGCTGAGGCAGGAGAATCACTTGAACCCAGGAAGTGGAGGTTCCAGTAAGCAGAGTTTGTGCCACTGCACTCCAGCCTGGGCTGCATGGAGAGACGCCATCTCAGAAAAAAAACAAAAAAACAAAAAAAACAAAAAAACAATAGCATTTCAGCCAGGTGCGATGGCTCACACCTGTAATCCCAGCACTTTGGGAGGCAGTTTGCTTGAGATCAGGAGTTCAAGACCAGCCTGGGCAACATAGTGAGCCCCCCCCATCTCTACTAAAAATACAAAAATTAGCCGGGCATGGTGGTGTGTGCCTGAAGTCCCAGCTACTTGGGAGGCTGAGGCACAAGAATCTCTTGAACTGAGGAGGTGGAGGTTGCAGTAAGTGGAGATTGCACCACTGCACTCCAGCCTGGGTGACAGAGTGAGACTTGGTCTCAAAAAAAAAAGGAAAAAGAAATCAGTAGCATTTCTATACACTAACAATGAATTATCCAAAAAAAGAGAAATCCTATTTACAATAACTACACACTTACACACACACACACACATAATACTTAGAAATAATTTTAACTAAATAGGTCAAAGACCTTTACACTGAAAATAAAACATTTATAAAACAAATTAAAGAAAATACAAATAAATAGAAAGCTATCCAGCATTCATAGATGGAAAGAATTAATACCATAAAAATGTCTATTATACCCAAAGTGATCTACAAATCCATGCAATCCTATCAAAATACCAATGTCATTTTTCACAGAATAGAAAAAAAAGACCCCAAAATTTTGTATGAAACAACAGAAAAACCCAAATAGCCAAAGCAATCATCAGCAAATAGAACAAAGCTAGAGGCATTACACTACATGATTTTAAATTGTGCTACAAAGCTATAGTAACTAAAACAGCAGGGTACTGGCATAAAAATGAAGACATTGACCAATGGAACAAAATAGCCCAGAAATAAATCCATACAAGTACAGTTAATGAATTTTTGACAAAAGTGCCAAGAATACACAATGGGAAAAGGATAGTCTCTTCAGAAAATAGTGCTAAGAAAAGTGTAAGTCCACATGCAAAAGAATTAAATTGGACTCTTTTCTGACACTGTATACGTAAATCAACTCAAAATGGACTGAACTCTTAAATGTAACACTTAAAACTGTAAAACTATAAAATGAAAATATGGGGGAAAAACTGCATAACATTAGTCTTGGCGACGATTTTTTAGATTTGGCCCAAAAAGCAAAAATAGACAAATAAGATTACATGAAACTTAAAAATTTCTGCATAGTGAAGGAAACAATTAACAATGTGAAGAGACAGTCTGCAGATTGGGAGAAAATATTTGCAATCCATACACCCAATAAGCAGCTAATATTCAAAGTGTATAAGGAATTCAAGCAACCCAGTAACAAGAAAACAAATAATTCAATTTAAAAATGAGCAAGGGGGCTGGGCACAGTGGCTCGTGCTTGTAATCCCAGCACTTTGGGAGGCCAAGGCGGGCAGATCACAAGGTCAAGAGATTGAGACCATCCTGGCCAACATGGTGAAACCCTGTCTCTACTAAAAATACAAAAATTAGCTGGGCATGGTGGCACACACCTATAGAAATTAGCTGAGCATGGTGGTGCGCCTGTAGTCCCAGCTACTTAGGGGGCTGAGGCAGGAGAATCACTTGAACCTGGGAGGCAGAGGTTACAGTGAGCCGAGATCACACCACGGCACTCCAGCCTGGCAACAGGGCTAGCAAGACTCTGTCCCAAAAAAAAAAAAGAGCAAGGGGCCTGAATATACATTTCTCAAAAGATATAAAAATGGTCAAAAGGTATTTGAAAAAATATTCAACTTAAGTAATCATCAGGAAAATGCAAATTAAAACTACAATGAGCTATCATCTCACATCTGTCAGAATGACTATTATCAAAAAGACAAGCTATAGCAAGTGTTGGTGAAGATGTAGAGAAAAGTAAACCCTTGTACACTGTTGGTGGGAATGTAAATTAGTACAGCCTTTATGGAAAAGTGTATGATGTTCCTTTAAAAATTACAAACGAAACCGCCATATGATCCAGCAATCCCACTTATGGGTATTTACCCAGAAGATTTGAAGTGAGTTTATTGAAGAGACATCTGTACTCTTATTGTCACTGCAGCACTATTCACAACAGCCAAGGTGTGGAATCAACCCAAGTGTCCATCAATGGATGAATGGGTAAAGAAAATGTGGTGCACATATACAATTAAATATTATTCAGCCATAAAAAAGAATAAAATTCTATAATTTGCAGCAACATGGCAGAACCTGGAGGACATATGCTAACTGAAATAAGTCAGATATGGAAAGATAAATACTACCTGATCTCACTTACACGTGGAATCTAAAATGTTAAAGAAACAGAGAATGGAATGGTGGTTACCAGACCCTGGGGTAGGGGGGATGGAAAGACATTGGTCATAGGATACAAAATTCCAAGTAGACAGGAGGAATACACTCAGGAAATCTACTGTACAGCAAGGTAATTATAGTTCATAACAATGTACTGTGTACTCTGTAATTGCTAAGAGAGTAAGTTGATTTTAAATTTTCTCATCACAAAAAAAATATGTGAAGTAAAGAACATGTTAATTAGCTTAATTTAGTCATTTCATAATGGCTACATATCTCTAAACATCATTTGAAAAATAAACACATAAATAGTAAAATAGAAATAAATTAATCCACACATGCACACCACATTTCACCTGGCAGTTCTACTTAGTCTATTACACAATGCGCATCATCTAATATGTTAAACAATGTGCGGCATCTAATATGTATATAACGTGCTTCTTTATCTTACTGTGGTTTTCCCACTAAAATTTAAGCTTGGCAAAGGCAAGGATTTTTACATTTTTTTCCCTTTTGTGTCTCTAGCAACTCTCACAGTTGGACACTAAATAAATATTGAATGAATAAGTGAATGGAGAGAGGGAAGGAAGGGAGGAAGGAAAGAGGAAGGGAGGGAGGAAGAGAGAAAAAAAGGAGAAAGAAAGAAGGAAGATAAAGAAAGGAGGGATAGAGGAAAGGAGATGAGAGTGTTATGTGCTCCTGAGTGGGAGGACGACCATACGACATCTCGTGTTTGGGTACCGAGTTGGATTTTAAAATCGCATGGTGCCCTAGCACATAGTCAACATTCAAAGACTGTGTGCTGCCTTAATGAGCAAGCTTCCCTAACTTGTGTCTTCCGCTTCCCTTAATTACTGCAACCTCCTCTTTTTTCTTTTTCTTCCAACCAGAGAAGGTCTGTAATGGAATTCTTGTGCCTTCAGGGGACCACAGGACAAACTCTGCATCTGGAGAATCACTTCCTATCTCTACTTCCTCCTGGCAGAAGGTGAAGCAAGCCCTCTGAGCATTCCAAGCCCTTGCTCGGACATACCTTGTCAGGGTTAAAAGCACTGCAGGTTGGTGTGTGCAGAGACCGGTAAATATGAAACAATGGCTTTGGTTTTTGGAATGTAGAAAAGCTGCTCAAATCGCTCAGGTGGGTGCCCTGTGAAAATAAACTTCCATTTGTTCCAGTTCTATTTCATCATGCCCGTAAGTGCAAGGATTCTTTACAGAGGCGTGCCCACTGTCCTAGGCCCATAGTAGGACCAAAATGTTGATGCGGACCATTTTTGTTCTCTATGTTTGCTTTAACTGGGGAGTCACAATTTCAAACAGCCACAGGAACCAGTCCTGGGGTGAAGAGTAGGCTGTGTTGGGGACTGTGGTAAACTAGACGGCTCATGCTGACACCCAGTTCCACTGAGGGTGGCCACAGATGTAGGGTTGCCAGAGTTGTCACATCTTCATCTCTCTCTCTCTATCTTTCTCTCTCTCATCCTCTCTTTCCCTCTCATTCTTTCTCATTCTCCCTCTATCATTCTCTTTCTCATTCTCTGTTAATAATTCTTTCATTCACTCTTCTCTCTCATTCTCTCTCAGTCTCGTCTCGTTCTCACTCTCATTCTCTCTTCCTCTCTCTCATTCTCTTTCTCATTTTTCTCCTGAAGATAAACTGAATGCTTGAATTTTCTGTGAGATGTAATTTTTAAATGCTAGAAAATGGCCCAGTTTGCTTTGAAACACCTATATTTAGATTCTGTATTATTTGTTTATTTATGTATACAGTACGGAGTTGTGCACGCATCACCAGAATCTGATTTTGAGAACATTTATATCATCTCAGTAAGAAATAGTGTGCCCCTTAGTGGTCACCCCCTCATTTTTCTCCTGTCTCCCACCAGCCTAGACAATATTTTCTGTCTCTATAGATTTGCCTCTTCTGGACGTTTCATATAAATGAAATAATACCAAACATGGTCTTTTGTGACTGGCCTCTTTCACTGAGTGTAGTGTTTTGGGAGCTATCTTTGTTTCGGCCTATATCAGAACTTTATTTCTTTTTATTGGTGGTGGTAAATAATATTCCAGTGTCTGGCTACATGACATTCTGTCTGTTTATTCATTAGCCATCAAACAAGGCATGTCACAGCCTGGTCCCAGCCCTGGGAGACCCATTTTTCACCATGCAACAGCCTCCTGACTGGTGTCCCCATCTCCTGTTCAGTCTCCCCACCCTCTGCTGACGGAGGGTGTGCATACAACCAGCCAGACAGCCCAGGGTGGAAACACTGGGACAATTTTTCTAAACCAAGACTTTGAGCATGTCACTCTCCTCCATTTCCACCTTCATGCTGAAATTGCCCTCCGCTTTTGGCTTCAGGGTGGAACCCCAGTCCCTTAGTCCAGCACACACACTTTTGTAAGACCTGGCCCCACCACCCTCCGCACGCTGCACTGCTCACAAACCCTGCGCTCCAGCCCACCATGTCACTGTCTCCTCTGGAAACCTGAGCATGTCCAGTCGTCTGTCCCCTTGCTCATGTTGTGCCACTGGTGTGCAGTTCACCAATTGCAGGTCATTCTCCTCCACTGCGGGGGGAACTGTTCTGGAAGAAGGGATATTCCTTCTCCATTGCTGTCTCTGTCCTCAGGACTTGGGGCAAAGCAGGTACGTAATGAATGACTGATGGTGGAACAGACGTAGGCTGTCCCTCCGTCTAAAATGCCCTTCCCCACATTGTCCATCTCACATTTGACAGTAGCTCTCCTTGCTCACCCCTACCTGATCCGAGCACTGATTATCTCGTTCATCTCTGTGCTCATGCAGCACCTAGTTCTGTGTGTTCGTGCATGTACGTGTGTGTGTGCGAGTGTGTGCGTGACTTCATGAGATTTCAGTTCCTCGGGGACAAGCTTTTCCCCATTTTGTTAAAAATTCAGTCCACACAATAATTTATTGAGGCCTAATTTGCATGCACTGAGGTGCAACCATTTAAGTGTATAGTTTGATGTGTTTCAAGAAATGTTCACCCATGGATTATACTCACGTAGCCACAGCTGCCATCAAAATACAGAACATCCCCATCACCCCAGAAAGCTCTTCTGTGCCCCTTCCAGGTCAATGCCCTCACGCCCCATCTGAGGCAACCGCTGATCTCTCCTGACGCCACAGCTCAGCGTTGGCGACTGCGGGGCTTCACAGGCACGGACTGAGGCAGCACACAGTCCTGCATGTCTGTCTTCATTTGCGCGGTGCAGCATCTGTGAGATTCAGCCATGCAGTGTGAATTCACTCTTTTTGCCCCATTCCCAGCACAGTGCCTGTTTGTCAAGTTGAATAGACTTCAATTGCTGTAAGGTGACTAATAGCAAATTGTGTGTTATTCATGAATAAAGAAAAAAGATGCAACGTGCCAGGAGGAAAAGAGAAAGAAACTCACCCCCACCCTGCCCTTCTGTTCTCACCTGACGAAGTCTGGAGTTCAGGAAGAAAAGGTGTGAGGGGGTTTTTCAGGAAACAGATGGGTCACCAGGGTCCAAATCAGAGGTGGAGTGGTACATCCAGCCCAAACGGGAACAAACAACGCAAGCCTATGGCTTAAATCAGAAATTAATCTCTACTGGTAGTTTCCATGAATTCTTCTCCAGGTAAACATCACATGTAAAAATAAGTTCATGTCATTATAGAATAATTAGATTATAAGAACTAAATTTAAAGTTTATACTACTTTGCATTACTGCAGAATTGTAGAAAGTATGCAACCCAGTCCTTAATAGAATTAAATGAGAATCTATATGTTTTCTCAATAAGTCTTTATTGAATAAATGGAGTCATATCCTGTTTGTGTTTTTCTGTGCTTTTGCAGTTTCTCAAATTAAAGATAAATAAATGGTCGCTTCTTGGCCTCCTAGCTAAGATCAAGTGTAAAGATAAGTAAATGGTAGTTGAATGAAAGAAACCAGAAAAAGTTATTTTTGGAGCGTGTAGGGTGTGCCTCGCCTCCTTGGACCCACCTCGTTTCTCCCAAGAGCAGACCCAGCTACACTAACTGGGATCTGCCTCCCACCTCCTCCTTCTGCTTTAATCCACTGGGGATCCTGCTGTCTTCAATGCCTACGTGTCAGCTAAGTTTGCAATCACCCCGTTTACTACTTTAAAATGAAGCCCCCTCTTTTTTGCAAGTAAGAATCTTCCTGAACCATGCATCCAAATGTCACATTTCCAAACATGTTGTGAGCTGAGGACTCCAAGTCGTAAACTTCAAAGCAAGCACTTGTAATGGGAATTCTGACTGACAGCCCCTTAATTACATCTTTAAATATGCACAGTCCCTGACTGAGCCAGGCTTTCTGAGGAAAATTCCTGCCTAACTGGTTGAAAATGTGAACAGTGGGGTATAATTCCCTGAGCTGCAAGGAGCCACAGATCAGAGAGAATGCAAGAGAAACTCTAAAGATCCTTCTAGGATGAATTTTGTCCTTTGTAGATGGTATCAAAACCGAAAGAGGGGAGACAACTGGCACAAGGAGAAAAAAATCTTGCTTGGGCTCAAAACGGACACACATGGTTTATTTGCCAGTGTTTGGAGAGGTTAGAAAGCAAAGATAGCAGAGGAAGAATAGGTTATCCTTGAGGACAGAACATACACACTGGTGAGTGGTAAGGGACTAAAAACAAGGTGGCTTGGCCGGGCGCAGTGGCTCATGCCTATAATCCCATCACTTTGGGAGGCCACGGAGGGAGGATCACTTGAGGTCAAGAGTCGGAGACCAGCTTGGTGAAACCCCGTCTCTACTAAAGATAAAAGAATTAGCTGGATGTGGTGGCTTGTGCCTATAATCCCAGCTACTACTCAGGAGGCTGAGGCAGGAGAATCGCTTGAACCTGGGAGGCGGAGGTTGCAGTGAGCCGAGATAGCACCACTGCACTCCAACCTGGGCAAAAGAGCAAGATTTCATCTCAAACAAACAAACAAACAAACAAAAAACCAGGGTGGCCTGAAACAAGGCAGTCCCACTGATCATGGACTCCAGTGACATTAACAGAGACCAGGGGAACATGGTTGCCCCTGCGTGCCCTGGGCCACATCACAGCCACTCCTTCTTACTAGCTCTAGCCACAGGATGTGCTGTGTCTCAGATGGTGGCGTGGGTGCAGGTGACTTCTCCATCAGAGCCCCAGAAGGCAGCATGGCATCAGGTTTGGCAGTCCTATGCCACGTTGAGATGGGAGACCTTGTTGTTTTATTCCCATAAGGTGCTCAGCCAACAAGAATGGCAAGCTGGTGTTTTTGCTACCACAGCCTCCAGTTTAATGAGAGAGAGTAACCTTGATATGTAGTTTGGTGACCAGTTAGGCAGGAAATTTATAGCAAAACCACAGAAATGACCACACCGGAGTGGATTTAAGTCCTGATGCTGCCAATGAACAGCTATGTAGCTTTGCCATTGGGCCAGAGTTACCAGGTAAAACACAAACATCCAACTAAATCTGAATTTCAGATATATAACAAATAATTTTCCACATATAACACATACTAAAACATTATCTATTGTTTATCTAAAATGCAAAGGTAACTGAGTGCTCTGATTTTAATTTGCTAAATCTGGCCAACAACTTTCTCTTGCTGAGCCTCATTTTCCTACTGTTTCCAAGTGGACAACAGTGTGTGTCTCAAGTGGGTTTGAGACCAGCTGAGATGCTGCTGGTCCAGCACAGGTTCCTACACTGGTGACTATCAGGGGCTATGAGTGTGATCAACTGAGCTCTCACTGCCTCTTCTCCTTCCTCGGGATCTTTGTCTGTCTTTTAGCTCTTTCCAAATGTTAAACTTTCCATAAAGACCGATGTTATGTGTCCCCCATGGCAGAACATTTCTTTTATCACCGTAGAAATCAATTTATTGTATATTTCAAAAAACTAAAAGAACAAAATTGGAGTGTCCCTAACACAAAGAAATAATCAATACTTGAGGTGACGGATACCCTGATTTCTCTGATCTGACCACAACACATCATATGCTTGTATCAAAATATCACATGTACCCCAAAAACATGTGCAACTATTATGTAGCAATAATTAAATATAAAAGTGAATAAAAAAGAAATTATAAGAAACTCAGGATCAGAGGTAGGAAAGGAAGGCAGGACTTGAAGGTGACCTTGATGTCTCCCCAATCCCAAGACTTATCTGATGATACTGCTCTTTCCCACCGCATGGCTCCATTTTTGGCTGTCAAACAGCATTCTGGGCCAGGCATGGTGGCTCACGCCTGTAATCCCAGCACTTTGGGAGTCCAGGGTAGGTGGATCACCTGAGGTCAGGAGTTTGAGACCAGACTGGCCAACATGGTGAAACCCCGTCTCTACTAAAAGTACAAAAATTAGCCGGGCGTGGTGGTGTGCACCTGTAATCCCAGCTACTAGGGAGACCGAGGCAGGAGAATCACTTGAATCCGGGAAGCAGAGGTTGCAGTAAGACTAGATCGTGCTATTGCACTCCAGCCTGGGTGACAAAACAAGACTCTGTCTCAAAACAAACAAACAAGCAAACAAACAAACAAAAAACAGTGTTCTGTATCTCTCTTTTAGAGCCAGAAGATGTGGCTGGTGTGTCTCTAATCAAGCCCCCTGCTTTTGAAAGGGCCGGGGAGGGAAATATTACCGACTTGAGATCCACTCAGAAGTGGAAATATGCACTGAGCTCCTCCCATTCACTCACCTTGCACACTTTGGCCAGGGAGTCGCACTAACCACTGTCAGCAAACACGTGCTTCAGAACAGCTCCAGTCACATTTTACGCCATTCTGCTGCATCCAACATAACGTCTAACTGCATATGTGCATCAATAATCTTTTATGACATCATAATGCATTTTAGTGTGTGGATGGTTATTATCTTTTAGAGACCCCCATTTAGATTTATGGAGCAAAAGAGGAAAGTTTTTTAAAAATGTGATCTAATTAATCTGAGTGCACTTGGATGCCTATTAAAATTCACCTGTCCGGGATTTTCCATTTATCATAATTACGAGGGAACAGCCATTCTGAGAAAGGGGCTGCCTCTTCATTTAATACAAAATGATGATATATTATCCTGAATGCTTTTAGGAATGGTTTAGACCTAATGGATAGGTCTGTGTGATGAATGCTGTGAATTGACACTGTACAATTAGACATGTTGTTCTTTCATGTAGAACACACCCCCAAGATGGCTGGGAGACACAGCTCATGGAGCGTGGACACAGTGGCCCCGTGGAGCCACCATCAGGGGAAGGGAGACCATCCCTTAGGTAGCTGGCAGGTGGGCAACCTCTCTCTGATTGCAGATGGCAAGGCCACTGGCCTCCAGACAGTGTCTGCGTCCCTCCGTAAAGCTTGGCATCACCCGGCATGGCCTGGGGAGGTGTGTCTTTTGAGCTGTCAATTCCCCACAACTGGTACCCCCTGCTCCAGAATTGAGACAGGGGAATAGGGTCTGGAGACAACAAGTCTAAAGCCAACCCGAGGGTGGTTTCTTGGAACTGGACCAAAAGGAAAACCCCACCTCTCCCTGCCCAAGAGATAAGAGGTCAGAGACCCCACCCTCTACAAAACACCGTCTCCCCTACATCACAAATGGGAAATACTTCTGATTGATCATGGGTCAATCCTTCATTTGCATAGAGTGTGACCAACTGAAGGCCTCTAAAGAGTATCTAGGGGTGTTACCAAATTCTTCTAGCTTAATAAAAACTCTAAAGAGCATTCCAATCGGGGCTTTTGAGCCACTAGCTCGAGTCCACTCCCACTCTGCAGAGTGTAGTTTTGCTTTAATCAATCTGTGCTTTCGTTGCTTCATTCTTTTGTTGCTCTATTTGTGCATTTTGCTCAATGAAAAGAACTCACAGTCCAGACTTTTCAGCCAGAGGGGTGGACCCAGAAATTCCCCAGGTACCAATACCTGCATCCCCCTGTAGCTGCTGAAGTGTGAGGGGAACAGAAAAACCCAAGTGGCTGGAGCTCCTGGTCCATGTGCTGGTTGGGGAAAACCCCGGAGAAAGAAGGAGCTGACCAGATTGTAGGTAACAATGTGCCCTCTCCTGGGGTGACCTGGCCTACCTGCAGCCGTGCTATTCTTCCACATTGGTGTCTGAGTCAGGGACAGACTGTCTCTCCACCCAGGCTCCTTCCTGGCCCCAGGCCTTTCATTCTCTCCATTATCCTGATAAAACTCCCATGACACACCCTCTCTATGCAGTGGCTGCCAGGTGTCAGGGCTGTCAGGCTATGATGAGAAACACAAACCCTCTGGCCTCGAGAAGTGTGAAAGGCGGCTTCATTCAACTCAACATCCAGCCCCACAGGTCTTCTGTGTCTGCTAGGCACAGTTTTTTAAATTGATTTTCAATTGAAACTCAGGTATGGCTTGCCCTCCAGGTTTACCCCAGGCCCCATGCTCCACTGCAATAAACTCCTGGCCCACAGGACTTGGTATTTATTATTTGACTGGACCCTCCAGGCTTTTGAGTGGGGAATCTCTGGTCCTAAATTGCAGACCCAGACCCAGAGCACACAGTCCTGGGGGTTGGGGTGGTGGGGAGGCCAAGGTACGTACAACAAACTCCATCACCAAACAGACCAAATAGCCCCTACTCTAGGGGCACAAGCCATGTGCCATGAGGAGGCAGAGGGAGGGCCAGTGGAATCCACTCGAATGTGCAGGAGGGCTTCCTGCAGAAGGAGACGTCAGGAACGAGCCCTGAGGAGTGACTTAGTATCTGAGCACTGGCGATCGGGGCACACTGCATAATCCAAGCATGGTGTGTTCAACATTAATAAGGGTCCTTGGCAGGACTCAGTGTCCAATGAATTCACAGGACCAGTTACTTCGGCTGGGCTCCCCAGAGAAAGAGACTGATACAAAGATTCCTAGCAATATGTGTGTTAGGAGATGATCCCAGGGCCCACAGATGATAGAGCAGAGGGTGAGATAGCCAGGAGCAGAAAGCCCACAGAGGGTGCATTAGAGAGCAGGGTACTGTTGCAGGCAGCCAGAGCACAATCTTGCTGGGTACCACACTTCACAATGGCTGCACACAAGGGGCAGAGGAGCCGGGGCATTTATCCACCAACTCTTGCCAGCATTGATTGAGGGCTACTCCTGGAGGTGTTGACTCCAGGACAGTTCCAGCCAGCCATGCATGCAGGTAGCAAAGCAGGTTCCTGCAGCCAGAGAAAAGACCTCAGCAGAGTCTTGGCACTTACGGCAGGAACCACATTGTGTGTGCGTGGTGTAGGCCAAAGGGGATCTAGGAGGGGCATGCGACAGCATCGTCTGCCACAGGGGAGAATGCATGGGCAGATGGGCAGGACCATCAAAGAAGCTCTTTTTTTCTTTTCTTTTATTTTTTTTTGAGACAGAGTCTCGATCTTTCTCCTAGACTGGAGTGCAGTGGAGCTATCTTGGCTCACTGCAACCTCCGCCTCCCAGGTTCAAGCAATTCTCCTGTCTCAGCCTCCCGAGTAGCTGGGATTACAGACATGCACCACCAAACCCAGGTAAATGTTTTATTTTTAGTAGAAAATGGGTTTCACCATGTTGGCCAGGCTAGTCTTGAACTCCTGCCCTCAAGTGATCTGCTCGCCTCAGCCTCCCAAAGTGCTGGGATTACAGACGTGAGCCACTGCGGCTGGCCCAGAGAAACCCTTCTAAGTGAAGTGCAGGCAGGACTTAGCTCACTGGGCGCAGTGAGAGGAGAGGAGCATGAAGCACCCCCACCTAAAGCCATAGGGACTGCTAAGCACCCCCGAAAGTTTCCATAGGCAAATCCCTCAAAATTTCAATACATAGAGGATGGCCCCTGTGACAAGTTGACCCATAGCATCTGGGTGGTCCTGGGTGGGAAGTGTATATGCAGGTAGAGGGAGTGTGTCTGGTCTTCTGACAGCATCACTTGCCTTATCTTTGTTCCTGTCTAGCCTCTCCTAATCCTGGGGTACTAGAGTTAGAAGGGGAGGTGGCTGGGGAAGCAGAATGTGAATGTGGAAACTGTTTCAGGATAAACATAAGCAGATAGGAAGCATGGCGTCTACTGGCCTCGAGCTACAGACAAAAGGAGACACAAAGCTTAGAGGGCACCCGTGACAGTGACCCCTCCTCACACACCCCACCAGAGTGAAGCATTTGGTGAAGGTCCAGGTCAGATTCATCCTAGAAGTCATCAGAAGTTGCTAAAACACCTATGAAGGCTAACACATAGTATGTATTTAATATATATTTATATAACATTTCATTTGTTAAACGCTTAATGTTCAGTCAAACCAGCTCTTTGGCCTTTGAAGATCAAATAAGATTTGACCAAATTCAACCCTTTAATTTATTTTCCAAGCTCTATTTCCCAAAAACCATGTTTTAGCAAAGGACAGATGTGAAGTTGAGAAGAACGATTTCAAAAACTTAGGAATCAAGATTCTTTATACATAAGACAATAGAGGCTCATCATTGGTCAGTTAGTTAGACCCCGCATCAGCATCTTTGGGAGTTGACTAGTCTTGTATCCCTAACACAAAATCCAAACATTCCTGCAGTTATTGACAGGCATAGATAACCTGAGTCAAGACAATGCATCACACTAATTATTTTTATTATTTTTTAAAGACAGGATCTTGCTGTGTCACCCAGGCTAGAGTGCAATGGTGTGATCATAGCCCACTGCAGCCTCGACCTCCTGGGCTTAAGCCATCCTCTCACCTCAGCCTCCTGAATAGCTGGGACTACAGGTGTGTGCCACCACTCCTGGGTAATTTTTAATTTTTTTCTAGAGACACGGTCTTACCACGTTGCCCAGGCTGGTTGCAAACTCCTGGACTCAAGGGATCCTCCCACCTTGGCCTCCCACAGTGCTGGAATTGCAAGTGTGAGCAACCACACCCAGCCACGTCTCATTTATATTTAAAGGATTATTCCTGACAATTGATTTTTAAGTAATTATTCTTCCCATCCATTAGCATGGAGCTTGGACCCAACAGCAAATATTTGCAACCTAAAATTGAGATACAGCTCAACCCTCCAAATCCTTTGCTTATCCTCACCAAGGAGCCCCTCCATCCCTGCGTACACCACTCTGTCAAAGCCCAGGGCCTGGAAGGACCCGGCTTTCACCCTGAGCTGCTTCCTTACAGAACACAGAGCTGGGTAACCAACAGAGCCTCCACCATCTCCATCCTACCTCCGACCTTAGAGAGATGTCAGTAAGACGAATGCAAACTTTGCCAAGGGAAGGTCTTGAGAAAGTCAAATGCCATCATTATTAATTCCCCGCTGTTTGGCTGGGATGGAAGCCACTGGTGCACCGATGGAAAAGGCTTGACTCCAAATAAACAAACACACGTCCTTTGGGCAGATGTCGGGCCAGCTCCGGCTGTTAACTGATGGCCCCGCACTGTGGCGGGGAGCGCAGCGTGGGGAGGCGAGGTGACGCTGGCAGCGCGGACTCTTCCGCCTCATCGCAACAAGCAGTCTGGAACCTTGGCCACATTTCCAAATCCATCTCTTTGAACCGACACAGACAGCTTAATGAAGCAATATTTATGGAACTGATACCACCGGGGAGATGGCTGCTCCTTCTCTCCGTCTCCTATTTTTAATATTTGATCTGGCAAACGTATTATTAAAGGAATATTTCATCTGATTACTCTTCTGTTTGACTGCGTGTGTTATTCATGCATGCTGGGTGCCAGGGGAAATTACACCGACCAGTTTGGGAGTTTTATTATGTCATTCTTCCAAACAGCCCTTTGCTCCGAGTATAATTACCATTCATGTGCAAGGCTGTGGGCGCTCTGGCTGACCTGGGCCACCTCCTTTTAATCACAATGGCCTCCTCCTTCCCCTTCAGTCCCACTCGAGGCCCATTCAGGACTCTTTTCCTGGGGACCAAGAACTTTCTTTCTTGCTGGGGACGGTGACTCATGCCTGTAATCCCAGCACTTTGGGAAGCCGAGGTGGGCAGATCACTTGAGGTCAGGAGTTCAAGACCAGCTTGGACAACACAGCGAAAGAAACCCTGTCTCTACTAAAAGTACAAAAATCAGCCAGGCGTGGTGGCAGCGCATGCCTGTAATCCCAGCTACTGGGGAGCCTGAGGCAGGAGAATCAACTGAATCTAGGAGATCAAGGTTGTAGTGAGCTGAGTTTGTGCTGCTGCACTCTAGCCTGGGTGACAAAGCAAGACTCCATCTCAAAAAATAAATTAAATAAAAAATTTAAAAATTGAACTTTCTTTCTGAGAAGTGGTCTCTCTGGATATCTGAAAAGTTGCCTTGATGTTGTTAGGGGTTTCTAAAATCACTGACTTGCTTATAAAGCTGCAGTTTCCTCATAAGGCACAAACAGAAAACAGAAGGGTGCACCCTGGCATGTCCTGTCCTTGGCTATGAGCCCTTGGCCCAGCATCAGTGTGGTGTTCCCTTTCCCAGAGGCCACAAGTCTCCTGACTCTCTGCCTTTCCTTTTGCTAGCAGCTAACTCCACCCTGAAGGTCTTGAATTGCCTGATAAATCTACCCTATCTCTGATTGGGCAACTGACTCTATTTCCAACTTGGCCTTGATGGGGGGGCCAGAGGGACATTTTGAACCCCTAAACAAGGGGAGAGCATTCAGGTGGGTGCAGCAGAACCTGACCCCACCATCCTGGCAGAGACTCAGCAGGAGGCTTTGTACCCAAAACAGGTGGGACATGACCAGTGTGCAGGCTCAGCTCCCACTGCCCTGCTGACAAATGAAGCCAGCTCTTCACCTCTCACGAATTTCCTTGACTTTTGTTTCCAGTTGTTGCTATTTACTTTTTCTGTAAGGGCCAGAGAGTAAATGCTTTAGTCTCTGCAGGCAGTACTGTCACTGTCACAACTACTGAACTCCACCATAATACCACCAAATAAACCACAGACTGTATGTAAGTGAATAAGCATGGCTATGCTCTAATAAAACCTATGTGTAAACATAGGCAGTGGGCTGGATTTGGCCCATGATCCAGTTTCCAAAGTCCTGCTTTAGACTTTTCTTTGAATTAGGGATGTGTTTTTTAAATCCTCAAATACTTTAGCCTCACAAAACTAAAGCCTTAATTTGTGAGTTTATATGTATGTGTGTGTATAAATGTGTATGTGTATATATATAAATATATAAAAATATAGAAAATATATTAAATATATATAAATACATGTATAAATATATAAATATATGCATAAATACATATAAACATATATATCCCCCTAATACATTCAAAATATTTAACTAAAAGAAAATGTTTTAAGTTATTTCACGTTCCACCTGAATCCCTCCAGAAAATGTCAGATCAGATGACTGTTTCTTGAGTGTGTAAATGCCCAGGGGCCCTGAGCAAATCATTCCTTTCAGATTTTATCAAACAGAAAAGTGAGGCCTCAAGACGCAAACCACATGGTCCCTCAGCCCAGGGTCGTGGCAGTTCCAGCCCTGACTCTGCAGGGTTCCTTTCTCCTGACTCCAGGGGTCCTAGCCCAACTTTGCAGGCAATGGCAGCCTTGTCCACTCACGCTTGTTGGACGGATATCTACCCAAAGGCATGCCATGATGGAACCCATGTTTTCAGAGGAGCTGTGTGCAATGAACAAAAGAGCAAATAAAAGACGTGTGATTTTAGGTAATGATCAATGCAATGGAGGAAAAGTAGGCAGGATAAGGGAATAAAGAATCCTGGGCTCTTTTAGATGATGTGATCAGAGAGGGCATCTCTGCAATGATTCCAAGTCAATATGTGGTGGATGAGAAAAATTGAGCCACATAAAAGGCAGGCAGGTGCAATCTGGACTGAGATGGAACTGGGCCTGCCATGCCCAGGACACAGGGGCAGCCAAGAAGGCAGCAGGTCCGTGAGTGGGAAGGAAGATAGCTGCAGGAGAAGTTGGAGATGTCTCAGGGCCTTGCAGTTCCCACAGGTGAGGTTATGAGGTCAGGCCTTCATGCCAGGTTCTCACCAAGACTCTGGTCATTGCCCTGGTTGCTGTCAGGGCACGCCCCCTTGGCCCTAAAACTGTAGAATCACAGCTCATATTCGTATTCTTCTTACCCATTTCTTAGCTGTTGCTTTGCAATTCTTAGAATAAAAGTAAAGTTGCAGGAAATTTCAGAGCATAAACATAAGGATGCATTTGGATAGTTGCAAAAATTCCCTAGCCAACGAACAGCAGACAGGGCCCCACTTCATGAAACCTTCAGTGAGGGTCAGGTCCACATCCCCTTTGGCAGACAGTCCAACCTCAACTGGAGTTGCCGCCAGGGGTGTGATTTCCACAGGATTTCAGCACCGCTGATGCTCATGATTTCTCAACAGCTGCCATTATACAACATTTAGATGCAAAATGGACAATACATCAAAGTAGATGTTCTTGGAAATCCTATTAACTCCAAAGGGTTTGGGAAAGCTTGGAGGCTGACTCCTTTGGCACATTTGCAAGCGAGCTGTAATTTCGGTTTCGGTTCCCTTGGTGTGGGTGGATGCAGCTTTCCTGCATTCCCAACCTTTCGCTCAGCTCCAATGCCAGAGCACCTACACCTCACATCCTAAAAGCACTACGTGGGGCTGAGGTCGCCTAGAAACAGTTTCCTTTATTTACCCCAGAAAGACCAGTGTGCAGGTTTTCAATGGCACCTGACAATTAACCATGAAGCAATGCATCTAGACCCAGACTTTCTGGAGAATTCTATGGAAAGCCCATTGTGGGGAGGAAAAATGTGATGGCAAGTGGGGAAGGCTTGCATGTCTCTGGGCATGTGGGACTGAATGTCCCAAAGACTCCTTCTGCCCTGGTTTGTTTACTGTCTATAAATGGCAATGTTGGTGTGAGTAGGGCCATTTGAGGATCAAGCATGATGATGGAGGCCCTGCCCCATTGGCTACAGAGAACGTCCAGGCCGGGATGAATGTGGTCATCATGGTTCCTACATGGCTCACGTCCCACTCCCATCAGCCTCCACCTTGCATCCTCTTCCATGCTGCATGACACATGAGATCTTGGAAACATTTGCTAGGTTTGCCCATAGTGAGGAGTCAGAATAAGATCCAAGCAATGGGGCCCTGTCTCCAAAGCAGAGTTCATAGTGCTGCAAAAGTGGGGGGGGGGTGGTGTTGGAGGGAGAACAAGGGGATCCCAAAGCAAAGTGTGGCCCTCTGTAGGTGACCCTCCCACACCAACCCAAATGCCACATTCTGTCTCCTCTCCCCTGCCTAAACTTGTAGGATGCCTGCCCCCACCATCATCTTCTGCTTTCCCCTGGCCGAGGCACCATGGTGTCTCTGCTCTTGCCCTTCTCAGCACACTCTTATCTCTAAGCTGGCAGCAGTGAATGTGGAGTCTGTCCTTCTGAAGGGTGGTGCCCAAGAAGGACAGCATCCCTCGCATCCCTCAGGCCTTGATTTCCACCACCAGCATCTACTGGCTCTGCCCTGTCTGAGCAGGAGGTGTGGCTCTCACGTGAAAACATGCTGAGCACTCACTGAGGTGATGGGAGCAACTCCACCTGTCTTCAGCTCAGCAGGAAGAGTGAGGGAGGACTGCCTTTTACATTCTCAGGCAAAGGAGACCCCCAGTGGTGCTTATTTGCAGAAATTAATATTTATCAGCATGGTTCATGGTGTTCATGGTGGAGAACTAGGGAGGCTTCCACCCCCAAATGATCCATGTGTCACAATGACTTGTCCGTTGCTCATGGAAGCTGAGTTGAGCTCCCAGAGGGTGTAGGAGGTTGTACTGGGACTTGGTTCAGGGCACTGAGAGGATCTGCCCGGCAATAAGGGCAGCCACTGGGGCCTCCTGACCCTCAGTCCTATTTTTGTGTGTTCCTTCATCCATTCCTTCCATCACTGCTTCCCAGGGAAAAAGGCTCAGTTCTTGAGAGTACTAACACCCCCTGCCCTGGGTAGCCCTGAGCTGTCCCCCCGAGCAGTGGGATTCTGGGAGCCACCCAGGAGCAGCCTGTGAGCATAAGCCTAGCTGGTCTACTTCCTGCAGAGTGTGCACAGAGGCTCCTCTATCCTGCCCCCAGCCCACCCCTTGGCCCTGGGAATGGCTCAGCTCCTCTATCTTGCCCCCAGTCCATCCCTCGGCCCTGGGAATGGCTCAACTCCTTTACCCTGCCCCCAGCCCACCCCTCGGCCCTGGGAATGTCTCACCGCTGGCAACTTCCCACTCCTTCCAGTAATCACAGTCCCTGGGCAGTTACCCAACCCTCTGGCCCCCAGTTTCCTCTTCTATATAATGACAACTGTGGTGCGGTGCCCCTTGCTAAGGCTCTACCAGGATTAGCTACATGAGGCATGGCTGGCAGCTCAGCCAGGATGGTTACCTGCGGTTGTGTCTGTATCTCTGCATCCCCTAATCTGTGGACCCCTTGAAGCCACATCTCTGTCACCTGTTCATGACTGTCTCCCTAGCATCCAGCGCAGAGCCTGGCACATGGTGCCTACTCACTTAGTGTCTGTAACAGCAGCTTAGTGCAACACAAACCCTCACTATCCCTCCTTGTCTGCTTTTCTCCTTGGCTGGTTCCTTCTCACCCTGCAAGTCGCCTCCTCAGAAATCTTCCCAGGACATCCATCTGTAGCTGCCCTCCCCAGTCAAGTCTCTCTCTGTCCCATCACCTAGTTTTATTGTCTTAATAACAGCACTTTCCACTAACGGCTACTTGTGCGGTTTATTGTTTCTCACTGGCATGGAACTCCAGGGACGGAGCTGGGCCCTGGTACTTAGAGCTGCAGAGAAAGCCACCCCTATCATTCCCAGCCACATGTGGAGCCCCTGCAGCTGTGGTTTGAGGACTGTGGGCTTGCTCCATGGGAAGTACAGTCAGCACGCTGAGCCTTGCACCAAGTATGCCTCACTGTTTGCTAAACTCTGATGCTAAGCTCAGAGCCAGCCAGGTCCCTCAGCTTCCAACCTGGCTGCTGCGGTAGCTTCGAGGGTCCTTGGCAGGTCCCCCAAGGAAACAGAGGCATTTCAGAATGGAGGAGACCAGAGGAGGCACATCTCAGCAAAAACTAACTTTTCCTGTGCACAGTCTCACCCCTCACCCAGGTCCTAAAATTGAGACAGGCTGTCAGGCTGGTTTCCTGTTTGAATGTGGCTTAGAGAGAAAAACAAACACCACTTACTTAGGCTATAGCTTACCTAACTTCTAGTCAACCAGCAACAAAGACCCAAGAAGGTATGAGCCACGAGCTCCTGCCTTGGGGAGTTAGGGACTTCCTCTGCCCATGTGCGGTTGGACTTACTTTATGGTGGCCTTTTCTTGCTTTTCATGCTAAAAGCCACACCCAGGGTGGAGATTTAAATGCGAATGTTACACGCGATGTATGAAGAAGGATGTAGAACCAGTGCACAAGTACTAGAGAAACCTCCTATCCATGCCCTGACGAAACCCTTCCCCAAAGAACCAGCCCACATGCTACCCTCCAGAACAGTCCGTCCTTTGCCCTTTTGCAGTGCTGGCTTCCCTTGTGCATAAGCTAAATGAAACTTTCTCTTTCCTGTAGGGTAATGTCCGGCAATCCATCTTGATTCCTACCCTGGGAGATTGCAAGAACCCAGGGCGCTGATAGCAATCCCTTCACTCATAGCTTTATTCTCTTCATCAGTCAGTGGAAGCTGAGTCAAACTGTGCTGACAAACATCCCCAACATCTCCAGGGCTTACCACAGTGAAGGGCATCCCTGTTTTACCGAGTGTACCACAGGGGTCAGTCGGGAGGACTGTGGTCCTTTTCACCCTCAGGGGCTCAGGCTGGGGAAGCTCTGTCTGCACGTGTGAGTCCACAATGATGAAGGCAGAAGGGAGCAAAGCAGGCACTGGCTATGAGGTGCCACCCAGAGGTGACACACATCATTTTTTCCTCCACGGTTCATCCCCTAGGACCCCCTCGACTCATTCCACATGGCCCTACCCAGCCACTCACCCAGAGGGGCTGAGAGTGCATCCCACCCAGTGCCCAGGGAGCAAGAATCCAGGCACTTTGGTAACAGCACAAATGACCACCACCCCTCCTGTGTCACTGTCTGTGCTGGGGAAATTGGAAAGGAACTAGTCTTATTAAGTGCATAGGCCGGGCCGGGTGCCATGGCTCACGCCTGTAATCCCAACACTTTGGGAGGCCAAGGTGGACAGATCACCTGAGGTCAGGAGTTCGAGACCAGCCTGGCCAACGTGATGAAATCATCTCTACTAAAAATACAAAAATTAGCCAGATGTGGTGGCGGGCACCTTTAATCTCAGCTACTCAGGAGGCTGAGGCAAGGGAATTACTTGAACCCGGGAGGTGGAGGTTGCAGTGAGCCGAGATCGCGCCACTGCACTCCACCCTGGGTGATGGAGCGAGACTCTATCTCAAAACAAAGAGCATGTGCTAAGCCAGTGTTCCCTGTGCTGCACACATTTGCATTATTATTATCTCATGTGCCAGGAGAGGAAATCTGTCTGGAGAGGAAGGGCCTCAGCGAGGACCACGAGCGTGCAAGCGGAACAGACAGAACCCAATACTGGAGGCTGGACCCCAGGCCCTTTGCTTTTGTAAGTTTTATTTTATTTTTTCGGGTGGGGTCTTATTCTGTCACCCAGGTTGGAGTACAGTGATGCAATCAAACTCACTGCAGCCTCCAACTCCCGGACTCAAGCAATCCTTTCTCCTCAGCCTCCTGAGTAGCCGGGACCAGAGGCAAATGCCACCACCCCTGGCTCATCTTTAATTTTTTGTAGAGGCGGGCGTTCTTGCTGTGTTGCCTGAGCTGGTATCGAACTCCTGGTCTCAAGTGATCATCCCACCTTGGCCTCCCAAATTGCTGTGATTACAGCATGCGCCACTGTGTCCAACTGGTCTTTGCTCTGGGCCGCAGGATACTGTCCTCTGGGTGCTGCAAGGCCGAGGCCTATGGCTCTCATCCTCCCTCTGCCTCCAGCTGTGCGGGACCCTGGGTTTGTGGCTGAACCTCTCTGAGCTTTACTTCTCCATTTGTGAGTCTGGGGACTTAATTCTTGCTCTGCTCATGACTTCAGGATTAAGCATGGGTGTTGTGAGCATCCATAATGCCTGCCCAGCAGGAAGTCTCCAGGGAAACTGCTTTCCTCACCAGACACCTGAGGGGTGCCCCATTCTGCAGGGGAGAGAAGGAGGCCGGGCCAGCCTGCCTGGGGACCCCAGAGGAAATCCGAGCAGAACTGGTTCCTATCAAGAAAGGAGAAAGGATGCCAGTACTTCAGAAGGCTACGGTGGCGGACACACCTTTGAAAGTGTTTTATTCTGCCAAGCCAACAACCATTTACAATCACTGTCATTTCACAATGGAAAGGGCAATGTAAGGCCAAAGGGGTGGAAAAGGTCAGAACTTAGGAAAAACTAATTGAATAAGTATAGCTATACAAAAAATAACTCAAGTCTGTTTTCCTCATTTCGTTGCAAGTCAGGGCAAACATCAGCACAGACCAGCACCTGCCAATGAGAACCAAAAAGCAGTCTTACCATTGACTTTTAGAGGCGGGAGTTTTTTTGACCACAGGCCAGGAGCTCCTCGCCAGCAACAAGGCCACCAGTGCCCAGCCACGAGCAACAACGAACTTAAGTACAACAGTGGGAAGAATCAGGATTTACACACTCCAGTTTTCATCTGAAATCACTTAGCACTTACCCGCCCCCCGCCCCCCACCACCGCCCTCACCACATCACTGCTGCACCCTCCCTGCTCAGTTTTCTTCCTCCCCTCCCCCCTCCCCTCCCACGCTCCTTCCCTGCCCCTGCGAGAGCCAGGCCCTTGCCCTCTGTGACCTGGGGCTCCCTGCCTCCTGGAATTCTGGGGCTGGGAACATCTACAGCCTCCTCCAGGAAGTAATTGGACTTTTCTTTGAGACTGTCCCCAAGCTCCTTCTCCTTGTTTATCTGCTCTTGATTAAAAGGCCATAAAGAATTGATTTTACAAAGGCTTAATAATCAGGCACAGTGGACATGTATGTAATTGAATGACAGTTCCGGATCCATCTTTCACAGCAACTGTGGTCTCAGAGCTGCTGTGCCAAAGACAAAGTGGAGACAAATGAGCCCTTTTAGCGTGATGCTAATTACTGCCAAGTCCAGCCTCAGGGTTTTCTCTCTGGCTGGGCTTAGGCTGGTCCAGCAGGGAAAGGATTCATGACCCTATAGTCAGAAAAAGGATCCGCCCACTCGGCCTCCCAAAGTGCTGGGCCAGCTACCCAGGAGACTGAAGCAGGAGAATCGCTTGAACCTGGGAGGTGGAGATTGCAGTGAGCCCAGATTGCACCACTGCTCTCCAGCCTGAGTGACAGAGTGAGACTTTGTCTCAAAAAAAAAAAAAAAAAAAGGAGGCCGGGCACGGTGGTTCACACCTGACCTGTAATCCCAGCACTTTGGGAGGCCAAGGCAGGTAGATCACCTGAGGTCAGGAGTTCAAGATCAGCCTGACCAACATGGCGAAGTCCCATCTCTACTAAAAAAAACACAAAAACTAGTTGGGAGTGGTGGCAGGCACCTGTAATCCCAGCTACTCATGAGGCTGAGGCAGGAGAATCGCTTGAACCTTGAAGGGAGAGGTTACAGTGAGCTGAGATCACACCACTGCACTCCAGCCTGGGTGACAGAGTGAGACTCAGTCAAAAAAAAAAAAAAAAAAGGAGCCAAGAGGGCTCCGAGCTTGTTACCGGGAACCGGGATGGGAGGCAGGGCTGGCCTCTTCATGATTCTGCTGAGTTTCCATTCAATCAAAGCAGGTACTGCCGATCCCCCAATTAGTCAGATGGCAAATGACGGAAGCCCAACTCAAACTGCTCAGATAGTCATAGGAAGACATTGCCTTATGCAAATAAAAAGAGGTGGATCCAAGCTTCAGGCAAGCTAGATCCAGGTGCTTAAAGATGCCATTGGGCATCCACCTCTCTCCACTTACAGCCTGCTCTTAGCTGACTTCACTCTCAGGAAGGCTTGCCCCAGGCTTACATCCTCAAGCCAAGCAACCCCAGTACCCAAACAGCTCCCACTTTCCACCACTAGCTCCAGGAAATGTGGACTTCACTTGGATTGGGTGCCCAGCCTGGGATATTTAACACTTACTAAGTTCCAGACACCATTCCAGGTTCTGGAGACACGAATATGAATAAGACCTGCCACCTTTACTCAAGGAGCTCACAGCTTTGCTGGAAAAACTGGGCAGTGAACAGACAACGTCTTGAGTAACCCGTGTACAATGCCCTTCCCTGTGAGAGACTGAGGGCTTTAATATAAGGCACAGCTTTACAACGAAATTAAATTTTTCTTTTAATTGTGCCATCCTCCAAGACTCTGGCCCAAATATCCTTCACCCAGCAGAGTGGTGAAGAGCCCAGAGCCTTGCGGTTTGACAGATCTGCATCTGAATACCAGCTCTGCCATTTAGGAGTTCTGGGAACTCAGAAAGCGAATTCATTCCTCTGTGCCTCTGTACAGTGAGGCTGATAAGAATGTCCACCTAATAAGGCTGTTCTGAGGATTCATTGAGATGATGCACACGAGGCATTGCATTCACTGCCAGCACACCATGAGAGCTGAACAAGTGGCCTTTGCTATTGTTTCTATTCCCCATTGGCTGTTGGACTAGTGATGGGGATTTTGATGCTGCACAGGTGAGCCCCAAAGGGGGGCTTCACCCAGGAAAGAATTCAACGGTAAGCCAGTGGTAGGGTAGAAGAAAACAGCTCTATAGAAGCAGCAGCGTTACAGCTCTTGGAATGATACAGCCCAGTGACTTCCCCTGCAGAGCAGGGCTATCCGCAGGCAGTTTGCTGACAGCAGCAGCTCAGGCCAGTTCCGCAGTCAGATTTATACCCACTTTTAATTACATGTAGATTAAGGGGCGGTTTATGCAGAATTTCTAGCGTAGAGGTAATAACTTTTGGCTCCTTGCCACAGAAAGGGGTGGTAACGCCCGGGTGTTGCCATGGCAATGGTAAACTGACACAGCACTCTGGTGGGCGTGTCTGATGGGAAGCTGCTTCCGCCCCCTCCCTGTTTTAGCTAGTCCTCAATTTGGTCCGGTGTCTGAGCCCTGCCTGCAGAGTCAAGTCCCACCTCTGACCTCAGTTTGAAGCCCCGCTCCGTGGTGGGAAGGCTCTGCAGTGTTTTAACCCAGCACAGACAAAGGCCCACTTTGGAGGCAGGATTCCACCAGACAGACGTCTGGGACAGAAGTTGTCACTCAAGACAAAAGGGACTCTGATGTTACTTAGGGGTGGAAATTAGAAGTCTCAGTGCTGGGGAGGCAGCCCAGGGTGGACACAGGAACTGGAGGTGAGGGGTGGTGCTGAAATGGGCCTCGAAACCAGATTCCAGCACCAGCACATGGAGTCCTGAACCAAGGGGGTGAGGGGGTGGCAGGTGGCAGGAGGTGGATGGGACATGTTTGGGGTGGGGATGTCTTTTGGGAGAAAGAGTTCACAGGACAGGGGTCAGCCTCTTGAAGGGCTGGGAGTGCCAAGGCCACCCACAGGCGCAGCCCCTTAATAGCACATCACCCAGCAAGGACTCCAATCCCTAGGAGGGGGAAATGGGCCAGGAGCAGTAGCAGGCACTTCCAGGGACTCCACAGATGCCTAATGTACATACCCGCTGAGGACACCACTCTCTGTTAGAACACGGAATCAGAGCTTTGAGGGAGCCTGGCAGAGCTCCAGTTTTGCATGGGTTATCCACTATCCTAAAATAATGTTTTCAACATGTCTGTTTTCTGCCAACAGAACGGAATCCAACTTTCTTAGCCTGGTGTGCGAGGCCCTCCCTGTCTCTGGCTGCAACCTACAAACAGAACGCATGGCAGCTTCCTCAGCCACCCCAGCAATGGCCCTCACACATGTCACTGACAGGGAGGAGGAAGAGTCCCCAGACTTTACTTCCTCCAAGATCAGCAGATGTTTGCTGTTTTTTTGTTTATTTGTTGTTTTTTCATTTTTAGAGAGATGGGGACTTGCTCTATGGTCCAAGCTAGAGTGCAGTGGCGCGATCATAGCTCACTGCAGCCTTGACCTCCCAGACTCAAGTGATCCTCCCACCTCAGCCTCCTGAGTAGCTGGGATGAGAAGCAAGTGCCAACATGCCTGGCTTTTTTTTTTTTTTTTTTTTTTGTAGAGCTGAGGATCTCACTGTGTTGTCTAGGCTGGTCTCAAACTCCTGGGCTCAAGTGATCCTCCCACCTAGGACTTCCAAAAAATTCAAGTCTATTTTAATGTTCTTTAAATAGACTTGGAAAAACCAACCCCTGGGAAAACCAGGGGCTGAAAGCCTGTCCTCAGCGGGACAGCCTCAGCGTTCCTACAGACCAGCTCCTTAAACATGTGGCTTCAAGGGTGCCTCCCTCTCCTCTCCAGGAATGACCTCCTCAATGTGCCTGTTCAGTATTCCATAAACAGAGAGCTTGGGGTGCAAAAGCTGCCTTGGTTCAGCTGGGGAAAAAATGCCTTTGAGAATTTTATCGACAAGTACCGGAGACAGACCCTTTATAAGAAGTATGCGGAACAGGCACCCCATTGTCTGAGAACAGGGCCCATGTGATGAGACCAGGGAAGCTCGGGGTACAGGCATCTCCACTGGGCACAGCTACCTGGACCATTTGAGGTCGTGGGACCTGGGGGACCAGGGAAATTACCCATCGTCTGTGCTAGGCTGAGCCAACCGCATCCTCCCATTTGAGAACTTGAGGCTGGAATCAATCCCTCGTCGGTCTTTCTTGTGCTTGAGCTGGGAGGGATGAAGGGCTGAGACAGTCATTTCCACCTTGAAGAAGGAGCAGAGAAGCCCAGACTGCAGTGACAGAAGACGGGAGACAGAGAAGAGAAGATGGAGACAGCAGCTGCTTTGCCAAGTCCCACCTGGGGAGGTTGGCTTTGCGTCCAGCTCACAGGGTCCCCGAACTGCCCCGTGTCCTTTTCCCAATTAAACTGGCCTGGGCAGGTTCTGTCCTCTGCCCCCAATTATCCCAAAAACGAATCCCAGCCACTTCCACAGCCTTCAGCAGATCCCTGGGGATACTCAACAAGACAGGAACTGAGCTTCTACCCCTTAAGCAATTCTGCAGTCTTTTCTTCATTGGCTGCCTCCCCAAAGACCCCAAGTTTGACGCCACTTGGGCTGGACATGGTGCAAGGCCAAGGGAACCAAACCCAGCCCTCTGCCAGCGCAGAATGTGAGATGCTTAAGAAAATGTTCACGCCATGGGTGCTCCTGGCTCCTCGATGAGCACTGGACTGAGCTATTGCCATATTTCACTCCCATTTACAGAGCACAGCTGTGTGTGCTTTAGTCTAATAAATAGCCATGGTTTGTTTTCTGGGCCAACATTTCTTTTGTATTTACTGGGCTTGGTTTTTGTATCTTGGTTTAAAAGATTGGCTCATGGGTCTGCCTTGTGTCCGTCACCTTATTTCTACTGAATTCTGCACTCCCGGCAGGGTAGCCCCTTCTTCATGAGTGTTCAGCGTGCATCCCCATACTGGAAGGAGAAGCCATTCTGACACCCCAGCCCCACTGTGGTTTTCTCCTCTGCCTCCACCGGGTTTCTGTAGCTGCCAGGAGTCGCTTCTGCTGGGCACCCCGTTGGAAAGATAGCATTGCAGAGTGAAAAACTCGAGGCACCCCCATGCCCTGTGACTCACTACGAGACCATCACCTGTAGCTCACCACGTGATCCTAAATGTGTCACTTCCGCCCCTGGGCCCTGGTTTCATGGTGCACTGGAGGAAGGCACTGGCCCGCAGCTCCTCCGGCCTCCCGCAGGTTGGACCAGCTATGTGGCTGTCTCCCTGCACTCCTGCAGCTCCTCAGGGCTGGGCTCAGCAAGGGCAGGTGCCTTTCCTGCAACTCGCCTGCAGCTCAGCTACAGATGCGCCCTCGTCAGTACCTGGTTCAGGATGCAGCCAAGCCTCTCAGGCCAGGTGCAGCCTTTCCAGATGCACAGCCCTGCTGGAGTCCTCAACTTTGTACAGCATCCACACATGCTGCCAAGGGTCTCCCAAGTATCTGTCATTTTCCTGCACTGGTGGGTCCCTGTGGGCTGTGCTTCACCTCCCAAGGCTTCTGCTGGGCCCTAGGACCTCTGTGTTCCAGATTGGAGTCAGGGAGCAAGAAGGTGTAAAGATGGGATAGATAGGCACAGATGCTAAAAGCTATTTATTTTTGTTCAATATATGGTAATTTTTAAATATCCTCATGAAGAGTTTGGCCCTCCTCCCCTTGCAAGGTGAGCTAACCCCCTCCCCATGTGTGGGCCATGCATAATGATCCTTATTCGGAGAATGTGATGGGAGTGATGCTATATGGCTCATGCTGTATGTATGGGAGTAATGCTGCTCATAAAAAGCATAGCTTCTGCTGGGAGCCCTTTCTCTGGGATTGCTTACTCTGAGAGAAAGCAGCTGCCAGGTCAAGGGGACACTCAAGCAGCTCGGAGACTAGAGTCATGAATGGAGACTTCCTTCCCACCAGCACCCAACACCAACTCGCCATGTGGGTAAGCCTCAGGTGGCTTTCCCCCTGAGCCTCAAGTGTATCTTCCAGCCTTAGGTGAGGGTTTATGTGACTGCAACCTCACAAGAAACCCTGGGCCAGAACCCCATGGCCAAGCCACTGAATCCTTGACCCACAAACTCTTGACTCAGAAAGGCTGATAATCAGTGCTCATTGTTCAACCCAGGTGCCCATCAACAATGGACTGGATAAGGAAAATGTGGCACATTTACACCACGGAATACTACACAGCCATCAAAAAGAATGAAATCATGTCCTTTGCAGCAACATGGATGCAACTGGAGACCGTTGTCTTAAGAGAACTAATGCAGGATCAGAAAACCAAATACCACATGTTCTCACTTATAAGTGGGAGCTAAATCGTGAGTACACATGGACATAAAGATGGGAACCATAGACACTAGGGACTACTAGAGAGCGGAAAGGAGGAGGGAGAGCATGGGCTGAAAAACACCTATTGGGTACTATACTCACTACCTGGGTGACGGGATCATTTGTCAGAAAGAGAAAGAAAAAGCCAAAAAAAAAAAAGAGTAAGAAATAAATATTGATTGTTGTTTTAAGTCATTAACTTTGGGTGATGCATTATACAGCAATGGATGACTAATACAACCCGAGTCCCCCCAGAAGCTAAGTCTGTGTCACGCGTTTCTCTCTGTGCATGGAGGAAGCAGGAGAGTCCTTCTATGATTGCTGAGTTGCCTTTAGTAAGATACTGAGCAGGTGAGTCTTCACTGCATTGCTGTCCAGCAACCTCACATTTTGCCCAACTCTCATGCATGTGGTTCAGATGCATACATGCATCTATAGCCTTTAGCTGAACAAGATCTCATAGGGCCTGAGTAGCCACCACTGTCCAGGGCTGGTCCGGGAACCACTCACTTTAGGAGGAGCATGGCTGAGCCCAGAAAAGCTCCTGTCACCAGGTCTACAAATGCCAACACTGAGGCAGCCTCAAGTGTCATGTTGTGAAAAATATTTCCCTATAGCACAGGACCAGAACTCCAGCTCCAACCTGTGCTCTGAGAACCACAGTAGGAGCATGATGCTGGCAGCCAGAGGTCTTTGCTAATGCAGCCTGCTGGCTTCTCCAAGGCATGTCTGGACCAAGGTGTATGAGGTTGCATCATTCTCTCCTGACACAGGCTCTGGATGCCAAGAGCTTGGGGAAAGTGAGAGGGATCACGTTTGTGCTAAGCCAGGCCTCCAGCCAAGAGTGCTGGAGGCAGCCCAGCCTCTCTCGTCCTCGTGGGCAATGACAGATCCATCATCAAAGCTCTAAGCATGGAGCCCGGTGCTGCCAGGGATGCCTGCCAGCTCTCGATGTGCCCTTATGGGCCTCGCATTATAAAGGGACAGACATTCAAGTCAATCCAGTTTAGCAAACATTGTCTGACCATCTACTGCCTGTGGGGCACAGGAGTAGTGGCTAGAGGAAAGAGGAAGCCAGTGCAGCTCCTGCCTCCAACAGCTGCACTCTCTAGCAAGTGAAGAAATACAGGATCACTCAGGCAAAACGTGGACAAAGCTGAAACTTTTTTTTTTTTAGTATTGGCTATCTCTGCCTCTTCTGAGACCCTAAGAATTGTGAACATTAAGAGAAGTTCTGTCAAAGGGTCTATCTTTGGCATGGACTTTGAAGAGATCATAAAGAAAGGCTTTGGCCAGGTGCAGTGGCTCATGTCTATAATCCCAGCACTTTGGGAGGCTGAGGTGGAAGGATTGCTTGAGGCTGGCAATGGATCCACAATGTAGGAAAATTTGAGACCAGCCTGGGCAACATAATAAGACCCCCATCTCTACAAAAAACAATTACAAATTAACCAGGCATGGTGGTGCACGCCTGTAGTCCCAGCTACTCAGGAGGCTGAGGCAGGAGAATTACTTGAGCCCAGGTGTTTGAGGCTGCAGTGAGCTAGGAGCTAGGAGCACTACTGTACTCCAGTCTGAGCAATAGAGCAAGACCCTGTTCTCAAGGAAAGAGAGAGAACAAGAGAAAGAGAAAGAAGGAAGGAAGGAAGGAAGGAAGGAAGGAAGGAGGAAGGAAGGAAGGAAAAGAAAGAGAGAGAAAGAAAGAGAGAGAGAAAAGAGGAAGGAAAGAAGGAAGGAAGGAAGGAAGAAGGAAGAAAGAAAGAGAGAAGGGAAGGAAGGAAGGAAGAAGGAAGGAAGGAAGGAAGGAATGCAGGAGGGAAGGAAGGAAGGAAGGAGGAAGGAAGGAAGGAAAAGAAAGAGAGAGAAAAGAAGGAAGGAAAGAAGGAAGGAAGGAAAAGAGAGAGAAAGAAAGAGAAAAAGAAGAGAGAAAAGAAAGAAAGAAAGAGAGAGAGAAAGAAAGAGAGAGAGAGAAAGGCGCAATAGTGCAAAGAAGACATCATCATGGAGGTGACATCATGGAGGTACAGGAGATCAGGGTGCGCTCAGGGACTGTGGCCATGACTTTATCATGCCAGTAGATTATTCAGGTTAGCTAATGCCAATGTTGCATAACAAACAACTCCTAACAGTAGCAGCCTACAACAATGAGGATTCGTTCCTTTGCTCACAGGTTGTCTGGTTGCTGAGATGTCTCTATGCTAGACTGCTGGTCGAAGTAAGGTCTGCTGGCATGTCTTTCATTTCAGGACTCAGTCTGGAGGAGCAGTATTTACCTGAAGCACATTCTTCTCCAAGTGCAAGGCAAGAGGGCAAGAGTCCAGGTTCAACTACATTGAAAGCCTCTGGCTGGATGTGACATACATATCTGCATACATTCCATTGGTTGCAGCAAGTCACGTAGCTCAGACTAAAGTCAGTAGGGCAGGGAAGTACTCTCTGCTTACAGTGAGCCAGGGAAAGGGTGAGGAGGGAAGAAAAAACAGTGAACAAATAATACAATACAATATAATAGATGGTGACAGAGAAGTCATAGGATATAAGACTGAAAACACACACAAGGTCTCCTGTGGGAGAGACCGGAAGGTTGTTCACAATTTCTCTTTTCCTCTGGGCACAAAACTAGGTATTTCCCAGTCTCCTTTGCCATTAGTGTCTGAGTTCTGGACAATGGAGTATAGCAGAAGTGATGGATTCTGCTTGCAGGCCCAGGCTGCTACAACTTTCCAGTTGACCCTCCACTGTCTCCTTGTCTGCTGGGTAGATATACAAACCCAGCAGAGGAACCTGTGGCCCAAGGTGATGGCAGAGCCACAATGTGGAAGGAGGCTGGGTCCCTGAGTCACTGCCTGGAAGATCCACCTGGAAGATCTACTTGACCCACATTAGTCTGTTTCAGGAGTTGTAAGTAAACTTGTATTGTGCTAAGCTACAAGGATTTGGGGGTTGTTACAGCAGTTAATCTACCTTACTATTCCCCTATGTCACAGACGCCCTTGGTGTGGTGCTAAGTGAAACACACTGAGAAACGAAGTCAAGCAGGCTTGGATTGAAATATCAGCGCCAGCACTGTTTAGCAGGATGACCTTGAACAAACTGCTTTACCTCTCTAGGTCTTAGTTTTTCATTTTTAAATGGGATTCACAGTTCCTGCCTTAAAATATATATATATATCAGTGACAAACTCTGTTACTCAAACAGGCGGGGTATCTTGCTGAGCCCTGGCAGAGCTGCACTATTGATCCAGGAGCTTACAAGAGGCTTTTGAGAGGCGGCAGCATGGTGTATCAAGGCTTCAGTCTTCCTGGGGCTCGTTCTACTGGGGGCAGGGAAGTGGGTGGGGAGCAGGATGGTCCTCCATGGGGCAGGCCTGGGGAGACCCCAGCTGCAAGGTAGGTGGGACCCTCTGCTTTGCCAGGGGTTGCTCCACACATCAGCTAGAATCTTCCAGAAAAGAGGCTGGTGATTCTCACCTCTTAGCCTGCCACCTGCCTCTGACTCCCCAGACCTCCCCCCACCAAACCTGCAGAGGCCCTCTGCATCCCAAATGCTGAGGCTCAAGCTTAGCCAGGTAAACAGATGATCTCCTAGAGTAAGATGAGCAGAGGGGGCTGGAAGGGCTTTGGGGGCCTCAGGACAAACACCAATGCAAAGGCCTGCCGCAGCCTTGAGTCTGGGTGGCCAGGCGTTACTTAGATTTTATTATTTTAGTGGGATTTGCTGCTGCTGCTGTTGTTGTTTTTAGAGACAGGGGTCTTGCTATGTTGCCCAGGCTGGTCCTGAACTCCTAGCCTCAAGCAATCCTTCTGCCTCGGTCTCCCAAAGTGCTGGACTTAACAGGCGTGAGCTACCGTACCCAGTCTAGTTTTGTTCTGTTCTGTTTTTTTTATCTTTTCTTTTTTTTCTGAAAGACACAGAGGAAGAGAGCATAGACGGGAGATTTTCAACTCTGAGCTCTGCCACTTGCTTGCTGTGGGACTTTCAGCAAGCTGCTTACACTTCTGTCCCTCAGTTTCCTCAACTGCAAAATTAAGTCAATTGCAGTTACCTCCGTGTGGTTTTTTGTTCTTTTTTTTTTTTTTCGTGAAAATGACATGAGTTAATATTTGTAAAGTACATAAAGCTATGCCTGGGACGCATGAAGGGCTATGTCAGTGTTTGTTCAATGAATAAAGCAGACAAGAGAGTGAGACAGAGGGAGAGACAAGCAATGAGAGGGGAAGGTGGGGAGACTCAAGACAGAAAGGGACAGCAGTCAGATGGCACAGATAGGGAGGCCACCAGGTTCACAGACAGACAGGAACAGACAAGCAGGAAGGAGGGGGCAAAAGCAAAAGCCTTTAAAATTAGAGAAAGACCCAGTGAAAAAGAAAAAGAGAGGCCAAAATCACAAAAATCCAATTAGAATGAAACACAAGCAGCATTCTCATTTAATTGCAAACTGCCAGTTCACCAGGTGGTTTTCTGAAGGCATCTCAGGCCAAAAACAAGCACCCGTCCCTGATAAAGCCATTTGCCTACAATCCCTGAACAGAGGGAACAGTGGCCACCCTCTGACAATGGTCCAGCTGTGAAAGCCCAGAAACCCCAAGCCGTTTTTGCAGCAAGTGTGCACAGGAAAATGGCAGGTCCCACACGTCCCCTGGCACTAGACACTCAGATCCTATCTCCTCCCAGGGCATCCTGATTCTACCCTTGGCCCAGACCCTCAACCTATCAAAAGTCCCTAGGACGAGGCTTGACACAAATTAAGAATTTTATTGAAATTTTTATTTCCCAGTGCAGCCAAGCTGACAACTTCTCTCTCAAGTTTCAGCCTAATGTGATTTCAAATGGCAGCCTTATACACCTCTGAAAAACGGTGTTTATAATCAAAGCACCAGCAGCTCCTTAACTGTAGGGGCACTCCTGGGCTCAGCAGTAATGACATTAGCATGTTTAGAGCTGTCAGAAACAATGTCACTAATCTGCGTCTAGGAGGGCAGAGGCAATGATAAATGAATGGCGTCTCCCGCCATAACGGGTGTCCCTGGTCCACGAGCTGCCTGCCTGGCAAACAGCTATGACTCAGTCCCTGCTGAGCAGAACACTAGCCCTCTCCCTGAAGTCTGGGTCTGCCTGGTGGGCTTGGACAATCACAGTACCCAGGGAGAGAAGGAGTGAATCAGAAGCACCGTGGCGATGTGGAAAACACTGCAGCTAAGAAACATGGCAGCACTTGGTGAGAAAGAAAATGGCCTGCCTCTACCCACAGAAGCAACAGATCCCAAGCCCCAAGCTGACTGCCAACACCTGCTTTCCCATATCACACTCAATCTTTTCTTTTTTTTTTTTTTTTTTTGATGGAGTCTTGCTCTGTCACCCAAGCTGGAGTAGAGTCACGCAATCTGGGTCATTGCAATTTTTTTTTTTTTTTTTGAGACAGAATCTTGCTCTGTTGCCCAGGCTGGAGTGCAGTGGCATGATCTGGGCTCACTGCAATCTCTGCCTCCCGGGCTTAAGTGATTCTCCTGCCTCAGCCTGCTGAGCAGCTGGGACTACAGGCGCCCGCCACCATGCCCAGCTAATTTTTGTAGGTTTCGTAGAGACGGGTTTCATCATATTGATCAGGCTGGTCTTGAACTTCTGACCTCAGGTGATCCACCTGACTCGGCCTCTCAAAGTTCTGGGATTACAGGCGTGAGCCACCATGCCTGGCCACACATTCGCTCTTGACTTCATCTTATAAATCATGGAACACATAGGCAGACGTACAGCTCCATTTTCCAGCACGTGAAACGAGGGCAGGACAATCCAATTCGTGGGAGTGTCACAGGGACGCTGGGGAATGACCGATTACAGTGATGCAGATGGCTCAGAGGGTGGCACACGGCAAGCCCTCAGCAGGTGTGACCTGCTGTCATCTGGCTGCTATCATCCTTCATCACTTTTATTAGCTTCTGTTAATATCATAATAAAATTAAGTGACATGGCATGTTCTCCCATGCGGACTGAATTCCCCAGGGCCTGAGTCCATTCCAGCTTTTGTCTCTGACCCCAGACACAGCTAGAAATGCACTCAAAATGTTTATCTCCCCAGCACATCCGCCAGAACAAACATCAGTGTGCTGTCCCTGAGGGACCAAAACAGACATCCCCAGAGCCTCTGCCCCGTGTCTCACCTGCAACTGGGGCTAAACAGTCGTCGTTGCAATGAATCAGCACAGGACTTTGACTATGGAACCATCAGCATCCCCATTTCACGGAGGAGAAACCACAGGATCAGAAAGATTCAGCAGGAGAAGAGGCAAGAGGCTGACCTGGGTCTGGAAGTCAGGAAGTCTGAGTCTTCACACTTCACTCCCATGCCTGGCCTTCCATGCCCTTCTCACAACTCACAAGATGCTTCTGCAGGCAACCCCGGACTCCCTTGGAAACCGAAGGGCCACCACACGGCACGCATTTCCGTGTTGATGGAGTTTGTGGGGAAAAGATAAATTAGCAAGAGTGGGGGAAGAAAAACAACTTCCTGAGGAGAGAGCAGTAGTGCTCAGTTTTCTGGGAACACACACATGCGGACTCAGAGAAACACACACAGCACAAGCACACATCCACAACATGAGCACACACAAGGACACACCCACACAGATGTGAGTGCACATAGCATCCATACAGCCATGAGCACACACAGAATACACACAAAAAACCCCACAGATACAAGTGCACACACACACACACATGCACACACACAGGCACACCTGTCTGTCCGCTCCTGGCACGAAGCTAACACAGGCTCACACAGAATCACAGGCACACACACACACGTGCACACACACCCACATGCTCCAGTCATCCTGAACCCCAGCATAGAAGTGTTAGGCCCTTGGGCACAGCCTTCCTAGAGGAAGCAGAACTTGCCCAGAGCTCACTCCCACAACTCCTCCCTCCCTCCCCACCCGCTGTTCCCCTGCTTCAGACCTGGGCAGCCCCTAAGTTCTCTGTGGGTTCTTGAGCCTCCTTAGTTCTGTCAGCTGCAGTCGCCGGCCTGTAGGGTGGCACCCAGGGAACAGCCATCCACCCCAACTGGAGAGGATGGAAATCTACCCTAGGGCCAGCCCGGCTCCTAGAACAGCCCTTGGGGCAGGTGCTCCCTGAAGCCCATGGAACTCTGTTTCCTTGGCTTCTCTCCCTGCCTCTCCCTTGGCCTTTCTGTAGAATTTCACAGACAAACTCATCAGTGTCCAGCCACTGATATGCAGGAAACAGGCAAATACCTGTTTTCAAAAGGGGAAGCTGTGCTCAGGAGCCTGAACACAGGAGGCCCGAGACAGGGCTTGTGTGGCATGAGCCTGAAGCCAGAGGTGAGGGAGATTAGGAAATTCTTTCCCACATCAGGGGAAGGATGCTGTTGAAATGGGAGGCCCAGGGCATCTCTGCAGGGCAGAGACTGGACGTATGCCCAGAGAGGCTCAGGTCCGTGAGTCTGGAACATCCTCCTCCTCCTCCTCCCCAAGGACAGGGGAGCAGGTCTGGGGCAGGCCCATTGGTTGGAGGATGGGGAAATGAGCTGTAGGTGTGCCCCTTTGACCCTCTGATCCATCTTCCTGTGCCTCACAGTCTCATCACCAACACTAGGATCACATAGTTCATGCAGGTTCTCGGAAGTTCATTCCTACACTCTTGACCGTGAACAAATCGGCTGCTGCCTTCATGCTGCTGAAAACCTCGCCCACCCTGGCTGCTTCTGCTCTATGCCTGCCTGTCTGCACAGGGGAGTGCCCTGTCCTGGGGGAAACCAGGCATTCCTCTGGGTCAGACAGTCTCCTGGAAATGAGGAAGGGAGAGAACTGTCTAAAACTGCTGGAGAGTTGAAGAGTACACCACATAGACACAGAAGCATTTGCCTTTTCAATACACTTTCTCTCCCCGTCAGAGGGACCAGGGCTGAAATCTGGGCTGATTCAGCCCGAAGGAGCTTGGTGACAGCAGGGAGTGCACTATCAACAGCCTCCTCCTTCCTCGACCCCAGGAGCCCAGAGTTTCACCTGCCCAGAATGTGTCAATCACTCATTCATTCAACAAACGTCGTGGATCAGCCGGGCCCTGGGCACCCTGGTGCGGAGATGAAAGGCCGGCCTCCACCGCGGGGACACACTCTGGAGAGAGAGATAAGACTCCACCAGCCACTCCACATATGGCTGGAAGATCTGTATTTTAAGAGAAATGTGAACCAGAACTTGCTTAACCCCCAGGGTAGAATTTCAAACACAGAATTGGAGGCATCGGTGAGCAAGATATGCACGCACACGGCATCATGCAGCCTGCTTTCTAAGCGCAAGGGGAAGGGGAAAAGGTGGGTCCTGCCACACTCTGGGCCCCCGCTGGCTTGATCTGGCCTGGCATGGTGAACTGAGGACCAGTCACTGCCCTCAGGACAGCAGGGTCCTCTGCCTTTCCCCCACAGAGTGGCCTGGCCTGCCTCATGCTTCCTGCAGAACTGGAGGTTGATGGACTCCAGACCCAGCACTTCTGCTGTGGCTTCAGCCATTCTCCCAGCTCCTCCGCATCTGGAGGTCGTGGGTAGCCCTGTGAGGATGTGGGCTTGGGAGCCAGCTAGGCTTGGGTTCAAATCCTGCCTCAGTTCCTCTGTTCTCTGAGTGGGAATCCTCACCTACAGTGGGGGAGCTGGTAGTATTCCTGCAGGGCTGCTGGGATGAAGCACAGGTGCAGGCAGACGCCTTGCTCAACACCTCAAGAGGCCCCTCCCATCTGCAGAGCCCCCAGGGGAGGGCATGTGGCCCAACACAACCAGGCTGGAGATGCAGGGAAGGCGGGGATGGGGAGGCCCCAAGAACCCCCTGCAGACAGGAGGCTCTGCCCTGAGACTGCTTCCTCCTGCCAAGCCCTGGCAATTACTCAAGTGCAACAAGCGCTCGTGGTAATGAAGTTGGATGACTCTGAGTCCATTTAATGATATTTAATTATGCACCGCTTTCAACTGACAGGCTGAGGGAGATCTACACCCAGCTCCTGACCCTGGGGAGGCCACACTCATACATAGGTCTCATGCAGACTTTAGGACTGTTTATTGGAGACTGTGCTTTTGCCTGGAGAAAAATGACTCAGAACAAAAGAGAGCTGGAGAGCCTCCAGGCACAGCGCTCAGGCACCTTCCAGAGGAACCTGAGAAGGGTCTCTAGGCCTGGCCTCCTAATTCAGCAATATCTCCTGGGCATCTACTACAGGCCAGACGTTGTGCCAAGCTCTGGGAATAAAGCCATACACGAGACAGTTGTGCAGTAAAACCTCCACCCATGGGGTTTCCAGCAATGTCCAGATGGAAACAGGAGAAGGGAGGGCACAGGAGAAGGGAGGGTTTTGGAGTGGAGAATACATGGGGGCAGGCTCCAGAGGCCTGTGTGCTTTGAGGCCTCTGTCAGAGACCCCCTTCTCCCCAAGCGCTGTGCACCTCCCACCCACACTTGCCTGGGTGCCGCCTGTCCCAGTACCTGGGCTCCGGACAAGGGAAGCTTAGCTCGTTCTCCAAGTTGACTTCTCAAGGTCTGCATCCAGGAACTACTAGAGGTGTAAAGATTAGCCTTACCACAGAGCACAGATCTGTGCACACTCGGCCAAGCTGTTAGTGGGATAAAGCACTGAAGACCCCACAAGTTCCCTTCAGGAGGAAGACCCCAATCCCACTGCCCAGACAGAACTTCATCATGCCATGCCCGAGTTCCAGCCTTCCTAAGATTTATTGTTATAATCCATTTTTCCATTGTTCTTCATGAGAAAGGAAAGGAAGAAGGTGGGAAAGAAAGAAGAAAGGAAGGGAAAAGCAAGGAAAGGAAGAAGAAAGAAGGGAGGGGTGGTGGGAGGGAAGCAGGGAGCCGAGATGGAGACAGAGGCTGTGGGCGCCTGTAGATCAGCCTTGTGCAGGCTTCTGCTCTTCTTGGAGGATGGCAGCGATTCTCTCTGTATTTCGGAAACTGTGAGTTTGGCCTCCTCCAGCTCCCTGATGCTTGCGGCTGTTTTCCAAGCCGGTGTTAAGGGACTGAGGACAGGCTGTGCTCTCCACTGATGGGACTTGCTGGACGACATCAAGACATAAATTCCTCTCTCCACAGGCAGAGGTACCGGCATCCGCTTAGTCAATCTAATTGAAAATGCATCTGCAATTCCTGTTTTGTTTGGTTTTGTTTTTAAGGATTGCTTTCCCTCGCCTATCGATCTCCAAGCCTGAGGTAGCCTTCTGTAATTGTACCTGAGCCCATCCGCCAGAATGATGAAATGCCTGGAGTGTCCCCTGCCAATAGTGATATGATTTACCCCCCCACAGAATTTTCCCCAGTGGAGGCAGCACAGCCAGGCTCACTGTCATCCGCGATTCCTTGGGGAAGACGGTTTCTAAAACAAGATGACTGTGTTCTCCCCAAAAGACACCAGGTTTCTAGAACACTTGCATGGACAGAACAGAGGACAAAGCCAACCCCTGCAGTTGCTGGGAACAACTGAGAAGGCTGCTGGGCATCTGTGCTCAGACATTAGGGCACGCCCCAGTCAGAGGGGCCTCCTGAGGCTAAAGAGGACCTCGTGCACAGAAGGGCCATCCTCCACCGGCCCCATAGAGCGGGAGCTTCTTCAAGGTGCCTGTAAACCATAAAGCAACGGAGACAGGTCTCAGTCAACTCAGAGTGTATTCTGCTGAGGTTGAGGACACACCCAGGAAAAAGAGATGCAAGTAGGATCTGTGGCCTGTGCTTTTTCCAAAGAGGGTTTGGAGGACTTCGATCTTTAAAGGGGAAAGAGCAGCAGGAGGGGAAGGAGGAAAGAAAGAAAAAGGGCTGGTAGGTAGTGAGGGGAGTTGTCATGTGCTTCTGAGGCTTTGATTAGTGCTCACTGAGTCCACTTGTTGCAGTGGCAGGAAGGTAGAGGATCAGTCAATTATGCATTCATTTTGTGCTCAGTAAATCTGCACCTTACATAAAGTAAAATAAGGTAAAGCGTGGAGCAGAGGAAGAAGCCAGACGCATTCGTCTCAGGGTGGGTGGAGGAATGTCACAGCCCGTCTTTGTCCCATAGCTGTGAAGGTGAGCCGGTCATTGACGTTGTCAGGGTGAGATTCCACAGAACTCATTTGAGGGCTAGTTTAGAGGGGGCGTATGGATTCTGGAAGGTCTGGGGGCCCACAAGGAACTTTCTTGTGAGTAATCTGTGAGGGAAGCCACCTGGGGAGAAGTGTGGCCTTCCATCACTGCAGCTGTCTCTTCAGAGAAAAAAAAAGGACTCAGTTCCCAAGCTTCCCTTTGCCCTTGGCATAGCGAGTCTGGGACCCTGAGATCGGATTTTCCTTTCACATGCCTGTCCCTTGAGCCCCACACTCATCCCCCAGCATTCTGCAAACTTCCCCAGGCCAGACCCTGCAGTAAGGACTTGGATCCAAGCAGGCGGTGTAGACGGTGATCCTGGGAAACACCCACGTGGGAGGAAAGGGACAGCAGCCACGACAGGTGTGACAATGAGCAGGTTGCTGCTGAGGGCATACTGGGGAGGTGGGCAGGGCAGGCCTTAGGCTGTCTCCCCAGGGGCAGGAGGACTGGAGGACACATGGACCTGCTCTGATCCATCCTTGGCTCCTGGGGACATGGAGTCACCAAAACTCCTGGGCTGCCCCACACAGACCAAGCCCACTCTTGTTCCAAAGGAGGCCCTTGGGAGAGAGGGCCACAGTGGACATGGGAACGACGAGTGCCAAGCAGATGTGGGCGTGGTGGGGACAGGGTCTGCAGTGTGCTGAGTGCTTGACCCTGGGGTTACAATGAGTCACACAGTCTCTGCTCTCAAGGAGCTCCTAGTAGGCACAAGGGAAAAAAGGACAGGAGACACAGCCCCTGAGAGGCTCTCATGGACTCCTACAGCAGCACTGGTAACCACACAGCCTGGCCTGGAAGTTCGCCTGACCTCCGGGTAGGGGAGATGGGCAGAATTCCATGCTGCTGGCCTGGGATCCTGTCACCAGCAGGAGACAGTAACAGTAACAAAACCACACCACAAACTGAGTCCACACGCCAGTGCCTCCCACACACTAAACCGTGTCTCTGGGGATGACAGAGAGTAGGAGGAGAAACGTGTTTCTCACATAGGGAGACAGAAACAGGAGGCAGGGCACTGCTCTTTCATCTCTCTGGCGATGCATGGTCATCACAGACAGAGCCCGGGGGAGTGGGAGCGGCTTCAAGTCTCTCTAAGGTGGGAGCTCGCCTCTGGCTTTGGTCTTAGCAGGCTCTGTGACCTTGCACAGGTCACGCAACCTCTCTGGGTCCCTGGGGAAGCCCCATGCCCATTAAGCTTCCAGACAGCCCAGAGTGGGAGGCAGCAGAGTGGAGCGGAGGAGGTGGTGCCCAGCTCACGCTCTGCATGGTCACCAGGACCCCAAGCCAGATACGCCTCTCTCTGCGCCCCCCGGCCCCACCCCACAGGGGCCTCCAGCTGCGTCACCGTGTGTCCAGAACACAGAACTCACAGGGGCCTCCGGAGCCTGCTGCCAGGCCTGGTGTTAACAGACTCTCCTCCCAGGACCCCCCATATTCTGCGTGATAAAATAGATGACATCAGGAATCCCACGATGGAGTGCCTAAGGGGTGCGGGGCCAGAGTACAGGTGCCCACTGGCTGAGCGCCTGCTCCCGATGCTGACTCAGCTCTCTGGAGCTCACTTTGCTCTAGACCAGCCAGCTTGTCCACCCCGCCCTCCTCCCACTCCCCCTGGCTGAGACATCTCCAAAAGCCTCACCCCCACCGTCGAGCCTGGCCAGCTTCTGCAGGGTGGGGGCGCAGCTGGAGCCAAATAGGAGCTGGCCCTCCTCAAATGCCCTCCTGTCCCAACTAAGACAAAGGAGCCTCCAGGGAGCTGCCCAGACCCTGAGTGCATCTCACCTTTCCCATTGAGGAGGACCTGGTGTAGAAAGGGGTACTGGGTGTTGGGGGGTACACCTCGATCATTTTGGCCTTCCTCCCACCATGACCCCCCTTGCATTCAAAGAGCTCTGGATGGGATCTTTCTTAGAGGGCCACCCCGTCGGAAAGTCCCCTATGTATCTAACCTTCATCCATCACGCTGTAAGGCAGCCTCTTTCCTCTCCTTCTGCTATTAGTTAAGATGGGCTGGAGCCAAACTTGTGTCCAAATGAGAGCTGCTGTGGGCCCAGCGGTGGCTCTGTCAGTGCCCAGCGAGAGCCTTTAGTGAGAATATCAATGACAGGGATGGCAGTTGTTTGCTGAGCACTTCCTGTGGGCCAGGCGTGGCTAAGTGAAGGAGCTCACTTATGATGTGATGGTCAGCCTCTCATAGGTCAGGAGGAGGCCAAGGCAGTTAAACAACTTAGCCAAGACCCAACCATGGATGAGCACAGAGCCGAGGTGCAGAGCGGCCCCTGCCCTGTGCTTGCAGGACACCTGTCACTCCTGGGAGGCCTCAGCATCAGGTATCAGGAGGTACCCACCGAGTCCCCCCAAGAGCCCCTTGGCTCTGGTCCCCTCCCCCTTCACTTAGGCACCGGCCCCTCCAGCAGACCCCTCGGAAGCCCAGTGACATCGAGGGAGCACTGATTTACAGTGACAGATTGAGCAGCTGGAACCCTGCCCACCCATCCTCAGAACTGCCTTGCGCTCCCAGCCACCCCACAGCCAAATCGCAGAAAAAGAGGCTGCCCTCCAGCACAGCCGTCACCGGATCCCTCCATCCCATCCAGCTCTCCAGGCTTGCACCTGGACGCGTGCCCACTCTGAGCCTCAGCCCCTCTGTCTGTGATGGAGGCCAGAGGACCCCTCCCACTCATAACAGGGCTGGTAGATAAGAGGCAACATTGCCTTCCTGTGGAGTTGCACAGTCCCCAGAAGCAGGTGGTGATCTAAACACCCCGATTCACAACTCAGGCCCTGTGAGGCACCAGGAAGTGGCAGGTAACAGGTGGCCCCTGGAAGACGTGAGCGCCCTGGAGAAGGAAGGCTGGGCCTGGTGCACCCTGGGCTGCCCCCTGCCCAAGCCACAGCCCCAGAGACCCTTCCTGCCCAAGCCAGAAGTGGTGGGTCCCGTCTCTGGCGAGTCTCAGCCCTGCCAAAGGCAGCGTCTCTTTCACCAGGAACTCAGCGTCCTGTATCTTAGAGTGTCTGTGTAAATAAAACAAACTTCTGTCTGTCTGCCCCCTGGCCCCGCCCTGTCACAATGCAGCCAGCGGGTCTTAGATCAGGGCTGCATCTGCGGTGCTCCCACTCAAAGCAGCCTGGGCGCTCTGTGGTGCCCACACTGCCCTCCATGAGGCCTTTGAAGGCACCTCAGGGGGAGGCAGGCCCTCTCAGAGTGGCTGAAACTCATCAGAGAGCATCGCACCGTTCATTCAGAGATGCCACGCATGAGCAGAGCTAGGGTAGGTTCAGCTACAAGCCCCAGATGGAAGGGCCCAGGGTCAGGGTCGGGCTGCATGAGCCACGCCCCTGGGCAGCCCTCCCGGGTGGCAGCAGCTGAGTGCGTTGCTGGTGAGGCGCATAGCTTTCCTTAGCAGCACAGGTAAGTTGGTGAGCTGAGCTGCGCTGGAGGGAATGAAGCCCGCCTTCCAAGCGCTCCCCTTTCAGCCGGCAGCAGGAGGCTGGGCCCCCGTTGACTCCCCAGGAGGCCTCCAGCTCTGGGCTTCTGCAGTGTTTCATTCCTGCCTCTTGGGGCCTACTGGAATCTGTGCATCCACTGAATGGGGGTCATTATTTTAACCAGGGCACCGAAGTGCCTCCTCAGCAGGGAGCTGTCTTTGTGCAGGACGATGGTGGATACACTGCTCTGCTCTCAGAGGGAGAGGCAGGTGCTGCTGGGTGGGTGTTGCAGGGTGGCAGGTGCCGCTGGGCGGGTGCACAGTCCCCCTCCTCAGAGCCTGGCATGTTGGCCCTGCCAGAAGGATGCCAGGAAGCAAGAAGTGGGGGCACAGAAACGTGTGAATGTGGACAGGCAGAGAGGAGTGGGAGGGTGTTCAGGGCCAGCAAAGGTTGGAAGCAGAAATGTGCCGGGGGGAGAGGCCCATGGACATGCTTCAGGGGAGGGCTGAGTGGAAAGGGCTTGGAAGCCAGGCTGGGAGGTACAGGAAGGAGAAAACAATGGGCCTGGATTGGCCTGAAGCTACAGAGACTGGGAGAGGCAGAGAAAAGGAAGCAGCAATGCGGGCAAAGAGTAATGGAAAGGGAGGCAGAAGAGAGATCCTGAGAGAAAAGACAGGAAGGGGCAACCCAGGAACAAGGAGGAGAAGAAAATGGGGGTCCAGGGCAGAGAGGACCAAGCCTGTGGGCGAGGAGGCCACTCACAGTTCTGCCGAGGAGTACCCACTCTCCTCCCTGACCACACTCGCACCTCCTGGAAACCCTCTAGGTCCCAGCCATGGCTCTTGATGTCCTCTGAGCCCAGGACCAAGATACTATGCTGCAGCCTTCCCTCTGTCCTGGGTAGTGGCTGGGGGTCCCTGGGAGGCAGGTCCAGCTTGGGGAGGGGGCGGTGCCGGGAGGCTGCGGTCTGTGCAGCAGAGGTCACTAAGAGGCTCCCTGCTGTGTGACAATGGCCCCAGATCATTGGAGCACAGAGGCGCAGGCCCTCCCAGCCTGACCTTCTGGGAGACCCCAGGGCGTGCCGGAGGTCTGGACCCTCTCCCTGTCCTGGGTCCAGGACCAGGCCCTGGACTGAGAGCTCCGCACAGTGAGGCGCGGCACCGCTTGAGCCCAGCGGCCAGGGGAATGGACCTCCGCTCTCCCTCTGGGAGGAGCGGGTAAGGCCTAACAATGTGACCATCTGCTTCACCCCTTTCCACTCTCTGGCTACTCCTCTGTAAACGATCTCCACAACATTCCAGACCGCACGCCAAATCGGAAAACTCTGGACTCACAACCACGGGCTTAAATGCCTAATTAAGCTCATTCTTTGAACCAAGCCATATTTAAATGCATCTGTCAGCCCTCCTCCAGCTCGCCGCCCAGCGGGGTGGGACAGCGCTAACGGGAGGGGGAGAGGCAGCGCAGCCTGGCAGACAGGCCCCTGAGCCATCCCCAGCCTTTCCCGGTCCCCGATCTGCCATGGCGGGGCTGTTCGAACGCCTGTTCCCTGACGTTTTTCAGTCACCAGATTCATCTGTAGCCTTTGCTCCTAGGCCTGCAGTGCCCCCCACCCCAGCCCCCGACCCTCCTGCCCCATCCCTGGAAGGCCTGGCGGGCGCCTGCCTCCCTTCAGACTCCTCTGGCGCCGCATCTGCCAAGCCTAGGCCCTGCCTTGCTGGGGAAACTCCGTGTAGCTGAGGACTGCCTCACTTTCCTCTATCCTGGACCAGAGGTGGATGCTCCCTCCTTCCCCCGCACTCTCCATTCAAGCCACTTGCGGCAGCCGCTCCACACCAGAGGGTGCACGTAGCAGCCCAGTGCTCTCAAGAGGGGGCCACGGGGAGCCAGGAGACCACAGGTATGGGTTCTGAGCCGGCCTCCGCTGCTGCCTCCCCAGTACCGGCATCAATTCCCCACCCTCTCACCTCCCTGAGCCTGCAACAGGAGGATTTGGATGAAGTGTTCCACTGTGTGTATATTAATACCACATTTTATCTATCCGCTCACCTCTCCGTGATCATTCTTGGTAGCAAGGAGGTTTAGAGCATGTTATGCTAAGTGAAATAAGCCAGGAACAGAAAGACAAATAGCGCATGATCTCACTCATGTGAGAGCTGAAAAAGTCGATTGTATAGAAGTAGCAAGCTGGGGGTGCTGTGGCTCACACCTGTAACCCCAGCACTTTGAGAGGTCGAGGTAGGAGGTCCCTTGAGCCCAGGAGTTCGAGACCAGCCAGGGCAACATAGCAGGACCCTGTCTCTACAAAAAGTTTTTTTTTTTTTAATTTGCTGGTAGTGTTGGGATGCATGTCTGTAGTCACAGCTACTGGGGAGGCCAAGGCGGGAGGATCGCTGGAGCCTGGGAGTTGGAGGCTGCAATGAGCCATGATCACATCACTGCATGCCAACCTAGGTAACCAAGAAAGACCTTGTTTCTAACAACAACAACAAAAAAAAAGAACAGGTAAAATAGTGATGACTAGAAGCAGGGAAGGGTGGGAGGAAAGCCAGAGATGTTTTAATGGCTATAGAACTACAGCTAGACAGGAGGAATAAGTTCTAGTATTCTACAACACTGTAAGATGACTATCATTAACAACAATGTATCATATATTTTCAAATAGCTGCAAGAGTGAATTTTGAATGTTCCCAACTCAAAGAAATAATAAATGTTTGAGGTGATGGATATGGTAATTACCCTGATTTGATTATTACACATTTCTACATGTATTAAAATATCACTGTACCTAATGAATGTGTAGAATTATTGTGGTCAACTAAAAATAATAATAAATGCAAAAAAAAAGGATTTGAGGAATAACTTGGTTCACGGCCCTCCCTGGGGTGCACCTCTTCTGTGTACCTGACCACACATCAGAGGAAGGCACAGAGCCAGGACAGAAGCCCAGAGGTGTCCTGTAGATCCCCCGCTGCAGGCTGTCAGCCCCTCCTCATCACTTGCAGGGCCTAGACAAGGCAGCCCACCTGCCACAGGTGATGGGACCCCCAGCCACCTCTCCAGCCCCCAACCCTGGGCCCCTCTCCCTAGCACCCCTCTAGTCCTGATGCAACAAGCCTTCTACAGGACCGATGGCCACACTGCTCCCACCCTAGCCCTCACACTGTCTGCCTTCTCTTCCAGAAATACTTGCCCCTTCCTCCTTGTTACCTGGCTCCCCCCATCCCTTAGGCCTCCCCTAACCCTCACCTGGCACCCCCAGCCCCTGTGTGGCCCCTTCCATCCTGACACTTGTCTCTCCTGCTGGCCTGGGAGCTCCGCAGCAGCAAGGACCTCAGCTGTTTCCCTGATCCTCGGGTTCCCAGCACCCAGGACCGGGCCAGGCTTGAGCTGAGTGCTCTGCTGTTACCTGTAGGGTGAGAGGGTGGGTGGACTTTATAACCATGGCCCACCAGCCTTGACCTTTCATACAGTTCGACAGACCTCCTGCTTCCCCAGGCAGCCCTATGGCCCCAAGGGCAAGGGTACCCCTGCAGCACATCCCAGGGGCAGAGCCAGCCCCTACCACCCCCACCCCCACCCCGCCGCAACACCATTTCTTTCCTGCCCTTCTCTGTTGCAAGCAGATTCGAATGTTTGAATTCTGTTTGGGGAACAATTAGCCTAACATATGGTCTAATCACGTTTTGTCTTCTGATGGAAAAATCCAGGGGAAACTTGGAAAATGATGACTGGCAAGGCTTTAACATGTTTCTCCTTTTTTTGATGGTCACAAGCAAGTCACAGATGAAAAGCCTGCTACCGTCTGGTCCAACCCTCTCATGTGACTCAGGGGGCAACTGAGGCCCAGTGAGAAGAAGGTACCAGCCCAAGGTCTCCCAGATACAAAATCCAGAGCCCTTGGCACTTGCCTCTCCTTCTCAATAACCTTCAGAGAGTTGGACCTAATCTTTGCAGCGGGGTGGTGGTACAGGGGGAGGCTTTTAGGACCAATATGGTAAGTTCTGTCCTTGAGATTGTGTGACTGGAAGGCTTCATACCCCTGGACCATAAGAGGATGGCAGAATGGGGAGGAGCCGCAGTTCCCTGTCTAGAGGCCCCTTTTTGGTATCTCCATCAGGCAATGGCTCGGCCGACCAGGCCCCCCCTCACTGCACAGTGACGTCCAGACCTTGTTGCCATCCATCCTGCAGCCCCTAAGGATCCAGATGGCATCTGCCAAGGAGATACAGCAAGCCTATCTGGAATCAGAACCCACTCCTGTGACTCCCAGCGACAGCCCACTCCCTGCGTCTCGCCCCGCTGTGGTCTCATCTTTCCTGGGGTGGGAGTGAAATACCCAGCCACTTTCTGGCCCCTAGAGACCCGAAATGCACATAGACTGGCTGAATGACATGTGCCCGGGATCACTTATGGAGCGTCTGTCCCCTCCCTCACCACAACATCAAATCCCGTGAGCAGAAGCGGGAGGAAGTTTATCTCCACCTGCCTGTGGTGGCCAGCACATCCCTGGGGCTCCACGCAGTGGGTACCCGGCCACTCGCCTCTATAAGGACAGTGCTGTGTGCTGACAAAGCTTTTCCATTCTGCATAATGGTTTTGTTTGGTTTTTGTTGTTGTTCACAAGAACCCAGGCAAGTGTGGTTATTATCATGCTGACTTTGTGAATGAGACAACTGAGACTCAGAGAGTGAAGACACACATTCATGAAGGGACAGAGCCAGGATGTCCCCTGTGTCATAGGCTTTAGGGAGCCCAGGCACTCCTAGAGGGGAGACGTGAAGGCATCTCACTGGGCTGGAGTTGAATGAGGATAATTCCCCTCCCTTTGTTCTGTAAGGAGTGGAGTCCCTGGAGCTACGCCCAGTGCCATGGTCCAGAAAGGGCAGACCTGTAGCCAAAAGATGTACCCCAAGCACCGTCACATGCCTGAGCTCCTGAGGATGCTGTGAAGGGGCCGCCCTCAGTGCACGCCTGAGCCCACACTGCAGAGCCTGGCTGTGTAGAGGCTCCCAGGAAGGATCTCCTCCGGCAAAGGCAGAGCAAGATCCTTCCTGCCCGCAGGGAGGGAGGAGCACAGGTGGGGAGAGCACAGGTGCTCTTTCCTTCCTGATGTCTCTGCTGGGGGCCTAGTGCACAGGCCTTCTGCCAGGAGTGGAGACTGTTTGGGCACTCCGCAGGTCACCCCGTCCCCCCAGAAGCCCCACCACAGACAGTCACGGGCTGAGCCTCCAGCTGACAGGGCACAGCCCTGACAACAGTGAGCAGCTGGGGAACCACACTCGTTAGCTCCCATTTAGGAGAAAAGACATGCCTTGTCTTTCCTCCCTGAGCTGGGTTCCTACAGGGCCTGGCCAGTGGTAGTTAAAGCATCTGGATGCTTTTGGACTCCCTGCTGCAGGAGAAGCTGCCTGACCAGGGCTAGCGGGTGACCATGTTGTGCTGAGCGCCCACACAAAGGGCTGGGCCCTACAGACTAACCCATTGTGGGGGCATGGGTGGGAGTCAGGAGGCTCCTGTTGCTACAAAATGACAATCCATCCATCCAATGTTCACTGCTGCCAGCTCCGTGGGCCCCCAAGAGCCACACGGCCTCTGACCTGGGGAGCACACAGGGAAGAGAAGCCAGCCCAGAGACAGATGGCTCAGCCTGCACATGTGGCCCATGGAGGGCCAGATAGGCTTTCTAGAAGAAGAGGCATCTTACATCTGGGTCTTGAAGGATGAATAGGAGTTTGCTTCCAAGGGCGGATGCGAGAGAAATAGTCCAGACAGAAAGCACAGGCCGTGTCCAGTCACAGAACTAGAATTCTTCAAGCCCAGGTCTCTCTGCTGTCAAAGCTGGTCCTCTTAGATGCTGCATTCTGCTGCTCAATGCAGGGGGAGCCGCAAACACCAAGCCAAGACTTGGAGAAGGACCTAGGAACGGGCTCATTCAGGTGTTGTCTTCATCCATTTGGGCTGCTATAACAAAATGCCAGAGACTAGGAGAGACTTGTAAACAACAGAAGTTTACTGCTCACACCTGGAGGCTGGGAAGTCTAACATCAAGGCCCCAGCAGATTCTGTATTGCATGAGGACTCCCTGCTTCCTCACAGATGGCAGTCTTCTCACTCTAACCAAACAGCAAAGAATCTCTCAGGCCTCTTCAAAACCGGCATTAATCCATTAATCCCATTCATGAGGGCTCCTCCCCAATGGCCTAATCACCCCCCAATTCCCCACCTCCTAAAACCATCACCTTAAGGACCAGGATGTCAGATTTTTTTGCTTGTTTTAGAGACAGAGTCTTGTCCTGTCACCCAGACTGGAGTGCAGTGGCGCAATCACAGCTCACTGCAGCCTCAACTTCCTGGGCTCAAAGGATCCTCCTGCTTCAGTCTCTGAAGTACCTGGGATTACAGGTACGCACCACCATGCCCAGTTAATTTTTTATCTTTATTTTTGGAGAGACGGGGTCTCACTATGTTGCCCAGGCTGGTCTTGAACTCTTGGGCTCAAACAATCCCCCTGCTTTGACGTCCCAAAGTGCTGGGATTACAGACCTGAGCCACCATGCCTGGCCTTAGCATGTGAATTTTCAGGAGACCCAGAAACTCAGACTACAGCAGGTGGGTTTGTGAGGAAGCTCTTCTTATGCTCTGGGAGATCTGGGAGACATTTCTGAGGTGGAATCCACAGAATATGGTGGCCCTGAACACAGAGGAAGCCACCTCACCTTTCTGACCCTCAGCATCTTCACTTGTAAAAATGGGTTACAGGGATGTCTGCCGCCCCCTCCCTGCCCCCACCTGCAGGGTGGAATGTTCAGAAACAGGAAATTATAAGAAAAGAGAAAGAGAAAAATAAAGGAAAATTAACCTAGCCATGGTACAGTCAGAAAACTACTAAGCATTCCAGGAAAAGGTTGGAGATTGAAGGATTTCTAAAATTCTCGGAGTCTAAAATAAAACTGATTTTCTGGTCTCTAGGAGCTCTGGAGAAGCTCTGGAAGTTGCAGGACCGGTGCAGTCACCACATATTTCAGCTTTCCAGCCAGGTCATCTCTCCCCAAGTCCCAAATTGTGTGACTGTGACCACGAAGGTCTCAAGGTGAGGGGCAAACAGAAGGGCTTTCAAAGACATGAGGTGTGGGCTCAGAGGCATGCACCTGAGGCATGCAACTCATACATGAATGCATACACACACTCACACACATGCACTGTCACACATGCACACACACTGTCACACATGCACACACACGCACACACAGGCACTCTCACACACGTGCACACACATGCACTCATGCGCACGCACGCATACACACACACACACACAGAAGCTCAGTGGTGGTGCACATTTTCTGTTATCAATGGAGACAACAAAGAGACATCGTGAAATGCAGCCAGCAGATGGAAGCCCACTGAAATGTCAGCCAGAAGACATAGCCCACGTCAGAAAAACAAAATTTCAGTTTAGCAAAATCCTTCCCTCCTCCCCCACTCCTCAGAGAAAATTTCCCATGGAGGCCCCTGGAACTTTGGCAATCCAAGAAGAGTTATTTATTCTGGACGGCCGTACCACCGTGCATGTTAAGTACAAAAAGGAAAAATGCTTTCGGATTTGGAAATGGGGTTGCAGTCGCAGATGGCGCCTGAACATGCATAAATTCGGTGACTGCGTGAACAGATGGAAACTTGAAGGGAAAAAAAAAATTAAAAAAAAAAAAAAACTAGCATTTATCTGCCAGACCACTGCAGAACTGAAGAAGGGGAATTTGTCACTTGACTAGGAGGGTCTCAGTCTTCCAATCTGTGGGGTGGGGGTAAGAAACTGCAGTACTCAGTGGTCACTCTCAGCTGAGTTTCAGCCCTGTCTCTGCCACTGAGGAGCTGGGGGACCTCGCCCCTTACTTAACCTACTTCTTCATGTGAGCCCGGGGATAATGCAGATGACCTGGCAGGGTTGCTGTGAGAATTGCCTGAAGTCATCCACGCACAAGACCCATCTGTACCTAGCCAGGGCAACAGCCCCATGAGTGGAGCCTCGCTTGACAGATAAAGCCTGGAGTAGCCCAAAGAAGAAGCTGGAGTACCCTGAAAGCTCCCCTGGTCGGTCTCACAGGAGAGGGGCTAGGGAGAGAGAGAAAGGAAATAGAGACAGACTCCTCCCAGCTTGCCCTTTCCAGAAGGTTTCTGGGCTCTGGGTAAGAGCCGCACAAGCATGTTGTTCAGGAGAAGCAGACAGTAGGCCAGGCTGCAATGGCTGCGCCGAGAAAGGGTCTGTGGGCAGGTTCAGTGGGAATGTAGGAAAAATGAAGACACTTTAGAGGGAAGGCTCTTTCTCTTTTTGTTTTTGAGACAGGGGCTCCCTCTGTCACCAAGGCTAGAGTGCCGGGGTGCATTCACGGCTCACTGCAGGCTCAACCTCCTGGGCTCAAGATCCTCCCACATCCATGCACCAGCACACCTGGTGAATATGGGTCAGGCAATGTGTCCCCACCAAATCTCATCTTGAATTGTAATATCCAGGTATTGAGGGAGAGACCTGGTGGGAGGTGACTGGATCACGGGATGGTTCCCCCATGCTGTCCTCATGATAGAGAGTGAGTTCTCATGAGATCTGCTGGTTTTATAAGGGGCTCTTACCCTTTCACTTCCTACACATGCTCTCTCGCCTGCCGCCACGTAAGACGTGCCTGCTTCCCCTTCCACCAGGACTGTAAATTTCCTGAGGCCTTTCCTGCCATGAGGAACTGTGAGTCAGTTAAACCTCTTCTTATAAATTACCCAATCTCAGGCAGTGTGAAAATGGACTAATACACTTGGGTAATTTTTTTTTAATTTTTTTGTAGCGACAAGGTCTCGTTATGTTGCCTAGGCTGGTCTCGAACTCCTGGCCTCAAGCAATTCTCCCACCTCTGCCTTCCGAAGTGCTGGGATCTCAGGTGTGAGCCACCATGGGAGATTCTCAGCAAGTCAGTCCTCAGATTCTGCTTCACAGTGGGGAGTTCACATGGTACAGTGAATTGACTGCAAAAATAGCCACAGTTCTCTACCCCTCCCTGCCTCCAGGCCCCCAAAGACATTTTGCAGCTACTTCCTGAGGTGGCATCTATTCTCCAATCAGAGCCTCACAGAGGCATAGGTTCTGGATTGTTTTAGCTCCATGGGGCCCAGCAGGTTCTGTCTAACACTTCCCTGAGTAGTCATGACCCACCAAGGTAACGGGGCATGTGCCCATCAGGGTGGCCGTGGCGGGCAGCATGGTGGGTTCTGTGATGCAGAGTCAGGGATCTGAGCTCCACCTGCCCCTAGTCCTGGACAGACCCCGGATCAGCCTCCTCCAGGTTCATCTGAGGCCTGAGTGCTGTAGGGAATGGTCCCAGGGGAGAGAGTTCCAGCAAGAAAGAAGGAGTCTGGCCGGGCACAGTGGCTCACACCTATAATCCCAGCACTTTGGGAGGCCAAAGCAGGTTGATCACTTGAGGACGGGAGTTCGAGACCAGCCTGGCCAACATGGTGAAACCCAGTCTCTACAAAAAATAGAAAAAGTAGCCAGGTGTTGTAGCACATGCTTATAATCTCAGCTACTCAGGAGGCTGAGGCATGAGAGTCCCGAACCCAGGAGGTGGAGGTTGCAGTGAACCAAGATGGCACCACTGCACTCCAGCCTGGAGAAAAAGAAAGGAAGAAAGACAGATTTGTCTTCTCCTGCCACCCATCTTCTGCTTCTAAAACTGCCCATAACTTGTCTCATTTGAAAATACTTCCCGGAGAATCATCCTTCAATTTTTATTAATTATGAATGTAACTTTCCTCTTACTAAATTCAACTTCCATTTTTCCGGTTTCTGTAAAGTATCACTCCTCAGAGCCATCCAGGGTGCTCTCCCAGGTGCAGTCACCTCTGGAATGCCTTTCCCTGCTTTTCTACCCAGCAAACTCCTGCAAATCCTTCAAGACCTGCCCCTTTTCCATGAAGTCTTCTGTGATTTCCCTGAACAGAATTAATGGTACCATCTTCTGGGCTTTCTGAAACCCAGGCTGTGTATTAATATCTCCGTGGGTTCTGAGCACAGATCAGCAAACTGCGGCTCAAAGGCCAAATCCAACTCACCTCTCATTTGGTAAATAAAGTTTAATTGCAACAGAGCCAAGCCTATTCATTTACTTATTGACTACGGCTACCATCAGGCTACAATACTGACAGAGACAATATGGCCCACAAAACCAAAAATATGTGCTATCTAGTCCTTTATGAAAGTACTTTATGTGCACTGAGCCCTGCCCTAGACTGTGCTCCCCTCTAGGGCTAGGACAAGGAAAAGGGCCGCTTGCCCTCTGGAAGAAAGCTTGCTGAATTAATGATTGGATGAATGAGTGAGTGACAGAGATGATACAGATGCCACAAATAAAGTCCATGTTTTCAAATCAATGCACAATTCCCTGGGCCAGTGTTTCCAGAGGGCCCCACAGAACTCTGCATGTGTCAGGGTTTCAGTGTATACAGTCGGCCCTCCATACCCATGCATTCTGCATCTGCAGATTCAAAAATATCAAAAATCTTTGGGAAAAATCAATAAAAGCAATACGAAAATTAAAAATAATACAATTTTTAAAAATACCACATAATACTTTCAATGTAGCATTTGCATCGTATTAGGTATCATAAGTAATCTAGAGATGATTTTAAGCACTTGACAAGATGTGTGTAGGCTATGTGCAAATGCAAGCCATTTTATATCACGGACTTGAACATCCTTGGAATTGGGGAACCAAGGCAGGTCCTGGAACCTATGCCCCATGGATGCCTAGGGATGACCAAAATAAGGTGTTACAGGCTTCAAGGCGTGTGGGCAACCTGATATGCTGGACAGCACTCTGCACCACATCTCAGCTCATCCGTTTTCTCCAGCAGTTGCAGGAGCAACCAGAAGGAGGTGCTGGCAGTGCCTCTGTGGCCATCCACATGGCTTTCTCTGCCTCTGCCTCTGCCTCTGGGTTGCCCTGGATATCCAGGAAGCCACTCAGCCATCTGGTGCATACCCACCCTGGGAAGTGCAGGAGAGTTAAAACTCACAGCGACTCAGGTGGGCAATTCTAATGCATGTTCTACATGCTGCCCCAGAGGGTCTCCAGTCGCCCACCATGGTCTCCCTCCTCCCCTCTTCACCTTTCCTGAGGGTGCACTCCTGTTCCGGGGACCATATCCCCCAAATCAGTCATCTACATATATGCCATTGTCTCAGGCTCTGCTTTGGCTCGGGGTATGGGATATCAGTCTCCAGCACCTCCGTTAAACCTGGTCTAACCCTTACGGCGGGACTTGTCAGCATCTTCTGTCTCTTTAATACTCTGTCAATCTCCAGCGAGGACATCTGGTAAATCTGTTTCCTGAGGCTGCAGCAACAAAGTGCCACACGCCAGGTGGCTTACTACAACAACAGCAATTCATCCTCTCGCAGATCTGGAGCCCAGAAGTCCAAGATCAAGGCGTCCACAGGTCCAAGCTCCCTCTGAAAGCTCTAAGGGAGGGAGGCCCTCTCCTTCAACACTTGTCAATCTCCCTCTCCTTCCTCTTCTGACACCACTAATTGGATTTGTGCCCCTCCCAATCCAGAATTATCTCATCTGCAGATCATTTATTTAAATACATTTGCAAAAACCTTATTTCCAAGAAAGATCCTATTTATAAGTACCAGGAATTGGGACTTAGAAATCCTTTTGGAGGAACACTAGTCTACATAGGACATTCAGTGAATGGCTTTTCTTACACTTTGATTGTAAAACTTTTTTTCCACCAGAGTACCTCTGAGGACGGGTGCTCTTCAGGAAAATGTGGGTTCGCCAATATTCCCCAAGAGGACGAAGGCCACCTCTGTCCTGTTCACTGCTGTAGCCCAGGACCTGGGGTGGTACCTGTCATCGACACTGTGCCAGCAAGTAGGCTGGCAGCAAGCTGCCCGGACAGGGAGAAGCTGGGAGAGAAATCCCAGCACAGGAGCAAGAGGGACACCCAGGAGGCTCATCCATGGTCCCTTGAGAGCTCCTGGGCTGCCTACCTGGAGTTCCGGAGACCAGGCTGGACCGAGAGCTGAGCCAGCCCCGGGCTGGCCTCCCCCCTTCCCCGAGGGCAGAGCCTCCTCCAGCCACAGCCTGGCTGCTGGCACCAGTGCCTTGCTGCCTCGGAGAATGCCTGGTTAGCCCTGACCGGGAATTCCATGGGGGCCTGCACCAAGCCCTCCACTCCATCAAGCCCTCCACTCCACCAAGCCCTCCACTCCATCAAGCCCTCCACTCCATCAAGCCCTTTACTCCACCAAGCCCTCCACTCCACCAAGTCCTCTACTCCACCAAGCCCTCCACTCCACCAAGTCCTCTACTCCACCAAGCCCTCCACTCCACCAAGTCCTCCACTCCACCAAGCCCTCCACTCCATCAAGCCCTTTACTCCACCAAGCCCTCCACTCTGCCAAACCCTTTACTCCACCAAGCCCTCCACTCTGCCAAGCCCTCCACTCCATCAAGTCCTCCACTCCACCAAGCCCTCCAGTCTGCCAAGCCCTCCACTCCACTTCCTGAACACTCAGAGAGGAGTCTGATGGGGACAAACCAGGTGCTCTGAGACTCCCTTGGCAGACAGGCATGAGGGATTAGAAACCTCCCCTCAGGTACACTCAGGCCTGGTCAGACACTGCTCTCGGTGGGGCCAGACTGTTCTCGAAGTGCCCTCTAGGGAGTGGGGCACTGTCCACACCTCTCCCAGCCCAAGGAGCTCCCGACCCTTGCCTTCTGGATAGGTATCAGCATGACTTCAGCCTGTGGGAGGCACTAGCTCTCCATTAAGGCACTAGGGGGGCTTTAGGACCAGCTTCCAAAGGCCAGAAGCCAGTGCCCCGGCACTTGGCTTGTGTTTCTCTTGAAGTTCGGAATGAAGCTGTCCATGAACTTTTAAAATGGCTGCTGGGCGGTGAGCCCCCAGGCTGCAGGTGCTGGGCCTTCTAGAGCTCTGAAACCTCCAGGGGGGCCAACACCTTCAGCAAGTTGCTTCTGCAGCAGTGAGTGACTTACACCTGCACGTGGACCGGCTTCCTCCCGGGGCCCTTCCTGTGGAGGCCACTCCAGAATCTCTTCTCCTCATCTGACCCTCTGGACCCTGGACTTCCACTGCAGCCTCCCCCGATTTCTGTGGACCCTCCAAAGAGAGGTGCCCCCGCTCTACCAATACAGTGAGTTGGAGAAGGTAGTGCTGGGGAGCCCGAGACCCTCCCCAGGGAGTCCCTGCAGTGTCTCATTAGGTGTTAGTGGTGACCTCAGGGAGGGTGTCACCCTTCCCTCGCCTCCTCCAGCCGCTGACCAGCACAGGGCCCCACGTATAGGAGCTTTGAGTGGGTTTGCTAACTCATTGGAAGGCAACCAGCAGGTAGGTTTTCCAGGCTCTGCCTCAGGAGGCAGCCTGAGATGGACCTATCAGTCATCTTCGTGGGCAGAGCAGAAGGCAGAGGAAGCAGGCATTTGTATTTGATCGGGTTTTTATTCCTGGCTCAGCCTGCAAATAGTAAACATTTCATTGTTTGTCTCACAATTACATTAAAAGGTAGATAAACCCCTTCTAGCTTACATTTGGCATTTCAGTTTCTAATCCAACAAATCGCCCTTTATCCCCTCTTTCATACGCACGTGCACACACTCTGGGCTTCTGTGGCTGGCAGGGAGCTCCCGCCTCCCATCTTCAGCAGAGCAGCCCAGCTCCAGGCTGCAGGGCCACGTACAGCAGGGCCCCAGCTCTGGCCAGGCTCTGACCTGCAGAACTTCTCAGCACCTTCATATCCTATAGCAGCTTTTCCTAAATGCCCTGCATTGTAAAAGGCCCAGCCCATGTGAGTCGGTAAAGGAGGAGACAAATAGGATCCCAGGACTGCTGGCACCCATGGTGTCATGTCTGTCCTGTCCTGGTGAGAGCAGAGCCAGAGCTGAGCACAGCCTGGGGTCCTGTCACCGGGATCCAGGTCCTCCCCAGGGAGGGCCGGGGCTGGGGAAAGCCCGGAGCCACCGTGGAGGGGAGGGGCACGGGCTAGAAGCAGAACATCTTTCTGAACCCGCTGGGACCTACAGCACTGTGTGAGCTCAGCCTGGTTCTCACCGCCTCTGGACCTTCTCTCACATCTCTGGTGACGCCAGCACAGCGAGGATCACACCTGGGGCCACGTCCAGCCACTTCCCTGTCACCAGAGGCTGATTCCTTGGGAAATAACTCCACAGTCCTTCAAGCACACTCCCTGTTCCCAGGAGAAGCTGCACACTGTGAGGCTGCTGTAGCCTGCTGGTGGCAGCCTGCTGGCCCTGACCCGTGCCAGGCTGCCCGTGCTAGCTCAGGGCTCCCTTCTCCCTGCCCTACAGCTCACAAACACAGACTTTGATTCTCTTCTGCTAAATGCAAGGACCCTTTCTTCCTAGTGCCTCTCCCTCTGCCCTTCCTGTGTCTGGCCTTCCCCAGAATACCGGTTCAAAGCCAGGGAAATCTAGGCTCCTGTGGCCGCACACGCCAGAGGAGACGTACACCCAGCTTTGGGGGCCTGTGTGCTCCAGGAACATGCATACCCAGGGAGGCAGTCAGCATCCATCTGCCCCACACTCTTCCCTTGATCTGGGGGTAACTTCCCTCTCCAAATGAGGGGTGCCTTTTGGGACTTCCCACCATCATTCCCAAAAACCCTGTGACCTGAGCCAGACCAATTAGTCTCCTTCCCTGAAACTTTTCCCACCAGAACTAGGGAAGAGATGCCACCCATCCCTCCTGAGGGATGGAGCCAGGAGCTCTCAGAGGTAGTATGCATTAAGGAGAGAGAGAGACGGGGAGCAGGGTGGGGTGGGGAACTGATCCCTGAGGTAGCCCGATGCTTCATCCCACTGTTCCTGGGCTCAGTGGCCCTGGCCTGTGCACCCAAGCTTGCTTACACTGGGTTTGGCTGCTGCTAGGGAGCCCCAGTGGCTCCTGTGACTCCCCACCCTGCAGCCACCATCCTGCTGCCACTCAGTGGCACAGCACAGGGAGGACCCTGGGGTGGCGGCTGGGTGCCACTCCACCAGGAAACCCCAGTCACAGCTTGCCCCTCTTGGGCGCAGTTTCCCATCTGTGGCATGATCCTATTGTCTTGGGTGGTCTCAGTGGTCTCCCAAAGTCAAAGAGTGGCAGAGCATGGCGGCTCCTGGCTGAGGTGCTTAACCTGCCCCACTGCGTGGCCACAAGGAAGTAGCTCGACCTCTCTGAAGCTCTGTTTCCTCACCTAGGGACTTCGAATAATATCCCTCCTCCCCTCACAGAGTCAGTAGGACACAGTGAGCTGGGGGTTTTCACACACCTAGCACAGTGCCTGGCATGTGGTGAGAGCTGGCTGTGGGAAGCCATCATTATCCCAGCATCTCAGCTCCCACCCACCTGAGCCTAAGACCCCCAGAAGTAGGCAGCACCTACTGGCTGGGTCCTCCTCCTTCCTCAGTAAAGAGCCACACCCTGAACTGGGGCTTCTGCCTCATAAGTGAAATAGCCATGATGGCCCTGATGACTCCAGCAATAGCGCATGAGTATCTCACACACACACACACACAAAATTCACATTCTTGTGCCTGGTCTCACACACAGGCTCACATACGCACACTCATACAAGTTCACACACATGCTTACAGATGCACATTCCCATACATCCACATGCATACATGTACATGTGCACACACATACACGCATGGGTACAATTCACACATCTGTACATGGTCTCACCATGCTTTCATACATTGACACATGCCCATATGCTAACACAGATGGAAATCCCACACTTGCAAATTCTCACACACATGTACACTCACACACACCTCCCCCGGTCTCCTCTCCACCCACACTCACACACACACTCACACACACCTCCCCTAGTCTCCTATCCTCTCACACTCATACATACACTCACACACACCTCCCCGGCCTCCTCTCCACCCACACTCACACACACACACTCACACACACCTCCCCTAGTCTCCTATCCTCTCACACTCATACATACACTCACACACAGCTCCCCTGGCCTCCTCTCCACCCACACTCACACACACACTCACACACACCTCCCCTAGTCTCCTATCCTCTCACACTCATACATACACTCACACACAGCTCCCCCGGCCTCCTCTCCACCCACACTCACACACACACCTCCCCTAGTCTCCTATCCTCTCACACTCATACATACACTCACACACACCTCCCCCAGCCTCCTCTCCGCCCACACACACACACTCACACACACCTCCCCCGCCTCCTCTCCACCCACACTCACACCACACACACACCTCCCCCGGCCTCCTCTCCACCCACACTCACACACCACCACACACACCTCCCCCGGCCTCCTCTCCACCACACTCACACCACACTCACACACACACACTCACACACACACTCCCCCGCCTCCTCTCCACCCACCCCACACTCCTCCCCGGCCTCCTCTCCACCCACACTCACACACACACTCACACACACCTCCCCCGGCCTCCTCTCCACCCACACTCACACACACCTACCATGGCCTCCTCTCTCACTCCACACCACAACCTCCCCGGCCTCCTCTCCACCCACACTCACACACACACTCACACACACCTCCCCCGGCCTCCTCTCCACCCACACTCACACACACACTCACACACACCTCCCCTGGCCTCCTCTTCACCCACACACACCTCCCCCGGCCTCCTCTCCACCCACACTCACACACGCACTCACACACACCTCCCCCAGCCTCCTCTCCACCCACACTCACACACACACACTCACACACACCTCCCCCGGCCTCCTCTCCGCCCACACTCACACACACACTCACACACACACACTCACACACACCTCCCCTGGCCTCCTCTCCACCCACACTCACACACACACTCACACACACTCCCCCGGCCTCCTCTCCACCCACACACACACACACACACCTCCCCCGGCCTCCTCTCCACCCACACACACACACACACTCACACACACCTCCCCTGGCCTCCTCTCCACCCACACTCACACATACACACACACACCTCCCCTGGCCTCCTCTCCACCCACACTCACACACACACACTCACACACACCTCCCCCGGCCTCCTCTCCATCCACACTCACACACACACTCACACACACCTCCCCCGGCCTCCTCTCCACCCACACTCACACACACTCACACACACCTCCCCCAGCCTCCTCTCCACCCACACTCACACACACACACTCACACACACCTCCCCCGGCCTCCTCTCCGCCCACACTCACACATACACTCACACACAGCTCCGCCTGCCTCCTATCCTCTCACACCCACATGTACACTCACATGCAGCTCCCCAGCCTCCTCTCCGCTCAGAACAGATTAGCTGTCTTTTCAGCCCAGTCAATCCACTTTTTAAGTCCCCAGCTGGAAGGGGAAGAACATGATCAGATTGAGACCTTACATGCCACGTACCAGCCCTGGAGCCAGTTTTTATGGCCCGGTTTTAAACCTCTGATAATGGAGGTTTATGGTGCCAGTGCAGACACGGCCTGGACACGGGAGGGGTGAGCGGGGCTGGAGTGGAGACAGACGGTGTGCAGGGAGGGAGCGAGCGTGTCAGTCCAGCCAGCCCATGACTCACAGGACGTGCAGCATTAGGGGAATTACCAGCGTCAGCCCTGATGATTTCCTGGCCCTCATATAAAAACCATCATATATTTTCCTAATATCTGGTCTCAATTTCCTCTCCAATTAATGGGATTTCCAACCCATAATACATGGATTTGGCTTTCCACTTGTGCTCTCTGAAAGCACAAAAGGGCCCACAGACACCAACTTTCTCCATCACAAGGTGGGGGGCTAGATCCGTCCCCGCCTTGCCTTTATTGTTTAAATCACCACTTGATGAATCATCGATTTCTGATTCTTCCAGTTACCTGTGGAAGTGCTAGATGCACTAAGAAGATGGGAACAGGAAGGCTCAGCGTCCTCTTCTGAGGGAAAGGCAGGACTCCCTAATCCCCACAGCACTGATTTGGGGCCCAGCAGCAGCCCACTTGAGCAAGGTGGGGTGCTAAGGTGATAATGTGGCTGAGAAGCGTCTCCCCGGGTCTGTGTCCTCAGAAGAGCCAGGCTGTCACAGTTCCTCTCTAGTACAGGTACCAGAGGTTGGGGCCAGAGCACCTAGGGACCAGCAGGGGACATAATTTGTAGGAAGAAGGCCTGCCCTTCGCTGCTGCAGAGCTACCCTGGTGGGTTAAGCATGGCCCTACTGGTTCTGCTTTTTAAAGAAGACCTAGGCTGACCGTTCTGGCACCTGGCTGAGGCTGAGTGCAGGGTGCAGGGTGGGGTGGGTGGGTCCCTCGGCAGTGGGAGGACAGGACAGCAAGAGTAATAAGACTGCCTATTCAGACGGCATCTACCACTCACAGAGACTCAGCCTCCTGGCCCACGGGTGTTGGATCCAGCCCATCGCTGGAGTGATGAAGAAACTGAGGCTTGCGGGCCTAGGATCAGGGCCAGAGCTGGCCACCAGAGGAAGTGATCTGGCTGCCCCAGGCGCCCCCCAGCTGCCTTCTTCAGGGGTCACCCAATCTGCAGAGCTGTGGGCCAGGAGACACCTCCTCCAAGGAAGCCCTCCAGCCGCCCTTTCAGCGGGCCCTGCTGTTGTGGCCAGGCCTGGCCACGTCCTTCTAGACCAGAGATCACAGAAAAAGTGAAGCAATTCAGGTCCAGCCCAGGGACTGGTTGTGGTCTTTGTCCTGTGTTTTATTTTTAATTTTTGGAATTCAGTTTTAGAATTAGATTTTTACACATGCACTAGATTTTTACCTTCCGTTGAACCATTGGAGGCCCATGTTCCTGCAGGAAGCAGGGAGACATCTGGCTGGAATGAGGTGGCAGCTGTGACCCTGACCCTCCCAATCCCCACCACATACACATACACACACGCACGCACACACACACACACACACACACACACACTCACTCACAGCTCCTGGAATGTGACGTTTTATGCTGTGGAAATGCTCAACATGACCCTGTGCATGATTCTGAGCTCCAAGAGCAGATGTCGGTACTGCAAACCCGCCCTGTCCTGCCAACCTTGGTATGGGACCCCTCCAGCACTCAGAGGTGACCAGTCTTTGACACTTGGCTCCAGGAGGAGACAGCTGGCCTGTTGCTCACCCTACTGCCAGGCTATTCTGGAGGTGGCAAAGTGCCAGCTTCCCACAGACCCATCCCTGAGGACCACGTTTCCTGAGACCCCTGCTCTCTCACCCAGGAGCCCAGAGCCCAGAAAAGGAATGAGGGCCACGAGGTGGTGCAGAGATCCCTGATCCATCTCCTTCCCTCCCTCCCTGAGACTCAGCATCCACTGCACACTCCGGCTTTGCCTCACGAATGCCTGTGTGCAAACTGGGCAGGACATGGGCACGGGCTGCCAATCCAGGACGTGGCATGACATTTCTCAGGTGCCCAGGGAGACATGAACTGAGGAGAATAGGTCACAGATGTCCACCCAGAAAATCAGAGGCACCGCCATATGTGGAACTCCAGTCCCCCTCACTCCAGGCCCAGACCTCTGGCTCTTTGCAGGGACTACCTGCCACCTGAGAAATGTTCCTGAGAGGAGTGATGCCAGATATAAAAGTATAGAAGTGTATGCATGTGTGTGTGTGTGTGTGTACTTTTGTTCAGAAAAGGGATAATTTGTTGGAAAGTATATGTTCAAAATAAGGTTCTAAATGTATTAGCCAGTCAAAAATCCTTGTAGAAAGCATTTCCTTCCTTTCCTATGTATGGAACATTTAGGTTTGGAGACATCTCAAACTCCAGCACGCTCATAGAGGTCGGTCAAGTGGCAGAAATGACAGGAGAGGCAGATGCAGGGCAAGAGGGAGGAATGAGGCTTGTGTACTCATGGGACTGCACTCATCAAGATAAAATCCCATGATGACACCCAGCCAGACAGGGTGATGGTGACAGGTCGTTTATATGGCATATGTTAACCAGCACCCCCTGACATGGTTTAGGTGTGTCCCCACCCAAATCTCATTTTGAATTGTAACTCAACAATTCCCATGTGTCATAGGAGGAACCCAGTGGGAGGTGATTGAATTATGGTGGTGGGTTTTTCCTGCGCTGTTCTCGTGATAATGAATGAGTCTCACGAGATCTGATGGTTTTAAAAACGGGAGTTCCCTTTCCCAAGCTCTCTTCTCTTGTCTGCTGCCATGTGAGATGTTCCTTTCACCTTGCACCATGATTGTGAGGTCTCCCCAGCCATGTGGAACTATAAGCCCAATAAACCTCTTTCTTTTGTAAATTGCCCAGTCTTGGGTATGTCTTTATCAGCAGCATGAAAACAGACTAATACTCCCCCTAACTTTATGAGAAATGTACCTACTGTGGAGGATATAAACCCAGCATGTTCCTAGGAGAATGATTTTTGAGGATAACGTCTTATGGTGATAGGAAAAGGCATTAAACAACTGGGCCACAGAGCCTGGGGGAGCAGCCCAGACACAGAAGGGCCAACGTAGCTCCAGAACCACCTGTCTGGGAGCCCTGGAATGAGCTTGATGTCCTGCTCCACTTTTCCCAGAGACCTTGGCTAGACTCAAATCACCTGACTCTGATCTTGCTGAACTCCATCCCCAGCCCCAACCAGGCAAGGCAGTGGGTCCTGGGGGGATGTCACAGCAGGCCAGGTGGGAAAAGGCCTATACCAGACCCAACAGAGGATCGGGGGCATGGCAGGCAGTAACTGTCACAGTGTCTCAGAGGGGTCCTAATTGCGGCCTCCCAGAAAGCAGACTCAGTTGTCGGGGAGCTGGGAGATGGCAGAGACTCAGCCATGGTTTAAAGCCAGAAGCCAGAGCAAGGGTGGAAGCAGGGCAAGACTTCCACTGTCTCTTCCCTCTCGGTGCTCACACCTGAGAAGCCAAGGACCAAGAAGAGCTCAGAACTTGGGGCAGGCCGTGCCCTCCCTGCCTGGCCAACACCTCCTCCTGATCTCCCTATGCCCCCAACCACCCTCTATGTGGCCCATGGCCATCTATCTCAATCTTTTCAGGCTATTATGACAAAATCCCATAGACTGGGTGGCTTAAACAACAAACACTTTTTTTTTTCACAGTTCTGGAGGCTGGGAAGTCCAAGACCAAGGCAGAGTCGGTGTCTTGAGAGGGCCCTCTTGCCCATTCATAGATGGCCATCTTCTCACTGTGTCCTCACATGGTGGAAGAGATGATGGAGCTCTCTGAGATCTCTTTTATAAGGCCACTAATCCCATTCATGAGAACTCCACATTCGTGACCTGATCAAATACTCCATCTCCTAAAACAAATGCCCCACCTCCTAAAATCAAATATCCCACTTCCTAAAGCCATCACCTTAGGGGTTAGGATTTCAGCATATAAATTTAGGAGGAGGGACAGAAGAATGTAGTCCACATCATCATTTAAGAGGGAACAATCATGAGTCACTGTTCTGCCTAGAACCCTCCAACGTGCCCTTGAATCCTGGTGTTTGCAGCATTCCAGGCACCCCCTGCCCACATCAGGCACCCAGTGCAGCCTGGCTCTCCAAGACACCATTAGGCCCCTCTACGCATTCTCTGCAGCATCTGTGGACTGAGGATCTGCCCTCCCAAGTTAGCCAATAAGATGTCCCACCCTCCTGCCTGCCTTTCACTATCACCCCAGCCTGCTCTCCAAGGGAATGCTTTGAAGCTTACAGGGGACTCTCCCCTCTGCCTTTAAGAAGAGCTTTGAGGCCTGAGCTGCCACCAGAAGTTTCCAGCTTGGGCCTCACTGTGCCTACCTCACTCTCAGCTCCTGCCACACCGACCACCTTGGAGCGCTTCTGAAAGGCCAGAATCCCTCCTGCCCAGAATCTTGGCACAACCTGTTCTCCACAGTCCCCAATCCTCCTGCTTGCTCATGGTTCTCAGTCAGGGGATACTGCGTGATGTCTGGAGGCATTCTTGTTGTCACACCTGGGGGAATATTATTGGCATCTACAGTGTGAAGGCCAGGGATACTGTAAACATCTTACAATGCAAGGGCATTACGACCAAGAATCATTCAGCCCCAAAGGCCAGGAGTGCTGAAGCCAAGAGGCCTGTCCCAGGCCCACGTACTCCAAGGCTGCCTTCCAGATACCAGCAACAAGCCTGTCTGTCCCCAGTCCACTTCACAGCCCCATAACCAGCCACCCCATCTCACCCAGCTACCTGCACAGTGGGTGGACACTGAGGACTGGAGACACAGACAAAGCTTCACAAGGGAAACTCCAGCAGCTGCCCTGGAAAGGTCTGAAGTGGGACATAGTGAGAGGCAGTGACAGAGGCCTGGAGGCAGAACCAGGCACCTCTGGATAGCTAGAAAGTGTCCTGGTGAGGGTGGGGAGGATTTGGGGAGCCTGTCAAAGGTTCAGACACCCACACAGCCCTCCCCTCACATGCAAGAGTGACAGCTGCCAGGGCAGAGAAGATGCTCAGAGAGAAGATGCTCAGAGAGGGAAGAGAACACAGGCTTGGGCTCCCCTAGGATACTGCCTGCCTCTGTCCTCCACCTGTTCTGTAACTCTCCAGGCAAAGGATCAGTTCCCCAGGGAGACTTCTGGCATAAAGAAATATGTTCAGTGGAGAAAAGGAAAAGAAGGAGGAAAGGAGGGAGCAAGAATGTCACCACCTCTAACCTACCATTTTCTACATGTTTTCATCTTTCTGCTTAATTCCGTAAGTGTTTATGGAGGATCTACTATAGGCAATTCTCTTTGCTAGGTGTTTTGGAGGGAGATGACCATAAGAAGAGGAGAAATTAAGTCAGCTTCATGGACATTCCTAAAGGAGACATTTCCTAAAGGAGATACTACATTGCTGTTTCTGCTGTTGTTGTTGTTGTTGGTGGTGGTGGTGGTGGTGTTTAGATCAGAGGTCTCCAACCCCTGGATCATGGACTGATATCAGTCTGTGGCCATTCGTGGCCTATTGGGAAGTGGGCCACACAGTGAGTGAGCCAAGCATCATTTGTATTTACAGCCATTCCCCACTGGCATTACCACCTGAGCTCCGCCTCCTGTCAGATCAGCGGTGGTATTAGATTCTCACAACAGCGTGAGCCCTGTTGTGAACTGTACATGGGAGGGATCTAGGTTGCACGTTCTTTATGAAAATCTAATGCCTGATGATCTGGCACTGTCTCCCATCACCCTGAGATGGGACCGTCTAGTTGCAGGAAAACAAGCTCAGGGCTCCCACTGATTCTACATCATGGTGAGTTGTATAATTATTTCATTATATGTTGCAATGTAATAGTAACAGAAATAAAGTGCACAATAAATGTAATGCACTTGAATCATCCCAAAACCATCCCCCTCCCCTGGTCTGTGGAAAAATTGTCTTCCATGAAACCGGTCCCCAGTGCCAAAAAGATTAGGAACCGCTGGTGTAGATTATCTCTGTGTCTTACACTGTTCTAAGTGCATCACATTTGTTAATTCATGCTATCCTTTCAACAACCCTAATAGTGGGTAGTACTATTATTCTCATTTTACACATTAGAAAACAGAAGCACAGAGAAGCTAAGTGACTTTCCCAAGGTCACACAGCTGTTGAGTGGTGGAACCTGGATTTGGACTGAGGCACTCTGTCTGGTTCCAGAGCCCAGGCTCCTCCCACCATGCCCTGCTGACCCTTAGAATCTGGCATTTGAACTTTACCTTGAAGGATGGTTACGATTGTGACAGATGGAGCCCAGTCTGCCAGAGAGAGAAAGAGAGCGAGAATGCAGAGACAGTGTAGGTAAGGGTTTCCAGACGGGAAAGTGAACTGTGGTTATACCAAAAGCAGAGGCAGAAGACTGAGTTCTCTGGGGGAGTAGCTAGGACCTGTCCTGCATGGGCTGTCATTAATGAGGCTCTCTGGGCTCAAGGCTGATTACAAACTCTACACACAGGACCCCATTCTCCCATCCCCCAGGAACCAGTGGTTCCTGCCACCAGTAACGGTCACAACAGTGACACATTACATGAAAGTGCTCTGCCCAGTTCCTCCCCTGAATCCTCACAACAGCTCAGCCATGTCGGTGCTGTACAAGCAAGGAAACTGAGGCTCAGGCAGGAAGAAACATGTCCCCATTACACAGCTAGTGCAATGCTTGGCCAGGGCACTTGCCTTGTGCTCCCAGACAGCAGAGCCTGGTGCTCCCAAGGGTACTCCTGAACCTCTCTCTATCCTCCCCACCACCAAGGTCTCCCCCTCCTCACTCTTCCCCCCAACCGCCCCCTGCCTGTGCCCACCCCACCCCCCAGAGCACACGCAGCCTGCAGACTGCTCGCACAGCCTCTCACAGCCTTAATAGCTCCAGCCTGCAGAAATGGAACAAACTGATGGCCGTGTGCCTCACTTGTATGTGCTTATAAGAGAGTCATAATTAATTTCCCAAATGCACACAGGACTCAGGGGATAGACGGGGTGCTATTCACAGATTGCACGATCGTTTGACAGTTTTAGGCAAATGAGGAGCGAGTATTATTTGCTTTTCTAACGACTGCCTAGTGCATTTTGGTCTTGATGATGGCATTTCCAAAGCAATTTCAGAAACAGATTAGAGAAGTAACATTTTTAATCTTTAGCAAAAACCTAAGATGTGAGGGAGATTGTAATGTCTGTTTTTTCAGGGCTATGTTTTCTAGTGTTAGGGCAAAATGTAGCACGAAATGAAACAACATCACTTACTGTGTAAACAGTTACATTATCTCCAATTACTCCTCAGCTATGCACTACCCCTACCCTTCTCAAAAGAACAAAAAAGAGACCCCCCCTATGTCCCTGTTCCAGGAGTCAGAATCATCACTGCAGCTGCCCTGAAGGCATAGCCCACCAGGAACAGGGAGAACCTGACTCTCACCACCTGAATTCCACTGTTCGAATGCACTTCTCCAGCAATGCAAATACTCCAGGAACAGTGGTCACTTTCCTGCAAAAAATTACCAGAACTTAACTTGGTGGAGAAGGAGGAAGAGTCCAGAAAACAGCCTGAAAGTACAGAAAGGGGACATGGTATTAGCATCATGGGAGGGAAGGACAGGCAAGGTGGCGCGGGGGCAGCAGGTGCAGGAATGATAGGTATCGGGCTGAGGGCAGGCAGAGCAGTAGGAGAGGGGAAGTTGAGAGGTCAGTGCCACCTTCAACGCTGCTGGGCTACACTCACTCCCTCCCTTGGCATTCCCCATCCAGCCAACGTCAACACCTGCATCTCCACCAAACAGCAGTCTCTGGTCACAGGGACAGACCTGGACACAGCACAGTAACGGGGCACTGGGGTTCACATCTCCAGGAGCAGCCCTCATACCGTGATGAGCAGGAGCTGGAGGACAACACGCAGCTTCCTAGCCCTGCAGGTGGAAACACTCCCGGGTGTGTGCTACCGCATCTCCCGGGCTGCCCGGGGGCTAAGCTTCAGTGGCCTCAGTGGTGTCAATGGCCCACGGCAGTAACCTGCTTATCGCCTTCTTTCCCTTCTCTGTCTCACTTCTCCTGTCCCCTCTCTGTGCCTCCTGCGATCAGCTCCCAAGCCAACTCCCTGCACTGAGAGTTTCATCCTGGGGTGGGGGGGCAGCTTCTGGAGGAGCCCAGCAGAAGATAGCCCCTCTCACTGGCCCATCTCTGGTCACATGCCATCTCCAGGCCAAATGCCATGTCCAGGGAGGTAGAGCGTGAATAGGGCAGACCTGGGCCCCACGCCCACCCTGGACTAGGGGATGGGGTCAGACCCACCTGAAACACATGGCTGAGTGGAGGAGGGGAGTTCCCCAGGGGAAGGTCAGAGCCTGTACCCAGAAGAGAGAATTCGATGGCCAGCAGACTGAGCAGATGTTGACAGTGGCCCACCATGAGAGGGTCCACACAGGTCAGCAAAGCACCATCCTGAAGGCATTCAGGTGGAATTCTAGCAGAGGCTGCACTGAGTCAGTGGTTCAGGGCCCCAGAAATGAGCAAGCCAGGAATGAATGCCCGTCCTCTGCCACCCACTGCCAAGGGTTACTTGGTGCTGGGGCTGGGTGGCAGAGCCACGGAAAGTCCACCCCACTATCCCGCAGCACAACTGGCCCAGCTTCGGGAGGCTGGTGGCTTCCTCGCCCCACCCAAGCTTCCATCCGGGCTCAGAGATCCATGGTGGGGGGCTTGCTACACCCCAACTTCTGGCTCGGTGTTTCTGTATCCCAGGCTGGAATGAGGGAGCCCATGGAGATGGAGAGTGAGCTCCCCGAGGGATGCTGGGTGCATCTTCCTCCAAGAGTCCCACATCATCTGGTATGGGGCAGAACCTGCAGGGTCTCAGAGATACCATTGTAATTTGACCCTCCCAGATGCCAGGAGCCCTGGGGAAGCTTTTCCCAAAACATATGCCTCGGAGCTCCTAGTTTGACAAACTGGTATGTCCTGATATGCTGTGAGTGTGTGTCCCCTCCAAATCTCATGTTGAAATGTGGCCTCCAGAGTTGCAGGTGAGGCCTGGTGGGAGGCGCTTGGGTCATGGGGCAGATCTCTTATGAATGGGTTGGGCCAACCCCTTGGTGATGAGTGAGCTCTCGCTCTGAGTTCACGTGAGATCCAGTTGTTTAAAGCGTGTGGCATTTCCTCTTGTTCTCTCTGGCTCCCTCTCTCACCATGAGAGATGCCTGCTCCCCCTCCACCTCCCACCATGAGTAAAAGCTTCCTGAGTCCCCATCAGAAGTCAGATGCTGGCACCATGCTTCTTGTTCAGCCTGCAGAACTGCGAGCCAAATAAACCTCTTTTCTTTATAAATTGCCCAGTCTCAGGTGTTCCTTTATAGCAACACAAGACAACACAACAATGCCTGAATACAGTTCCCATACAGGGCTGGGATGGGCAGAAGGGGATGGTGTGATTCTGCCATTAAGAAAAAATAATAAAGGGTGGAGTGAATCAAGTTGAACAGGTGTCTATGGCAGGGCCTGACAGGGTCTTCACTGCCTGATGTCGCTATGACTAGCCAGAAAGAGCTGTCAAGTGCAGCGTTTCCCAGACTTTGCTCAGAAAGTCTCAGAAGCGCGGGTCAAGGATCCCCACACTGGAAAATGCTACACCAGCAAGGCCAGCGCCCGTTCCCCAGGAGAAGCCAGGCCACACATCCCATTCCAGACACTCTACCAAACAGCCCCACCTGGGTTCCTCACACACACCTGTCACCGCCCACCCCCAAATCTAACATGATATATAACCAAGCTAAGCCAGCAAAGTCCAATGCAGTTTGTTAAACCACTCCAGGCTAGACACAGCAAAGCCTCATGTTGTCACTGTGCTGAATAGGTCTTCAGATTTTCCAAAATAGAGTGTGACAATAATGAAGAGAATTTTGTGGCTGAATGTGAGGTCCTCGTAACCCTGGATGCATTTTTATGTCAATGATCGTCAGTGGTAAACATCTCCTGCCATTAGCTGGATGAGACAACTTATTACAAAAATTGCAGCAGAATCTTTATTGTTTTCTTTCTATTTCCACTATTACAAAATTCGTTTTAAGAGATGTTTGTCTTTCTTTTTGCTTTTTGATGTGCAGCACAATTGTCTAATAGCTCATCTCATCTCCGATAAGACGTTATCCTCACGTAATCATTCCTCCAGGATCCTGCTGGTTTTACATCCTCTTACAGTAGGTACATTTCTCACAAATTAAATGCTGGTAATATATGTCTACTTGTCTAGCGGTGTCACCATAAACAGCCTGTAACCATCGCCCCAACACTCCCCAGGGACACTGCTAAACTGACTGTATGTCATCATGGTGTTTTGTCTTGATGAGCACACATTTTAAAAGTCCATGTCCTAGCAAGAAGAGGACTAAACATAGAGATTTTCCCCCCCGAGGCAGCATTCCCTGTGAAAATCTGCTCAGCGATGTTTGAGTATCTCACTCAGGCTTCCACATTTGCAGTTCAGGGCTGGATGTTGCTTTGCCTCTTGTGAATCAGATGAAAGAGCCTGAGTTTGGTCCCTTTGGAACCCAAGCGAAGATAATCACTCAGCCCTGCAAATAAGCAGAGAATTTACCAGCCCGCAGCCATGTTCACCAGCCTGCTTCCATCACTCATGAGTACAAGATACTTTGCCATTTGTACAACTCTTCTGTATCTAGTATTTAATTTTATCCTCATCGTGGATCTGTGGTATAGAGGAGAAGACCCACATTCAGGGACGGGTAGGTTTTGCTCAAGGGCGTGAGGTGCGAGCAGCAGTAGGAGAGCCAGTACTCTTGGGCAGTGTTCTCCCACTTCCTCTCCACTTCCTCACATGTCCTTGCTAAATAAATCAAGCTGGGCTCTGGGATGGGTGAGACAGAGCTGGGGCTGCGGGAGGACTTTCCCAGTAGTGAGTGGAGACTGGGGACTTGGAGGCAGCCACATCATGATCTGGAACCAGGCAGGCGCCCACTCTCTCCCCTCACACCTCTCTCCCTCTCTCTCTCTGTCTGTGTGTGTGTGCATGCACGTGTATGTGTGTCTGTCTCCTAAATTGCTAAATTGTCTTTCTCTGTTTTTCCAACTTTCCCATCTGATTATCCCTCTTTTCTGCTCCCAAACTCTCCCTAGGAGCCAAATGAAGGTGACAGTAAGCTCAGACCCAGCCTGTTCTGGCCTAGCCTGAGGGCCTCTGCTAAGGTGGACCCCAACCAGCTCCAGCCCAGTGACCCCAAGGAAGACTCTACCTGCCCAACCAAACCTAGGCCACCAGTCACCCCACCCAGGCTAGCTCAGTGCCAGTGCCGCCTCCGCAAAGCTCCCTTGATGCCGTCTCCAGGGTAGCAGTACCTCCTCCCAGTCCTCTCTGCCTCTGTTTGCCACCCCACCCCACTTCCCCCTCTGACCTGGGTGCTCCATGGGACAGCTTGCATGTCACCCCCCTCTCACAGAGCTGGGCGCAGAGAAGCACATGGTGAGCACCTTTGCTGAGCAAGAACAATGGGCTGCACTGTGCAGCCTCACCCGCCTCACCCACATCCCCAGCCCCGGGTGCCATGGTGGGGACTGAAGCGTGGACAGCCTTACCATGAGGCACAGGATGTCCCAGCTCCCAGCCAGACACCGTCCCTGCCCCAGAGTCCTTGGAGGGCAGCTCCCTTCCTATGCCCCTCCTATCATTCCAGGACGTGAAGAGGCACGGGTGACCCTGAGCCCTGCTCCCTGCTGTGTGCTGCAAATCAGTCGATCCAGGAGGCTTGTCATGCCCCCATCCCTCTCTCCAGAGAGAAAAGATACCTCTCTGCCCTGAGGGCAGGCAGATACCTCTACAAGGTCCAGACAAGGGGAGATGAGTGCAGGCTCAAACACCCGAAGGCACAAGCCTCTCAGCATCCCTGGTGGGCCCAGCAGTTAGCCGTCTCCTTCTTTCTGGGGACGAGGCCAGAGAGAAGCCACAGAGACGGGAAGCTGAGAGGCTGTGGGCACAGCAGGTCCCAATCCTCTTGCAGAGGAGCCCACCTCCCACCGCACAGCAGGAGGGCCTCGAGCTCCTCCTGTGCCAATCCATAGCCACTGACCTTGACCCCTGGCCAACCCCCACCCTCTTGTTTTAATCCACTCTGCACATGGCCCTGGACTCCCTGGTGCAAACCCAAGGCTCGAAATTCTTTCATGGGTCGGGACCCCAGAGCTCAGCTTCAGTGGAGCCTGCGGCACATCATGAGCTGCACACCATCTGCCCACCCTAGGCCTTCTCCATTGGCACACGATTCAGACCCAGAGCCGGTGGCATGTGTCCCCCCGACCCATCTGCCAGGGCTGCTCCAAGTCCTGCAGACCATTTAACCACACCTCAGCCAGTTTCTCAAAATCCTTCTGGGCATAGTGGGAGCTCAGCACTCTGCAGGGCACAGACCCACCCAGAGCCCCGTCCTTCCTGAAGCCAGGCTGATGGCTCTCTGTCTCCACCACCCCAATCGCAGGACTCTACCATGCTTGCTCTCTGGTCTGCAGAATTCCCAGTTCCAGCAGCAGGAGCTCCCAGTGTGGGTAACCCCAGAGTGAGGAAGGAGGTCTTAGAGTCTGGCCCATGCCATTCCCAGCAGTTACGTTGTTACGGGTGTCAAGGATCCTGGTTGGCTTTGAAGCCAGGCAAACCTGAGTGTGAATTGTCCCTTTTGGCTACTTGACCTTGGTCAAGCCCTCTCCCCCTGAATCTCAGTCACCACATCTGTAAAATGGGCAGAGTATCTACTTCTTGACCTTGCTAGAAATCAAGGCACCATTGGCAAGTGCCAGGCCCACAGGAAGGGCTCGCAAGGGCCAGCTCCCTGAACAGCCTCCTCAAAGCAGCCTCCTTCTCCTTCTCCAGGGTCGGGGCCAGTGCCCTGAGTGTGGCCCTGCTCTTGTCCTTGCAGTTCAGCCCTTGTGCCATCCCACCGCAAGCCATGCTCAGTGTTAGGTGATGTCATTGTCCTGGAGGAGGGGCAGTGATCCAGCTACACACTCACCCCCATCTGAGCCACGTTAGAAGCACTGCCCATAGGAGTCCCTAAGGATGTGACCTAGGGTCTCTAATTAACACCAAACTCTCATTTTTGCCCTAATCATCTTCCAGCACCGCACCAACCCACCATATTGCAGCGCAAGAGGAGACCTTTGGTTGCCATTGGTCCAAGCCCTTCCCCCATGCCCGGGCTGCTTTTCTGGCCCCATCACCAGCCCAGCCCCTGCCCTAAGCCTGTCCTCTGCCATACCAAGCTCCCTGTCATGTGCTATGCCGCTCCTCACCTTCACACCTGTGATCGTGCTGAGCCCTGTGTGTAGAATGCCCTTCCCTTCCCTTGCCCCCCGGTGAGTTCTCGTCACTCCTCATCGTCCTGTCCAATAGGGAGCCACAAACCACACATGACGAGTGAGCTGTTGAAATGTGGCCAGTACAAACTAGGACATGCCGTTTACGTAAAACGCCCATCAGACTTCAAAGGCTGAGGACAGAACAAAGAATGTAAACTCTCTTATTCACAAATGTTTTGCAAACCAGGCACAGTGGCCCATGCCTGTAATCCCAGCACTTTTGGAGACCAAGGTGAGTGGATCACCTGAGGTCAGGAGTTTGCGACCGGCCTGGCCAACATAGTGAAACCCCATCTCTACTAAAAATACAAAAATTAGCCAGATGTGGTGGTGCACGCCTGTAATCCCAGCCACTCGGGAGGCTGAGGCAGGAGAATTGCTTGAACCCGGAAGGCAGAGGTTGCAAAATCACGCCACTTCACTCCAGCCTGGGCAACAGCATGAGACTCTCAAAAAATAAATACGTACATACATACATACATACATACATACATACATAAATGCTTTGCAGCCAGGCACAGTACTCATGCTTGCAGTCCCAGTGCTTTGGGAGGCTAAGGCAGAGGGTCTCTTGTGGCCAGGAGTTTGCCCAGCCTGGGCAACATAACAAGACTCCACCACTGAAAAAAATTTTTAAATGATCCAGGCGTGGCGGGGCACACCTGTAGTCCTAGCTACTCGGGAGGCTGATATGGCAGGATCCCTGGAACCCAGGAGTTTGAGACTACAGTGAGCCATGGTTGCACCACAGCACTCCAGCCTGGGCAACAGAGCAAGATCCTGTCTTTTAAAAGAAGAAGAAGAATTTTGTGTTGATTATACAGTAGAAGAACATTTTTTGCTATATTGGGTTAAGGAAAAATTTACCTGTTTCTTTCTAACACAGCTACTAGAAAAGGTAAAATCCTTCATTCCATTGGCTGTATATTTCTGATTAGTGCTGCCCTAGAAGGCCCCACTCTAATATGGTAAGAAATGGCTCCAGAGCCCTCAGCAATGCTGGGCCATGTGTACCTGTGGGTCCCACTAGGAATTTGGTCTTCATCCAGCTGTAAGTCATTAGAGGGTGTCTGGGGCACAGAGGTTCTCACAGCTCCTGGAGTATGACAGACAAGAAGGAAGACGAGGCTCCTCCCTGTCACAGCTAACACTCTAGTGGAAAAGTCAGACAACGAAATAAGCAAAGGAGGGAAGCGATGTCAGCCTCCAGTATAAAGGTCATGAAGAGCGAACCTGGGTGATGTGGAACGGAGTGACTGGGGAACCCCTTCACTGGGGTGTTCAGGGAGGTCTTCTCGGAGGAAGTGGCATTTAACCTGAGACTAAATGAAGACCTGGAGCCAACTAAGCAAGAAACTGTGCAGAGAAGCAGCAAATGACTGCCTGGCAGGGAGCTGGGAGTGAGAAGTAGACGTATTTGGACTCACAAGTGTTTTGGAGTCAAAGCTGACAGAGCTGACGGACTGGCTGGGAACAAGAGGAAGTGCCCCTGACCTTAGCAGGGGGTGTCGTGTCTCAGGAGGAGTAACCATCCAGGGATGCTGGGGATGTTCTCGTTATCTGGCCATCAGGGTACCTGGGCTCCTGTCCTTTGTCCATTGACTTGTGGTGACTTTGGGCAAATCTTTCTGCCCTCTGAGTTCTCATCTCTAAAACTGATTAAGAACCTTGCTGGGCTCCCTTGCAGCAGGGTCCTGAGAACAAAATAAAGCAATGTCTGTGGATGCTGCATTCATTCTGAACCCTGGCAGGCCCCAGTGGGGCTGGGGTGGGGGAAATGAGCACTGAGGAAATGCTGGTTTGTGGGTGAGAATGGAAACCATGCACAGCACACAACATGGGGTAAGAGAAGAGCTTGAACAACAGTACTGGGGGGAGCCTCCTGAAAGCAGGGCTTCTCACCTGGGCCTACATGCCCACTCATTGTCAAGCAGAAATGAGAAGAAGATAGCACAACCAGAGGCAGTCACAACACACGCGAAAACATGGAGATGGGATACGGCAAACATGGAAAACACACCACAGGGCACTGACTGGCCTCAGTGAAACGCCTAGGGGGAAATGCCATCTACCAACCGATGTGATCGTCAGGAAATCACAGACGCATCCTGGGAAGAGCCTCTTCATTGCCCAAGGTGGCCCCAGACTGGCCCCGACACTCTCCAAGACAGCACCAACAGCTTGTCGGTAAGGGCAGACAGCACCAAACATGTAGACGAGAAATGTAAAATGAATAAACATTATTTAAAGGGGCAGTGTAATGCCATGAATTTTTCAGTGGTAAAAACAGCTGAGAAGTTATTAAAAAATGCATGACTTTCATATTTGATTATAAGTCAAGAGCAGCCAAAAAGAGAGGGGGAGAGAGTGCAGGGGGCAGAGGAGGGGGGATGGCAAAAGACACCAGCAGCCCGGCAGACTGGAATTAATGAGGTTGTTCCTAACAAGGAAGGAGTGACATCGTGATTAGTTAATTACTATTCAGCTGCCTGTAATTAATGCACAACTGAAATTGGTGTACAATGAATTAAACTACCACATAAAGCTGCTACCCAAATTGAGCCGAGGACCTTGATTACTGATTGAGGAGGCTATTACTGCGGCTTCACCATTGTGATTTCAATAGTGTCTCCCTCCAACAACATGTTATGCAACTAGTGGGAAAGTAGGGCTGGAGAGATGGACAGCCTGGGGTAGTGCGTGATCCTGACGCTCACACTCAGGGCGGGCCTCCCGCTGGCTCTGACTAGTGTAGGGTCTGGGCCCCAGCAACCAGCCCAGGGTCTGGACCAGAGAAAGTTCTCAATGAGTGTAAAGAGGTGGAGTGGGGATGACTGGGGAGGCGTGATGGATGGATGGGAAGGGAGATGGGAAGGAGACCAGATTGCTGCTAAGAAGGAAGACAAGAATCTGTTCTCATCGTCTCTCTATGGACACTGCTGTTACCTCAGACTCCATGTCACTCGTGTCGTCCATCCCAGGACCACTGCAACCAGGACAGAGTCTACTGCACCAGTCCAGGCACCAGGTACCACTTCCAACACATTCTGCACACAGGAGCCAGGGGGATCTTTTACGAAGGCACATCAAACCATGTCACTCCCCTGCTTAAAACCTGCCTGTGGATTTCTACTGCAATGAGAAGACCATTTACTCTCCCTGCCGTGCACCTACAAGGCCTAGTGCAACCTGCTCCCGACACCTCCCCACCTCACCTCTCCCTCACCCTTTTAATTAGATGGCGCAGTCATGCCATACTGGTCTTTCTGTGCCACAGAATCTCCAAGTTCGATTCCACCCCAGTACCTTTGCATGTGCTGTTCCATCTGATTGAAACTCTCCAGCTTTTCCAAGGGATGAGGCCTCAGCTCAAATGCCACCTTCTGAGAAAAGCTTGCCCTGGCTTCCCTGTCTAAACTAGTCCCTCCCCCATCACCATTCTTCTCTCTCACATGACCCTGAACATGTCCTTTCCGTTCTACCCAAAGACAGGGGCTGTTATCTCCAGGTATGCTGGTTCTTGCTCATGCTCCATTTCTCATCACAACACAGGCTCTACACAGGAGAAAAGCATCTGTTCTCTCCATGTGTACCCAGGGCCCTATGACTGATTGGAATGAGAAGACACAGGCAGGAAGAACCCCTTGGAAGCCCCTTTGTGGGTGATAGGGCTTGTGGCTCAGGTCCAGAGCCGCTGGAGAAGTTCTGGGACCACCCATTGTCATATGCTGTCATCCCCCCGCACCCCAGCAAATGGATCCCAAGAAGAAGTATGCTAAGAGTGTGACAGGAAGGATCTGGTATAAACAAGTGACTGTGGCAGTCAGAAACTGGCGAACACACACACACACAGAAGGCTTTACAAACAGGTGGTCTCAGTCTCTGCCTGGGCTGTGACGGGGGTCTCCTGCATACCCAGAGACACTGCTTCCCTTGGGCCTTCCTCCCCATCCTCCAGGTCCTGGAAGACTAAAGTCCACGTGCCTCATCCCATCTCAGGTGGTGCTGTCACCTGTACTGGGCCACCTCTGGGCCAGTCACATGGCCAGAAGAATGGATGCTCTGATTGGCTAGGCCTGGGGACATGCCCACAGGGAGGTGGAAGGGTCCAGGCCCCTCCAAACCACAGCGGCTGAGAGAGAGGGAAGGAAGGAGGGAGGAGGGAGAGGGGGAGGGAGAGAGAGAGACAGAGAGAGAGAGGGAGGGAGAGGGGAAGAGATAGAGGGAGAGAGAGAGAGGGAGGGAGAATGAGAGAAGGAGGGAGAGAGAGAAAGGAAGGGAGAGAGGGAGGGAGAGAGACAGAGAAGGAGGGTGGGAGAGAGAGGGAGGGAAAGAGAGAGACGGAGGGAGAGAGAGGGTGGTAGAGAGGGAGGAAGGGGGGAGGGAGGGGGGAGAGAAAGGAGGGAGAGGTGAGGGAGAGGGAGTGAAGGAGAGAAGAGAGGGAAGGAGAGAGAGGGAGGGTGAGAGTCAAGGAGAGGGGAGGGGAGGGAGAGACAGGGAGGGAGGGAGAGGTGGAGTGAAGGAGAGAGGGAAGGAGAAAGAGATAGAGGGAGAAAGAGAGAGGGAGGGAGACAGAAGGTGCGAGAGAGAGGGAGATGGGGAGAGAGGGAGGGAGAGGGAGAGGGAGGGAGAGGAGAGAGGGAGGGAGAGAGAGAGAGGGTGGGAGAGAGAGGAAGAGGGAGAGAAAGGAGGGAGAGGGGGAGAGAGGGGAGGCAGGGAGGGAGGGGAGGAGGGGAGAGAGGAAAACAGAGGAGGGGGTGATGGGAGGGAGAGAAGGGGTAAGTGAGAGAGGAGGGGAGGGGAAGAATAAAGGGAAGGAAGGGAGGGGGGAGGGGGAGAGAGGGAGGGAGGGAAGGGAGAGAGGGAGGGAAGGAGGGGAGGCACCAAAGGAGAAAGGAACAGAAACAATCAATGCCCACTGCCTTGGTAGCAAGAGACCCAGAATTCTCATGGACCAGCTTAACTCCAAAATGCACAATTTTATTTCCCTTTCTCTTTAGTCTTGAGATATAACCCTGAAACAAACTGCAGAGGCCTTTTCCCTTAACCTCAAAATAGGATCCACATTGGCCCCTTCCCACCGTAGATTCACGTCACATCTATCGAACTGCACGCTAGTATCTAGTTCCATGCTTACTTGGGAATTCCCTGGGCTAACTCTGAGACAGGTGGACCAAGCCTGTAGACCCAGCTGCGGCATCCCAGCAGTTAGCTCAAGGTCACTAGTCAATTACCAGCCATCGTTGAGATGATGCCAGCCCATGCCCCAGGTAGACGGAGACCCAAAATAGCCACCAAAACAAGACACACAGACCTTGCACCTAGCTCAACCCCTTCATGCCTCCCTTATCAGGTTTCCCTTTATAAACCCTTGCCTTCTCCCCCAGAAATTTGAAGGGTTGGCTTTGGATGGGAATCCAGCCACTTCCCCTTAGCTGGTTTTGGTTAATAAAAGTCACTTTATTTATACCAGACTCCATCTTGTTAAGTGGGCTCTGCAAGCCTAAGGGGCCAGACCTGTGTTCCATTACAGAATTGTTTGCTGGGAGTGAGGGAAGGATAGAGCTCATGAGGGACAGGTCCCCTACAAAGCCCGGGGTGCTGCGTCCTTGATGAGGAACAGAAGACTTGGGTTTGAGTTCCAGCCTCCCCACCCACCCACAATGATTGCAGCAAGTCACTCAGCCTCTGTGCCCACTGGACTGGGGCTGTGGGCTCAGCTCGGACCAAGGGTTACCTTGGGCACCCTTACGCCAACTGTCCCCAGGATCGCCTTTCTCCATCAGCAGGCAAATCCACTCAGAGCCTCCCCTCAACCCTCGTGCAGAGAAGAAGGAAGGAGCCAGCTCTATTTTCCAACCGAATGCCACACATGGACTTCTATAGACATCCCCCATCTCAGTGCTTAGCCCCCATATCAGAACTGTAGAAGGCAAGATACTAGGACCTGTCGGGCAGCAGATAAAGGAGCAGGACTGCCAGGCCTCTCCGCCTCTACTCTGGCGTTATGAGAAGGAAGCCATAGCTCCCTCCCTATCAGCCTTAAAGGAAAATAACTGCCAACCCTCAGCAGAAACCTCATGGGGTGGGCAGTGGAGGCTTTGGAGGTGTCCACAGCCTCTCCAGGCTTCAGTTCTCCCGTCTGTGAAATGGGGACAAGAATTGTGACCTCCTGAGGTTATCCTGAATCACATTTACCTATGGTGAGATTACCTATCCCACCAAGTGCACCAGGAACTCATGGCTGAGAGTCAACCAGCCTGGGGAGGTAAGTAGTCTCGGGGCCTGGTGCAGGGCACCCCTTGGGGAAGCACGCTGCCCACCCTCCATCCCGTGCCAACCTCTTTTCTGTTGTGGCTGCCAGGGCTCTACAGAGCCAGAGCCCATTTCAGGCCAGAATAGTAAGATTTCCCAAGAAAGAGAAAATTAGATTTTCTCTGGATTTGCCTCCTCCACCCCCTCCTTCCGAAAGTTCCCTGGTGGGCTCTGTTGCTCTGCAGGGAAGCTGATCCAGACTCCACGACAGCTCTCACTGAGCTGCAGCCTAGGCCTGCAGCACGTCCCTGCATGATGACCGCATGGGGAGCCTGTGAGCAACCGGCTGCTGGAGGCCCCCTGCCTTCCCTCCCACCTCTGGAGGGGACCTAAAGGCCACACTCCTGGAGGAGACAGGATTCCTTACCCCACAGATCGAGGATTGGGGACCATGCCCTCATCCCATCTCTGCTGCTAAGCTGCTGTGTAAACTTGAACACAGCTGTTCACCTCTCTGGGTGCCACAATGGGATGAGCCCTGGCTCCTGAGCAAGCAGCCCCACTGCTGCCTGGAAGTGAATGACTCATGGACCTGAAAGACTCTGGGATCTGGCCAAGTGCTGTCACCATGGCCCCTGCCCAGTGGAAGGGAATAGATGGTGATCCCCAAGGGACATGCAGGGGCTCAAGGGCCTGGACACACCTGATCTGAAGGAGAGGAGGAGTCAATGCCACAGTGAGGACCTGGGAGGCAGGCGGACTGAGCCAACCTTGCCCAGCCTGAGAGTGGCCTCAGAGCAGGAAGCTTCCAGTTTTCTGGAGTACGCAGGCCAGTTGTTTAGGACAGAGTCCTATCATCCCCCCAGGACTGGGTGCCGTGGGCCACATTGCCAGACTGAATCAGAGGCTTCAGTAAGAGACTCCCAGAGGTCCCTCCTGGAGAGTGGGGAATAGACTCTCTGGAATGCCCAAGGGCTCCCAGAAGAGGGCTCCAGGGGCTCAGAGGGGGGCCCATGGGGGGCATCCTCAGGGGTGCAGTGGGGAGAGGCCACAGGACCACATCTGTGATTCAAGTTGTATTGCTTGTTATATATATTTTTTTAGATATAACATACCTGCAATCAGGTATCTCCAGTGTCTGGCTCAACTAATTTTAACCCAAGAATCCACTGTGTAACCACCACCCAGATCAAGACATAGAATATTTCCAGCATCCAGAGGTTTCCATCGGGCCTCTCTCCCATCGCTGACCCAAGTCATTCTCCCATCACTGCCAAGCTGACCACTATTCTAACTTCTATCACCATTGATTAATTTTACCTAATTTTGAACTTCATTTAAGTGGTGCTTTTTTTCCCAGCAAAATGTTTTTGAGATTCTCTGTGCAGATGTGCTTATCAGTAGGTTTTCTTTTGTGTTTTGTTTGCTGAGTCATATTTCATTGCATGGTTGTACCCAATTGATTTAGCCTGCTAATATGCACAAGATGGTTTTCCTATTTGGGGGTATTACGAATAAAGCTGCTGTGAACTCTTGTTTCTGTCTTTGGTACACATAGTCATTATTCCCTGGGTATATACCTGGGAGTGCCATCAACGAGGCATAAGGTGTATATGTGTGCAGCTTTGGGAGGAAATGCCAAACAGTTTTCCAAAGGGGTTGTGTCACTTCTCATTTCCACTTGGCATGTTCCAGGTGCTTCGTGTCCCCACCAATATTTGGTATTGTCAGTCTTTTATTTCAGCTGTTCTGATAGGCAATATTTTCTTGTGGCCTTATTTTGCCTTTCCCTGGTGATTGATGTGGAACATTTTTTAAAGTAGTAGTTGACCTTTTATTTATCTTCTTTTGTGAAGTGCCTGTTCAAATCTTCTGCCCATTTTCTTATAGAGTTTCCTGTCCTTTCCTTGATTTATAGGCACTCTTTATATATTGCAGATACCAACTTCTTTGTCAAATATGTGTATTGTGAACATCTCCTCCAAGTCTATTGCTTGCCTTTTCTCTTTCTTTTCTTTTCTTACTTCCTTCCCTCCCTCCGTCCTTCCCTCCTTCCTCCCTCCTTCCCTTCTTCCCTCCTTCCCTTCTTCCCTCCCTCCTTCCCTCCCTCCTTCCTTCCCTCCTTCCCTCTTTCCCTCCCTTCTTCCCTCCTTCCCTCCCTCCTTCCTTCCTTTCCTCCTTCCCTCCCTCCCTCCTTCCTTCCTTCCTTCCCTCTTTCCCTCCCTCCTTCCCTCCTCCTTCCTTCCTCTCTCCCTCCCCCTCTCCCTCCTTCCCTCCCTCTCTCCTCCCCTCCCTCCTTCCTTCCCTCCCTCCTCCTTCCTTCCTTCCCTCTCCTCCCCTTCCTCCCTCCTTCATTCCCTCCCTCCCTCCTTCCTTCCCTCCCTCCCTCCCTCCCTCCCTCCTTTCTTTCTTTCTTTCTTTCTTTCTTTCTTTCTTTCTCTTCAATGTATTTTATTTTGGATGCAGGGGGTGCCAGTGCAGGCTCTTCACATGGGTATACTGTGTGATGCTGAGGTTTAGGGCATGGTTGATTCTGTCACGCAGGTGGTGAGCGTGGTTCCCGATGAGTAGTTTTTCAGCCCTTGCCTCCCACCCTCTCCTGCCCCTAGTAGTCCACAGTGTCTGCTGTCGTCATCTTTATGCCCATGCTTTTCCTGTCTTTATGGTGTCCTTTGAAGAACAGAAGCTGCTAGTTTTAAGGAAGTTTAATTGATGGATCTTTTCTTCTATGGCTGGTGCTCCCTGTGTCCTGTTTAAGGGAATCTTTACCTCTCCCAAGATGTGACCTGCAATGTCAAATTGCCTACCAGGTGTTTCTGGGCTCGTCCCCAAACTTCTGTGGGTGAAGCGGTCTGCTGCCCTGCTCACATTTTGCTCTGAGGACGCTGCTGAGTGCAGAGTGGGACGGCGAGGCACAAGGTGAAGTCCCATTGTGAACAAGCCTGCAGACGTGTGGGAGGTGGGTCAAGGGGATGTTGACAGTGTCTGTCTACATGACCGGTTTTGGTTTTGTTCTTTTTAGGGACAGGGTCTCATTCTGTTGCCAAGACTGGAGTGCAGGGGTGCAGTCACAGATCCCTGCAACCTCTAACTCCTGGGCTCAAGTGATCCTGCTGCCCCAGCCTCCTGAGTAGCTGGGAATACAGCCACCATGCCCAGCTAAAATTTTGTTTGTATTTTTTGCAGAGACGGGGCCTCCTTATGGTTTCCAGGCTAGTCTTGAACTCCTGGCCTCAAGGGATCCTTGTGCCTTGGCCTCCTGAAGCACCGAGATTATGGATGTGAGGTTCTAAAGGTTCTTCAGCACACGACTTGACATCCCAGTGTTCTGGAGTGCTGTGTTGGTTCTCCCCCATCCCAACCTCTCTCCACTGTTTGGGAAAGGGGTGGAAGCTGAGAAGAGGCTCCAAGAGATGGCAAATGTCCAGATTCTGTACAGAGTTCCTGGAGTCAGCAGATGGGGCCTCCAGCTCTGCCACTCACAAACCACCTTATGCCTCAGTCTCCTCATCTATAACATGAGAATAGTAACAGTGTCTACCTTGCAGGGTCACTAGAGGAAGTAAATGGGACAATGCTTGTGAGGTGCATACAGTCAGTGCTTATTAAATGGCGGGCAATTTTATTTACAGACAACAAGTGGAATAAGGTCTCATGCGCCCTCTAGCTTTAAATGACCATCTGTTGTCTTGATAAGGGCTCAGGTTTTTTTGTTTTGGTTTGGTTTGGTTTGGTTTGGTTTGGTTTGGTTTGGTTTGAGACAGGGTCTCACTCTGTCACCCAGGCTGGAGTGCAATGGCATGATCTTGGCTCACTGCAACCTCCGCCTCCCAGGTTCAAGTGATTCTCCCACCTCAACCTCCCAAGTAGCTGGGAGTACAGGCACATACCACCACATCCAGCTAATTTTTGTATTTTTAGTAGAGACAGGGTTTCACCATGTTGGCCAGGCTGGTTTGTTGTTGGTTTGTTGTTGTTGTTGTTGTTATTGTTGTTGCTGTTGTTGTTTGGAGAGGAAGGCTTGCTCTGTAGCCTAGGCTGGAGTGCAGTGGCACGATCTTGGCTCACTGCAACCGCTGCCCCCCAGGTTCAGGCAATTCTCCTGCCTCAGCCTCCTGAGTAGCTGATTACAGGCATGCGCCACCATGCCCGGCTAATTTTTCTATTTTTAGTAGAGACAAGGTTCCACCAGTGTTGGCCAGGTTGGTCTCGACCTTCTGACCTCAGATGATCTGCCTGCCTCAGCCTCCCAAAGTGCTGGGATTAGAGGTGTGAGCCACTGCTCCTGGCCTGAGGGCTCAGCTTTTCCTTGCAGGAGGCCTCCAACCAGGCTCCTTGCAACCATCTTGCAGTTCTGTGTGAATGTCTAGGAGGCCTGAGCAGTACAGAGCAGCAAGCCCTAGCAGCCTCACCTCTGGGTTCCTGCCTTAGCCTGCTCCCCATGGTTTATCATTAAAATACCCCAAGAGCAGATGATGGCTCCACTCCTTCCACGCTAGAGCTCCCAGCTGTTGGGCCATCCTGCTCCCAGACAGCCGTTTCTGTCCTGTCCCTCCCCAGGTAGTGGCTCTGTCGTCCCATATACTTGTTCTGTTTCACTGGAGGCTCCTGCTGCCTGCCGGTAGCCATTTCAGCCAGCGAGTTTATCCAATATAATAAAACAGCCATCACCCCAAGGAGGTGTCAGAAGAGCAAATGCATGTATGTCCTTTAGATTTCAGAGAGCTCCTCAATTACTCGGCCAACCCCAAGAGGCGGCTGCCCAGGGACTGGGGCCATGTCAGGGAATCACAGCCCGGCCTGTCCACAGCACAGAGACTGGGCTCTCCTGGCAGGGGCACTTGCTTGTCATGGTAGCATTCAGTCGATGTGTGTAGAATGAATGGATTAACTAACAACAAGACCCCAGCGGTCCTGGATTCGTGCATTCACGTGTGTATTCATTCCGTTTCCACTCAACAAGCATCACGGAGCACTACTGTTTTCAACAAATGTTTGTGACCAGAGCTGAAGAATTCCTTTAGCAAAACACAGAATCCCTCTTGTAGTTGGTAATAGGGGTCAGTGGGGTGTGAACTGGCAGAGTGTTTCACCTGCCCAAGGGATGCCTCTTCTCCTTTTCTCAACAGCGCCATGAACTAACAGTCCACAGCCAGATTGAGAAGTTTCTCTGTTTCTCTGGTCTCTACACAGCCTGCTGTGGCTTCACTGAACACATTTTCTGAATCTCTACTCTGGACACCTAAAAATAACATCTAGTGCATCTCTGAGTCCGAGGCTCCATCCCTGTTGATGGTGCCTCCTACTTCAGGCTTGAAGGAATGGACCTGTCTCTGGAGCAGGTAGCCTTGGAAAGGAGGAACCATGAGAACCCAGGCTTGGCCCAGGAGGGAAGACAGGCAGAGCCCCCTGCCCCAATCCCTCACTGTACACAGGGACCCAGAGACAGACTATCTGAGAAGCATCTTTCCCACAGCTCCTGGGATCTCACTCACATGCTCTCGCTCTCTCTCTCTCTCTCATTCTAACCCTCTGGCTACCTCTCCCGCCTCAGTTGAAGCAGTGGCTGAGTGCTAGACTTGGAACAATAGCAGATGCTCCCCAGCTGGTGTGCTCTGTTCTCTTGGGTTCCATCGTCCCCCAGCTGGTGTTGCGGAATCTCCCAGTGTTAGATGACCAAAGATGGGATATGGCCACATCCTGTCCTGGGGTTCAAAAGGTTCCGTCAGGGACAGTGCTAGTGTTGACCACCTCCTGGAACACTGCAGGATTCTTTCAGGGCAACAGTCAAATGAGGACAGCCGTACTACCAAGCCTTCTATACTAATTGTGATGTCACTGGGAAGTGGGCTTCCCCTGTGGACACTGGATTGCTATTGGACCTGAGTTTTCAAGGTTCTGGCCAACCTGGGCAGCAAAGGAAGGATTCCACAGTGCTCTGCAGGAGGCTTGGACTGGTCCCTCAATAGACACAGCTGACCCTTTCTTCCCCAATCCTCTCTATATCCAGGCTCTCCAAACAGAAGCCTGTTAATGCTGTGGCAGTGGCCAGACAGGGCAACATGGAGACCCCTCATCACCTCTTGGTCCGGTGGTACAATGTATCTTATGGCAGAAGCCCCCCAGTTCTGTAAGCTCCTTGACACAGCAAACCATGGCTGTAGTACACAAGTGTGCTACAGCCCAATCCTGGATATGTGGTCACTACCAAAACCCCAGTCATCTTCTTGAAGGAGCCTTGGTGTAGGAAACCAGAGGTGACCTAGAATCTTCTACCTGATCAAGGGATGGCCCACTATCTGACTTAGCACCAGGGATTCGTGCTCAGATGTATTGTCTCTTGATATCAGAGTCAAGACCCAGGTAAGCTGGCCCGTGAGGCATGGTTCCCATCCCCAGGAAACAACAGCCACACTGACCGGCTGCTGGCAATTTCTTCGGTCCCCCTGCCTCTCAAATTCCAAAGCCCCGTGGTTTTTGGGTTTACCCACATATGACCCTTATGCAAATTTGCTTGACCCAAGAACCCTTAACTCATATCATGTCTGTTTCCTGTGTGGTTGGTTATTTATAGTTTGGATAAAATGCCTTGGTCATTGATATAGTTTGGATATCATCCTCTCCAAATCTCATGTTGAAACAAATGTGACCTCCAATGTTGGAGGTGAGACCTGGTGGGAGGCATTTGGATTATGGGCGCAGATCCCTCATGAATGGCTTGGTGCCCCCCTCGTGGTCATGAGTGTCTTCTCACTCTATTAGTTCAGGAGTTTAAAGGAGCCTGACAACTCCTCCTCCCTCTCTCATCACATGATGTGCCTGCTCCCCCTCCACCTTCCGCCATGATTAGAAGCTTCCTGAGGCCTCCCCAAAAAAAGATGCTGGTGCCTGCACAACCATAAACCAAATAATCCTCTTTTTAAAAACAAATTACCCAGCCTCAGGGATTCCTTTATAGCAATGCCAAATGGACTAACACAGTCACTACTACACACATTCATAGGCAGAAGGCCTTGCAGGATATATGACCAGAGCCATTGGTTAAAGATTTGCCAACACTTCCCAGCACATATTTCCTTTAAACATCTTGTGTTGCCAACTAATGAGGAAAAAATGATATCCACAAATAATACCAGCAGTCCGCACACCTGAGGAGTAAGTGCTTATTCAGAGAGCTTTGCTCCAATGACAGTGGGAGGAAAATTGGCCAAAGCAATAGGAACTCCCCCAGGTATAGTGTGAAGATCAAGTTTCTCCCCAGATGTCCTCAGCAAGAAGATGGCAGGATCCACAGAGAGACAATGTCCCCTTTCGGGCAAACAAGAGGGGAGGTGTGATCAACACACTGTGATCTGAAAACCCCATGGTAAGCAGAGTGGAACTAATGACTCCAACCATTGGCCTTTCCCATGCGCTTCGTCTGTGTCAGGCATGAGGCTGAGAATGTTGCCTTTATTATTCTAGTTAATCCTTCCATTTACACTGTGAAACTGTTGCTACCACTTCCTCTATTTCACGGTGGAGGAAATTGAGTCTCAGAAAAGATAAGGAATTTGCTCAAAGTTGCAGAGCTAGTAAGTAGCAGAAGGCAGTTTACACCCAGGTCTGCCTAGTTTTACAATTTGTGTGGCCCACTGTCCTGCCTGTGCCGCCCTCTGCCATGTGCCCCCTTGTCCAGAGACCCTGGAGCTCAGGTCAGCGGCTCCACCAAGCCTGCCGTGCAGGGCTGAGCCAGAACATCCCTCAGCAAAGCCATCTTTACACAAGCCCACAGAGGCTCCCACCCAGATATTGAGTGGATTTGGGGTCCCTGTGTCCCCATGGCTTTCCTGACATCTTGAGGTTTCAGTATCTGGACATGAGCAAAAGTGTCATCTCTCTACCTGCCTTAAGGGAAAGGCGCCATTCAGCTGAAGAATCTTCTTTTCTCTCTTCACTTGATTATAAAGAACACACTTCTGTTAACTTTGCCTTAGCCCCACACTCTATTTAAAAGCCAAACGTGATGCCGGGTGCAGTGGCTCACGTCTATAATCCCAGCACTTCAGGAGGCCAAGGCAGGAGGATCACTTGAGACTAGGAGCCCAAGACCAGCCTGAGCAACACAGCGAGACCCCATCTCTACAATTTTTTTTTTTTAATTAGCCAGGCTCGGTGGCACATGCCTGTAGTTCCAGCTACTGGGGAGGCTGAGGCAGGAGGATCACTTGAGCCCAGGAGTTGGAGGCTGCAGTGAGCTATGATTGCACCACTGCACTCTAGTCTGGGCAACAGAGCAAGACCCTATCTCTAAAACTAAAAACCAAAGATGAAACTGTGTTTCCAGTTCTCCTCCAAGGCTATTCAGGTCACACACTGGACCCCAACAGCCTTCCTCCCAACCTCTCTCTCAACACAGGACTGCAGGTTCTGGATTTCTAGTTGTGGCACAAGCGTTACTCTGGCCAACCCTAAAATAAGGCCCAGCACTGCCTTCCCTCTATAAACACAGGCTGGGTCCTCCAGCTGAGAGTCTCCCATAATCAATCTGTCTACATGGGACCGTCAGGAGAGCCGCCAAGAGATCAGGGTTGTGGAGGCAAGGACTTAGCCTGCAGGGCCCAGTTCTATGACTTTGAGGAAAGTTCCTATTACCACAGATCCTGGGTTTATTCTGTAAAATGGGGGTGCTTCCAGCCTGCCCCAGCACCCCCAGGCAATGAGTCAGGGTGCTTGGCAAGTGTTCACTTTGCAGAAAATGATCTCCTCTCCTGTGGGTGAGAAGTCCTGCCACTGTGCCAGGTACTCCACCAGCAGCAGTTCCAGGTAAACCTTCATGAGTCTCATTTGAAAAATTATGTATATTAGTGACAAAGGCCCCCCTAATTTATCTCTGAGAGCGCTCTGTGGGACCTCCGTCAATATTGGCTGAAAATCAAATACAGACCTTGTTATGATTCCATGCAAGCTCCAGGCTTGAGAGAGAACATTACATTAACTTGCACAACTGTCCACGGGGCAAAACACATCTCCTGACCCCTCTGCCAACTACCAGGATGCAAGCTCCACCCAGGCATTCTCATAAATTCAAGGACTCCACTATCCAGGCAGTAAATCAACATCAACACACTTGAAAACAAGTGGGCATAGATAGAGGCTGAGAACTGATGTAACTGACTTCATTGAGAACGTACACCTGATAGTCAAGTGAACGAGTAAGTGAATGAGTGAGTGAGTGAGTGAATGGAGAGACAGTTAAATCGAATAAAGAACACCAGATATGGAGTCACAAACTCTGAGGTCTAACCTTGCTCTTTGATTTGCTGTCTGTAATTGTCTAGCTTACCTTCTGAGCCTCTGTTTTTTCATCTGCAAAATAAAGTGAAGATTATATATAGTCAAGATTAAATGAAATGATCCTTCTAAAGTGCTTAGCACAGTGACTGGCATACAGGCTCTCAAAAAATTATAATAAACAACCACTCAATGATAATGACAAAGCCACATACCAAAAGGCACAATTAAGATTTAGGTACCTTCAAAGCAATGACTACTTTTAAATGTAGACATAGAAAAAGACTGACTCACTCAGGATTGGGTTATATGTTTCTGTTTGGAGGCATCCCCACTTCAAACACATGCCAGTATGAAAAGCAAAATGTAGTTCAAGAAGTTGTAAAATACATAGCTATCTTCAGAAACAAACACTGCAAGAACAAGATATGATTTGAAAACAAAAAGTGGCAGAACTCCAGTGGCCAAATCCCTGAAGTTCCTATTGTGAGGAGTGGTGGGACTAAGAATAACTTCCGGGAGGCAAGGGCATAACTGAAAGCCACTATGTGAGCCCACAGACTGAAGCTGTCCCCTAAACTTGGGAAAGGTAGCTGGGAAAAAGTGTGACTGACAGCGATCGGGTGAAAGGGGATGCACTAGATGATTGCCACATCTAGGATCTGAGCGATATGAAAGAATTAGAAGGTCTGGTATCTGTGGAACTGGTTGGTGCTGCTAAATGTTATTGATACACTGAAGATTAAAATTACAGACTCAAGTCAGTCAACCAATTTAAGGCATGGATGGTAGGCAAAAGGCCTCCATGACAATGCTTAAATAAATCATCCCTCCCCTGGTCAGATAGCAGACCATCCTGAAGATGAGACCTAGAATATGAGGGAAAGAGAGCAACACTTCAGAGAGAAGTGAGGTCCCATATGCCGAAGTTAAGGTCTTGATAGGACAGAATTGGGACCCTGAGACAGGATAGAGACATCTGGGTGGAGAGTTGAAAACACTAAACTTCCAGATTACCTGGAACTCTCTCTACCTGCAGAAGCAGTCAGCTATTCCTTTGTAGGAAACAGCAGATGCCCTTGCTTGAAATCTACTCAGAAGCCTCCATGGTGACAATATATTGTAAGGCTGTCTTTCCTCCTCAAGATCTGCCTTCACCACACTCTACCCTTAGCCCCATTGGCCACAAGAACAATAACCAGGGTGAGTCTCGGCAGAGTCTAACTAGGAAATGCTCACCCTTCTAAAGTAAAAGAAGTGTGATTAACCAAAATGCCTGGCCAGTAATCAAAACATCAAAAACTAATATAATAGATGTTGGCGTGGATGTGGTGAACAGGGAGCACTTCTACACTAATATAAACTAGTACAGCCACTATGGAAAACAGTATGGAGATTCCTTAAAGAACTAAAGTAGAACCACCATTTTATCCAGCAATTACACCACTGCGAATCTACCCAGGGGAAAAGAAGTCATTATATATACACACACATGTTTATAGCAGCACAATTTGCAATTGAAAAACTGTGGAACCAGCCCAAATGCCCATCAATCAAAGCGTGGATAAAGAAACTGTGGTATATCTATATTATGGAATACTACTCAGCTATAGGAAGGAATGAATTAATGGCATTCACAGCAACCTGAATGAGATTGGAGACTATTATTCTAAGTGAAGTATCTCAGGAATGGAAAATCAAACATCGTATGTTCTCATAAGTGGGAGCTAAACTATGAGGATGCCAAGGCATAAGAATGACACAATGGACTTTGGGGACTCAGGGGGAAAGGGTGGGAAAGGATGAGACTTAAAGACTACAAATTCGGTGCAGTGTATACTGCTTGGGTGATGGGTGCACCAGATCAAACAAATCACCACTAAAGAACTTAACTAATGTAATCAAACACCACCTGTTTCCCAATAACCTATGGAAATCAAAAATTTTAAACTTAAAAAAAATGTTTTAAATACCTAGCTGATATGAACCCATAGGAATCAAGAGAGCTTGCCTGGAAGTGGGTCTTAAGGGCACTGAACCAAAAGTGGGTGCAAAAAGGGCACAGAATTTGAGGCTGGATGAGAAATTCAACATTTTGTCAAGGTCCTGGGAGTCAGTCCTAGCAACTTCTGAATGGTTCCTAGTCTCTTGAAGAAAAATACCTTACCGTAAATAAAATGTGGAGGGAATGTGAAGATAGCCTTGTTAGTGTCAGGTAAGGAGTTCAGTTCTTGTGATCTCAGAGAAGTGGCCATGTTACCATGGATCTGTTATATAAGATCTGAGTTCTCATCATATATTATGTTTCTTGAGAGATTTCAGAGGAAACTTCCCTCACTAAGGAGGTGGGAAGGAACTGGGGAAGGAAGAAAGATGGGAAGAGGGGAGACTGAGGAGGCATCTTAAGTTCAGTGGTATCTGTCTGCTCTAAGCTATGCTGATAATAGGAAGTCTTGTCATGGAGTGGAGCTTCCTAGAATCACCGAGGACAGAAGGGTTCTGGAACTGCAGAGGCCATATAGCAGCACTTAATCATTAGAGGCAAGGTAGACACTGAGGTCAGGATGGCAACTAGGGGAACGTGACCTACAGGGATGTGTGATGACCATGGTGTACTTAGGGGCAAGATATATGTGTGACTGACAAAGGTATTGATCAAGAATGGATAAAAATGAGCAAAGAAAGGAGATTAAACATACCGATGGGCAGTTAAGTTACATGCCATGTCAGTTCTCAGACACAGGACCCATCAATTGAAGGAGAGGCTCTCTTGAGGAAAGACACTGTGATGCCACAGGAGATATAAACAACAGGAGTTACCCCCGTTACAAGTAATCATGCCTTGGAAAAGGGACAAGTTTATATCTTCAGTGTGCTGATAGATAGAGCATCAGAGCTAACATTCATACCTGAAGGCTCAAAACACAAATGCCCTCCACCCCGCATTAAGGTGAAGGTATGTAAGTGCAAGCAATGCATGCAGTCCTCTCTTTCTCTTAGTGGGTCCTGCAGGTCCACAGACCCACCGAGTGGGCATTTCCTCCATTCCGGAACACATCACCAGGATGGACATACCTAGCAGCTAACATAGTAGGAAAGGCCAAACGCCAGCCCCTGAAATTGCCCCCTGACCCAAGCAATCAAAACTAACACCACAGGCCGGGTGCGGTGGCTCACGCCTATAGTCCCAACACTTTGGGAGGTCAAGGCGGGCGGATCGCCTGAGGTCTGGAGTTCGAAACCAGCATGGCCAAAATGGTGAAACCCTGTCTCTACTAAAAATACAAAAATTAGCCGGATGTGATGGCAGGCGCCTGTAATCCCAGCTACTCGGGAGGCTGAGGCAGGAGAATCGCTTGAAAGTGGGAGGCAGAGCTTGCAGTGAGCTGAAATCACACCATTGCACTCCAGCCTGGGTGACAAGAGTGAGACTTTGTCAAAAAAAAAAAAAAACTAACACCACATCTGGGAATAGAGGTAAAAATGAGTGTTATTCTCAAAGACTTAAAGGACATACTGGCAGGGAGTTCCCTTATGTCCTCCCACTTAATTCATAAGTCTGGAATGTGCAAAATCCACATTAATCATGGTGGATGAGGATGGGTCACTCAGACTTAACCAAGTGTAACCCCAGTCACAGCTACTTTGCCAGATATGGTGTTCTTACCTAGAATAGATCAACACAGCTTCTGCTAGGTAGTAATGCAGGTAGTGATCTAGTGGATTTGTTTGAATCTTCATCAAGAAAGAGCATAAGAGGCAGTTTCACTCATACAGGATGGGTGAGAGTATACATCCAAAGTCTTCTCCTGTGGCTATGCCAGCCCTCCTTCTATCTGTCACAGTACAGCACAAGGTGACCTTGAACATCTTGACATTTCACAGAAAATCACATTGGTCCACAATCGTCCTTCAGAGGTTAGAAGACAAACTCTACAAAGATTTCAGGCCTGTTGCACCAGCCTAGTGGCCCTGAATATATTTTTGCACATTACATCTCTAATCCTAAGAAAGAGATCAGTGCTTATAAGACTTTTCAGGTTCAAAAGGAGCATACACTGTGCTTGGAATACTGCTCTGACTCATTGAACAGTTGATTTTGAGTAGGGTGCAGATCAAGAGAAGGCTCTGCAGCAAGTCCAGAATATAGTGCAAGTAGAGCTGACACTTGGGTCATATGATTCAGCAGATCCTATGGTGCTAGAAATATCTGTGGTAGATAAAGGTGCAGGGTCAAGTCTCTGGAAAGCCCCAACAGGAGAGTTATAGTACAGGCTCCTGTGGTTCTGGAGCAAGCCATGCTGTCTGCTGCAGTCAAATATACCTTATGCAAAATTCAGTTCCTGGAATACAAAAGCAACATAAAACCTGAGTCCCTGACCACGGAACATTAAGTGACTGCAACCAGACCTCCTGTACCAACCTGGGTGCTCTTTGAACCAACAAGTCATGTATTGGGTGGATTAAGCAGTAATTCATGTGTGGGAGTTATACATCCAGGAGCAAGCACAAGCAGATTCAAACACACAAGCAAGCAATTCAAACTGCTGGCCCAGACCCTCATGTCACCCACCTATATCATGCCAGTGCATCTCCCTCAGCTCACCCTATGGCCTCATTAGGGGTGGGAGGGGTGATTTCTACAACCAGCTGACAATGGAGGCAAAACCCAGGATGAGTCTGCCCAGCATGGCAATGCAAGATGAAAGTGAACTTCTACTGCCCTGCAACTGCACTCAGGGGTGGCCCTGAGAGTGCAGGCAGTCATCCACTTTGCATGGAGAGAGAAATGGCCCGAAATATATATATTCCCAAGCAGTGTGAATTATCTATTGTCTGGCTGACTAGACAGACTCTCAAAAGAGCAAAATTGAAAGATTGAGAACAAGGAGATTTTGGCAAGCATCATGTGGCTGTAATTATGCAAGTCAAGTGTGTGGATTTTGGGATCACACATCAACGCCCACCACAAGCAGCCACTTCAAGGGAGGCATTAGACAACCAGGTGCATGGGAGTTCTTACCCAGAGGTGTCCAGCAGCACCATCAGCCATCCCAAATCTGCCCGGTAAATAAATGCTCAGCCGGTCAGCAGAAGCCTTTGATACACTGTCACCCTCCAGGAGACCACCAAGACAAGTTAATGTTGTGTCAAGTTAATTATATACAACTTCTTCTACCCTGGAAAGAGTGATTCATCCTGAAAGGAACTAAAACATATTTCCAGAATTGCTTTGCCTTTTTTGCTCATAGTGTCTCAGCCAGGACCGCTATCCAAGGGGCAAGTACATGATTGGTCATTGGATTGCACATAGCATCACCTTGCACCAAAAGACCCACTTTATGACAAAGGAAAACACATCCTATCCCCTAGAAGCTGCCAGCCTGAGGTATTCACTTGAAGATAACCCTGAAAAATCTAGGATACAGTCCCCGAGATACAGAATATATCTTGACTCAAAGACCATCATATGTCTTCAATAGAGAAGAGGAGTAGATTCAGGAACCAAGGGGTGACAGTGGGCATGCCCTGCTGTACTTCACTCCCAATGACTTTCCATCCACCCTCCTCCCAACTTTAGAGGTCTTGCTCCCCTGAAGATGAAGTTTCCACCTGGAGACATTGTAAAAGTCCCACTAAATGTGAAAGTACAGCTGTCACCTGGTCATTTGGGGCTCCCATACCAGTAGGTCAGCAGGAAAAGAAAGGATTTCCCATACTGGCAAGGTTGTCAGGAGACAGGGTTCATCATACAGAGTGGGAACAGGAAAAAGTAAATTTGGGACATAGGAATCCATTGAGACATCTGTTGGTACCCACGTACAGTGATTATGGATGGCAATTATACCAATATAGCCTGAAAGAAAACATTCAGACACCACAGGGCATAAAGGTCAGGTCCAGGCAAGCCACTGCGACCAGGAGAAGAGAATCTACAGTGGGTGGCTGAGGGGTGAGCTGCTGAGTATCCAGTACCACCTCAAAACCAACTGTTGTAGTGAAGATCAGAGTTTGTCTGACTTGTCCTCTTCTTTTAAGTATTTTTTTCCCAGAAATTTGAAGCCATCACTCCGTTACCCAATTCATGACAGAATGGAGTGATGTAGAAGGATTTGAAGGGTTGTAACATGTAGTCCTTTCCCCAAACTCCTTTTTACCATCTTTGGGCACCCATCCTCTATCTCCTAGACCTGAATCTGGACAACGCTGATGTATATTTCCACTCCAGAGCTCCCTGTGAAATCAGGCTGAGGCCACCCTCTGAGGGACTCTGCCTGAGATCACATCTTGCTGGCTTCCTCCCTTCCCTGCCCCACCTCCCTAGCACACTCCCTAGAAGCATTACCATAATAAACTACTTGCACATTATCTTAATCCATTTCATGCTGCTATAACAGAATACCATAAACTGGGTAGCATATAAACAACTGAAACTTATTTCTCATGATTCTAGAGACTGTGAAGTCCAATGGCACAGACTGACATCCAGTGAGGGCCTTTGCGTTGGGTCATAACATGGCACAGGGCATCACTGGTGAGAGAGAGTGCAAGAAGGAGTTGAACTTGTTTTTATAAAAATTCTTTCTCAGTAAGGTACTCACTCCTGTGATAACAACATTAGTCTATTCATGAAGGCAGAGCCCTCATGAGCTAATCATTTCATACCATCCCACCTCTCCATACTGGGGATTACACTGGGGATTAAGTTTTTAACATATGAATTCTAGGAGACACCTTCAAACCATAACACACACAAAAAATGCTTTTTCTGTAGACCAGAGCTAAGAAGGCATTTGATACGGTATGACTCTGTGTCCCCACCCAATCTCATGTCAAATTGCAATCCCCAGTATTGGAGGAGGGACATGGAGGGAAGTGATTGGATCATGGAAGCAGATTTCCCCCTTGCTTTTCTCATGATAGTGAGTGAGTTCTCAGGACATCTGATTGTTTGAAACTATGTAGCACTTCCCCCTTTGTTCTCTCTCTGTCTCCTGCCAGCCAGGTGAATATGTTCCTGCTTCCCTTTTGCCTTTTACCATAATTGGAAGTTTCCTGAGGCCTTCCCAGAAGCAGAAGCTGGTATACAGCCTGCAGAACTGTGTGCCAATTAAACCTTTCTTCTTTATAAATTACGCAGTCTCGGGTATGTCTTTAAAACAGCGTGAGAACAAACTCATACCACATCATTATGTTTTGTTTGTTTTTGCACTCTAAAGGAGTGGAAAATGTTATCGAGGAGATGTAGGGGACTGGGAGAGTGAACAACAGGGCTGAGCCTCCCATATATCAGAACGAAGTCCCAAGGACCACCTACTGAATGGGGAAATGTCCCAAAGCCTGGAGCATCCTCCACATGAATGGTATAGTCTGACAAAGCCTGCTTGCCACCCAGGGGTACTCTTACTCTGCCTTTTCCACCATCTCAAACAGTGAATAGAAAGAAACTATGCAGCCATTACACTGTAGCTAACAGGGAAGACCAGGAGGTCTCAGGTACAATGATCAAAGCAAAGAGGATGCCTGGACAGAGTTGCCACTCAGGAACTAGATGAAATGTCTCAGCATGGAAGCCCTGTGAGCACAAAAGACAAAGAAGAGAGATAGGAACACAGCAGTCAAGGAGCCCAAACTAGACAAAAATATTACTCAGGGAACAGAAGAAAATTACCCACGATTGATTAAAATTAGGGTAAAGTTTAATAGAAACATGAATTCAATGAAATTAAAATTCAAAGATGAGATGATAAAGCTACAGAACAATATGGAAAAAGAGATTAGAAACTTGGGAAACAAAATTAAATCCCAAATAGCATTATTATAGAGAAACAGAATAGGCATGACTGATAATCTAATTACTGACATAGGGAAAATGATATAATATGTAACTGACATAATAAAAATGAGTGCATATAAAAAAGAAATTAAAACCATTTGAGAACCACTGACTGTAAAAAAAGACAGACAGTTTATCTTAAGAATAACTGGTGTTCCTAAAGAAGAAAATCCAACAAATAAAACAAAATATGTATTCAAAGATATAATACAAGAAATTTTCCCTGTATTGAAAAAAAAAATGAACATGCTAAAAACAAAATAAAATAGACAAAATAGCACAATGTGTTTTAGGAACATTTGATACAGAAGTCTCAACACAAAGATACAGCCCATTCAATTAAGTTATTAAACTTCAAAGTTAAGAGAGAAATTTTTACATATCTAAGCAGAAAGAGAAAAATCACACACAGTGGGAAAATCAGGCAAGACACTGACTTCTCTATAGCAACACTCAGAGCCCGACAAAAAGGTATTAATGTCTCAATGTTTGGAGGGAAAGAAAAGGCAAGCAAAGAATATTACACCAAGCCAAAGTTATTCATGTATAAAGGCAAGAAGCATTCATTCTGAAATGTTAAATACTTTAGGAAATGGAGAACACAGAAGCCATTTTCAAGAAAATAAAATGAACTATTCACAATTAAATCCAAGCAATGAACAGATTAGAAATAAGTAAAAATAAACACAGGAATTGAGACATTGGGGTAGAAGAATGAGGAAAGAGCAGAGAATTCATTTAAATGTAGATAAACATGAAGCAACTCGGGGAATTATAATGACAAAACAAAGTGTGAAATTAATTAAGCTGGACAAAGTAAAAGTAAAAAAGCTAACAACTCTTGGGAGATAGAATGGTAAAATGGCAGGGAAGTGAGTAAAACAACATTTCATCTTTCAAAGAAAGGAACCAATAGACTAAATTTGAAACTTTTGAGCAAACTCAAAACTTGAAACAAATACTTTTTTAAAAAAAAAAACTATAAACTCCTGGTGTGTTTCACAATCTCTCTTTTTTGTTTTTAAGGGATTTTCTGGGAAATAATTTTTATAGAAAAGTATATATTTGAAGTTCACAATTCCCTCAGTTTCACTTCAGTTACATTTTCTTCTATTAAGTAAAATTAAATATAATACTTTATATTTTGAAATAACATCTAGGGTTGGTCATTTTTTTTTATAAAGATAAGTATTTGTCCAGGTATCCATGTTACTCTCTACCAGCATACATAAGTGTCTGGAATTATGTTTGCCTAAGTTAATGAGATTTAAGGTTTTTTTAAAAATTTTCTTCATTGTACATTTTTGCCTTGTTTGAAGTCTTTATGATACGCATGATTCATTTTTATAAAAGCAATAGAATGCTTTCCTTAAGGCAATTATGCCAAGATATTAATTATAGTGATTAATTTCTGATAGTAAGAATATTGATGGTTTTTTTGGTTTGGTTTTGTTTTTCGTAATGCAACTTAAACTTCAAAAATATAGTTAAGAAAAATAAGGATGGATACTCATGAAAAAATAGAAGTAAAATCTGTAATTTCCAAATCAGGAGAGGAAAGTGATGAAAGTTTTAGTAATCAAATGTAAATAAGGAAGAGTTGAAGAGAAGAAAATAAAACGGTAAAGAAAATATGGCCGGGCGCGGTGGCTCAAGCCTGTAATCCCAGCACTTTGGGAGGCCGAGACGGGCGGATCACGAGGTCAGGAGATCGAGACCATCCTGGCTAACACGGTGAAACCCCGTCTCTACTAAAAAATACAAAAAACTAGCCGGGCGACGTGGCAGGCTCCTGTAGTCCCAGCTGCTTGGGAGGCTGAGGCAGGAGAATGGCGTAAACCCGGGAGGCGGAGCTTGCAGTGAGCTGAGATCCGGCCACTGCACTCCAGCCTGGGCGACAGAGCGAGACTCCATTTCAAAAAAAAAGAAAAGAAAAGAAAAGAAAATATACATCAGACCCTGTTAAAAAAAAAAAAGAAAACATAAAATAAGCAGTAAAAATAAGTTCAAATAGATCATGTCAACACTTGTAATAAATATAAACAGGTTTAAGTTATAAATTAAAGGACAGAGTCTAACAGATTGGATTTTTCATAATCTAGTGATATTTTGCTTATGAGAGACACACGAAAATAAATGACCCAGGAAGGTCAAAAATAGAGGAATGGAAAGAATATCGCTGGCACAACAACAAAGCAGGATAGCAATATTAGTAGCAGATAAAATCAAGCTTAAGGCAAAAAGCATTTATGGAGATAAAGAACTCAATGTAATTATAAAAGGAAAGGACTCACCCAGGAGATATAACAGTCATGAATTTTATATACCTCATAGCACATAGCCTCAAAAATGTATAAAGCAAAACTGACAGAATTTTAAGAAGAAACTGATAAATCTATAATCAGAGTGGGAAATTCTGACTCACTGTATTGGAAACTGCTCCAGCAGACAAAAATTACATATAATATAGAAAACTTGTACAACATCGTAGCAAGTTCGGTCTAATAGATATACAAAGAATCAATCAACAAATACAAAGTGTGCGTTATTTTCAAGAAAATAAGGAATACTTACAAATAACAAATCTTGCAACAAAAGTCTCAACAAATTTCAGAATATAAAATATCAGCAAATATTATTCTCAGTCCCTAATGCAATTAACTCAGAAATTGGCAATTAAAAGACAAAAATATAGAATATTTTTAAATTACACTCCTAAATTACTCGTGTGTTAAAAGTGCAAATTACCGAAACATTAAGCTATCAGGGGCTAAAGGAAAACAAGGGCTCTACAGAGCATAAGTTGTGGAATAAATTAATACAGTTCTTGATAAATTCATTTACATAAAAATAAGAGTGAAAATAAATGTTATACAATTCAAGAAGTAGATTAAACTCAAAAAAGGAAAAGGAAGAGAATGATTGTAGTTAAGGACTAGAATGTAAGTAGTTCATTAAGGAAGTACTCCCAGAAGAAACCAGTAAGGAAGTGGGAAAACACAATAAGGACAGAGAAGGTTTGTTCTGTCTTACGGCAAAAGAGTTGAGAAATACTATAGCCAGTTACTGGCTACAGGATATCTGAGGTGGGAAGTATGTAAGTAAGCCTCAGGCACCTTTAGCTCTCCATACCAGCAGGTGGCTCCAGTGCCCATAGCAGTCCTTGGAAGATTGCAAGTGCAAGCCTCTAAGAGTAAAATACACAGAAGCTTTGGGAGATGAGCATACTGAGCTGGTAAAGAGAATGCACAGGCATCAAGTAAGGGCATCCAGGGAGCCTACTACAGAATTTTACAGAGGAGGAAAACAAGTACCACTACCAAAGGAAATGTTCAATACAACCAAAACTTATTTTAAAAGAATAAAGTAGATAGACCTCTAGAAAAACAGATGAAGAATAGCAAAACTACATTTTTCAAAAGGCAATATGTAAGCAGCCAACATTGATTACGCCTAGTAAAACATATTTCTCCCACTCATTACAACTAAAAATTCTAGACAAAATACAAAAAGCAACTACCTGGGGGTTTTGAAAAGTTAACAATTCCAGAGCAACCACTAAGAAAAGAGCCAATAGATTAATTAAAAAGAAATTTGAGAAACAAAAGAAGGCAGAAAAGAAAGGAAAAATAAAAGTAGAGAGGACAACAAAAAACAATAAAATGTAGACCTAAATCCAAACATATGAATTATTGTGTTAAATGTAAATGACTGAAACATACCAAGTAAAAGACAGAGATTATCAATTTGGATTTTCTAAAGGCCCAAGTATTTGCTATACAAATACTTAAGGAAGAAGCAGTAACAACTCTATTCAATTTATTTCAGAATATAGAAAAGGAATGAATATTTCCCAACTCATTTTGTGAGAGATTTCAAAATCCAACAAAGACATTACAAGGATTTTTAAAAGTTAAAAACTACAGATCAATATTTCTCATGAATGTAGATGCAAAATTATCACCAAAATGTGAACAAATTCTAATAATATTATAAAGATAATACACCATGAACACATGAGGTTTACTCTGAGAATGCAAGGTTAGTTTAACCTTTCAATCAATGTATCATATTAACAGACTAAAGAAGAAAAACCATGTGATTATTTTAATAGATGCAGAAAAAGCATTTATTAAAAGTTTACCACCATGATTTTTTTTTAATACTCAGCAACCTAGGAATTTAAGAGAACTTTCTAAACCTGATTAGGGCCATCCACAAAAGAAACCTACAGCTAATATCAATTTAATAGTGAAAGATGGAATGCTTCTCTGGTTAAATGAGAAACAAGGCAAAGATATCTACCTTCATCTGTCTTATGCAACATCATACTTGAAGTCCCAGCTAGTTTGACAAGGCAAAAAAGGAAAATAAAAAGCATGCAGATCACAAAAGAAGAAATAAATATCTCTTTATTTTCAGATAACATGATGTTAAATTAAATACATTAAATACAAGATCAATATACAAAAAATCAATTTATTTCTGCATAGTAGCAATGAAAAACATTTAAAATATGTTTTACCATTTACTGAAACATGAAATACATAGGTATAAATCTAACAAAATATATGCAAGACCTGTAGGCTGAAAACTATGAAACACTCATAAAAGAAAGCATTCTTTTCTAAATAAATGAAGTGACAAATGTATGTCCAGGGACTGGAAATTCAGTATTGCTCTCAATTCTCCCTAAAATGGTCTACAAATTCAATGCAATCCCAATCAAAATCTTAGCAGAAAATTGTTGCAGCTATTGACAGGGTGAGTCTAAAATTTATTGGGAAAGGCAAAGGAAATAGAATAACCAAAAAATTTTCAAAAAATAAAAATAAAGTTGGAGGACTCCCACTACCTGATTTTAATACTTATCATAAAGCTACAGTAATCAAGAGAGTGTGATACTCTTGGCAAGATAGACATATAGATCTATGGAAAATAAAGAGACTCCAGGAATAGATACCAAGGTAGTCAACTGATTTTTGACAAAAGTGCAAAGGCAATTCAACTGAGAAAAACATAATGTTTTCAACAAATGGTGATTAAACAATGAGGCAGACAAAAACAAAATTCTACTGACCCATCCACACCTCACACCTTATGAAAATATTAAAATGTAGTATAGGGATAAATGTTAAATGATAACACTTCTAGAAAAAAAGGAAATCTTTGTGAATGTGGGTTAGAAGAAATTATTAGATACATCACAAAAATGTGATCAACAATAGAAAATAAAAGCAAACTGAATTCGATAGAAATGAAAAACTGCTCTGTGAAAGACACTACTAATAAAATGGAATGAGAAGCCACAGACTGGGAGAAAATATTTGCAAACCATTTATCTGACAAGAAAAACTTCTATTCAGACTATATCTCTAAATCTAAAAACTCAACAACAGGAAAGCAAACAACCCAATACAAAGTGGACAAAATATTTCAAAAGGCACTTTGACAAAGATGATGTACACAGAGGAAATCAACACTTAAAGGTGTTCTACACCATTAGTCATTAGAGGAAACACAAACTAAAACCACAGTGACCTACTAAAAAGACTAACCTATGCCTATTAAAACAACTGAAAAAAATAAGTAAAACCTGATCATTTTAACTGCTACCTAGGATGCAGAGCCACAAAAACTTTCCAACAATCGCTGATGGGACTGCAAAAGGTAGAGATACTATGGAAAACAGTTTAGCAGTTTCTCATAAAGTTAAACATGCATTTACCATATTATGCAGCAATCCTAAGCTTAGGTACTTAACTAATAGAAATGAAAACTTACGTTCACATCAAATCCTGTACATAAATGTTTATATAGTAACTCTATTCATAATAATCAAAAAACTACAAACAAGGTGAATATCTTCAACTGGTGAATGGATAAACAAATTGTGGTCTAGACATACAGTGTTTACTATCCAATAATAGAAAAAGAACAAAATATTAAAAATACAACATGGATGAATTTCAAATGCATTACACTGGTATAGCAGTAGGTAGTACGGTATGTAGCTTTTGAGTGTGGTATAGCATTATACCAGCAGTATGGTGTGTAGCCTTTGAGTCTGGCTATATAATCCTATTGGTACGTCATTTTGGAAAAGGCAAAATTATAAGGATGGTTGCCAGAGGTTGGGAATAGTAAAGGTAGTTGACAATGAGAAGGCAATATGAGGGAACTTGGGGGAAAGCACTGAAACAGACTCGGTGTGCTGGTGGTTACATTTGTCAAAACTAGTAGAACTATAGACCAAAACAAATAAATTCAACTGTATATAAATTAAAAAGAAATAAAAATGATTTTAAAAAATACTGAGAATGAAGGAGAGACAGCATGACAGATTCAGGAGAGATATTTTTCAACCATAAGAAAAAAACATGAATCACTTTATGACAGTAAGTTAGAAAATATAGTTGATGTAGGTAATTTTTGGTAAAAAATATAAATTATCTAATATTGTGACTCAAAAATAAATGAGAAATTTGAATGAACAAAGAACGATTAAATAAATTATACATGTTGCAAGCCGAAAATCTCTTTCCTAGATAGAAGCAAGTCCAATAACTTTATAGGCAAATCTTTCCTAGATTCTAAACATACTACCACATCATACTAAAAATATTTTTTAAAACACAATTTCAGTGGACAGAAAAAGGAAAACTATCCAATTCATGTTATGGGGCTACTATAACCTCATTAACAAAACCAGATAAAGACTACTAGAAAACAAATACAGACTTGTTTACATACATGTGTATGTGTGTGTGTGTGTATATATGTGTGTGTGTGTGTGTGTATTATATATATTTTAAATATATAGAAAAATAAAGTTCACCAAGAATCCTAAAATCAAGATCAGCACATAAAATCAGTAACTCTTCTAGAATCCAACAATGAACCCTTAAAAAATGTTGTTTTTTAAAGAGTCATTCACAGCAGCTGTGAAAGCTAGCAATAAATAAATATAACAATAAATAAATGAAGCTATTTAATGTCCTTCTGAAAATATTACAGAGACTATAAAAACACCAACATGATTACAAATATGTACTATACTCATGGATGAGAAGACATTATCATAAACATGTCAATTTTCTTATATTAAACTATAAAATCAAAACAATCTCCCTTAGAATGTTAACACTTTTTTGTAGTGAAGTTTAGCAATCTGATCCTAAACTTCATGCTGAGTGACAGGAAGGACAGACAAGACAATTTTTAAAAGAAAGTATAAATAATGTAAAGAGGATGTACCCAGTAATAAGATTTGTTATAGAGTTGACATCACTGAAACAATGTGGCATTATACAGGAACAGACAAATAGATTAGTGGAACAAGGAGAAAGCACTGAAACAGACTCAGGTAAATACAAAAACTTGATAGATAACAGAAAAGAAACAGAAAAGAAATTAAAAATTAGTAAAGAAAAATGAACTACTCAATACATGGAGCTGGGACAATGATACATCTATCTATACATACATATATGTACATGTATATGTGTATACATATTAAATATATATATATCCATGTGTATAGATATAAGAATATTTAATGTTTATATAGAATACATTGATAAATATACAGTTTAGACAGCCCTACATTTCACTGTTTGCAAAAAAGCATTCTAGGAATTTTAAAATTTTGAATGTGAAAATGTAAAATAATCTAGAGAATTTCTGTTTTCCCTCTGTATTTAGTAACATGTAACTGACAAATAAAATTGTATATATTTAAGGTGTACAATGTGATACCTTGATTATATATATTAGATATTATATGATATATTAGATAGTATATAATATATATATTATATGATATAATATATTAGATAGTATATAATATATGAATATCATATGATATATTATATAATATATGAATATCATATGATATATTATATAATATATGAATATCATATGATATATATTAGATATTCTATAATATATAAATATGATATAATATATTAGATATTCTATAATATGTAATTATATTATATTATATATTATATATTATATTATATATTTATTAATATATTATATTGATATTTAATATTATGATAGTGAATATATTATCATATAATAATGTACTATATTATGTTATATAATATATTAATATATTATATATACTGTTTAATATAATATATTAATATATTTTATTATATTATATATTGTATATTTATCAATATATAATATATTAATATATAATTATACATAATTATATGATATATAAATATATAATTGTATATATAATTATATAATATATATATGTCTTGTGAAATGATTACCACAATCAATTTAGTTAACACATCTATCACCTCATCTTTGCTGTAGGAGAATATTCAAGATCTACTCTCTGAATAAATTTCAGGTATACGATACAGTATTACTAAATATATTCACCATGCTGCTCATTAGATGCCTAGAACTTATTCCTCTTGTAACTGAAAGTTTATACCCTTTGACCAACATCTCTCCTTTCCCTCTCCCGGCCTCTGCAATTCCACTCCACTCTTTATTTCCATTAACTTGTTTTTTTTAGATTCCATATATAAGTGAGATGAGATAGTATTTGTCTTTTTCTGTCTGACTTATTTCACTTAGCAAAATTTCATCAAGTTTCATCCATGTTGTCACAAGTGACAGGATTTCCTTCTTTTTATGGCTGAATAACATTCCATTGTATATATACATCACACCTTTCAACACATGATTTATCTATTCATCCTTCAGCACTTACATTGATTTCATAGCTTGGCTATTGTGTATAATGCTTCAGTGAACACAGCAGTGCAGGTATCTTGTCAACATACTGATGTCATTTCCTTTGAATATATAACCAGAGATGGGATCACCGGATCACACACCAGTTCTATTTTTAATGTTTTGAGGAAACTCCCTACTGTTTTCCATAATGGCTGTACCATTTATGTTCACACCAACGGTGCACAGGGTTCTCTTTTCTCCACATCTCACCAACATTTGTTATTGCTTGTCTTTTTGATAATAGACAAGGTGTGAGGTGATATCTCAATGTGGTTTTAATTTGCCTTTCTTCCTTGATTAGTGATGGTGAGCCCCTTTTCATATACCTGTTGACTATTTTTATGTCTTCTTTGAGAAAGTCTACTTGCCCGTTTTTAAAATCAGGTTCTTTGTATTTTTGGTATTGAGTTGAATGAGTTCCTTATATATTTTGGATATTGGCCTCTTATCAGATATATGGTTGGCAAATATTTTTTCCCATTCCATAGGTTGCCTTTTCATTTCGCTGATTGCTTCGCTTGCTGTGCAGAAGTTTTTAGTTTGGTGTATTCTCACTTGTTTATTTTTGCTTTTGTTGACTGTGGTTTTGATGTCATATCAGTTTCTTAAACACAATATCAAGACACACACCATCAATGAGAATAAAATGCTAAGTGTAATTATATTAAGATTTTAAAACTTCTGTGTGCTAAAGATACAAAACTAAAAAATAGGTTATAACATAGGACTATATTCCAACACATATAACCATTATACGATTAGTATCAAGACTATCTAAAGAACTCCTACAAAGCAATTACAAATAGTTTAATGGTCAAATTTATAAAAGATAAAGCTCTCATGGACTGAATGCATATAAAATGCTGCTTCATTTCACTAATATTCAGAAAAAAATGCAAATCAAAACAATGAGATGAAATACCACATCAGAACATATCACCAGATTAGCTAAAATTTTTAAATCTGGCAATATCAAGTGGTAGTTATAGTTGACGAGAAATAAAAATATTCACAAGTTGTTGGTGGGAATTAAAATTTATATAAACACTTTCAAAAACAATTTGTCAAGATGATATTAAGGTGAAAGTCCATACATCTGATGGCTTGGCAATTACACTTCCAGGTGTACATGGAAGAGGAACATGGCGTACAAGTCAAGAAGACTTGCTCAAAGATGTTCATTGCTTCAACGTAAAGTTCATCAATGGAAGAATGGGTAAATGATTGTGGCATATTCATACAATAAAATATAACTGCACCAGTAAAACAAACTGAAGATGTACATCTCAACAGGGATAAATATCTCAAAAATATAATGTTACATAAAAATATATTAAAGACCAGGTGTAGTGGCTCACGCCTGTAATCCCAACACTTTGGAAGGCCCAGGAAAGTGACTTACTTCAGGTCAGGAGTTCAAGATCAACCTGGGCAACATAGTGAGACCCCATGTCTACAAAAACTAAGAACACTAGCCAGGCATGGTGGCACATGCCTGTGGTCTCAGCTACTCTAGAGGCTGAGCTGAGAGGATCGCTGGAGCCCAGGAGGTGGAGGCTGGAGTGAGCTACAATTGTGCCACTGTAGTCCAGCCTGAGCAACACAATGACACCTTGTCTCAATAATAATAATAAAAGTGGCAGATATGCATGCATTGTGTGACCCCATGTTCTTAAAATGTGGATCACACACAACAATTATGTATGCTGTTCATGGATACATATACATGAGGCAAAAGTATCAAAGCCTAATAAGAAAGGATACACCCTATTTCAAGGAGTGGTCCTGCAGGGGGGTGAGGGGTGTATTAAAAAATGACTCTAGCTCTATCTGTAATCATTTGCCTTAAGAAAGAAGAAGGACAGCAGAAAAGGTGAGAGAAGAGAGGGAAGGAAGGAGATTAAAAGGTGGATGGATAATGGAAACATGGATCATTGCTACATTTTCCCCATTTGTTTTTGCTTGAATTATTTTTATAACAGGAAGAAGGAAAAGATAGGGGAGGAAGGAAAAGATTAAATAGAAATTCACCAAAACGCTTAAAGCAGCTATCTCAGGGTAGGGCACAGGGGAGAATTTTATTCATTTATTTACATTTTTTTCATATGTTCTGAATTATCCCCAGTAAACATGTATTGCTTTTATGAGCTGAACAAAAACAATAAATGCTCTTTGTAAAAGCACCTTGCTAAGCTGTTGTGATTTAAACGCCTGGATTGTGGGAGAGACGCTGATATTCTGGACATCCGGGCCAGCTCCCAGAGTGACTGTCCAAGACAGGTTTCTGGGGGAACTGATAAGCGAACAACTGAATTTAAATTCCAGTATCAGTACCAGCACCCCAGGCCTCAGGAGGTGAGGGCTCCAGGAGTCTCCATACTCTGCCAGCCTCCCAGGGGACAGGGCTGCCACAAGAGATAAAAGCCAGCTTTGTGGTTCTCTCCGAAAATCTTTGAAAATCGTTCTTTGAAGATCGAGGTGACCGAATCTCATAGCCATGTTATCACAGGCCCCCTCTATGCCATTGAAGACAGGGATGGACATCCCTAAAATACCCAGCCCGTGGGCATGATCCTGTGTGCTTCCTGGGGATGGCCTGCTCAAGGACTGGCCAAGTCCATCCCCAGTGGCTTTTCCACATTGCGTAAAACACCTCTGGGAAGTCTTACTAATCTTGTCTCTCTTTTACAGAGAAAAAAAATGGGACTCAGAGAAGTTAATTGACTTGGACAGGGTCACCCAGCTAATAAGCGGTACAGAGTGAACACCCAAGAAAGCCACTCTGTGCCCCAGGGGAGTCCCAGGAGTCCACCCCGTGCCCCAGTGGTAGAATGTTGGGCGCCAATAACAGGCTAAGGAGAGAAATGATATTGGATACATGTGCAACATTCCCAAAAGTCCCAAACCCACCGTGACAGCAGCCCCACATGCAGGGCCAGGGCGGGGCCTATTTTGAGGTCAGACTGTACATTCCCGTCCCCTGACTCCAGTCCTCCAATCCCCCTTGACCCACAGGGGTCCTTATAAGCTAGAGAAGCTGCCACATTCACCATGCCCACCCTGTCCTCCCATCTCCCACTTCCCGTGCTCAACTCTCAGACAGTTAATGTGAATAGATGAGAAGTTTAAGTACCTTGGAAAGGGCTAAATGAATAGGAATGGGAAAATCCCAGTGTTTTTCTCCCATCAGTCTTTCTGATTGCTCTTAACTCTATTTCCTGAACAGGATCTGTGGCAGTCAAGCTCCTGGCTAGTCATTTTTTTTTATCACCATCGGGAAAAACACACAGTACTTAGAGCAGCAGGGGCCCTCTTAAGATCTAGGCGGGAGGGAACCCACAGGGCAGCTATTCCCCAAAATTGGAAATGGCTTTTGGAGATCCAGCAGGTTTCTGCACACCAACCAAACCCCTGAGCTCCCAAGAGGGAGAAGAGGAAGACAGGAGCCTTCTGCCCAGCCTCCTGATTTTCTTCCCAGGGCTCCTGGACCCACTACCCCAAGCCTTAGCCCAGCTCCCATGCTAGATGACTTCATCTCCTACCCCATGGGGCAAGTTCCAGAAAAACTGGAACTCCCTATTTTTATATGAAAGTACATCAATTTGTTATCAGTGGCAACTAATTTTAGAAAGCTCTAAATGCTTTCTGGACCGAATGAAACAAGTCTGCAGGCTGAATCTGGCCTCTGGGCTACTGTGTGGTCCACGGGCTGGCTAGGAGCAGGTCTAAGACAGACAGCAAAACAACCACAACAGAACAATGACAGAAGACGCCTCACACCTATCCCGCCCTGACCGCGTGCCAGACAGCCATTGTGTGGCAGTGAAAGAAGGCCTCATGTGACCAGCTCCATTTTGCTCCTAACCTACCCTCTGCATGACATCTTCTAGGCTGACTCCTATTGCTGATCTCTGCATGTAGGCCAAGCTCACTATGGGAGGAATTTCATTTATAGTTTAAAGCAAAGATGATCATGGTCTCTTCCCAACACTCACCCCCAAGGAGATAAGGAGGGCATCCCACAAGCAACTCCACGGCATCCTGGAACCTGACCATGAACAGAAGATTGCATAGCTTCCTTGGACCCTCACTGGCGCAGGCTGTCTGCCGTCCTTGGTCACTTTTTTTTTTTTTGAGATGGAGTCTCGCTCTATCACCCAGGCTGGAGTGCAGTGGCTCGATCTCAGCTCATTGTAGCCTCCGCCTCCTGGGTTCAAGCAATTCTCCCACCTCAGCCTCTCAAGTAGCTGGGATTACAGGGGTGCACCACCATGCCCAACTAATTTTTGCATTTGTAGTAGAGACAGGGTTTCACCATGTTGGCCAGGCTGGTCTCAATCTCCTGACCTCAGGTGATCCATCTGCCTCGGCCTCCCAAAGTACTGGGATTAAAGGCGTGAGCCACCGCACCTGGCCCTTGGTCACTTTTTCATCCCAACCCCCTCCCCTGCCCCTTTCCCTTAACATGAAAAGAGTCTGAGGTTTGTACTGACTTAAGATGGTTCTGTAGGGCATTCATCTACCCTCCTTTTGGCTGCTGGCTCTCCAAAATAAAGTCGCCTTCCTTGCCCCAACTCCTTGTCTCTCGATGTCCATGGGTTTGGGCTTATGCTAAACCAACGCCATGAGGTAGCAGTGCAGGTGCTTTCGGTGCCTGTGGTCTATCCCAGATGTCAGCAGCTGCTATGGTGGGCAGGCCCACAAATGTGGGCAGCAGCCCACCCAACGGCCTGCCCAGTTTCTCCACACTCCGGCTACCAGGTTTTCTTCCAGGGATACAGGATGAAGTCTTCCAGCGTGGGAGCTGGACCAAGACCTGGGGTTGCTCACCCAGAAGTGGGGCAGAAGTAGCCCTTGGCCCATGGGATACAGGTATCAATGGATGCAGGCCTCAACCTGTGGCCTTTTAAGGGACCATTCTGAGGGGCATTCTGCATGTACCTCAGGGCGTCCCAGACACTGCGGGCCCCTGTCACCCTCAGCCATAACCAGCCCAGCAATGCACTCTTTCAGAGGAATCCAAGTTAAGATAGTTTGCCGATAAGGACCCTGAAGCTCAGAGAGATTAAGTAGTTTGCCCAAGGCCTCTCAGCTGCTGAAGGACACTTGGGGATTGAAGAAGGACGAGCTGGCTGTCATGTCCTGCTCCTGACCACTGCACTACCACCTTCTTAGAGAAAACCAGTCGGACCCTCCAGGCCTGTGGCCAGTTCTTGCCCTCTGCATCTGAACCTGTCAGTGAGTCCAGGGGAGGGCTCGCCAGGACTGTGGCCAAAAAGCAAGAGTCCCATACGTGCCCTAGAGGGTCCGAAGAAAGCGCAGTCGGCGGGACACCTCCTCCTTAATGTGGGCCCAGGATGCCACCCAGACGTCGGGAGCTTACCTGCCCTTCTCCTTAGGAAGGGACAGATCAGAGCTGGAGGGGCTTCGAGCTCCCTCTAGGGGCCAGTAAGACCTGTGCCAGCCCCAGAGCTGCAGCAGGCCCTGAGGACCGGTGCTGGGGCCTTTACTCTACAACGGGAAGACAGGGGGAGCCGCCTTTCCCCAGACCCTACTGGCTGGGGATGAACAGAAGGCTCATAAAGAAGAGTTATTCCAAAAGCTTGCCCTTCCTGGGACCCAGCGAATCCCCCACTGCCTCAAGATGCAGGGCGGAGCTGATCTGCTCAGGATGTCTGGAGGGAGCCGGGCTCACAGGCAGTCGAGGGTCTGGGTGTGAGGCAGGCAGGCTGCGTGCGAGGCTTGCCTCCCTGCAGACTGTCACACTGCACTCGCCTTCCTTGTCGCCCCTTCCCAGGAGAGTGGACACAGGCTAAGACCCCAGGCCCGGCTGCAGCGTTGCCTCCATCACCCTCTGTGGGATGCTGAGCCATCAGGTGGCTTTCCTGGGTCGCAGTTTTCCCATGTACACCTCAATAGCACAATACTGATTAAGCTGTCCCTCCACGCCAGGCCTTTCCTGCATCACAAAAGCCTCATGGCTCCAGTGCTTTGTGGTCATCCCCATTGTAGAGCTGAGGGAACTCAGATGCAGAGAGGTTGGGTGACTTGCCCGAGGTCACACAGCCAGCCCACACCCTTGTGAGGCTTTCCGACCCCAGAGGCCACGTGGAGTTCTACGTGTGACCCTTCCTCTACACTCTTTCTTTCTGGAAAAGATTATTTTAGAGACAGCCTTGAGCCCAACACTTCCAGGATCCTTAATTTGCAAGGATGTAGAACAAGAAGCCTAAACGATTCCTGAGTTTTGAGAGCCTGTGCAGATAAATGCATCATCCTTGAGCAAAATGGAAGGAGCGAGGAGTGAAGAGCAAGGGCACAATGAGACTGTGAGGGGCTGCCCAGGGTCCCCGGACTCACAGGGTAGAGAGGTCAGAGGGTCTAGGAACTAGAGTACACTGGATCCTGGGGTGTGCCTGCAACCCCTTACCAAGCCACTCCCTGAAACATACCCGGAGAAAGACCCATCATGGCCTGAGCTGCAGCCATGAAGATTTAGGGATCTCGTGGGAGAGAAATGTTGGAACCAAGGGGCCACACTCCTCAGGAGGGGTGCCATCCGCCTCTCCTCACACGAACCCAGCTCTGCAGCCTTGGCAAAGTCCTGGGAGAATGAACAGAGACCCCCAGGCTCAGCAGCCAGGAGTTGGCAGGAAGACACTGCCATGGACCCCTTATGTGACCACAGCCAAGGAGAGTTGCTGTGGGGCACTCCCACCCTTGTGCAGGGTCAAGAGTGACCTGCACAGCTGTTCTCCACACGGCAGAGACCCGGGAGAGCCTCTCTAGCCTCTTTTTCACAGCCTCCTCTGCAGCCATTGGCATGTGGCCAGTGAGACCCACTGCCCTCAGAGCCCAAAATGTAGCCACTGACCTCTGTCTGGAGAGAAGCAACCAGTCCTTGCTCTCTGCCCACCTTGCCACTCCTACCAAAATTTCTTTGGGGCCCTTTAATCCCTCCATAAACCCACCTCCTAGAGCAGAGTATCAGTGCTTCTCAGCATTGCCCAGACCCTCCCCCAGAGGACCAGATCAGGAGGGAAAGGAGGAGGGACTGAGTCCCACACAGTGGCTGGCACCCCTCCCTTACCACTTGGGCTAAAATTCCAGTTCTTTCCCTCTGAGCCTGAAGCTCTGTTTTTATAAACTGTCCCATCCCTCATGACCTCAGCTTCAGCAGGGGAGTCCAGTGCCCAGAATCCAGGAGGAGGCAGGGAGCACAGGAAAGCGTCTGCTCACACAAGGAGTCGCATCTATCATGGTGCAGGCTCCTGGAGGGGTCAGGGCTGCTGTGCTGCTCCCATGTTCCCAGCGAGGACCCTGAGCCTCAGACGGGGCCACCAAGCAGAGCCAGGCCAGGAGCCCGGGCTCCTGATGACACACTTTTCCACATGTCCGTCCCACACACTCCCAGTCAGCCCCTTGCCGTCCACACACCCACCCCATAAAACACCTGCAGAACACTGAGGCTGGACCCTGCGGAGGCTGCCTGAGGCATCTGAAACCAGCCAGGTTCTCCATAGAATGGATGTTTATGGATTTATTTTAGCAAACATCGAAATTGACTCTCTTAGTCTTAAAGCATGAAACTTACATTTGTCTTCTCTGAGTTCCTTTCCCGGGAAACCAACCTTCAGGCCTCCTGGATAGTATCAAGAAACTGAAACCCCTTTTCTTTACCCCTCTGGAATCCTATTCCTTCCTTCATAAACTCCCAATTTTAGTTGATTGGGAGGATGGATTTGAGACTGATCTACTGTCTCCTCAGCTGCAGCCCCCGAAAAAGCCTTCTTCCCTGGCAATACTCATTGTCTCAGTCACTGGCTTTCTGTGTGGCAAGCAACAGGATCTAAACCAAAACCTGGTGTTTTGATAACACATCTGTAGAGTCTAGGCAGGACTCTAAACCAAGTGCTCCTTGGGGTCAGGAAGGGCTCAAACTTCCTGGGTCTCCCTTGTGCCCAGAAATGCATATACAGTGGCCTCAGGTCTGGAATTCTCTCCCACAGGGCCCAGAAGAAGGCTGGGCCACAGACCCAAGGAGGAGTATGAAAATGCACTTATGTAGCCCACGTGGCTAAATAACACGGACCATAAACACACATTGTGCCAATGTCAAATTCCTAGTTTTGATATCGTGCCATAGTTATGTAACAGTGGAGCAGCAAAAGAACTAACAGCACTCACTCCATTTTTGTTTAAGGGGCCTTTACCTGTTCCTGCAGGTCGGCTAGAATAATTTTAAAGCACTGAGATAAAATGTAAAAATTGCATTTATGTAGTTTTTGAAACTGTATTAGTCCATTTTTGCATTCCTTTTTTTTTTTTTTTTTTTTTTGAGACGGAGTCTCGCTCTGTCGCTCGGGCTGGAGTGCAGTGGCCGGATCTCAGCTCACTGCAAGCTCCACCTCCCGGGTTTATGCCATTCTCCTGCCTCAGCCTCCCAAGTAGCTGGGACTACAGGCGCCCACCACCTCGCCCGGCTAGTTTTTTTGTATTTTTTAGTAGAGACGGGGTTTCACAGTGTTAGCCAGGATGGTCTCGATCTCCTGACCTCGTGATCAGCCCCTCTCGGCCTCCCAAAGTGCTGGGATTACAGGCTTGAGCCACCGCGCCCAGCCCGTTTTTGCATTCCTTTAAAGAACTACCTAAGACTGGGCAATTTATGAAGAAAAGAGATTTGACTAATAGTTTCACATGGCTAGGGAGGCCTCAGGAAACTTACAATCACAGCAGAAGGTGGAGGAGAAGCAAGTACCATCTTCACAAGGCGGCAGGAGACAGAAAGTAAAGGGAGAAGTGCCACTTTTAAACCATCAAATCTCATGAGAACTCCCTCACTATGATGAGAACAGCACGGGGGAACCCCCACCCACCCTCGCCATGATCCAGTCACCTCCCAGCAGGTCCCTCCCTAACATGTGGGGATTGTAATATGACATGAGATTTGGGTGGGGACACAGAGCCAAACCCTATCATTCTTCCCCAGCCCCTCCCAAATCTCACGTCCTTTTCACCTTTCAAAACCAGTCATGCCTTCCCAACAGTCCCATCAAGTCTTAACTCTTTCCAGCATTAACTCAAAAGTCCAAGTCCAAAGTCTCATCTGAGATAAGGCAAGTCCATTCCACTTATGAGCCTGTAAACTCAAAAACAAGTTCGTTACTTCCAAGACACAGTAACGGTACAGGCATTGAGCAAATGCTCTCGTTCCAACTTGGCCAAAACCAAGGGTCCACAGGCCCCATGTAAGTCCAAAACCTGGCAGGGCACTCATTAAATCTTGAATCTCCAAAATAATCTCCTTTGACTCCATGTTTCACATCCAGGGCACACTGATGCAAGGGGCGAACTCCCACGGATTTGGACAGAAACTAACTCTGGGATTGAAGGGGAAGTGTGTAAACAATTGTGTTTTGTTCAAGATTTATAGGAGCACTGTGATCTGACCGAGGACAGAGACATTTCCAACCTCCTGGGACCTTCACTGGCACCCAGATGTCTGCAGTTGGTCACACATCTTGATCCCAACTCCCTTCTTTTTCCCCTGCCCTCAACATCAAAAGAGCCTGAAATGTGTACTGGCTTGAGATGGCCTTTGTGATGCTAACCCGCTGCCTTCTCAGGTTGCTATCACTTGAATAAACCTGCTTTTCCTTCCACCAAGTCTTGTCTCCCAAACGTGGCTTTCAAGTGGGGAACAGCTGAACCTGGGTTCAGTTCCAGTTTCATAAGATGTAACCAGGAGAAAACCCACTGGTTTTCTATCTTTAGGGACCTTTCTTACTACTGTCTTTGCAGCTTCCTGTCAATCTACAATGATGTCAAAATAAAAAGTGATTTTAAAGTCCGCACAGGGAGGTAAGACTGAGATGTTTCTGTGGGATGGTGGTGGCTGCCGGGAAACTGACCAGCTGACCTGGCGAGTCTGCCGAGAAGGTGCCAAGCTGTACAGATACTATCCTGGGCAGCATCTTCCTGCCCCAGGCTCCAGTCCAGGGCATGTCTCACTGTTCTCTTCTCGTCCGTTGCTGCCGGTTTGCAAAGACAACCCCATAGGAGAACATAAGCTTCTACATGTGAACAGAAGAGACCCTGATTTATTTCTCAGATGGGGAAAGATCTTGGAGGGGCTGCAAAGACTTACAAAAGAACAGTGGGGAAACGATTACATGTCAGGGTGTTTCATTGTCTGGGGCCTCAGCAGCCCGATTTACTGTTCCTGGGAGGATCAGAACAGGGGCCATGATAAACCAAGAACTGGAGATGAGCAGGGGTGGATGTGGAGAGGGGCTGGTGTCAGGAGGGATTTGTGCAAATGGCTCACAACAGGGAAAATCCCTAACTAAAAATAGGCTAACATCATTCCTAGCAGCCCATTCCTTTTCCACTGTGCTCCCCAGGAACAATCCCACTCATCATGATAAAATCTCGGGAAAGAGAAAGTCTGGAGGGCCCCCCGCCCCTCAGCACAGTGTGCCAGCACCTGCCCACAGCCTGGAGAGGCGATGCCAGCACTCAGCTCACGGCGGAGCATTGCCCTGTACCCGTGCCATCCTGAGCACTCCCTGCACACTGTCATTTCTCGCCCATATCAACCCTCTAAAGGAGGGCCCATTTCCCAGGTGAGGAAACTGAGGCCGAGAGAGCTTAAGGAACTCATCTGAAGTCACACAGCCAGGTCTATCTGACCTCAGCTGATTCTTTGAAATGCTGTGTCAGGCTGCCTCCAGCAGTGATAAAGGTGACCTAGGATGGAGACACATTCCTTCAAAACAGCTGGAGTCTCCAGGGGTCAGGAAGGATGCTTGAGTGACGGGTGCAGGCAGCAGGGCCCAGAAACTCCGAGGTGCTTTCTCTGCCATTACTCAGAGCCCCTCGACTTCCCTCCAACCCTTTCCAAAGCCCCTCAGCCATCATCGCATTTGATCCTGAGGAAGGAGAGGTCTGTCCAGCTCCACTTTGCAGATGATGAAGCTGAGGCCAGAGTCTCACAACAGAGCAGACACCACATCAGGCCTTCTGACTCTGGGCCATAGAAAGGCTCTGCAGAGGGGAGGTGTGGGGAGGATTCCTGTGAGGCCTGTCAGGGCATGGGATCCCCTCTGGCAGTCCCAGGCTATAGGCAGCTGAGGCAGAGAGTGAGCCTGGCAGCCTTCCTGGAGCTCCTGGCCTCTTCCTCGGCCTAAATCCCTGCCTTTGCAGCACGCCCATGTCAGCTGCACCTCTGACCTCACCAGGGGCTGCCGGCTGACTCTGATTTACCTGGAGCTTCCTGCTTCAGGGACAGTGAGGAGCCAGCCGGCCTCTTCTGGACCTGTACCCAGTGAATTCCCATTCCTATGCTCCCGGGGGCCTTGGAGCTCAGGGAAGGCCTTGGGCTGGGACAGCAGGATGGCCTGAGCCTATGGGCTGTGGCACTGGGGACCCAGGTTCCTGTCTCCCCCAGATCACTAGATGACTGAGTAACAGTGAAACAGCAAGAGAACTAACATCACTCACTCCATTTTTGTTTAAGGACCCCTGACCCCTCGCTGCCCACAGGCTAGGATAATTTTAGAGCACTGAGTTATTACACAAAAACAGCAATCATGTCGTTTTTTTTAAGCTAACACTGAGGCTAAAGGGAAGTCTGTCAACGACCAACTATGTTTTGTTAAAGATTACAGGAGCATTGTCACCTGATCGAGGACAAACGTGTTCCCGACCTCCTCGGAACCTCACTGGCGCCCAAATGTCTGCAGTCCTCTACCACCTCTTAATCCCAGGCCCCTCTTCTTTACCCTGCCCTTAACGTAATAAGAGCCTGAAATGTGTCCTAACTGAAGAGAGTACTTTAGGACACTAGTCCTCCATCTTCGTGGTTTGCTGGCTGGTCTGAATAAACCTGCCTTTCCTCCCACCAACTCTCACCCCTTGTGTTTGGTGTTTAAGCAGCACACAGACGAACTGGGTCTGGTTACAACTGCAGTTGCACATCCACAGGATCCCCACTGGTGTGGTGCTGACTGCCCGGAAGTCCTGCAGGGACTCCTAACAGTGAGGCACGTTTTCCGGGAGCAGACATGAAGGTCTTGGCTTGGTCAGACTGTCCTAAGTCAGAGGCCAACAGAAAGCCCATAGCCTGGTAGGATTTGAAAGGAGATCCCAGAAAAGTCCCCAAAACCTCCCAACTATGCCTGAAAACTCAGAGGTCTGCAACAGCCCCCAGCCCACCTGAGGAGGAGGCCTACATTACTCCACTTTCAGGGCTGTCTCTTATCTACCAGGATGCAGGGGTAGCTGTCAGGGAGGCATGGTATGGGGCAGATAGGGCCACTGGGATGAGAGCCGGGCTGCAAGGGGAGGGAACAGACTTCTCTATCCTTGTCCTACCTCATTCTCCCTACATCCCTGACAAGTTCATGCTCCCATTCCCACTTCACAGATGGCCACAACGGTGAGGGGCGGCCAGAGCCAGGGTTCAAATCCACATTAGCTCACTCCTGAGCTCTTTTCCCCATGCAGGACTACAGGAAAGAGAGGATGGACAGGTCCACATTGTCACCAGTCCACCACCGTGGCCCCCAAGACCCAGAGTCCCCACTCAGCTCACTTGGTCTGCCATGGACAGGATAAGTTAGCAAAAAGTAAGATGAACAGAAAATACAGAAAATCTGACTATAAGTTAATAAATTTGATTTCCTACAGAAATTGCATCTACCTTTTCAGCATTCATGACCAAAATAAATACTTTCGACCACAAAAAAAAAAATACCTTCTGTAAGTTCCAAAATTATATAAAATGATATGGGCCACATTCTTTCATCATAATATAATAAAACTAGAAGAGAATAATTAATGTTTAATGTTAAAAACCTAATCATTTAGGGTTGTGTGTGTGTGTGTTTGTGTGTGTGTGTGTGTGTTTGTTTGTTTGTTTTGGAGACGGAGTTTCAATGTTGTTGCTCTGGCTGGGGTGCAGTGTTGCCATCTCAGCTCACTGCAACCTCCGCCTCCTGAGTTCAAGTGATTCTCCTGCCTCAGCCTCCAAAGGGATTACAGGCGCCTGCCACCATGCCTGGCTAATTTTTTGTATTTTTAGTCGTGATGGGGTTTCACCATGTTGGCCAGGCTGGTCTCGAGCTCCTGACCTCAGCTGATCCACCCACTTCGGCTTCCCACAGTGCCGGGATTACAGGCATGCGCCACTGCGCCCAGCCCATTTAGGTTTGTTTAATTTTAAAAATCTAAGAGTCTCCTACAAAACTCTTGGGTTAAATAGAATTTGCACACTATTTAGAAAAGAATGACAATCATAGCATCACATCAAAGCTTACAGGATTCAACCAAAAGTACACTCAGAGGAAAATGAATAGCCTTGTTTGATCTCATGACTAAACAAGAATAAAAATAAATGAACTGAAGAGTCTACTCAATCATTTGAAAAAGGAGATAAAATGTAGCATAAGAAAGTCAGAGAAAGAAACAGGCTTTGATAAACAGCCTTCTGTCTCCATCTGAGCAAGATAAACACTCAGGTTCCCACTTCATTTACCCATGGACAGTTCGCACGCAGTAAGGCAATACAGATGCTTGAGACTCTGCTGTAGATCATTTTACTTATGGAATCTGTTTAAACAAACATTATAGAATATTTCCTGACATAAAAAACTATTTTCTATGTAAAATTGTTTTCTATGTAAAACATTAAATGAATGTAGCACAACTTCAATGTCAGAACCAGACCAAAACTTGTGAATGAGTATCCTTGACCCCTACAACTCAGAGCAAGTGCAACCAATCAGACAGAAAAATCTCTGATAGAACACCTGCATGCTCTCTCTTTCTCATGCACTCTCTCTCAACTGCAGATGTCAGATTCAAAAACTAAATCACTACCACATATATAAGGTTTGTTATGACCAACACAGATTATTCGAAAAGGTGAACTGATGATGGTGATAATTAGGTGAATTCATACTAACAATAATGATTAAATATTAAAACTATAATTTATTTTACAAAAATGCAAGGTCAGGCACGGTGGGTCACACCTATAATCTCAGTACTTTGGGAGGCCGAGGCAGGCAGATCACAAGCTCAAGAGATCAAGACCATTCTGGCCAACATGGTGAAACCCCATCTCTACTAAAAATACAAAAAAAAACAAAAAACAAAAAAAACTTAGCATGGTGGCACATGCCTATAACCCCAGCTACTCGGGGGGCTGAGGCAGGATGACCGCTTGCACCCAGGAGGCGGAGGTTGCAGTGAGCTGAGATCGCGCCATTGCACTCCAGCCTGAGCAAAAAGAGTGAGACTCCATCTCAAAAACACTTGATCTTAGCCAAAAGGCCAAGAAGCAATCCATCTCAAAAACAAACAAACAAAATGCCCATGAACTGAAAAGACCATGATGAGGGCAGAAAGCCTGAATCAAATTCTACAGAAAGTTGAAAATGAGCAATTTTGAGGAACACAGCATGCTGCCTGCATGAGTTTGGCAAAGGACCCCGCTGACTCCAGTGCCATTACTGGCTGAGGCAGGCCCCTGACACGCCAGTCCATCCTCAGGAGTGCAGGGCAGTTGAATCCCTGGCACCCATGACCACAGGGTGCACGACTGAAGACTGAGAGCCTCCTGTGCTTGTGGTGGTGCCTCCTCTGCCAGCAGCTAATGAATAAACTCCTATGGGACAGAGGCCAGAACATGGAGCCTTCCAGGAAGCCTACTGTTGTGTGGGGCCTAAAGTGAGTACACATCAAATAATAATCTCTATAAAACTTTAGTACTATTGGAAAGATCCCATTCTTATCAAAAAGCGAGGCCAAAATAATAAGAGATGCTGAGGAAGTAAGGGAGGAGGAAGAGGAGGAAATGAAGGACAGGGAAAAAGAAGAGGGAGGGAAAGAAAACAGAAGAAACAGAAGAGGAAAGGAAGGAAAAAAGAAAGAGAAACAGCATATTACACGTGAATGTCTGCTAGCATTCCATTTGAACACATCTGCTAATCAGTTTTTAGAATCCTTCAGTGTCCACCTCAGGACCTTCCAGATCATCCTAATCTCATATGATCCACCCTTGGGCTGCAGCAGTGATTGTCTGTGTAACACACACATGTCTGTGTTGATTATAATTAACTTAGTAACCACTTTATTTTTAACAAATTTATTGAGGCATAATTTACATACCATAAAATTCACTCAAAATTACTTTTAAATGATGCATCATGAACAATGAGAAAAAGAATGTCTGCAAAGTTCTTTGGGGATCTGCAATTAAAGCATGCACTGAATTGCACCTGCCCTGAGAAGCAGATGCCATGGACTGGACCCTTTGATCCCCTTTTTGAGAAACAGCCAAGAGTATGTGGATTCCAGGGGCCAGGTGCGACCGCATGCACTCAGGTTCCTGGATGTTCTTGCAGTACACAGAGTAGCCCCATTTCATCGCACATATTATTTCTCTGAACGCTGCTAGAAAGGATTGTGGGCTATAATTAGAATGATGCCCCACAGGATTACATTCACAAATGTAATTACATAATCATTTAGAGTTGACTGGCACGAGAAACAACATCGCTTTCTGAGTGTGGAGTGAGGGGAGGTGCCGGGCACCTCTGGTGGAGCTGGGCATTCTGAGACTCCTTTCTCCTGCCAGCTGAGTCCAGAAATAGTTGGAGATGAGTGCAAAGATCCTTAATTCTTCACTGGGTTTGTCTTGGGCACCAGTCTGTATCCCAGGGTCCTGGGTTTGGGGTTACGCACTGTGCAAAACTACCCACTAGTGGCTGGACACAGTGGCTCACACCTGTAATCCCAGCACTTTGGGAAGCCAAGGCAGGCAGATTACCTGAGGTCAGGAGTTCGAGACCAGCCTGTCCAACAGGGTGAAACCTCATCTCTACTAAAAATAGAAAAATTAGCCAGGCATGGTGGCGCACACCTATAATCCCAGCTACTCAGGAGGTTGAGGCAGGAGAATTGCTTGAACCCAGGAGGCAGAGGTTTCAGTGAGCTGAGATCGAGCCCCTGCACTCCAGCCTGGGCAACAGTGAGACTTAGTCTCAAAAAAAAAAAAAAAAAAAAAGGACCCACTAGTAATGGTTGCATCTTGAGTTGTTGTTTCAAAAAGTTCCAGCAAAAAGCTCAGCTCTGGTAAAACAAAAACTGGTTGGATCCAGAGACGAACTCTGGGGAACTCTCCTAGTTACCATACTAGAATTCATGGCCAGAGAGGAGCCTGTTTTCTATACATGCGACATATGTGGAAACATGATCTATGACCACCTTGACTCTGCCTCTACATACAATGACTCAGCTCCCCAGCCCGAGGCAAGCCCTGCTTTCTCCAGTGTTTAGAAAAGCACTGCTCTGAAAATGATCCCCGGTGTCGTGAGTAATAAAAGCCAGCATGGTTGTTGTCATTGCACTGCCAGCCACCAAGCCATCAAACCCACCCATGGTGTGGGTAACAAGTCCACCACAGAATTTCATGGATGATGTGGAAACTTCCCAAGATGACCTGGACTTTTCCACTGGCTCCTGTTAAACACACCAGGAAAGAGACGACGGGCTTGGCATCCATCTGCTCATTCTTGTTTGTTTGATAGAAATCCTGTCTGTGGCACATATGTGATTGCAAGCACGGAGTGCCAGCCACATTGGAAAAGTGCGTGGTGTCTGTTGTCTTACTTTCCTGAAGCCTGGGCAGCACTCAGCCCTTTGGAGTCTCTCAAGCGTTGTTTAGCTGCAGATACTGAGTCGATCTTATTTCACACGGAGATCAACGTGGCGACACACGCCTGGGCTTCCTGACACATCCTGATCTTGCATCACTTCATTCTCTCTGACGGCAGTAATTTTGTTCAGTGTGCCCCACTTTCCATAATTTTCTAAGATCTTCCATATATTTGCATGCACGACTGAAAAGAAAATATCTTTTGTTGGTCCAAGTGTCCTAAATTTGGGTCCAAAAAAAAGGTGGTAGCTGTATAAGTAGATCACATCTTTTGAAAACCATGACGATAAATCACATTAATTTGGACTCCATTAATCTGGAGTATGTGCTAATCCCATAGGCCTAGGAGGAAGCTTAGCTTAGAAGAAAGGGTTTGCTTTCTAAGCAAAGAAAGATGCAAAGAAGCTACAGTAAGTGTAACCTACTTAGAAGCAGATGCTGTCCTTAAAGAAAAAGGTGTGCAATAAGCTACACTGCCTGTGAGTCCTAAGCCCCAGCTCATCTGCCACCTTAGACATCAACCAGCCTACCTACAGCGTCCTATGAAACTCAGGTCCCTCACCCATTCCAAGCAACCACGGCACTTCCTCCTAAACTGGTATCAGAAGTGGAAATGCTCCTGGAGGCACCCTGGTCCTGCAACCTCCTTGGGGAAACTGAAGCCCAGAGAGGGGACGAAGTCAGCCCAAAGTCACACATCCAGCAGGTCAGCCTGGTGATTAGAGCTCAAGCTTTGACTCCTCCAGGCTGAGGTTTTAATCTCAGCCTGGCCTCTTACTTGGAGACACTGGGCAAGTTCCTTGACCCCATGGAGTCTCCATATGCTCATGTATGCATTGCAGAGGAAGGCAGGAGCCTCCCTTCCCACTGAGGTCTAGGTAAGACTGGCCTGAGCTCCAACTCTGTATTCTGTTTACGTCCAAGACCCTTCCCAAGATCACTATAAATCCTTGTGCTCATCCCTGTCCCAGAATCCTGCTTCCCTGACACTGTCTCTGTTCCTCACCAGGTTGACTCAAATGGGAACACCCAGCCCCACCCTCAACATGCACACACAACTTTCTGTTTGTTTGTTTGGAGACAGAGTCTCGCTCTGTTGCCCAGGCTGTAGAGCAAGGGCGTGATCTCAGCTCACTGCAGCCTTCACCTCCTGGGTTCAAGTGATTCTCCTGTCTCAGTCTCCCAAGTAGCTGGGATTACAGGCACCCACCACCATGCCCAGCTAATTTTTGTATATTTTAGTAGAGATGGGTTTCACCATGTTGGTCAGGCTGGTCTCAAACTCCTGACCTCAGGTGATCCACCCGCCTCGGGCTCCCAAAGTACTGGGATTATAGTAGGCACGAGCCACCATGCCTGGCCACACACACAACTTTCTAAGTGTTGCAGGCTTTGTTGAAGGGAGTAGCCTTGGGTTGGGTCCTTAGCAGGACATAAAGAGGGCCAGGCTTTTGTACACTCTTGTCACTCAGCTGTGAGCTATGGGGAGCAGGGGGTGTAGTGAGACCAAAGTGATTCCCCAGAACATAGGGTGTGTTCATCCATTTTGTGTTGCCATAAAGGAATACCCAAGGCTGGGGAACTCATAAAGAGAAGAGGTTTGCTTGGCTCATGGTGCTGCAGGCTGTACAAGAAGCATGGCACCAGCATCTGCTTCTGGTGAGGCCTCAGGAAGCTTCCACTCACGGTGGGAGAAGAGGCAGCAGATGTGTCCTGTGGTGAGACAGGGAGCAAGAGAGAAAGGAGGAGGTGCCAGGCTCTTTTTCTAACTATGAGATGTCCTGATAACTAACAGAGCGAGAACTCACTGATCACCAAGGGGACAGCACCAAGCCATTCATGAGGGATCCACGCCTATGACCCAAACACCTCCCCCAGACTCCACCTCCAGCATTGGGGGTCACAGTTCAAAATGAGACTTGGAGGGGACAGACATCCAAACTATATGAGGGACAACAACCAACACACAGCAGCCAGGGCAGGGAGTAGCAGCTCAGGAACCGGGGCTAATCTGGGTACCACCAGTACCTGCCGCAGGGGAGGAGGTGGAGATGGGGCTCTCAAGCTCTCATTGCAAGAACACACTTAGCATCAGGCACCACTGCTCCTAAAACAGCCTTGGCTCGCACCTTAGGGTGCTCTCACCCACATCCACACCAGCTCACACCTGCTTGCCCCTTTCCTCAATCCTCTGCCTCTCTTTCTCTTGTCTCCCTCCCTCTAGAGAACAACAACAACAACAAAAATCTCCTTTTCTTCTGCAGAACAGTTTAATCATTCTTTTAATTCCTCTGTCGCTGAGCTGCTGCCAAAGCCCTCTACGTGGTGACCCCCATCCCAGGTTGCCAGTTTCAGAGCTGAAAGTCCCCCATCCCAGGAAAACCCTCAGTCCCAAGCAAACTGGAACAACTGGTCACTCTCCAAACTGCTCTTCCAGCAGCCACGGTGGCTCTCCAGGCTCCCTCCCAAATGGACAGTAAGTAGCAACTGGCTAAGACAGCTAATCATCTTTTCTTTTTAATCATGAATGGGTGTTAAATTGCATCAAATGCTGCTTCAGCCTCTATTTGCAGTCACATGGTTTAATCTACCAATGGAGTAAATTACATTAGTAGATTTCCTAATGCCGTTCCTTTGTTGCTGGAATAAGCCACGCTGGAACACGCTGTATTTTTCTTGTGATCACATTCTTGATTTGATAGACTAATATTTTATCAGTAATGTTTGCTCCTAAATTGAGTTTCATTCACCGTTGTCTTTGGCCGCTTTTCTCTGATGTTGGTGCCTGGAACAGACGTGGCTTTTAAAATGAGTGTGAGAGTACTTCCACTTTTTCACACCTATTTCCTTCCTGCCTGGTCTGGGGACATGAGTGAAAAATGAAAGAAGAAAGCCATCAAAAGACATAATATAGGACATTCGTTTCAAGGTGAAGGACTTTATGTTTATATCCAAACGGCACAACATGTTCAAGAAAAATTTATTGGAAATGACAGGCATCAGGAAATACAATGGTTAAAGAAAGAAAATAATTCTTCATGCACTCGCAGAGGAAAGAGAAGCATTTTCAGGGGAAGGGAGGACTCATAAAATCATGCTGGGTTCAGACTCTTCCTCGGCAAGTTTCATCCAGAGGGTAACCGAGCAACATCCACAAATCGCAGTGAAAATAGGAACCCGTAATGCTGTGATCATCTGACCTGTCATTGGAGCCAAAGAGCCACAGGCAAACATTCTCAAAGAGCCTGGAAGAACTCAGGGAGTGCCGCGGCCATAAGCGTGTCTTTAAAATCTCTATGACGGTTAAATCCGGGCAATGTGTATCACAAGGAAAAGGAAACTGGATATTGGGGTCAGGGAAGGGAAGATGGGGGGAAAGAAGGGGAGGGGGAGGGAATCCTCACACTAGTGCAAAACCCATGGAAAGGCAGCTTTAATGGGAAAACCGAATATGCTTCAAGTTGTCCTTAAAATATAAAAATCAAGGGACAGGCATTCTCTAGCATGAAGGACGCAGGCAACACAGAACCCATGACGCTTGAAAAGAAAGAAAAACCATTTCACAATAAAATAGAGCCTCAACATAGAGGAAAAAGCCTTGGAATGAAAAAGTCATGAAAAAAAATGATGAGAACTAAACACAACAAAATGTGGAATTAAAAGAAACCCTGTAGAAGAGAATCCAAACATTATAAATATAGACAAGGTAAAAAGACTAGTGAACAAAAATTAGTAGAGGACCTTCAGAAAAGAAAAAAAAAAAAAAAAAAAAAAAAACCTCCTAATTTCCTTACCTTTCAACATCACAGAGCCAGTTGAAATTGTCTAGAATGGAAACATCCTTTAAATAAAATGACGCCCAGCTTATTTTTTCCATAATCTTTTTCCCTCAATCTTCAGAACTCTTTTAAGAATGATGGTTTTTTGAGGCAAAGAAACATTGCTCTGAAATTCAACCATTGTCTCAGTTTCACTTCAGATATTTCGTTGCTGCTATTAACTTTAAGAAAAATTCAACAATTTTATTTTAAAGGAGTATGTGGGCCGGGCATGGTGGCTCATGCCTGTAATCCCAGTACTTTGGGAGGCTGAGGCAGGAGGATCTCTTGAGGCCAGAAGTTTGAGACCAGCCTAGGCAACACAGCAAGACCCCCATATCTATTTTAAAACCTTATAAAACTTAGCCAGACATTGAGGTGCATGCCTGTAGTCCCAGCTACTCAGGAGGCTGGGGTAGGAGGATCGCTTGAGCCCAGGAGTTTGGGGCTACAGGGAGCCATAATCGCACCACTGCACTCCAGTCTGAGTGGCAGAGACCCTGTCTCTAAGAAATAAAATAAAATTAAACTTAAAAGGAGCATTTGTGAGATTGTCCCACTTTATCAGACTGCTCCTATTTATGTATCTGCATATATTCCTAGAGAGACATCTGGAATGACCACTAGCTAATTTTAACAATTATTTCCGGATAATGAGATGTTGAATTGTGTTTAATTATTCTTTTTTCTTTTATTTTTGCTTCTCTCTTTCACTTGAATTGTTTATGAACATGTAACATTTTTATAAAAGTAATAAAGGCATTAATTTTAAGGAAAAGACAGAAAGGGAGGGAGGGAAGAAGGAAGGAAGGAAGAAAGGAGAGAAAAGGGGAAGAAAGGAAGGAAGGAGGGCGGAAAGAAGGAAAGGAAGGAAGGAGGGAAGAAGGAAGGAAGGAAGGAAGGAGGGAAGGAAAAGGAAGGAAGGGAGGGAGGAAGAGGTGGAGAGGGAGGGAGAGAGGGAAGGGGTGGCGAGAGAGGGAAGGAAGGAAGGAAAGGGTGGGGAGGGAGGGAGGGAAGGAAGGAAAGGGTGGGGAGGGAGGGAATGAAGGAATGGGTGGGGAGGGAAGGAAGGAAGGAGTGAGGAGGGAGGGAGGGAAGGAAGGAAAGGGTGGGGAGGGAGGGAAGAAAGAAAGGAAGAGGTGGTGAGGGAGGGAGGGAAGAAGGAAGGAAGGGGTGGGGAGGGAGGGAGGGAAGAAGGAAGGAAGGGGTGGGGAGGGAGGTAAGGAAGGATGGGATGAGGAAGGAGGGAGAAACAGAGGGAAGAAAGGAAGGGGTGGAAAGGGAAGGAGGGAAGAAGGAAAGGAAGGAGTGAGGAGGGAGGGAGGGAGGGAGGGAAGGAAGGAAGGAAGGAAAGAAGGAAGGAAGGAAGGAAGAGGGAGGGAGAGAGGGAGGGAGGGAAGGAAGGAAGGAAGGAAGGAAGGAAGGAAGGAAGGAAGGGCACCAAAGCTCTTAGGTCTGAGTGTCAGACTCTCTTATCTGCCTTCACAAGGCTCAAGCCCCTCCCATCAGTGGCCGCCTTCCTAGATACCCACATCCCCGCAGCAGTGTGGTGACACCAACAAGGGGCTGCTCTAACTCTGACTCTGACTCTCCTCAGGAGGCGGGGATATTTGACAGAACAGACTCCTTAGCAGGCTATGATTTTGCCTGAAAAGGGTTTAGCTTTTGTGTCCCCTTTTCTTTTCCATAGCCCTGGATTCGCTTCAGAAATCGACACAGGAATTGACAGGAGTCAATGGGCCATCCCTGAGGTCACAGTGGTCAGAACCCGGGGCTGGGGGTCAGAAGACTAGGCTTTCCCTGGTCTCACTGTGCGACCTTGAGCAAGCCTCTCCCTGTCTCTGGGACTCAGTTTTCCCCTGTTGAATAAGAGGGCCCGCAGCTCTGAGGTTCCAGCATGCAGTGAACTCTCATTAGCAATGGTAAATTAAGAATGGACATAATGGGCCGGGGGCGCTGGCTCACACCTATAATCCCAACACTTTGGGAGGCTGAGGCAGGTGGATCACCTGAGGTCAGGAATTCAAGACCAGCCTGGCCAACATGGTGAAACCCCATCTCTACCAAAAATACAAAAATTAGCCAGGCATGGTGGTGCATACCTGTAATCCCAGCTGCTTGGGAGTCTGAGGCAGGAGAATCGCTTGAACCCAGGAGGCGGAGGTTGTAGTGAGCCGAGATCGCACCATAGCACTCCAGCCTGGGTGACAGAGCAAGACTGCACGTGGTACTGGGCTGGACGGTAGAGGCTTCCACCTGAAGCCCAGCACACCCCTGTGTCAGACCCCATTATTGGCTGCTGCTTGATGATGTGTAGATGAGCTCAGGTGGGTTCAGAAACTTGCCCAAAGGCATCCAGCTAGTAGTCGAGTCGGAGCCAGGATCTGAGCCCCATCCTGTCTCGCCCTAAAGCTGCTACTCCCTCAGTCGCCCCTCCCTGCAGCACCCCTGTCCCTCAGCCGAGTTTGAGCAATGGCACAGGGGTAGGCCTCTGCTGCTGGCCTAGCTCCATGCCCTGGGACAGAGGGGAGGGACAGGCCCAGTCCCTCCCCAGGGCCAAGCAGCTTGCTGCCGCCCAGGAGGCACTGGTGGAGGTGGCAAGTCCAGGGTACAGGAGAGGAGGGCTGGTGAGGCAAGGTCAGCCTCCTGCTGAAGGCTGGGGCTCTCCTGGAGGGGTGGGCAGGACTGGAGGGCCCAGTTGGGGTCAGATGAGAGCAGCGGAGGGACTGGGCACAACCTTCTGGGGAGGAGGCAGCTCGGGGCACAGTCACCACCCTGAGCACCAGGGCTCCTCTCAGAGCCGAGGAAGGGCTGAAGTGCAGGTCCCAGCATGGAACCGGGATGGTGGCAAGTGAGAGGAGCTGCAGCCAGGGTAGTGCCGGGCAGTGCCGGGCAGGACCGAGGTGAGGAGGGCCTGGAGAGCTACCCAGTCACTCACCGCTCCAGGCAGGGCCCGGACACACCCCTGTCCAGGGGACTGTGGAGGGGATGCCTGCCAGTGGGGAGGGTGGGCTCCATGACCCCTGCAGAGAACACAGGTCTTTGTGCTGCCCAGACCTGCCACATCCCAAAACGACACCTTCCTATTCCTTGGGGTCAGCATGTTTCACCACCCTCAAGTCTCTGTGGTTCTGAGAGATGCATGACCCCAATCTGGCCAGTTAGGACACCCCAGTCCCCGGCCACTGCCAAGGGTTCAGGTACAGAAACATGACTCGACTTGGTTGAGGCCACTCATTCTAAGACTTTTGGCAGAATCACTAGGGAAGGGAGGCTCTCTGGATTAAATCCAAACAGCAGAGTAGTCACACACACACACACACACACACACACACATACACACACACACACAGAGACACAGACATACAGAATGAGAGAGAGAGAGAGAGAGAGAGAGAGAGAGAGAGAGAGAGCGAGAGAGCGCTCCTGGATCAAGCCATGCCTGAAGTCTGACCTTTTGTTAACTGAGTCAATAAATTGCCATCTTTGCTTTATCAAGTATATGACATATTTCTTTTCCATCTATAACTGCAAATATCCCAATAAAGTAGCTTCCAGAGGCCCTTCCAGTTGGGATCTGGCAACTCCTTTATCCTATAAATAATTCCCTGCTAGGTGTACTACAACTTCTGATTGATCTCACCTGCTCAATTCTCAAGGCTAATTGTGAAGTAAAGCAGTAAACACATGGCAAAAACCCCCTGAGCCGACACCTGGGGAAACAAAACGCTGCCATGTACCAGCTGCACATGACCGAAACACATGCCCCCATCCCATCACCAAGCTCACCCTTCAGAAAAGCCACCTCTGGCATGGGGACAGAGGCTGCCCTCTTTGTCCCTGGGCCTACTTCTGCTTCAAAAGGCCTGGAGGGAAGGATCTCAACTCTCCCACTAATTGCTAGGAAGGAAAATTCTGGGGTGGAAAGCAGGAAGGGTTGGGCCAAGCAACAGTTTGCAGAGGGCACTGGTCAAAGCCCAGGCTGACTTTCCCAGGGGAGCAGCAGGTACTGAGGGGCTTCTGTGTGTGGTCAGCACCAAAGCCGACTGTTTGTGGACAGTGAGTTGGAGGAAGCTTGAGGCTCCCAAAATCCCACGCAAGTGGGGTGAGTGCAAGGGTGAGAGGCACCCACCCACACCTGCACACATGAGGCTGCCGAGCCCACTGGAATTCCCTGCTTCCCATGCATGTCATGGGGGCCTGGTTCCCCAGCCATTTGTGAGCTTGGGGTGAAGAGCTGAATGTGGCCCATCTCTAAATACCCTCAGCCCAGATCCCTGCCTGGCTGGGTGTTCAAAACCAAATGAACAAATGAACGAGTGAATGAATGAAGCACCTTCCACGTGCCCGGCACCATTCTTGGCTCTGGGGCTTCCAGGAGCTGAAGGCAGGCAAGGGCCCTGCCTGGGTGCTCACCTTCTCTCAGAGCGCACCTCTCAGCAGGGGAAGGCCGCCAGCTAGACAGGGGCCGGGCACTGGGTGACAGCAGGCTGCCTGGGGCCACCCCTGCCAGTTAGGACTGGCTGACCTTCTAACTAGCACTAAATGTCTCCTGTCCAAGCTGATTTCTTCAAGTGTCTGCACCAGGCATGGCATTTCAAACTTCCCTGAGCAGAAGTGACAGAGAAAAGCATGGTGAAGTCTTGGGGGACGAGAAGCCCATGGGAGGAGGCAGCCCTTAGGATTCCTGAGTTCGTGCAGTGATTGGACCCAACGTGGTCCCCAGCTGTCCTGTGCTGTAAAGAGCTTTCCCATAGAGTCCTCATGGGCAGCTCAGTGTCACAAACCATTTTGCTGGAATCTAGAACCTGTTGCTATGGCCAGGCCTGGGCGTGACTTCAGGGGGCTGAGGACTGGTGGTCCTATGCAAATAAGCCCCCTCTTCCCCAGCTACCAGCCCTGAAGCTCTGTGAGGTCAGAACAGCAGATCCTGGGGGATCCCTTCTGCAGGGCCATGGCATCCCCTTTGTTTTTATATTTGCATGTAAAGAAGGCCACTCAGGTGCTCAAGGTCAAATAAGTCCAGGTGACTTCCCACACTAGCCAACTCCTTCCTTACAAAGCAGTTGAGTTCTATATCCAGGCACCAGCCACCCTCCCACCATCTCACTGATCCCAAGATGCGGGGAACGAATGGATGAAGCTCCCCCTTCACCGATGGAGAAACTGAGGCCCAAAGAGGGGAGATGATCTGCCCAAGGTCCCGAAGAGATGGCAGCAGGGCCAGCACCAGAGCTGCCACTCCTGCGGGTTCCTGGTTCAGTGCTTTTCCCGCTGTGCCATGATGTGAAGCTGGTAGTCCATTTCCTCTCCTGCCAAAGGTACTAACACACAGCCAAACTGTCAAAAATATCAGAAGCAAGATGACCACACTCCAAAAGAAGCAACAGTTTCATGATTCTCCACAACGCCCCAAGTGCTTGAAAGATAGCGCGTTCTTCAAAACTGCCCCACGCCGAACAGCCTACCAAATAGCTTCCAAAGTCGCAGATCAACTCATGGCTGATATTTTCAGGAGCTCCGTGTCAATAGCTGATGTTAATATTTTCTGAGAAACAGGCATTGTGGAACAAATGCAAAATCAATGCCATCTGTCTCCAGGAAACGGCTCGAGATTCCAGACATCAGAGAGGCCTGACACAACCAGGTTCCGGCACGAGAAGACAGGTGGAGCAAGATGGGAAGCAAAGAGATCCATTTCTGATCCAGAGGACTCCTCCCCTGGTTCTTAGAAGACAAAATCAGTGAGATCTCTGAATGATTCTTCTTTAAAACACTCAGCCAAATACATGTTTGTGACATCATCATCACATTTGGCAGCAGGTTGGCATGTAGTCAGATGGCAGGGGGACTTCCTCAGTAGAAGATACAGAGATCTGCAAGAGACCGGCCACTGAGGCTGGTTAACGTGAATACACATTCTTCCAGAACCTGACTAAGACAGCCTCCAAAGGCGCCTGGAGGCCAAGGACTCTTAGAAGACTGGCTCAGCAGGTATACCCATCAGAAGCCAGCTCTGGGAACTTACACAGAGGGGATTTTCAGGAAGGATACTGAGGCCTCACAGATTCACTATGCAGAGAGCAACTTGGGCTTGGGAAATGGACCACAGCAGCTCCTGAAGTCCAGGCCTTCGGATGCACTGTGACCACTGAGTCAGCCCTCAGAAGACTCCCCGGGAAGTGCGCAGCAGAGCCCCAGGGTGGCCCGTCCAGAAGGGCATCCCTCCGGGGATGACAGCACTCAGCAAACTGCCTCCCCACAGATACAGCCACTCCAGCTCTGGAGTTCCGGAAGACCTCAGAGGCTCTTGAATGGTGAGCATCCTTGGCTACCCAGCATGGAGGCTACTTGTGTACATCTTGTTTCTATGGTAACCCCATTCCCCAAACCCTAAGCAAGACTTAAGGTTGGATGAGACACATGTGCATGGGGAGCAAGGAGCAGGCTTTAAACCTGGAGAACTCAGGTGCCCAGGGTGGCTCTGGTGCTGTCTCTCTGCAGTGGACTCTCCCAGTACACCCAGGCAGCTCTGTGCTCCCAGCTGCCCTGGGCATCAGTGTCATGGGCTGAACAAACACACAGGGCAGCCCCAGTGCTCCCTGCTCTGTCCTCTGCCTGAGTCAGGGCTCTCCAAGACAGCACTGCTGGGCACCGTGGTGCTGACCGGACACCAACAGCTCACTGCCACCCCGTTCCCTCGGATGGACCCATGTGCTCCATGCAATGAAAGAGCCTTGCTCTTGTCCCTTTCATTCTCTCATCAGCCTGGCTCCCCTGAGGACTGCCTCAGTCTCTTGTTGGATTGGGGACTGCCTTAGCATGCTCTGGTGACAAGTGACATTCGCTGAGTGGTGGGACTGGAGCAGATATGCCATAGAACAGGCTGCAGGGCTGCTGCCGTTGGTCACCAGGATTACAAGGAGAGGGGGGCCTTGGAGGCTGGACGAATCTGTCTTAATGTGGGAATGATAGTCAAGACCCTTGGTGACAAGTGACGGAAACACAGCCTGAGCCAGATCAGGGAAGAGGGAGGGCTTGTAGGTTTAGAGGCCAAACCTCAGGAAGGGCTGGCATGCTGTGGACGTCTGGGATCGCCGGGATGGTCTCCATCTCTCATCTGCCCTTCCTAGGGTCAGCACCATGCTTGCAGACCTGTCTCCTCTGAGGAGCTTGGCTGTAGCAGCCACAGGTCCCAGCTCACAAGCTCCCAGCCTCCTTAGGGTGATGAAGGCTGGGGCAAGGCCTTTCCTCGGCCCCCAGTGGAAAACTCCTGCTGAGGTGCTGGCTTGGAGCTTGGGGCATGTGCTCTTCTTTGGATGCCAGCCCCACCCTCACCCCCAGGACCTGCATGGTGAGTAAGGGAAGATGTCCCCCAAAGAGGAAGGATGCTGCTGGTGCCAACAAGAAGACAGCACTCAGCAAAGTGCATGACGCCCATTTCAGGGCCATGACCTCAGAGCATCTCCGTGTGGGCTCTTCTTTTTTTTATGAGACGGAGTCTCGCTGTGTCGCCCAGGCTGGAGTGCAATGGCATGGTCTTGGCTCACTGCAACCTCCATCTCCTGGGTTCAAGCGATTCTCCTGCTTCAGCCTCCCAAGTAGCTGGGATTACAGGTGCCTGCCACCACGCCTGGCTAATTTTTTTATTTTTTAGTAGAGATGGGGTTTCACCATGTTGGCCAGGCTGGTCTCAAACTCCAGGCCTCAGGTGATCTACCTGCCTCGGCCTCCCGAAGTGCTGAGATTACAGGCCTAAGCCACCGTTCCCGGCCCTGGGCTCTTCTTACTCGCAAGAATAGACCCTGAGTGTGGACCCTGCACAGGCTTTAGCATCTGGACCTGACTGTGAGTCTGTTTTATGTTGCCAGAGAGGAACGTCTGAGGCTGGAGAATTTATGAAGAAAAGAGGTTGATTTGCCTCACAGTTCTGCAGGCTGTCCAGGAAGCATGACACTGGCATCTGCTTCTGGAGAGGCCTCAAGAAGTTTCCAATCACTGGGAAAGGTGATGGAGGTGTTAGTGTGTCATGTGGTTGGAAAGGGGAGGAGGGGCCAGGCTTCTTTAAACAACCAGCTCTCAAGCGAGCTAACAGGGTTAGAACTCCCTCATTACCTCCAGGATGGCCCAAGCCATTCCTGAGGGATCTGCCCCTGGATCCAACACTTGCCACCAGGCCCCACCTCCAACACTGAAGGTCACATTTGGACATGAGATTTGGCGGGGACGCACACCCAAACCATCTCAGGGTGCTTTTCCTGGCTTCATCCCAAACTGCAGAGGGGCTGATGGGCAGTGGAGATAAAGTGGGGGCAAAGGTGTCTCTCCCCAGAGAGATGGGCCCTGAGCAGGGCTCTCAACCCCTCAGCCTCAGAGAAGCTCCCACCCATCCGCTGAGCGTGCCAGGTGCTCCCATGAGTGGGATGGGAGGGAGAAACCAGCAGGTGATGTGCCCTTCAAGTCACTGGGCAGTGCCCAGCCCCAGGCACCCTGCCATGCCCAAAGAGTGGCAGCCAGACCTCCTGACCCCACCAGATGCCCCCCATCCTCTTGGCCTCTCCAATCCCCTACCTGGCTGTAACCTCAGTCCTTTCATGAATGGAATAGGAAGTGAGACGGGGGAGACAGGACACGGGGGACACGGGAGGTGGTGGCGAGTGGGTCACTGCTGTGGGCAATGGGGGTTTGAGCCTGCAAGACACCCCCAGCAACTGCACAGGACACGTCTCAGAGCTGGCCCACATAAGACAGGAGGAAGCTGCAGCATTTACCCATCCACTCCATTCATCCGTCACTGGCTGGAGCCACTCCTGGGATCAGATGCCCACAGGCCTCCATGGCTATAGGGAGCCTGCAGGCTGAGTCACAGGAACTGAGGGTAAGGTGGCTGGTGTGCAGAGCGGCCGTGCGTGTCCAGGAGGTATGGGGGGCACGCCAACAATGCCCACTGTGTCTCTCCAGGCAGGCACTTCTGCAGGGCTGAGATAAGCCCCAGTGACAGGGAGGGGGCATGCATCCCAGCAGGGCTCAGTCCCCAGAGAGAAGCTTGGGCCTTATTCAAAAATGACCAACAGTCAGCAAGGGTATTGGGGTGCTGCCTTTCCTGCCGGCCACCATGAGTTCGGGAAGCTGCATGGCCAAGTGGCCTGCCGGGAAGGCACACTTGCCCCAGAATAGAACTCTCTCCACCCCCATGTCCGTGTACACTGCAGGGCAGGGACTCAGACACAATCCACCCCATTAAATGGAGTCAGGTAACTCTCTCGTCTGCATCATAATTAACTTTACTTTTTTCAAAGGAACACATTAAGGCAAAATGTTGGGGATCTTTTAAAACAAAGCCATTTTCCTCACTAGGATTATTTTTGATGAGCTAAGTGGTGTTAGTTTTTAAATTGCAATCCAGAGAGAAAACACGCATGCACAGAGTCATCGACAATTTTCATTTCCAACAATTGCAGTTGTGAATCCTGCTACCAATGCTACTAATAGCTTCCATGGTGGTTTATACTCATTTGCCTAAGAGCCAGACCCCAGGCTTCCATCTCAAAGGGTGACGTAGGCCAATTAGTGCACATCTTGAACCAATCCTTCTCTGGGAAGAAAGCATTCTTGGCAGTACCCACTTAGAATCGTGGGGTGTTCTGGGGCCCCTAATGGGAAATGGAGTGGTTTAGAGGAAGAGGTTAAATTTGACCTGTTGGATCATGACCTGAGCGGAGCACTGGGGGACCCAGTCATTGACTCTCCACCCTCAAGAATACCAAATGCTCCAACACGGAACGTTCCAGTGGACGGCAGCAACCAGCATGCTATGGGCTCCTTTAAAAATAAGCCCCATTGTTCCCCAACGGCCTATTAATAGCTTGAAAAGACATCTGTTCCTAATTTGGTCTTCTCAAATCAAGAAATCTTCCCTTCACTTTCCTCTAGGGCCAGGATGAAATCAATCAAGCTACAAAATTTATTAAGCACCAGGCACATCCTGGCCCAGACCTCAGAGCCAGCCCTGCAATGTGACCCAAGCACTCAAAGGCCCTGGTCTGCATGGAGCATGCACCTTTCCTCTAGCTCTGACATCCCTCCCCACTCAGGCAACACAGATGCACTAAAGAGCCCCCAGGGTCAGCCAGTCCCACCCCATTCAGTGCCCTAGCTCCCTCTGCTCCGTCCCCTGGGGTCAGCTGTTCCAACAGTTTCTGACTCGAGGCATAGCTCCCTTAGATTCTGTCAGGGATGGGCAGCTCGCTGTCTCTCAGATGACTCTTCTCATTCCCAAGTATCTGCTGCTGCTAAACACTTCCAGACTCACCTCCCACAATCAGTCTCATCTCTCTGGGGCCACAAGCAGCAGGTTGACTCTTCTGATTATGGCAAGCCTTCAGCTACTTGAGTGGAGATGTCTGCCTGTCCCCATGACTCCTCTCTAGCTTTGGTACCTGGGTAGCAGGGAGCTGTTGTGGACCCAATGCCCAGACAGGACAAGCGAGTCCAGGGACATAAAGCCACATAGATGTCCATTTCTGGAAGCAGCCTCAGCAATCATGCATCCTCCACACCCACTCCTGCAGTCCCAGACCCACAGCTCACCATTTTCAGGGTACACTGTGCTCACCACACCCTAGGGCCTTTGCATGGCTCTCCCCACTGCCCGGCATGCTTTCCTCTGCTTTCTACAAAGCTGTTCCCCCACCTTGTCATCCAGTCCCCAGTAACGGTCCCTGACCTTGCTGCTAAAGTGCACCCCCAGTCACGCCCAAAGCACACCACTCTTTCAATTCTCTACTGTCTGATTTTTCTCTTTATTCATGTTTATCATCTCTCTGCCCCTCTAGAATGTAAGACCATGAATAAGCACAGGGGAAGAACTCAATAATCAGTTGTTATCTGGATAAAGAAAACAACTTTCCAGGAAGAAGAAATGGCAGCTGGAACCACGATGCCTGGAGCAGCCGTGGAGCAGCGGTGGAGCCCACTGGTCCCCAAGTACATGCTTCGGCGTGAAAAGGACCTGTGGCCAGCTGTGGCCCTGGGCAAGATGCTTGACCTTCCTGAGTCTCGCCTCCACATCTGCACAGTCAAGACTGGCACAGCGCTGGCCTCCTGATGCTGTGTGTGGTGGTGTTTGCAGAGCGCTTGATAGAACGTGGGTTCAAAGCAAACCCTTCATCTACGCTCAGTGTGCAGGCCAGCCCAAGGAGAGAAATGAGGTGGGGCTGGCCAGTGGGGACGCAGTGGCCTTGAACGGTATGTCAAGGCTTCTGCCCTGGCGACAGTGCAGTGGGAGGAGCTGCCCAGGCTCATGGGCTGAAGTCAGAAGAGCCAGAAATAAACGCCACCCTCAAGGCCCAGATGGGGACCTACCCCTGACTCTACTGTCTCCCTCTATTCTTCCCCTGTGCACCTATGGAAGAGCCTCGGGCCCCCTAGGGGACTTAAGCTCAGGGAGGGGGCTTATGTGGGGAGCAAATCTGCACCTGCTTCTCTCAGTGGCTCACATTGCCTAGGAGTGAGAAGAGAGCAGGCCCTGCTCTCCGGCCTCAGCCTCAGCCTCAGCATCCCTCCCCTCTGCCGGTGCCAGCCCCCGGGTGTGAGAGAAAGCAGAGGCCTGAAGAAATGGGCTCCCAGAGGGCCCTGCCTCAGCCCCACTGGCCCAAGCCCCCTGCAGCTCCTGGGCCCAAGCCAAGGCGCTTCTGTCAGCGCCAGGGCCCCCAGGACACAGCCAGGATTGTGCAGCCTGCGGCAGGCTCCCAGCCACAGCTGAGGGGACAAGGCCCAGCTGTTCCTGCAGACAAGTGGGCAGCTTTCTTCCCACATGAAAAGGGAACCTGTGTCCCTGGGGGAGGGATGGGAGGAGGGAAGAAGCCAGGGAAGGCTCAGGGACGACTGCTCAGGGTCCCCTATTCCCTGGGGTGGGCAGGTGGAGCCAGGAAGAGGAAGGCAGCACTGGTCCTAAGCAAGCCTCCCAGCCACCAGCTCAGTCCATTCTCCACCTCTGACCCCTGTGTGACCCTGGGCCAGCCCCTTCCCTAATCTGGCCTCAGGTTTTTCCACTGAAAAAAAGGGGAGGTGGAGAATGTCCCCTTTGTCCTAGCAGAGGGACAGCTTCAAGGAAGATGCAGGCTGTCTCCCTGAAAGGCTGGACTCCCAGCCAGGCACGGTGGCTCACGCCTGTAATCCCAGCACTTTGGGAGGCTGAAGCAGGTGGATCACCTGAGGTCAGGAGTTTGAGACCAGCCTGGCCAACATGGTGAAACCCTATCTCTATAAAAATACAAAAATTAGCCAGATGTGGTGGCGGATGCCCGTAATCCCAGCTACCCAGGAGGCTGAAGCAGCAGAATCGCTTGAACCCAGAAGGCGAAGGTTGCGGTGAGCCAAGGTCACGCCATTGCACCCCAGCCTGGGCGACAGAGTAAGACTCTGTCTCAAAAAATAAATAAATAAAAGAAAGTTTGGACTCCCTAAGTGAGGAGGGCAGCAGGACATGGTGGAACAAGGCCAGACAGAGCCATCAGAACTCTGTCTGGTTGGAGGGTAGACCCACGCCCAGCATGCCCTGCATGGCCTAGGAAACAGTGTGGGAGGCCACCCACAGTGAGGGTCCCAAGGCTCCAGGAAGGCATCCAAGGGGAGGCACTGGAGGCGGAGTTAGGATCAGCTGTGCCACACTAGAGCCCAAACGCACCATCCCAGGACTCCCGGGGCCCTTCTCTGAAAACTGATAGACCGGAAACTATCTGGAGAGAGTCTCTTTTGAATGACTCTTCTTCCATGGGCCTTATCATTAATCATACACCTTTCTTTGGAGATGAGAAATCCAGGCTGGGCACAGTGGCTCACGCCTGTAATCCCAGCACTGTGGGAGGCCAACGTAAGAGGATAGCTTGAGCCCAGGAATTCGAGACCAGCCTGGGCAACACAGTGAGATCCCTGTCTCTGCAAAAAATTTAAAAATTAGCCAGATGTGGTGGGATGCACCTGTAGTCCCAGTTACTTGGGAGGCTGAGGCAGGAGGATCACTTGAGCCCAGCAAATCGAGGCTGTAGTGAGCCATGATCATGTCACTGCACCTCCAGCCTGGGCGACAGAGCAAGACCCCAACTCTTAAAAATAAAAATTAAATTAAAATTAAAAATCCACCTATGTCTGCACCAATCTCTACCACACACCCCAGAGCAGCCCAAGGCAGGCCCTCTTCCCACTGACTTTACCCCAGGTTCCAACAGAAACTCCCTGCACACCAGGCCCTCCAGGGCTCAGCTGCAGAGCACGTGGGACCCATCATCCCAGGAAGGTGAAGTCTGGGCCCTCTGGGAAGGGGCACACAACATGCCAAGGGGTTGGTAGGTGAGGCTGTTTGCAGATCAGTGAGCCCGTCTAGGAGAGACAGGGGATCATGTAAGCTGAGTCTTATTAAATGTAGCAGCAGCTGCTATTTAATGAGTTATTTTTAATGGGAGATAAAGACCTGGACAGAGACTGTCAGGACTCTTTCTGTTTCAAAAAACTGAGCTCCAACTGGAGTGTGAAATGCAAAAGGAAGGTAGTAAGGTCCATGGAATTGAGGAATGCAGGGTACACCTCTCTCCCAGCACAACTGCATCACAGGAGTCAGTTCTTGGGATCTCTGCTCCGGCTTCTCCCCAAATGGTGCAGAGGCAGCTCTGGCCATCCTCACAGCCTGTCTTGCTGGGGACAAAGGAGTGCCACTTTCCTGGTGACTCTGGCCAAGCTCACCATCATGATGCCCGCAGGTCCAGCAGGGACTCTGTGCACCCCTGAGCCTATTACTGCAGTCAGGGGCCAGAGCGTCCTGAGTGGGGAGGCCTGACTCATGATTCCCTGTCTGAGGCTGTGGGATGGGCCCAGTGAGACAGGCAAGCAGGGCCTTACCTCCACACAGAAAGCCCACAACCTCCCCGGCACACAGGTGAGCTGGCAGGCTGGCCCCCGTTCCACTCTAGGGCAGAATGAGAGCTCAGAAAATTGTCACTGTGCCTTCCTTCCTGGTAGACTGCCTTTTGTTGTGTTGATAAAGAGGTGTTTGTGAGGCCTGTTCACGTTGCTAGAGAGCCACCTTTAGGACTGGTGGTGTCCATGCCACCTCCGGGGACGTCCCTGCTCAGGGTCACCCCACAGAGCTGTTGATGCACCCAACGTCCTCCGATGTGATGAAGAGCCTCCGAAAGCAGAGCAGGCCAAGCCTCGGACACGTTGTAACAGTACATGGAAGTCGTTAGCTTCCATTTTAATTTAACAAGCCCAATTTTATAAATAAGAGCAAATTTTCCCAGGCTATTATTTCTAATTACGCATTTACATCAATTCACATTATGCGGTTGATGAAATGTTAACACTAGAGGCAATTTTCTGCTGACGGGTGGCATGGAGAGGAGTTTCTTCACATTACAAGTCAATATTTTTGGGAATAATTATCCAGTTGCTCACCAGAGTCTGCACTGACTAACCTAATGGCTGTGTCTACACAGTCCCCAACTTGAGGCACTGAGGGGAAATGCTCCAGTGGGGAGAAAAGGTGGAGGAGACCAAGATCATGCTGAGGGGGGACCCTGGACAGCTCTGATGTGGCCTCTCCTGGCTGGTGGGACAGGCTGAGAATCAACTGCACTGTAGACCAGCATCACGTCTTTTGATTATGTTACAAAATGGCTCCAGAACTTAGACTTCCATGTGCAAGGTGAGAATGGTAATAGTAACTTTCCCATAGGGTAAGTTAATATATGTATGCCTTCATTCACTTATCAATCTAAGAAACATCTAATTGCACACCTCCTCTCTGTCAGGTACACAGTAGGTACTCAGTAAGTGATAGTGCATGGAATACTATGCAGCCATAAAAAAAGAATGAAATTGTGTCCTTGGCAGCAACATGGGTGCAGCTGGAGGCTATTATCCTAAGGGAATTAACACCAAAACAGAAAACCAAATACCACATGCTCGCACTTACAAGTGGGAGGTAAACACCAGGTACATATGGACATGGAGATAGGATCAACAGACACTGGGGTCTACAAGAGGGTGGAGAGTGTGTGTTGAAAAATCACCTGTCAGGTACTATGTTCACTGTTTGGGTTACGGGGTCATTAGAAGCCCAAACCTCAGTATCACTCAATATAACCAAGTGACAAACCTGCATGTGTCCCCCAAATCTGAAATAAATTTTAAAAGAATAAAATAAATGGAAGTGATGACTCTGAGGAGGAGGAGGCACAGACATCCTGGCAGAGTGAGCCCGTGAGTACCTCCTGGGCCTGGGTGGCATCTCAGAGTTGAATGGCACCATGGCAACAGAGGCCGAGAAATCAGAGACATCTGTCTGCAGATACAGCCCAAGCCCTGAAGGACACAGCCAGAAGGATGTGTCCTCCAGTGCAGGATGGTCCCTCCAACTGTTCACAGAGCCTCTTCTATGGGGAGGCGCAGCACCAGGTGCCAGGGCTTGATAGAGGCAACGGGGGCCGGGACGAGGCTGGAGGCTGAGGCGGTGAAGAGAAATAGATCTGAGAGTTGTCCCAAAGGTAACAGCCCAGGTCTCAGCAACGGGCCACAGAGGGGAGGAGGGGAAAGGCATCAGGGATCCCTCCTGTTGGGCTATGTGGGTGTCAGGCCAATTATCAAGCCAAAAAAAAAAAAAAAAGCAACTACCAGGCTCTTAGTAGACCAGCCTCAAGCCACTGCTGAGAGGCTGGCTTGTGAAGGAAAATCACCAGCTTCATATGAACACTGTGAGGTTCCCCTGTGATATGTCCATGGAAGCCCACAAAGACAAACAACCACCACCATCTGGAGCTAGAGAAGAGGACATGACACTGAGCTGTGGGGAACCCCTATACTCTGGAGTTTAACGAAGGTGGCCACCAGCGAGCTTACAAGGAGACGGAGATGTGTGGCCAGAGTCGCTAGAGGAAAGCCAAGAGATCTGGTCACAGAAACCCAGCGCTTCAGAAAGCAGAGCTCAGCCTAATGTGCTAGAAAGTCAAGATGAGGACTAACATATGCACCTTGAATTTGAGAACATGCCGGCACTGAGGCATCTCAGCGGGAGCCACTTCTGGGACAGGGTGGCCTGGAAGTCCATGCACAGAGGACATACTTGTCCAGGAGGCAGGGAGGCCTTGCTGTGCAGGGAAGGGAGATGGGTGGTGGCCCCTGTCGGCCTCTGCAGGAAGACCTGGGAATGGGCCAAGCCCTCTGTCCTCCCCAGCCTGGGATCCTCAAGTCCAAGAGTGAGGAGCTAAGTAGGCAGTGGCAGGGACCTCAGGGCTGGGGCTCCAGCTACTTCTTCCTGCATCAAGCTCGGTTTCTTGTCTGTAAAAAGGAGAGGAATTCTAGGCACAGTGTTGGCATGAGGGTGAAAGGAGAGCACAGAACCTGACCTGCAGAGGTGCACAGCCCTCCCAGGCAGAGCAACGCACAGACGCCTCCCTGCAGAAAACACCACCTGACAGATGCTTCCCTGCGACCAGCACCATCCGCAATTATTCCTGGGCTCAAATGCCCCAGTGCCAGGCACAGGTGAGAGGGTAAACTTGGATGCAGGACTGAAAAAAAGGCCAAATTCAGGGGTAACATCCTCACCCAAACTTGAAATAGATTAAAAACTCAGGTGAGTTTGCCAACCCATGGGGGACATAGCTCACAGGCACCTCAAGTCTCACAAGTGTCCCCACAGCTGGCATGAGGGTGCCCAATTCTTCTCAATCTTCTATTGCTGTCCCCACAGGTGTTTTTTTGAGACAGGGTCTCACTCTGTCACCCAGCTGGAAGGCAGTGGTGCAATCACAGCTCACTACAGCCTCAACCTCCCAGGCTCAAGTGATCCTCTTGTCTCAGCTTCCTGAGTAGCTGGAACCACAGGCACACACCACCATACCCAGCTAATTTTCTGTATTTTTTGGTAGAGACAGGGTCTCTCCATGTTGCCCAGACTGGTCTCGACTCCTTGGGCTCAAGCAATCTGCCCACCTTAACCTCCCAAAGTGCTGGGATTATGGACATCAGCCACTGCACTCGGCCTGTCACCACAGGTTTTAATAAGGCTGGGAGGAGAGTGGGCAAGGACCCAGCTCAGGCCCTCTGGTTGGATGCCACACCCAGAGTATCCTGCCCAGGGAGCCACAGCAGGGGCTGGACAGAGGAGGCCTGGAGCCCCACGCAGGCTGAACAGAGGTGGCAAGCTGGGCCCTCACATCAGCCTGCAGACCCAGCAGGGTTTATTTTTGCAGTAGAACCAACATATAACAATTAGATTTTCCGTAAATGTCTGGGTTTCCAACTTCATCTGAAACACTGGGGCAGCCAGCCACGCAGGGCTTGCTGTCCACGGGGCAGCCACAGGCCAGAGCCCAGCAGCACCCACCCCAGGAAGGCGTGAGGGCCATGTGGCTCCAGGCCCTGCCACTCACCAGCATCTCAGGTTCATCCCTCCCCTGCCCCATTCTGTCTGCCTGTCCCCTGCAGGCCCCTCCACCCATTTCCCTGCCTGTTCTCCTGCCCCTTATGGCCTGCAAATCCACATACTGGGCCCCAGGCCTCTGAGAGCTCTTGGAAGCCACCTTCCAGGCAGAAGGAGAGGGAAAGAAGCCCTGGGGCTGCACGGGCAGGGGATTCCCTCTTCTGCGGCTAGGGCAAGTCCTGGGGAGCAGGTCCTTCTGGCCACCCCAAGCCTGCCTGGCGTGGAGGGGAAGGGTCACCATCCACTCTGCCCCCAAGAGCAGCCCAGCAGGGGAAGGAGGACTCTTGTGAGAAATGAGGCAGAAAGGGAAGTCGGGTCCAGAATTGTGGTCCCAGCAGGGAAAGTGTGCCTTAGAAGAAAGCAGGATGGGGCAGGGTGCAGTGGCTCACACCTGTAATGCCAGTAATTTGGGAGGCCGAGGCGAGTGGGTCACCTGAGGTCAGGAGTTCGAGACCAGCCTGACCAACATGGTGAAACCCTGTCTCTACTAAAAATACAAAAATTAGCTGGATATGGTGGCACGTGCCTGTAATCCCAGATATTCAGGAGGCTGAGGCAGGAAAATCGCTTGAACTCAGGAGGAAGAGGTTGCAGTGAGCCAAGATCATGCTACTGCACTCCAGCCTGGGTGACAAAGCGAGACTCCAGAAGAGAAGGGAAGGGAAGGGGAGGGGGGGAGGGAGGGGAGGGAAGGGAAGGGAAGGGAAGGGAAGGGAAGGGAAGGGAAGGGAGGGAAGGAGGGAAGGAAGGGAAGGGAAGGGAAGGGAAGGGAAGGAAGGGAAGGGAAAGGAAGGAAAGGAAGGGAGCAGGAGGAGGAGATGAGAGGAAACATGGGAGGTGGAGGGAGGAAAATAGAAGGAGACTAAGAATGAGGAGGAAGGAGAGTGGGGATGAGGAGAAAGGAGAGGGGGGATGAGGAGGAAGAAGAGGGGAAATAGGGGGAAGAAGAGTGGAGATGAAGAGGCAGGAGGAGGGGATGAGGAGGAAGAAGAGTGAGGATGAGTTGAAGTGGGGGATGAGGAGGAGAAGAGAGGAGGATGAGGAGGAAGGAGGGGGGGATGAGGAGGAAAGAGGTAGGATGAGGAGGAAGGAGAGGGAGGATGAGGAGGAAGGAGAGGGAGATGAGGAGGCAGACGATAGGGAATGAGGAGGAAGGAAAGCAAGGATGAGGAGGAAGGAAGGGAGATAAGGAAGAAGGAAAGGGAGATGAGGAGGAAGGAGGGGGGATGAGGGGGAAGGGGAGGAAGGAGAGGGAGGATGAGGAGGAAGGAGTAGAGGGATGAGGAGGAAGGAGGGGGCATGAGGAGAGAAGGAGGGGGATGAGGAGGAAGGAGGGGGCGATGAGGAGGAAGGAGGGGATGAAGAGGAAGGGGAGGGGGATGAGGAGGAAGGACAGGGGATGAAAAGGAAGTAGAAGGGGATGAGGAGGAAGGAGAGGAAGGATGAGGAGGAAGGAGAGGGAGGATGAGGAGGAAGGAGAGGGAGGATGAGGAGGAAGGAGAGGGAGGATGAGGAGGAAGGAGAGGGAGGATGAGTAGGAAGGAGAGGGGGATGAGGAGGAAGGAGAGGGGATGAGGAGGAAGGAGAGCGAAAATGAGAAGGAAGGAGGGGGGATGAGGAGGAAGGAAAGAAGGATGAAGAGGAAGAAGAAGGGGGATAAGGAGAAGAAGAGGGGGATGAGGAGGAAGGAGACGGGGGATAAGGAAGAAGGACAGGGGGGATGAGGAGGAAGGAGAGGGGGGGTGAGGAGAAAAGAGAGGGGAATGAGGAGGAAGGAGAGGGGGGATAAGGAGAAAGGAGAGGGGGGATGAGGAGGAAAGAGAGGGGGATGAGGAGGAAAGAGAGGCAGATGAGGAGAAAGGAGAGGAGGGATGAGGAGGAAGGAGACAGGGGATGAGGAAGAAGGACGGGGGGATGAGGAGGAAAGAGGTATGCAGAGGAAGGAGAGGGGAGAAGAGGAGGAAGGAGAAGGAAGATGAGGAGGAAGAAGAGGGAGGATGAGGAGGAAGGAGAGGGGGATGAGGAGGAAGGAGAGGGAAGACGCAGAGGAAGGAGGGGGAGATGAGGAGGAAGGAGAGGGGGATGAGGAGGAAGGAGAGGGGATTCGGAGGAAGGAGAGGGGGGATGAGGAGGAAGGAGAGGGAGGATGAGGAGGAAGAAGAGAGGGGATGAGGAGGAAGGAGGGGGGATGAGGAGGAAGGAGAGGAAAGATGAGGAGGAAGGACAGTGGGGATGAGGAGGAAGGAGAGGGTCTCTTCCAAGAGCAAGGTCTCCACTTTCCTGTTGCCCCACATGGACTGCCGGCCTCTTGGCTGGAACACTCCTTGCTTGTGTGCGTATACACACACGTTCTGTATACACACATACCGCCTGCACACACTCTGGGCATGTCATTATACACACCTGTGTCGTCTGCTCACATCAGCTGTCACTCGTCTATGCTAGCAGACATTATTTGTGCATGTGCATGCACACACACACACACACGCACAGAGGACACCCCATCTGCACACACGCTCTCTGTCTGCACACAATAGGCATGCCATCCACACATGGGTATACTGTCCGCATACAAGTGTGTGCACACACATACACATCCTCTCTGCATACATGCTGTGTCCTGAGGTCACACCGCTGGGACCCCAGCACCTGGAAGAAAGGATTAGGGGACATACAGTCATGGGAAAGGGCGGTGCTTGAGGCTGAGACCCTCCCCAGGCCCAGAGACAGGGAGACAGGTGTGGGAGAACTATAGCCCCTGCTGACCCTCCAGGTGCACTCCAGGTGTAGGGGAACTATAGCCCCTGCCAGCCCTTCACATGCACTCCAGGTGTGGGGGAACTGTAGCCCCTACCAACACTCCAGGTGTGGGGGAACTGTAGCCCCTGCCAACCCTCCAGGTGCACTCCAGGTATGGGGGAACTCTAGCCCCTACCAACCCTTCTGGTGCATTCCAGGTGTGGGGGAACTGCAGCCCCTGCTGACCCTCCAGGTGCACTCCAGGTGTGGAGGAACTCTAGCCCCTACCGACTCTGCAGGAGCACTCCAGGTGTAGGGGAACTATAGCCCCTGCCAGCCCTCCAGATGCACTCCAGATGTGAGGGATCTGTAGCCCCTGCCGACCCTCCAGGTACACTCCAGGTGTGGAAGAACTCTAGCCCCTACCGACCCTCCAGGTGCACTCCAGGTGCACTTGCTGCTCCCTTTCTCACCAGGCCTCCCCCAGCTCTGTCACTCAGCTCAGCCTGGTCACCCTAGTCTCCCTCTGCCCATATCCCAACCAAACGGGCTCTGGAAGACACAGTGTAGACTGATGGCACCACTGCTATCACATGGGACTAACCCTTCCACAGCAAAGAAGAGAGAGCTCTGAGCCCAGCAGGGCCTGGTCCTCCATCCAGGTGTGCTCCCCACAACCCACCTCTGTGCACACAGCAGGCACTCCCTAAAGACTTGCCAAGCTGGGTGAGACCTCTGGACACTACCTGTCTAAAATGGCATGAGACCAGCTCAAAACTTGACAAAGAATCTTGGACCCACTATCCCCTCTCACCAGCCCCTAGTCCTGGAAGGAGCTGGACAGCGAGTGGCACTTGCTGGTGAGTACAGACAGGTTTTTTTTTTTTTTGAAATGGAAAAATGACATTTTGCAACATTACTGTGAAAAATTAAGTTAGATCTGAAGCATCCAAGATGTTTTGCAAATAAAACCAGGGCTTTCTGTGGCTGGTGATTGCTGAGTTTAATCCCGCAGGTACCCTGGCCCGGCCAGCAGGTCCCGGGGGAGCAGTCTGTGACCATCTGACCCTGCGCTTCTCAGGAAGTGTGGCCTGCCTCCAGAGCCTGGGGAGACAGCAGCCACATGTACATGAGGCCAGGCAGTCCCAGCTCCCCAGACACGGTGACCTTTTGTCAGCTTCGGACAGGAACACAAATCTACCGTCACTCTGTATCGGCCTTGATTGGATCAAAATCCCATCGGAAAACAGGGGGAAAGGCAATAAAACCTCCAGAATTAATATTAAACCACTGACATTTCACAAACCGCGCAGCGCTGGCAGCTGCCAGTCTATCAGCAGGAGGGACTCCAAGGGGACAAGTCAGGCATGAAGGTCACAGCAGTGCCAGGGAGTTCCGCCCAGGCCCCACATCAGCACCAAGGGGAGAAGGGACCTAGACGGCCACAGCCCCCGCAGGACCACCCCATCTCTCTGGACCCAGTCTGTGCATTTGCCACATGTGCTCTCCACAGTGAGGGAATAAACTGACCTCTGAAGCCAAAGATGATGACAAATCTGGAGCTTGTGACTGTCCTCAAACCCCAGTACTGTGCCTACCACCCTGCGCTTCTCGGGAAGTGTGGCCTGCCTCCAGAGCCTGGGGACACAGCAGCCACATGTACATGAGGCCAGGCAGTCCCAGCTCCCCAGACACGGTGACCTTTTGCCAACTTCGGACAGGAACACAAATCTACCGTCACTCTATATCGGCCCCACAGTGCAGAGAGGCCACCACACAGGATGAGACCAGGACAGACCAAGGCTCCTCTGAGAGAGCATCCTGGGCCTGAGGACCCACCAGGAGATGTGAAATGGCCTCAGCTTCCCATAGCCCAGCACCTATTGACACCTGCCATGTGCCAGGCAAGGTGACTAGGCAGGTACGAGGATGACCGGAGCACAGCTCCTGCCCTGGAAGGGCTCAGAGCAGGCATCTTTATTTCCAGGTAACCCCACCTGGGCAGAAGCTGGGAGTGGGCTGAAATGAGACCCTGCCGGGGCCCAGCCCCCTCCTGGAGCACGCCGCCTCTCACATGGACAGAGGGCCTCCCAGAGTCCATCAACTCTGCCACAGACCTGCATGCACATAGAGCCAGCCCTGTGCTGGCCTTCGAGGGACAGCGCAAGAAGGTGTTAGCTACCTCCAGTACTCAAGGAGACCCAGAAAGCCACTCTAGAGGTGGCGAATCCTGCCACCTCCCCCAGCCCCCGAGCCCTCAGCAGACATCGCAACCCAGTACACTCTCCTGCTAAGTCCAGGTGCAGCCTCAGACTTCGGGAGCTGGCCTGAGATGAAAGCAGGTCTGGGGCCTTCCTGAAATAAGAGCCTAAAGCCGGACACGAGGGCAGTTCTTGGTGGTGTAGGGACAAAAACAAGGGCAGTCCAACATGTTAGGAGGAAGCAAGCAGGAGGAAGCCTTCCTGGAAGAGGAGAGACTGCAGCTGGCCAGAGTTGGCCAGGAGAGCTGTGTGCACAAGCAGGCGAGCAGGTGCAGGACCAAGCCAGGCTGGCAACTGGGGGGTGCGAAGTGGGACAGAGTCCACATCATGTGCCCCACCGTGGAGCCCCAGGTGGGGCCCTAGATCTTCAGGGTCCACTCAGCCCAGGACAGTGTCGGTGGGATGGAGGATCTTTCTGCTTCCCTCACCCTTCAGAGCCACCCCTAGGGCACAGAGGCGAGCCACCAAGGGCCAGGAAACTCCTGTGGCCACAGTGTCACCAGCTGGCCCCAGGCCCTATTCTCAGGGATGCTCTGGTCAGAAGCCTCTAGGTGGTGGTCCAGGAAGATGGAGAAGGGATGCCAGAACCTTGGGGCTCTGGAGCAGAAGCCACCCTTTAGTGTGACTGGCATTTCCCGAGCCACTCGGGATCCAGAAATTCAGGGGACACAGAAACATGAACGTTGACCTGAATGCATCCCATGACAATTTGCAAAGCTACTTCCTGGGCATCAGCTGGTGGACCTCACAGCAGCCCTGGGAGCAGGGAAGGAACCCAGTGCCCTCTGGGCAGAGGGGCCGAGGCTCGGTGTGCTGGAGAGAATCAGCACAGATCTGACAGTGGCAGTGTCTGCATCCAGGCTTCGACCTCCCCGTCGCTGCCTCCATTTCACCGTGCCCCCAGCCCTGAGCTCGCACTGCTTCCCTGACGACATCAAGCCAACCCTGCGGGAGGCTGGTCAGACACAGGGGACCAAGGCTGGCAGGAACGGGCACTGGGAGGCCGCCACAGATGCCCCAGGCCCCCATAGCATCTCCACTGGAACCATTAAACAGTATCCTGCCAGCAGGGAACCCTCTCCGTGGGTCTGGAGAGCTCAAGGGAGCCAGGGCCCTGACCCTCCGGCTGACTCTTGGTCATGACGCGCCAGCTCCATGATTTCTAATCACCAGCCTTGCCATTAAGGTGAAGGAAGCACATGGGGAAATAACAGTTTATTTCCAACAGATCAATCTGCTGATATCCGTCTGGCCCCAGCCTCTTAATTCTCCATAATGTCAAAGCAATTTTTGGTTAAGTATACAGTCTGTCCTCTACTAAATTAAACTAATAGATCTAGTGGGAAATAAAACCCCAAGTGTATTGAGAATATTAAAAATAAAAAAATAAACTCTCCATGAGTCTATAAGATTTATCTTGGCAAATGATTAAATAACACACACACACAGAGGCTGTAATAAAATCAATTTGGGGGTGCTCAGCTCCACCGGTCACCTCCAAGTTCTGGCCACTCCTCTCCCCTTAGTAACACCACTCCTGCCAAGCACCTGGGTTCAAGAGTGGCTGGGCAATGCCCTCAAATATCCCCTGCTGCATCATCACAACACCAAAGCTAGCAAGGCGTGTGCATCAACATGCAGACTGTTGCTGTTAGGGCCACACCCCAGGTGCTGAATGACCGGCTCTCAAAACCAATCCTCCCATTCACCCACTGCAGGCAGCAACGCCAGTACACCCATTTTACAGATGAGAAAAACGAGGCTCTGAAAGGCCAAGGCAAGGCCAGGATCTGAGACAACGCCCATCAGACTCCACAGCCCTGGACCTCACTGTTATCGTTCTGCTTTGCTTTGTTTTGCTTTTTACTTAATTGTCCATTTGGCTATACACGGCTCAGGCCATGAGGCAGGATCTTGCTTTGCTAACACTCATCAAAACAGCATCTGGGCTTTCCCTGTGGAATCCAGAGGCTGGCACCCCAGGGAGGGCAGAGGAACCGGGAAGGGTGGGGCGAGGCAGGCTGGCCTCGGGACTTGGGCACGGGAGCCCGCTCTGAAACCTTCCCATCTTCACTGCGCCAGATGCACTGCTGTTTGCTGGGGCCAGCTCTGCAGGCAAAGGGGGTGGCCAGCAGAGGAAGGTGGGAGGTGAGGACACGTCGAATGGTCTCTCCTCAGAGCCAGGACCCAATAAGGAGGGGTCCATGGCAACCACCTGGCTTCTGCACTCAGCTCCCAGTCACCGCCCCTCTAGGGGATGGCAGTTTCCCATCTCCCACCGCCCCTCTACGCTGCCATCAGGGTCAGAACTCCTCCTTGTCACCAAGCTCAAAGCCTTACGCTGTCCTGTCCCCAAACACCACTGCTGCTGATCCTGTTATCTTGGAGTTTTCTCTTTGTCTCAGTGAATTTCGCAGATCTCCTGCCTCCACCCCCTTGCATGGCACCTACTTGTCTGGGATGCCGATGCACCTCAACCCCGTCCCACCTATCTCAGCCAGATTCTACTCTGCACTTAGGCAGAGCTCAGGAAGCCTCCCCAGGCAGGACTCACCGCTCACCTCTCCGGGGGGGGGCCCTGCCAGGGCTGGGATTACTATGTGCTTAGCTTGATTCCCCATGAGGCTCTGAGCCTCATAGCTAGGGCCACGTCTTGTTTAGCTCTGAGCCCCACTCTTCTGGGCACAGGAATCTTTGATGTGGCTGCAAAGCCCAAGCGCCCCTTGCCCTGCTTCCTATCCCACCAAGCCCCCCTCGCTCACATGCCACGCTCTACCCCCAAGTCCCCTCCCATGGACTTGGTGCTTGTGTGTCTTCTGCCAGAAGCATTCTTCCTTCCCCAGGTCTGCTTGGCTGACATCCCCAGACCTTCCCCCACCACCAAAATTCCTGCTACGTGCGGGTGTGCGCCGCACGTTACCCAGCGCTGGGTAAAATATCAGACTTAGTTTTTGTTTATTCTCTGGGGGTCTGTCTCCACCCGCTCCCAAGTACAAATGCAAATTCCCTGCAGGCAGGAGCCCATCTGTCTTGCTTATGGCAGCATCCCCTGCACCGGCATATCGTGGGACACGCGCTAGATAAATGATCAGCCTTCAGGACACGTTGGCTGGAAAAATGTCTGGGGTGAAACAGGCCCTGCCTGGAGTTTCTCCCATTGTGTTCCCCTATTCTAGACCATCCCCAAACCCAGCTGATCCTGCCTGTGACAAGGAAGCAAACAGCCCAAGGCTCTGAAGATGCAGTGTGATGGCACTGACACAGTGATGTCAGGCCAGACCCTGGGGCCTGGCAGCTGTGAGTCCTGTTGCTGCTGCTGGCCAACCCCTGGCTGACCACGAGCAGGCTTGCTTTGCCGAGTGCAAGCTCACATGGGAAAGGGCAGGCTGCCTCCCTGATGGCCCTGGTGACAGCAGGGGGCCCTCTCTTGTCTCCATGCAATGCAGGGGCTGGCACCTGCTACCCTTCTCCTGGAATTCAGCACTCCAAGTTGGTGAGGACGTGGGGCAGGTAAGGGCCACAGGAACCCAAAATAGGAGCCATTTCACTTGCCCCTCCTTCCGTCTTAGGGGCATCAATCACTGCTTCCCTCTCCAGCAGTGCCCAGCAGTCCCTGTCAGGGTGCAAGCAGGGCCAGGCCTCCACCCCTCGATGACCTGATGTGTACCCTTGGAGAGGCGTCTTCCTGGGACCAGACTTCAGGCTTTATCCCTGACACTGGTGGCGTGTGAATGATTAAAATGGCCAAAAATAAAAGCCCCCATAAATCTGCTATTTTCCTGTAAGCTGTCGGGTACACAGAGTGTGCTGGGATTATTGATAGAAAAGTTTATGGATGGGCTGCATCTTAAAATCAAAATACATTACCCAAAATCAGTGTTGCCGTACATGGTACAGGAAGGACAGGAAAGGTCAGTCGAGACAAGAATACTGAAACCCCAACTCCAAGAGGACCTGAGCATTAAAATAAATAAATTTTGAAAGTGAGTTCCAGGAAAAACACTCACTTAGGGCTGTAATTTAAGGGTGCTTTCACAAGAGGCTGGGCAGTCTTTTTAAATAGCGTTTTTTAAAGTGCCTCTGAGAGTCCAGTGAATCCATCCACAAAATGGTATTGACAAACACCCCAGCTCTCAGCCCTATAATAACAGCTCATAACAGGTAATGAGTGAGAGCTCCAAGGCTGGGCACACAGTAGCCAGGCCCTGGCAGAAGCAAGTCCCCTGGGCACAGCCAACTGGGCAGGGCAGCCAACCCGTGGCCCCATCAGCCACATTACAAGAGGATCCACCTCCAGGTCCCTGTGCACAGCGACTCCACAGGCATTTTATAGCTGTGGGTGGAGGGAGGGGAAAACCGTGTTAGTTCCCATTGATGACTAATCAGGACTAGAAACAAAATGATCACGAAACGCTCTCAAGTCCATCGCTTCACATAACCACGATTCACTGCAAACAGGTCATCCTTTTTAGGAGCCCGAGAGATACCACAGTAGGTAGAGCTGAATGGCTGTGTCCCCAGAGCTTAGTGTCCCTTTGGGAGAAGTGACCCGCATGCTCCACCCCAGCCACCTTCTTTAGAGTCTCCAACTGACAGACCACATCCCACCAGGACATAGTAAGAAGGAACTGACTCCCCTGCTGGGAGCGGGAAGCCAGGCTTGGCAGAGACTGGCAGGGAAGGAACCCAGTGCCTTCTGAATGGCAGGAGCTGCAGTCTGGTCTTAGCTCACTATTCCTCCTAGCTAGCCAAAGGGCTAAGTGGAAGAGACAAAAGTCCCTGCCCTGCCCATGGAAAACCCACAGCAAAGGGGAGGCAATGTCCCCTTCCCCAATGATCCTAGCAGGGTTTCCAGTCCGAACATTTACTAGGCTCTAACTACGGGTCAGGCCCAGCTGGCAGTTAAAGACACAGAGAAAGCCAGTGTGTTGGCTCACTCCTATAATCCTAGGGCTTTGGGAGGCAGAGGCAGGAGGACTGTTTGAGGCCAGGAGTTTGAGACCAGCCTGCACAACACAGCAAGACCCAATTTCTACAAAAAATATTAAAAATAAAAAATTAGCTGGGTGTGGTGGTGCATGCCTGTAGTCCTAGCTACTTAGAAGGCTGAGACAGGAAGATGGCTTGAGCCCTGGGGTTCAAGACCAACCTGGGCAACATAGCAAGACCTCACCTGCACAAAAAGTTTAAACATGCAATTAGCCAAGTGTGGTGGTGCATGCCTGTAGTCCTAGCTACTTGGAAGGCTGAAGCAGAAGGATCGCTTGAGCCCAGGGGTTCAAGACCAGCCCGGGCAACATAGCAACATCCCATCTCTACAAAAAAAAATTACATACATTAGCAAGGCATGGTGGGCTAATCCTCCTGGTGTCAGCATGATTACTCTGGAGGCTGAGGTGCTTGAGCTCAGGATGTTGAGGTGCAGTGAGCTAAGATCGTGCCACTGCACTCCAGTCTGGACAACAGAACAAGACCCTGTGGGGAAAAAAACAAAAAACAAAAAAAACAGCGAAGGTGGGTCAGCTGCTGTCATCACAGTCTACAAGGCAAGGCAAAAAACAAATAGACGAAGCTGAACAGATAGGAAAGAGACTACAAGTGTAGCTCAGGCTGCTCCTTGCCCCCATCAGGCAAGGGCAGGGCCTTGCTCTTCACACCAACTGAAGGCATCAGGACACAGTCTTACCTGGAGCAGGGAAGAGCTTAGTGTTTTGGTTAATATCTAGGACCCCAGAGTAAGACAGACTTTGGGTTGATGCATCACTCAGCCACTTACTAACTATGTGACCTTGGGCAAGTTCCGTAAACTTCTGAGCTTCATCCATAAAATGGGGTAAAATCACAATGTCTACCCTTGGAGTTGTGATTGAGATAAAATGAGCTCATTCATTCATTCCATAAGTATTTACTGAGCTCCTACTCTGTGCCAGATCCTGTTCTAGGTGCTAGAGATACATCAGTGAACAAAGCAGGCAGAGTCTTAGAGACATTCAACAAGGAACTCAATAAATAAGGATGTGGTCCCATGTGTTGGAAGATGGCTGGTGAAATGGAAAAAATAAAGGAAGCAGAGTGAGGGCCTGGGAGTGCTGGGTGGTGGGAGGAGAGGCAGTGTAGACTGCAGCGTAAAATATGGTAGTCCAGGCGGGCTTCATGGAGAAAGTGACTGCTTGACAAAAACCAGAGCACAATGGAGTTAGCCAAGCAGGTACCTGTGGGAGAAGCATGTCAGCCAGATGGCACGGCTGGTGCAAGGGCCCTGGGGTAGAAGCATGCCCAGCGTGCTGCATTGTAGGAAGGAGAACAGTGTGGCTAGGGGAGTGTGAGCTATGGAGAAGACAGAAAAGATGAGGAGATGAAGGAAGGGGGTGAGCAGGAAGCAGAAAGGCAGATGGCTTGACCTTGGTAGCCACTGCAAGGCCACTGGTGTTTATGCCAAGTGAAATGGGAGCCACTGCGGGGTTTCAGCAGTGGAAGAGAGATCTGATTCTCCTCTGTGAGAAGGAGCTCTTTGTCATGTTGAGAACTGATGCCTGGAAAGTGTCTAGTACATGGAAAGCATGTGAAAACATGTATCTGTCGCTCTTAGAGCAATACCAACTCATGCAGTGGGCAAGAAACACCCAACCCCACATGGAGGTACAGGGATAAATTACTTCCAGATAATTCCCTCTAGCTACAGGGATTCTCCCACGGCCATCGCCGACCTCTAGCATTAGCCTCTGCTTGGATCTGGCATCAGGAAAGGAGACTGCTGCCTCTCCAGGTAGGCTACTGCACAGTGGGCTAGCTCTTTCTTCAGAACCCTGCTTGGAATCAGTGCCCAAGTGAGCCTGCTTTCCTGGAACCCCACCATGGTCCTGAATCTGCATAGCGCGGTGCAAGTCTGCCCTCTCCCTTCAGAAGCTGAGGACAGCAATGGGGCCTGGCAGGGTCTTACATTTGGGGGTCCAAAGTGGTTTCTAAGGGCACATGGGATTTCCTAGGAAAAGCCCCTGCCATGACAGAAGGAGCTGGCAACTGAATCTGTGGAGCCCCTGGAGAGGAACTTGAGGGAAAGGAGGGAAGTCCTACAGGACCCCCTTTTTCCCTCTGCCCCCAGCAGAAGACCTTAGAAAACAAGGGCTTGATAGATGAGCCACAGTGAGCCAGCGGGTGTGAGTGACTCCTGGGCCATAGACGAGGAAACTGAAAGGCAGGCACTGGAGGCATGAAGGGCTGGCCCGGGGCACCCGCTAGCAAGGACAGCCTTGGAGGGGGCCAGCAGCTCCTCCCCTCTGAGCTCTGCTGTGCTGGCCGCCTGCACCAGTGTGGCTGCTGGAGAGTGTTTTCCCTCTGGGTTTCCTTCTCCTTGGCTCCCGGGGAATCCTCTGGCGGTGCCTCCGGGAGGCTAGTAGCCGGGGAATCAGGCACGTGAATCCACCGGACTGCCCCACCCCAACCTGAGGTCAGAGCTGAGGCATAGAGGCCGGGGTAGGGGCAGAGGTGCTGAAATGCACTAGCTGGGGACTCCAGGGGGAAGGAGAGAGGAGAGACCCGAGACAAGCCTTAGGACTCGCCTCTATGACTATGACTACGCGCTGCGTCCGAACCACATGCCCACCCCGCGTTTCCCTTCGGGGACCAGACCACGCTCCCTCAGATGGCTGGGGAGGGGGCAGGCTCCCTCCGGGTGAAGGCTGGGGGAGGTACCGGGATGCCGGGTGCGCCAGAGCAGGCGGGGGATGGGTTCCGGTCTCCTGGCGCCTCGGTACCTCGCTTTGCACCGGGTAAAGAAGGGGCCACGACCGATGAAGAGCGGGTGGAGACGCAGGCAACCGCGATCCAGGGGCAGGAACCCCGCCCCCGCCCGGAAACCTCCCGGTCCCTGAGTCGTGCCCGGCTCTCCCCACCCCACCCCCGCCGCCCCTGCCGTCACTCACGGCCGCTGCCGGCTAGCTCGCGGGTGCGCTCTCCGCGCCACAGGCACCTGCTCGCTGGGCGCTGTGCGCTCACTTCTCCCTCGCGCACTGCAGACTCCCGGCGCTGCCGCCGCCACCCAGCCTAGTCTCAGGCTGGGCACAGCGTTCCGCCCTTCTCGCGGCCGGGCGCCCACCCACCCGCCATGGCCCGGGCCTGGGCCAAACAGCGGGGCAGCTGGTTGCCCAAACTGGGGTAAGGAGTTGAGGGCTGGGAGCTGCGGAGAGGACCGCGGGACGCACGGGGAGCAGGGATGAGCGGCCGTCTCGAGCGGTGGAGACTGGGAAGAAGCCAGGGAGAGTTTAGGTGGGAGGACTCCCAACTCAAGCGGGTGCGGGGTGGAGCTGTACTTCAACCAGAAAGACGGTGGTCCCTCCGAGCGACCCCCGAGGAGAGAGGGGGCACGCTCTGGGGCGGGGGCGGGGCGGGCTGTGGCAGGAGAGGGGAGGGCCGGGGCGATGCAGCGGCGGAGGCGGCTTGGCGCCTAGCCACTGACCGCCCCCTCCCTTCCCCTCCCCTCCCCCTCTCCCCGCCTCTCTCCGGCTCCGGGTCCGCCACGCCGGACCCGCTCTCCCCGCGCTGCGCTGGGTCGGACGCCAGGTCTGCGCGCCGCGGCTGAGCGCCCACTCGCCCTGCGGAAAGAGCCGCGGAGGAACCGGCGGGGGCGGCGGCGGGAGCCGAAGGAGGTGGCAGTCGGGAGCAGAACCAGAAGGAGACAGGGAGGCAGAAGCTCGCGGTTCCGTGGCGCGCACTCCCTCGGCCAGGGATGGGTCCCGGCGCGGCCCAGCCCCTGCCTGGCCCGCGGGGCAGAGACTGAACCGCGGATCCCCACAGTCCTGTGGAGGACCGGACAGAGAGAGGCACTGACCGATCACCAGCAGCCTCCCGGTGGGACCGCGTCTCCCGCACACCCCGCGCAGCGCCCCCCGCCGGAGCCGCGCCGGGCAAGCCGGCGAGGGAGCGGGGCTGATTGGCGGCCGCCGGCGGCCAGGGGAGGAGGCGCCGCGCGGGGCCATGGCAGGCTCGGAGGCGTCCTAGCCCGAGCCGGAGCCGATCCGAGCCCACGCGGCCGCCGCCTCTACGCTCCCGGGCCCCCGCCGCCACCGCGTCCTCCGCGGGAGATGGAACAGCGGAACAGGCTCGGTGCCCTCGGATACCTGCCGCCTCTGCTGCTGCATGCCCTGCTGCTCTTCGTGGCCGACGGTGAGCGCGGGAACTTTGCTGCCGCGGTGGGCTCGGGGGTCTTTGCTGGGGCCGCCACCGAGAAGAAGGAGAAAGAGAACGAACGGGGAAGCTTCGCGGTCTCCAGCAATCCCGCTGTGCAGCCCGGGCCCGGAGGGGTAGGGGGAGTCGAGCGGCGAAGGGTCGCCGCAGCAGCAGCGCCGCGCCCGAGTCGTGCCTAGACCCGCCGGGTCCCCGGCTGCGGAAAGGAGGCCTGCGGGGTGCGGGAGTTAGCGCGCCCCATTCAGGCTCTGGCGGTGCAGCCAGGCGCGGGGGAGAAGCACGAGCCGCCCCTGCCGCCCCGCCCCATCCGGAGGGAAGCAGCAGGCAGTCGGTGACCGGTCCCTGCCGCGGCCCTGCAGCCTCTTCACCGAACTTTGCTAGCCCCTCCGGCCGTGCGCCACGGAGCAGCTGCGGGGTGGGGGGCACAAGGCCAGCGAGCCAGAGACCGACCGCCTCGCTTTGGGTTGCCCCAGGCCCCCGCCCTACAGCTGGTCACGCCTCTCTCTCTCCCCACCCCCAGCTACATTCACAGAAGTCCCCAAAGATGTGACAGTACGGGAGGGAGACGACATCGAAATGCCCTGCGCATTCCGGGCCAGCGGAGCCACCTCGTATTCGCTGGAGATTCAGTGGTGGTACCTCAAGGAGCCACCCCGGGAGCTGCTGCACGAGCTGGCGCTCAGCGTGCCGGGCGCCCGGAGCAAGGTAACCCGCCGCCCACGCGATACCGGCTCGCGCCCGGGGCGGCGAGGGCTAACCCGGGGAGGGAAGCAGCCGGCTTCGCTAGCGCAGGGCGCCGCCCTGTGGTGCAGCCCATCTTCCACCTTCGCATCCCAAAGCATCTTCAAAGTCAGCAGTGGTTACCCCCAAACCTGTCAATTATTTTGACAGCATCGCTGTTCCCGCCACCTCCTGGAACTCCATTCACGCCCAGCCCCTGAAAAGCCACACCTCAGCCAGGTCGTTTGCTCGTGCTTGCTGACTGCAGCCCTCTGATGGGTGGTGGGTAGTGAAGGAAGCCCCCTTGGTCCCATCAGGCTCTCCCCGCCCTCTGCCACTTTGAGGACCCCAGGGCTCCCCGTGGCTGCGTTCCTGAGGCCAGCAGAAAACCGAGTACTGGGAAGCCGGCAGGACCTCTAGCCCTCAGGGGAACTGAGGGGCGACTTCCCTGTAGCTGAAAACAGGCCCAAGCTGCCTGTCTGCCTCAAAACCCACACTCTCTTACACACTCTAGCGTGCACGCGTGCACACACACACCTACATTATCCCAGGGTCCCACCCAGAGTTACTGTCACTGAGCCTCCTGCTGGGTACCGTCCAGACACAGGCCCCTCCCTCCAGTTATTCACGACTCTCAGTGAGCTGGGGAAGGATTTTGAGCCACGGGGCAGGGCCTAAGGATGCCCAGAGGGAAGGAGAGGGGCTTTCCTTCCCACCCTGGTGTCCATCCAGTCTCCCCAGTTCAGCCAGCAGGTGTACACCAGAGCAGCCACCCGTTGGTCAGGCACCATGCTAGCTCCAAAGCCCTCTTCCTCCTGGGAAACTCGTGGAAAGCCGGACGTCCTTTGTGCCCTCAACCCCCACCGCCCGGGCGGTTTCGGTCCTAGCCTGCCGGAGGAGGGTGCCCTTGCCTAAAGGCGGATCCGAGTTTCCCCAGTCAGAAGGCCGCGAGCCTCATGTCTCTCTCTCTCTCTCTCCTTCTTTGCATTTTAGGTAACAAATAAGGATGCAACTAAAATCAGCGTAAGTGTGGAGCCCAGCGCGGGCCGCGGGAGACCCCTTCTGGCCGCCTCGCATCCCGCAGCTCCCTCCCCTTAGCAAGCCGCGGCAGCCGCGCATGTGGGGCCGCGCAAGTAGGGCTGCGATCGCAGCCTTGCATTGGTGACTGCTTGGCTTGTCCGGGCGCCATCTGTCGCCGGTTGCAGGGTCGGGTTCTCTTTTGTGTAAATCAAGGGTCCAAGGCTTGAGTCCCCTAATTCGGCTCGGCGCTCACCTGTAAAACTCCCCTTAGTCAGGACCGCGCGCTTAGGCCCTCTCGCGCCCGCTCGCCTCCGCTCTGCGGGCATTCCTCCCAGCACCGGGAGCGCGCCCTCCCCGCGACCGTGGCGCCAGCTTCCCGCCCCCTCCGCCCCGCCCTGAGGATCCGCTCTGCGCCCTCCGCTGCAACCCTTTATCTTCCGCCTGGATTGCGGGTTTGGGTGCGAGGTGTTACAGGCTTGCGGGGGACAAGGTAGGGGGTGGTTCGTGCCAGGCTGCGAGGGGCCCGGGTCATGGGGTTGGTAACTCTGGGAGGAGATGCGCCCAAGCTTCCCAGCTGGAGCGTAGAAGGGCCTGGAGATGACGAAGCCTTCCCGTGGGCTCGGTTCAGAGATGAGGGCTCCCTGGGTGTTTGGTGAGAGTCATAGAGCAGCTCCTTCCCGAAGTCCCCACCGGGGCGCAGGGGAGAAGCACTTCGCTGGGGGGCTTCTGGAGATCCCGCGGAAAGGCAGGTTGGTAGCAGGTGGCCAGGGAGCCGGGCAGCAGCCACAGCGTTGCTTGCCTCCTTGGGAGAGCGGAGTGTTAGCTGTGAAGGGCGGGGTCCGGTGACAGGGTGGCTTTCCTTAGGACGCGATTCAGGCAGGCCTTCCTTGCGCCGGGAGGTGTGGAGGGCCGGCTGGGGCGGGACTGTGGGTTGGCGCGCGTCGCGGCGGGAAAGACGTGGGGCAGTCCAGCCTGGGGTTTCTGCGCATTCCAGAACTGGGAGTCCAGCCTGGGATTTCCTGAAGGTGCAGGAGGGAGGAAGGAGAGGTGGGCTCTGCCCTTCTGAAGGGCCAGCTACGGGAAGACAAGCAGGGTTGGTTTGTATGAGCGGGGCAGATGCAAGGTGGGCGTTTGGTTAACATGATGGGGGCGTGGGGACACAATCCAAAGAGCTGGCTGCCCGGTGTCCACGCAGAGTTGGAAGCCCTATGCCACGGAGTAGACGCGGGTGAAAGGGAAGCCAGATCGTGATGGTGGGCAAACCGGGATCCCGAAAGTGTTGGGGTGCGCGGACAAGGGGGCGCGACGGCCAGGGCGGCCAGAAGAGCAGGTTTGGGAGCTGCCCAGCCCGGCCTCTAACCCTGCTCTCTTGCAGACCGTGCGCGTCCAGGGCAATGACATCTCACACCGGCTTCGGTTGTCCGCCGTGCGACTGCAAGACGAGGGCGTGTACGAATGCCGCGTGTCGGACTACAGCGACGACGACACGCAGGAGCACAAGGCCCAGGCGCTGCTGCGCGTGCTCTCGCGCTTCGCGCCGCCCAACATGCAGGCCGCCGAGGCTGTGTCCCACATCCAGAGCAGCGGCCCGCGTCGCCATGGCCCCGCCAGCGCCGCCAACGCCAACAACGCGGGCCCCGCGGGCCGCACCACCTCCGAGCCCATCCGCGGCGACAAGAGCCCGCCGCCCGGGAGCCCTCCAGCCGCCATCGATCCCGCAGTCCCCGAGGCCGCGGCAGCGTCTGCGGCCCACACGGCCACCACCACCGTCGCGGCAGCTGCTGCTGCTGCTTCGTCAGCGTCGCCGCCATCGGGACAGGCGGTCCTGCTGCGCCAGAGGCACGGCTCGGGTAAGGGCGCGCGGAGAGGGGGCGCACGCGCGGTGATGGCTCAGTGCTGGGGCTGCGCGGGGACGACCAGAGGAACTCCGGACCCAGGACCCGCCCCCTTGACTCATTTGTATATGCATACTTCTTCCTAGTTAGATCGGGAGCGCGGTCCCCTAGGGACTTCTTCCCGGCGTTTCTCTGTCTTTACTCCTGGCCTCTGGAAGCATTTATGATGTGCATTTATGAACGGGGGAGGGGACTGCGCTGCCAGCGACCTCAGGGTACGCTGGAGGCTGTAGTGTGGGGAGGCGACCTCTTTTGGGTTTGGAGAACTGAACCCTGAGGGGTGAGCTCCGATGGTGGCAAGGGGCCAGCACTCTGCCAGCACCGATGGTGGAAATAAGCTATCCCCAGGTGGGGGCACTGGCACCTGCTGGAGAGCGGAAGGCGGTTAAAACTTGGGTTGTGTTGGCTTCTATTCTGTGTGCTCGATTGAACCGACTGTGTCCAAGGGCGTGGAGGGGCCTGGCTGTGTAACTTATGCTCTCTTCGGCTAAATGCAGGATGGCACTAGGCACCAGCTCTGCACTTTACTGCAAATCGCAGCTCCCCTCCCTTTGGCTTTGGGGTGGGGACAGTAAGGACTGAGCCCTAAGCCACTGTTAGGAAGGCACCCAGAGGGGAAGGCTTGCTTTCTTAGGGAGCTGAGAGGCTGGAAGAGGGGACTGGGAATGGGGGTGGGATGTGGGAAGGCAGGAGGAGGAGAAAGTGACGGCTTGACTACCCCCGGTAGGCACCTCTGGGGTGGTAGGAGCCACTGGCAGAGGCGGGGGTGGGGGTGGTGGGGGGTGGTTATGGAGGGTAGAAAGTCTTGTCCAATGTGCCCCTCCTCCCAAGGTATCCCCCACTCTCTCCCACTGCTCTAAGCTGGGCCTCAGAGCCCACCCCACTGCCCGACTGTGAGCAGGTTGCTCCCTCCCTCAGCCCCTCTCCTCACTTTTGTTTGATACAGAGTCCCACAGGGAGCATCTCTCCTGGCCACACAGCCCTGGGAGCCTGACTTTGGGGACAGGTGCATGTGAAACCTCCCAGATGTGATGGAAGACATTGTCACAACCCTACAATGGTAGTTCTCAAAGGGTGGTCTACCTGCAGTCTCCTGGACTACCTGCAGAATCCACGGGGGCGGGTCTTCATGTCCTTCATGTCACCATCTCATCCTGCCTCCCTAGCTAATTCTCAAGCCCTCCGACAGTTGAGCCTGTAGTCTGCCTGGCACATCAGTTCAGTTCTGTTTCTCATTCAGCTCTACCTACTGTGGCAGCCTCCTCAGTGCATCTCAGGCTATTGGCTTGATCCAAAGGCCTCATCTCTCTTGGATGCTACACAGGGCCCCACAAGACTGTCCCTCAGCCTACTGGGGAAGGTAGGGACCTGCAGAGGGCCTTCACACCCAGCTGGGAACTTTCCACCCTCTGCACTAAGATATCACTGATGCTGTGACAAATAAACCCCAAAAGGCCAGTGGCTTGACACAATTCAAATGTAATATTCCTCATTCATATCACGTCCTGCCCTGGAGTGCCCCAGGGCATGTGGTGGCTCTGTTCCATGCAGTCATTCAAGGACCCAGGCTGAGACTACCAGCCTCAGCAAGAGGCTTCCAGAGTCACTCTGGGCATGACATAGAGCCAGCAGACCAGGGAGGAGAGACAGAAGCAGCCCTTGTCACCTCACTGCCCTAAGAGAATGAAGCCCTAATGCTCTCAGGCATACATTGTGTATAATGAATCCACTTGTTTCATATGCCTTTAGGACCACTCTAAGTATGTATCGTTTTGGGGAGACTGAGAAAATAGCCACTCAAATCATTCTGGCAGCACTTAACTCTCTCAGAGAAAAGCTGGTTTGGAAAAATGGCAAGGTGTTTTTTAAGGGCCAGGTCTAGAAGTGGTAAATATTACTTCTACCCTCTTCCATCAGCCAGAACTCAGTCACATGGTCCAACACAGATGTAGTGCCTGCTGGGAAATGTAGTTCTTGGCGTGGCGGCTGCTTTCAGGCCTCATCTCTTCATAGTGCAAGGGGAGCGTGACTCCTTGAGGAATTAGCCATCTCTGTTCAGCATACAGGCAGTGCTCAGGGAGAGCGCCTATTGATTTATAGAGCCATTGGCTTAACTGATGCTGGTTGGTGAAGAGAATGTCCTTCTTCCCCTTCCCTTGGGCCCTAGCAAGGAAATGTGTGCATTACAAGCTGGGACGTACCTCTAAGGATATTCCTGGAGGATTTGAAAGGCAGAAGTCCAGATGTGGGTTGTGTCTCCACCACTTACTGGCTGTGTGATTTTAGGCAAGTGGCTTACCACCTCTGAGTCATCTGTAAAATGAACAGGATAATCTCTCTGACCTCAGAGGGAGCTTGGTATGGAAACTGCAGCACATATATGTTCATTATTATCACCCCGGTCATTAGCTGCACTAGTGGAGAGGAGGGGATGAGCAGATAAAGCTAAAAGGTTGGCAGTTGGAAGCCAGGCTATGGAGGGCCTTGAATGCCAAGTAGAACCGGCCATTGGTTAAAGACTTTGGTCAAGACCATGTGAAAGAGATCTTTGAGAGTGAACTTAGTTGTGCTCACAAAATGGTAATGAGACCAAGGTCAAGAACACACTCCTGCTTGAATCTCCCTCTTCCCCTGGCCTTCAGCCTGAGTCGCAGGCCCAGCCACAGATGACCTGACTGCCTGCCATAGCTAGTCCGATCTCCAGTCTGTGCTGGCCATGAAGGCTGAATGAGAGAGTGAAGATGCTCCAGGACATCTCATCCTGGAGAAGGTGGGCTGGACAGCAGATATGGCGGTCCTCAGGTCAGCTCGATGCTGATGGCACAGTGCCCAGCACCATCCCAGCAGATAGGGCCTTGGGCATCCACCAGCCACAGGGCCATATGTTAATGCCCATGTGGGTCACTCTGCCTTCTCTGCAGGGGCTGGTGTCCACAGCCATCCAGAAAGCACAGCTTGCCTGGCTCCCAGGGGGCCTGACAGCAGTGCTCCTGGGATAGAAGTACAGTGACCTCTGAGGTCTCCGTCACCCTCTAACCCTTGCCAGCTCCTAAACAGGCCAGGAACTGTGTAGACACATCTCAGAAAGAACCTCCAGTCTCTCTCCAAGCCTCCTTTGGGGTGGCCAGAAGGTGGGCCTTCAGCTGGGAGGTCAGAAAACCTATATCCCCCACTCTCCAGGTGAATCTCTTATGAGAGTCATTCTGCTGCAGGCACTCTGTGTCCCACTCTGGGCATGGAAAAGTGGATGGCAATACCTGTCATTCACAAACACACCCGAATAGCCTTGATGCCAAGGAGGGAGCCATGCTCAGGCTTGTGTCCTACCTCGCCCGGGTCACCCAAGGCCACCCAAGCTGTGTGCTGTCAATGTGAAGCCTGCAGACTGTGTTTTGGAGGATGGGCATTAGTAACCTTTCTGTAGGGCTGCATCACCAGCCAGTGCCCCGAGCTCGGTTGCTGGCACCAGGTCCTGCTGAGCGCCCTGAGAGGCAACAAGCCAGCCGCTTTGCTCAGAACCACAGCAGCCTGAGCTGCAGAGGGAGCTCGGGTCAGACGACCTTGGGCCTGGCCTCCCAGTCTTGCAATTCTAAGCAGCTTGATGGGGGGCGGTCCAAAAAGGACGGCTGCCTCTTGGTTAATAGTCTAGAGTGTTTGCAGAGGGTATCAACCAGGGTGCTGGCAGAGGCACATGGCACATTCAAACAGGGTCACTGGGGGGAGTGGAAAGAGCGTATGTACCAAGGTGTGGACAGGGTTAGGGCAGCCAACGAAGGATGGGTGCAGGTGCCCAGGGCTGCCATCAGTGGGAGCCATCAGCAGACCTAGCCAGGATGGGGGCTGCTGGTGGCACACAGAGAGTAAGAGGGGAGGCACAGAGCCAATCCACAGTCACCCAGCAAGGATCTCGCTCTCCTCCCGCCCTCCGTTCCCCGTCCGGGCCTCCCATTGGCCAAACCCTTCTGGAATCAGAGGGCAGAGGCACCCAGGTGGTGCAAGCTATAGAGGTCAGCCCTCAGGGGCTCACAGCAGAGTTGAGAAAGGTGGGCTGAGGACCTGGGGCACTGAAGAGACTCAGGGCCAGGCACAGTGGCTCATGTGCTGGGTGCAGTGGCTCACACCTGTAATCCCAGCACTTCAGAAGGCCGAGGCAGGTGGACCACCTGAGGACAGAAGTTTGAGACCAGCCTGACCAACGTGACGAGACCCCATCTCTACTAAAAATGCAAAAAATTAGTTGGATGTGGTGGCAGGCACCTGTAATCCCAGATACTTGGGAGACTGAGGCACGATAATGACTTGAACCCGGGAGGCGGAGGTTGAAGGGAGCCAAAATCACGCCATTGCACTCCAGCGAAACTCTGTCTCAGAAAAAGAAGGAAGGAAGGAGGGAGGGAGGGAGGGAGGGAGGGAGGGAAGGAAGGAAGGAAGGAGGGAGGGAGGGAGGGAGGGAAGGAAGGAGGGAAGGAAGGAAGGGAGGGAGGGAAAAGAGGCTCAGGACACTGGCCGTTTCAGATTGGCGACTGCAGAGGCGGTCCCAGCACATGTCCCCAGTCGCCCCCATTAAGCGATGGTTCCTGGAAGGAAGTCAGAAAAAAAAGTCCCTATTTTTTACATAAGCCACTTTGGTAATGCCAGGAAGGAGAGAGGGGGGACTTCCTCCAGCCCTCATCCATTAGCTACTGCATAGCCAGGCAAGAAAGCCCTTCCTGTGCTGCATGTGTACCCAATACAGCCAAATACATATTTGCACTAAAAGTTGATGTGCAAAAACTCATTCATTTCACGTCTCATTTGTCAAGAGACATTTTGGTATTTGTGCTTAAAAATAAACATGGACTGGATTAGCAGAGCAGAGCAGGCGCAGGAGGCCGGGCCCCATCTTAGCTGTGTTCGTAAATCTGGCTCCTAATTAATCTGAACACTGACCCATTTTTCGTGAACACTTTGTTGCTGGTTACCATTTCTAGAAAAGAGAGAGAGAGAGAGACCAAACAGAATATCTTCCAGACAAACACTTCTAAATGGAAAAGGCACCGCAGTGAAATCTAGCGTGGCCTCAAAATAATCCAGTTTGCAACCGAATGGCTGTCGTATTGGCCAGAAGTTACCCTCTGCAGGGACCTTGGGATCAGAGCGGTGGCATGTGAACCTCTAATTAGCCTCAGGGCTCTGGCTCCAAGGGAAGGCACCATGGCCCCCACAGAGAGCCGGCTGGATGTGGCAAGCTGCTGCTGGGTGCCCACACAGAGAACTGGCTCTCAATATTTCAATTAACAATGAGAGAAAGGCAGCCAAGGCCATGGGTATGACGGCTGTAGAGAGGCTGTGGCTGCTGGGAGCCGTCAAGGGGGAGCATCCTTGGATGTCGCCATGGCAACCGTAAACCATGACCGAAGTGGGCCGTGGGCAAGGTGGAGACAGTCACTACATCTCGACCCATACCCTGGTGATGATAGAGCTGAAGGAATGGCACACACATGACCCAGGAGAATCGTGATGCAGCGGAGTCACCAACAGCACCAGCAGGCCCAGGACCTGTGGGCCCTGAGCAGGCCATGGAGGCGGCCACCTGGTTTTCCCATCTCCCCGGACCCAAGAGGACCCAAAGGCTCTCGCCTTAAATGAACAATCCATTCTTCCCCCAAGCTCTGATGTGACATGAGAATTATAATTAAGAAGAAAATAAATCTGGCAAGAGATGTCCCAGAGAAGAGAAGGCGAGGCTCTCTGAGCATCCTGAAAGAGAAAATTAGAGGATTTCATAAAGGAAATGGCTGAGCCTCACAGCTGGCAAGCGATGCCTGCATCATCCCTGACAGCAGCAATCTTACACCATCATCAGCAACATGTCGTCCTCTCCCCCAGCAGCCAGTCACTGGGAGTCTGCTGGGCCCAGCCCCACGCTTGCCATGAAGGGGAACCAGAGATCGCAGCATGGACCCAAACAGAGGAGCCAGGGCACCCAGGTAATTCCAGGGCAAAGCAGTCTGTACTGTGCCAGCACTAATCCAGCTGAGGCAGTCAGAAGAGAGGCTTCCTGTATGTAGTGTGTGACTTATGACTTGAAAGAAGCACTAGGGCTGAAGTCTCCCACCTTAGGTCAGACCTGGAAAAGCTTTCAGATGCCCTTTCTCTGCTTCCGAAGGATGGAGAAGGCCACACCAAATGGAATGGCCTTTGTATAGCAGTCAGCTCACTGGGCAACCATCCTCTCAGCATCAGCAAGATCCTAAATTCAGGATAAAACAGCTGCTTTTGGATTATACTAATGATGAATAATAATATTTGCCTTTTACTAAGCACTTACTATGTGCCACGCTCTCCTCTCACCAGCTTTCCTCCTTCCTGCAGTTCTCCCTAATGCCTCCTGCCTCAGTCCATCCCCCAGAAGACACAGCGCTCTCTCTGTGCTCTTAGCCAGAGCCCAGACTCTCTCCCCAGGTGGAGTGGCAGCCCCCAAGAAAAGACCTGGGAGCCAGCCTTGTTAAATGTCACCGGGAGCTAACCCCCCAACAAGGAACTGCTCATTAAACACGCCAGGTGCATATCCTTAAAGCTCTGAATATTAAGGATTCCCCAAGCATCCGTGGGGATAAATGAGGTCAAGTGCTTTTGTAATATGATATTGATTAGTTCTGCTCTGTGTGGACAGAGCAAGGCCTTGGCTGTGGTCTAAACCCCTGAGCTTTCTGGGAGACACCAGTATGGTTTTAAGACATTTTTGCAGCACAGGAGAAAAATAAAAGCATTATCTTTTTTATTCCCCCAAGCTTTGCTGACTATCACCAGGCATCTCTTGGAAACTTGTATCCAGAGCGGTGAGAAGGTTTCACTTTGCCTTAAGTAAGGGCTGCAGGGAAGTTTGAGATGAGAAGTCAACAGGCTCAGCCCCTGTAACTCCCGATTCCTGCCTATTCCTGATGAAGGCTGACACACCTCCTTCCCCGGGCTGGTGCTTCTAGCAAAATTAGCCTGCTTGTCCGTGGCTTTGGTGCTCTCACGGAAGATGTGCTATGAATACCAAGATGGAGGATCCCGTCTGGCCTCCTGTGGGTTAGGGTGTAGCTGCTGTCAAGCAGTCAGTGGTGGAGGTGGCTGGGGGGCTGCTTACAGACAGCAGTACCCTCAGTGACCGCAAAGTATGAGCATAGCCCAGGCCCCTTCTCCTGCGTGCATCCTCCACAGGATGGCCCTTGAGAGACAGACCTTGTGCAAAGCCTGTCCTGCCAGCAATCCTGTTTCTGGAAGTTATTGGTTGTTACTGCTCTCCAGGCTGAAATATCAAAGCTACTTTGGAGAGGCTTCAGTTGGCTCTGGTTTTTGCAGTTCAAGAGGAATGTTGAGGGGTCCTGGTGTTGGCATGAAATGAGGAGTCAAAGTGGATATTTCGGAAGCTTTTCCCCACACCCACCCATCCCCCGCACCCACCTACTCTCCTGCACCCACCTACTGTCCTGCACCCATGGGCTCTGCTCCGTCCAGCTCAGAAGTAACCAGCTTGCCAGAAGGGCCGCTGAGAGGGACAGGGCACCCCCTCAGAGTCCCAGTTGAGCATCTGATGCCCGTTAGAGACTGAGGCCAGGAAAATTACTTAGGCAGGTCAGTCCTCCCTATGGCTGCCCATGCTGGTGGGAGAACCAAAGCATCACCCAGTGGAGACTGAACATGGTTCTGGAGGAAGTTACACTCACCACCACTTCCAACCATTGCATTCTTTCCTGACATTTCAAATGTTCCTCACTGTTCAGCTGGCTGGCTCACAGGTAAGCCAGGATTTGAATGCCAAGAAATTTACCACATTTCTGGGCCTTTACAGGGCTCTGGCCCTGCAAAAGTCACAGCATGTGCTTCTCACTCTTGCCCTTCATACCCTAAGAGTATTATACTTGTTTTCCAGATATACCCAACCACTTGATTGGATTCTTGAGTTCATCACTTCCCACTCCCTGTGTGCGAGTTCCGTCATCTGTTATCATTAGCACGACACTGATTCCTATGCCAGAGAGCGGTTGGCAGGATCTGGGGGATAATCCATGGAAAGATGTCAGCTTAGCACAGGGCCTGGCACCTAGAATACACTCAGTGGATGTTGGCTTTGGTAACCAGCGTTATTCATGGGAATTGTGTTAACCATCCAGGATAGCTTACTAAGCTGGACAGGGTGGTCTGATCTGAGACTTCCTTCATGAGACTGCCCTCCCTCCTGCACATGCCGTGGGTGTGATGGAGCTAATGGTGATTTTGCATTGCTATCAGGGAATACCTGAGTCTGGTCATTTATAGAGAAAAGAGGTTTATTTGGCTCACAGTTCTGCAGGCTGTATGAGCAAGGCACCAGCATCTACTTGGCTTCTGGTGATGCTTCAAGAAGCTTTAACTCAAGGTGGGGGAGTAGGTGTGTCACATGGTGAGAGAGGAAGCAAGAGAGAGAGGGAGGATGTGCCAGGCTCCTTAAACAACCAGCTCTCATGTAAACTAATAGAGTAGGAACTCACCCATTACCTCATTACCATGAGGAAGGCACCAGGCCATTCGTGGGGGAATCCACTCCCATGACCCAGTTGCCTCCCACCAGGCCCCACCTCCAACACTGGGGATCACATTACAACATAAGGTTGGAGGGGATAAACATCCAAACCATCTCAGTGATGGGGCTGATGGAGCTCAGAAACAGAAAGGGCCATCAGATTGCAAATGGCTCGGAGAGTTGCTGTTTTTGTACATTCTCTGGCTGCTCCATTTCAAGTTGCGGAAGGTAGAAAAATGGGGATGGTGCCACATCCTCATCCTAGCCTGGTTGGGGCTATTTGCCCTGAGTCAGGAGCTCCTTGGTGAACAAGGACAGCTTCATCATGGTTTCGTATGGTCCACCAGCAAATCAAACCTCCAGGTTTGCCCACATGCCCGAGGCCTGGCTGTGCTAACAGGGCTCCTGGGGAAAGCTGCTCCATGTCATGCCTGGTCATGCTCCTTTGACATATAGGCTGCTGCCAGTGGCAGGAGCATTGTGATGGGAGGGGGTAAGGCCTTTTGGGTGACAAGGAAAAGCTCAGAGGAGAGGCTAGTGTTTGCAGCACTGGACAGCTGTGTCTCCATGGGAGAAGTGGGGAGAAGGTAGAAAACTCTTTCACCATGTCATATAGCCAGAGAGCCTCCTGGGGTAGGTTTAGACTGAGAGGAGGTGCCCGGAGTCCCCGTCACTGGGGCCTTTACAGAGACAGAGTGAGAGAGAGAGGAAGAGCCGCCTGTGTCAGGGAATGCCCCACAGGGATAGGCCTTTTGGGTGACGTAACTCAGGCCAGCATTACAGGCTCAGGATGTGTACTGGTTCTTCCAATTGTGTTCCTGCATTTTGCTTTTCATATTCACGTCCACCCCAGCTTCCCTTGCTGTGGCTCACTGCGCCCAGAGATTGCCAATAAAGGTGCCACTTGGCACCCAGGCTAGTGAGATGAATGCAGGACAGAGATGCCACCTCTGGGATGTGCTGGGAGTGTGAGCAGGCTGCAGGCTGGGCCAGGAAGCCAGGACCCCTCCTGCCTGTCTCCACCCTTCACGCCATGTGAGCCTGCCTCCTGCCCAGCACAGACAGCCCACTGCAGACTCCTGCTGGAGGCCCACCCACCTGTAATCGGATAGCTCTAGAGACAGAGAGCCCTCCCTCTGCTGGCCCTGGCCTGCTGCCCATGAGCTACCCTCAGGGAGGGAGGCACAGTTTTCTTTAAGCCAGGAAAGCCCAACTGCAGTGTCAGTCCCCTTAGAGTGACTTTTATTACAACTGATTCTCGTACAAACACCGCTTGACCCAGAGGAAGAATCTTTAATAAACCAATAGAAGGGAGAGCTGACATTACAGCAGGCTCAGTCTGAGGGGGGTGGGGATTCCTGGTCTGCTGTATCTGGTCTGGCCCAGGCGAAGGGGCAGGGGGCTACCCAGAGCATCAGGCAGACCTAGCCCCTGCCCCAGGGAGGAGCTCATGGTCTAGTTATGGTGGCCATGCAGGATGGAGGATGAACTCAGGGCTCAGCTCAGGCACAAGAGAGGTGGGTTACCAGGATGGATTTGTAGTTGGGAAGAACTCAGAAAGGTGGGGCCAGGGTGGGCTGGTAGTTGGGAGAAGACTTCCTGACCCTGCAGCCAAAGAAGTTTCTTTCATTCTGAGCACCTAGATGTGCCTTGCTGCTGCCTCAGGGCTCCCAGAAGTTCCTGCCCTGTTCTGCAGTCAACACCTGGCTGAGTGCCCCATTCAGACGGATGCCCGTGGAGAGCAGGCCTGGTTCATTCTCACTGTTGTTTCCCCACTGCCCTATATTCATCACACTTTGTACTAGTTCATTCATTCATTCAATCATTCATCCAGCAAATGTCCATGGAGCATTTTTTTATGTGCAAGAATTTTTCTAGTCACCGAGGGCGCAATGTGATTAAGACTAATGAGGTCCTGAGAAAGTGACAGAGGAAGAGACAGACATTGATCAAATAGTCACATAGCAAGTGGAAATTAGCAGCCATGGCTGGTACTCTAAAGGAAAGGCCCATGGGCTATGGGAGCTAAAATAGGGAGATTTAACCCAGTCAGGGAAGGCTCACGAAGAAAGTGACATTTGAGCCATAATCAGAAAGAAAGTTATGAGTTGGCCAGGTAAAGAGAGAGGGTAGAGCTTTCCAGGAAGAGGGACTCACATATGCAAAGGTCCTGTGGCAATAAGGATCTGTGGAAATGCAAAGGCCACACAGAAGCTTACTGTGATGGGTGCAGAGAAAGCAAGATGGGGAAGCAAAGGGGAAATTAAGTCAAGAGTTAGAGTTTACTGGTCAAACAGGGTTAAACTGTAAGGCCTTTTGAAGATATCAGGAAGCTTTGGCTTTATCCTAAGGGCAGTGGGATGGGGTTTGAGTGGCTAGGACATGATGCTTTCAGAAATGGTCACTCTAGTTGCAGTGTGGAGATTGGAGAGGTGGGATGAATTTGATGGATGGGGGAGACCACTTTGGAGGCAGTGATTCAGTCAAGAGATGATGGGGCTTGGACTCATTGGATGGATGGGTTGATGGCTGTCTGGATGGGTGCTGGGGTGAATGGGTGGAAAAACAAGTAGCTGGTGGGTGAGTGGAGGGAAGGATGTGTGAAATGATGAAGGATGGGTGGGAGGAAGGATGAATAGATGGGTGGATGATGGAAGAATTAATGGATGGGTAGAAGGAAGAATGAGTGGGTGAGTGGATGAATTGGAGAATTAATAGATGGGTGGAAGGAAGGATGAATGGATGGGATAATAAATGGATGGGTAGAAGGAAAATGAGTGGATAGGTAGATGGATAGATAGAAGGGAGAACAAATGGGTGGGTAGAAGGATGATAAGTTGATGGGTAGATGGGTGGATGGATGGGTAGAAGGAAGGATGAGTGAATAGATAGAGGGGTGGATGGTGAGAGAATTATTGGATGGGTGGAAGGAAGGATAAGGGAATGGGTGAATGAGTGGGAGAATGAATGGATGAGTAGAAGGAGAATGAGTGGATGGGTAGATGGGTGGGCATATGGAAGAATGAATGGATAGATACAAGGATGACGAGTGGATGGGTAGATGGGTGGCTGGATGGGAGAATTAATGAGTAGGTAGAAGGATGGTGAGTAGATGGTAGATGGGCAAATGGATGGGAGAACAAATGGATAGGTAGAAGGATGATGAGTAGATGGTAGATGGGTGAATGGATGGGAGAATGAAAGGGTGGGCAGAAGGATGATGAGTAGATGGGTAGATGGGTGGATGGATGGGAGAATGAGTGGATGGGTAGAAGAATGATAAGTAGATGTAAAGATGGATGATTGGATGGGAGAATTAATGCATAGATACAAGGATTATGAGCAGATGGGTAGATGGGTGGATGGATGAGAGAATGAATAGGTGGGTAAGAAGAAGGATGAATTAATGTATGAATGGGTGGATGGATGGGAGAATGAATGGGTGGGTAAGAAGAAGAGTGAATCAATGTGTGAATGGGTGGATGGATGGGAGAATGAATGGATGAATAGAAGAATGATGAGTAGATGGGTAGATGGGGGTGGATGGATGGGAGAATGAATGGGTGGGTAGAAGTATGATGAGTGGATGGGTAGATGGGTGGATGGATGGGAGAATGAATAGGTGGGTAAGAAGAAGGATGAATTAATGTGTGAATGGGTGGATGGATGAGAGAATGAATGGGTGGGTAAGAAGAAGGGTGAATCAATGTGTGAATGGGTGGGTGGATGGGAGAATGAATGGATGGACAGAAGAATGATGAGTAGATGGGTAGAAAGGTGGATGGATGGGAGAATGAATGGGTGGGTAGAAGTATGATGAGTGGATAGATAGATGGGTGGATGGATGGGAAAATGAATGGTTGGGTAGAGAGATGATGAGTGGGTGGATAGATGGGTGAATGGATGGGAGATGGATGGATGGATGGATGGATGGATGGATGGATGAATGAATTGGGGATGGGTGGAAAAATAAATAGCTGATGAATGGGTGGAAAGAAGATGTGAGTGGGTGGATGGGTAAATGGAGAGTAGAAAGTAGGAGAAATGGATAAATATGTAAAACATGGATGGAAAGATGGGTAGAATTGGGATACAAGTTGAAGCTTGCAGGATGGGTGGGATTGGGATTGCAGGCATGCCTAAGGTTGGAGTTTCCCGCAACTGAACACCGCACACTCAAGTCATGTCTTCCAGGAAGGAGGCCATAGGAAAAAAGTCTCCAGGGGGTGGTAGGGCCCAGAATTCCATGCCATTCCATGCTTCTGCCTACAGTCCCTAGGCCATTGAACACAGACAGAAAGGATGGGCAGAGTGAGTGGACACAGCCAACCACAGCCTGCTTCAGCTCCCCTAACCCCTCAGCCTTCAGGGACGGGAGCAACAGACCTCCTCCCTCTGCTGGGCACTGGGTACTCTGGCAGATGCAGCCTGGCCCAGATTTGCTGATTCTTGTACATGGACAAATTAATGTAGATATGTTTTTTCAGGCATTTAAAAAATCCCATCTCCAGGTGGGCAGATAAACAACTGTATTCACATTAAAGACTAATGTAACAAAAATACACCAGGCAATAATTCATAATGCATTCTATTCTATAGCGTCATATTTTAACGCGTGACATATCCCGGGCAGCTCCTCTGTGCTAATTTCATTTAATGAGCACATGTTATAGAATTTTCAGAGCACTATCCCTGGGCAATTAAAATATGTTAACCTTTTTGGTTAAATTGTGTTTCTAAAGAAAAGTCCTCACTGTGAAACAGAAAGAAATATCCAGGTGTCACTGAGGTGGAACCCAAAGGCGGATTGTAATGGGAAAGGACTGTGGTTAGGTCCTGTGTGTGCTGGCTGGAGGGACCTACAGCCTCCTCCCCGACCTCAAGCCATGCTCCACCATCCCTGCCTTTGCCCAGCCAGGCCAAGTTCCACTGTGCAGGACAAGGAGCTGAAGCCTGGACCCATACAGTGAGCAGCCTTCCTTGAGCAGGCATTAATTGACTACCCACTATTTGCCAGACCCAGGAGATCCAAGGTACACCCTGGCTCCAAGGTTGGGAAGATTGTAGCAGGGAGGTGAGGTACCCCCAGACAACTGGGGTTTAAATGAGGCCAGTATAGGAGACTTCAAGGAGGGGCGGGCTCCACTCATTCAAAATACGGACAGATCCCCCAGCTCTGCCATCTGCATAATGGGCACACCAGCACTCCAGCATTCACAAGTCCCAGAGTTTTAGATCTTGAAGGGGCTTTTAGAGAGCCTAGGGTGAGTGATTCCCAAACTGTGCTCCTTGGAACCCCAGGAGCCCCACCCCAACTTCAACCAGAGCCATTCTGCTTCTAATGGTTTTACATATTGGGGTCCCATGCAGCCATTAGTTGAAAATAGGGTTCTACTGCTTTAAAAGATTTAAAAGCAGCTCATATAGTTCTCACGTGGGTATATATATACCAATATGTATGTACATTATATTAAATACACAAATAGTTTTCACATATATGCTACCTTCTAAAGGAAGAATTTGAAGTGGCTTATAAAACTGAATGCGGCATAATAGAATGAAGAGTTTTTAATGAACAAATTGGTATAAAAGGAAAATGAAGGTGAATTTGTGAAATGGTCTTGAGAAAAAGTTAGACAAAGACATGTGTGCTGGCAGTGTTAGGCAGCTGGAAGGTCAGGTCAAGGTCACTGTGGCAGCCCTGGGCTCCCCAGAGGGAACTTGAGACAGGTCTCTCAGCCCCACCTTGTATCTGAAGGTTAAAAATACAAGGCCACCTTTGAAGGACCTGGCCCAATGTCTGGTGCATTATGGATGGTTAGACCAGCTGGGATGTCTAAGAAAGACTTTCATTCATTCATTCATTCAACAAATATTTTATGAGCCTCTCAGGGTACGGGCAGTGTGCTGGGTGATGAGGACATATGCAGCTGAGACAGCCATGGTCTCCACTCTCTCAGGCACACCCTCTAGCAGAGAAGACAGGGGTCAGATGGTAACACACTACGGCCATCAACATGTAGCCCCGAAGAAATGGAGCTTGGCTTGCAGCCTGTAGGACAAAGAGAGCCTCCAGACTGGGTCAGGGAGGGCCTGCTGTCTGAAGGAGACCCATGGTCTGAGAAGGACAGAAATGGGTGAATGGGAGATCCCTGGGGGTCGGCAGGGTGGATTCTTGATGGCACTGGGAGGCAGGCAGGGGTGCAGGCAGAGGGGTAGCCAGGCGAGAGGAGTTAGGTCTTCAACCTGAGACAGACACTCCTGGGAACTTGGGGAGCAGGAGGAATTTGTGCTTTGCATTTGCAAAGAGCACTGTGGGTCCAGCGTGGTAGTTCACGCCTGCAATCCCAGCACTTTGGGAGGCTGAGGCAGATAGATCACCTGAGGTCAGGAGTTCAAGACCAGCCTGGACAACATGGTGAAACCCCATCTCTACTAAAAATACAAAAATTAGCTGGGCGTGGTGGCGCATGACTGTAACCCCAGCTACTAAGGAGGCTGAGGCAGGAGAATCACTTGAACCGGGGAGGCAGAGGTTGCAGTGAGCCAAAATCAGGCCATTGCACTCCAGCCTGGGCGACAAGAGTGAAACTCTATCTCAAAAAACAAAAGAAAAGAGCACTCTGTTGCTGCAAAGGACATGATTTGGCTCTTTTTTCTGGCTGCATAGTATTCCATGATATGTATGCACCACATTTTCTTTATCCAACCCGCCATTGATGGGCACCTGGGTTGGTCCCATGTCTTTGCTATTGTGAATAGTGACTGCTGTGATGAACTAACAGGTGCAGGTGTCTTTTTGGTAGAACCAACCTGCACATGTACCCCCTGATTCTAAAATAAAAGTTAAAAAAGAGAAAAGAAAAGAAAAGGGCATTCCGGGCAGCCACATTAGAGTGCTGGCGTGTCGGTGGCTGGCTTGCGGGGGGTCAGTGGATGCAGGGCGGCCTGTTGGGAGCTGCTGCCCCCGCCCAGGTGAGAGCTGATGCGGTAAAGGGGAGGGTTGGAGGGCCAGGGCAGGGTGGGTATGGGGTAATGGCAGGTTCAGGAAGTAGATGGATTCAGAGCTGTGTTGGAGTCCCCTTGTGGGGGCCTCTGGGATGAGCCAGAGAGGATGGGTGAGCTCGAGAGAGCCGGAGAGGATCAGGAAGGGAGTCTAGCAAAGGGAACAGACTGAGCAAAGGCCTGAAGGCAGGAGAGCCTGGGTGCATGCAGCCCCCAGCGTGGGAGTCCCGTTTACCTGGAGCTCAAGGCACTCAAAAGAGTGTGGAGACAGGCAAGGCAGCACTGTCCACGGGGTGAAAGGGCTTCCAGCTAGCTAAGGAACCTGGACTCATTCACAGGTACCAGGGAGTCATTGGAGATAACCTTCTACCACCTACCCACTGTGTGACCTTAGGCAAGTCACTCAAACTCTCTGGACCTCACCTATAAAAGGGGAAAGTGGCTTCTACCTCCTAAGGCCGCTGAGAGGGATAAAGGGGAAAATTCTCTTGCAGGGGCCAAGTACTGCTGGGGGCACTGAGAATTGTGTGCCTGTTAGCATCCCACAGCCTTGAAGGTTAGCAATCCAGATGGGGCAAGGGCCTCCAGGTGAGGAATGGGCCCCATGCTGAGGGAGGCAGCCTCACCGTCCCTGATGGGGAGCTCCCCGGGGCTCACTGCAGTCGGGCCCGCCAGTGGCCCCCTCTGACAGCAGCTGCCCAACCACAGAGAAAAGGCCTGCTTGCCATCCACTTTAAGTGACATCATTAAAGGGCCATTGGGGCAAGATATTATCTCAAAAGAGGTGGAAAACTGGAGAGGAGGTGGCGACAAAGTTGGCCACATTTAAAAGCCACCATGAATGTTAACATTCAGGAAAAAATATCATCCCCATTCTCCTTCCCTTGCAAGTAGCCATGGGCCGGGGTTGGGCTGAGGCATTCTTAGGGAAGGAGAGTTCGGCTCTTTGGGCTGGAGAGGTGGTGTGTGTGGCAGTGGTTAGGTGTGCAAAGGGGCCAGACTGCCTGGGTGCGAGTCCCAGTCCTGCTGTTTATCTCAGTGTGGCCTTGGTTGGGCTGCCAGATTTAGCAAATAAAAATATAGGACACCCCGTTAAATTTGAATTTCAGATAAACCACCAGTAACATCTTAACGTAAGTATGTTCCATGCAATATTTGGGACATACTTGTATGAAAAAGTATCCACTGTTTTCCTGAAATTCAAATTCAATGGAGTGTCCTGTTTTTTATCTGGCAACCCCAGGCCTGGGGTAAATCACTTCATCTCCCTGGACCTGTTTTCCCAACTATAAAATAGGGGTAAAAGTAACTCCTGCCATTACAAGGATAGAATTTAACGTAGGTCACGTACTTGCTGCAGTACCTGGCCCTAATAAGTGCTGGTAACCTTTGCCTCATTATCCTAAAGGTGCTAGGTTCTGTCTGCTTGACTGGTCTGGTCCCTGCCCTCTGCTCTCATCTGGAGGTCGTCAGTTGCAACACCAGGCGATTGCCATGTCCTGGCTGTGGGTGGGGCTGCTTGCTGGGGGCTGAGGAGAGAGGGAGGCCCTAGGCCAGCCCTCTCACGCATGGGCTTCCTCCAGGAACAGAGGTAGGACATGTGAGGAAGGCACCTATGGGGTAGTGGAAGAGAAGAAGGCAGAGGCAAGGGGCACCTAAACAAATAGCACAGACATTTGTGTCAATCCCTCTGTGTCTGGGTGCTCAGGGAGGGCTGCCTGGAGGAGGCAGCATCCGGACAAAGGAAAAGTAGGGGGCTAGTCGTTCTGCAGAGTCAGCCTGGAGATGCTTGCAGGGAACCAGAGCACATGGCTGCAGCAGGGGAGTGGCCAGAGTGAAGTGGGGGGATGGAGGATTATGGAGAAACCCCAACTGTGGCACTCAGGCAGTGGCTCTTTCTCCCGTGGGCAGAGGGCAGTCATCAAAGGTTCTGCACCACAGGGAGAGTATCCAGGTGCGTCTGAAGGACAGAGTGGGGCACGGGTGGTTACGAAGGTAGGAGAGTGCTTTAGGGGCCACTGCTGTCATTGGGCATGGTGGAGGCCTCAACTGGGGCTATGGCAGGGGAGAGAGGGCACAGTGGGGAATGGCTAAAACAGGCAGGGAACAAGCAGTCCGGCCACATTCACCCAGGAGTGCTCCGGCTCCTTCCACGGCCTGGACACGGAGGCAGCCATCTGGGCATCATCCCCAGGGGATATGACGTCACCCCCAGGAGGACAGCTTGTCTGCAAACCCAGTGCTGACTGCCCAGGGCCTGGGAGCGAGGGACAGGGCAGGAGGACAGGTGCACATCTTGTCTGCTCTCGCAGGTCTGCACCCCACACTGGACTTTTCTTTAAAATATCTCGATTTCCTTTAAAGCCCAATTGTATCAGTGACCCCTCGTTTCTGCCCCAGTTACAGTACACATTAATTTTATGGCAGAAACTGATTCTATCCGAACTCTGTTAGTGCTCAATTATTCCTCGCTGACTCGCTTTGAATAAATATCCATGAAGAGGCTTTCATAAAATGTCAACAAGGGAGGCAGCGTCCTTGCAAGGTGCCAGAGGTTCTCACCCTGCAGCGGGCTGGGCCAGTGCTGCATCCAGGGAAGAGCTGAGAGTCAGGTTCTCAACAGGGCCTGGGAGATCCCACCAGACGCTCCCAGGGTGGGACAGGCTCAGGGGCCCCATCAGGAAGCTGGGAATGTGGGAGCTAGGAGAGCCAGCCCCCAACATGAAGGAAGGGGCATGCCTGGCCACACAACTGCATAGGGACAAAGATAGGGTGCAAGCCAAGCCTCCTGGGTCCTGCACCAGGCCTGGCACATAGAATGCGAATTCAGGCACCCACGATGGGCCAGGTTGGCTGAGCAAAAGGGGCCCACTGCACAGGAGGTGGGGATGGGACTGGCAGCTCAGCCTGGGCCCAGGCTGGGGGCTAGCAGGGAGGGATGAGGGGAAGGATTTCTGCTGGGAGGAGCAGCCAGCCCCTGCCCGCCCCAGCATCCTGTAGCTTGGTGGAAAAGCAGGCCCGGGGTTGCTGGTTCTAGGGCCTTTCTAGGAAATACCTGAATCTCTGCTTTTATGTAGAAGTCTCCCAATTTGTACATGCCAGATTATAATTTACAATTTGTAAGACTCTGCGTGCACCAAACTCGACCCTTCTGCAAACCACACAGCCCTCAGGTGGACACTTGGTGCCTCCACCTTGTCCCTGGACTCTGTAGAATACAGTGTTTTGTAACCAGGAAATCAGGGAGTGGGGCAGGCAGGGAAATAGAGAAGAAGAGTGAAAGGCTAGTCTCTAGGGGAGCCCCGACGCTGCCCCCAACGCTGCCCCCCAATGTTGCCCCAGCGGACCCCTGACGCTGCCCCCAGTGCTGCCACAGCAGACCCCCGACGCTGCCCGCAATGCTGCCCCAGCAGAGCCCCGACGCTGGCCCCGGTGCTGCCCCAGGAGAACCCTGATGCTGGCCCCAAAGCTGCCCTAGGAGAACCCTGACGCTGCCCCAATGCTGTCCCAGGAGACTCCTGACGCTGCCCCAGTGCTGCCCCAGGAGACCCCTGACGCTGCCCCAATGCTGTCCCAGGAAACACCTGATGCTGGCTCCAGTGCTGCCCCAGGAGACCCCTGACACTGGCCCCAGTGCTGCCCCAGGAGAACCCTGACACTTGCCCCAATGCTGTCCCAGGAGACCCCTGACGCTGGCCCCAAGGCTGCCTCAGGAGAACCCTGATGCTGGCCCCAAGGCTGCCCCAGGAGACTCCCAGACACTGGCCCCAGTGCTGCCCCAATAGACCCCTGACACTGGCCCCAGTGCTGTCCCAGGAGACTTCTGACGCTGGCTCCAGTGCTGCCCCAGGAGAACCCTGACGCTACCCTAATGCTGCCCCAGGAGACCCCTGACACTGGCCCCAGTGCTATCCCAGGAGACCCCTGACACTGGCCCCAGTGCTATCCCAGGAGACCCCTGACACTGGCCCCAGTGCTGCCCGAGGAGACCCCTGATGCTGGCCCTAATGCTGGCCCTGACCCTGGCCTTGACATCTGGATCATATACATCTCCCCAGAGGGAAAAGGATGGGGTTTGACTGTAGCCAGGATGGCTACTAAATGCCCTCTCCTACTCTCATCCCACAAGCCCCTGCAAACCCAGAGAAACTCGTTGTACCCTGCCCCCAGGAAACTCAGAGACGGAGCCTCCTCCTTCAGCTGGGGCATGGCCTTCTGTTGCACTCCTGAGTGGGCCCCAGAGCAGGTGATGGGGAATCGGGAAGAGCAGGTCTGTTCCCAGCTGCCCCAGGCAGACAGGCCAGTGTCCCCATGGCTAAATGGATGTTCAAGTCCAGCCCATCAAGGCCATTATTGCCCCTTGGGGACAGCCCTCTTGTTTCAGGGGCCCCTATCCAGGACCCTCAGCTTGGTTCTCTACCCTTTCTAGCCAAGAAGCCCTTGTTCTGATTAAAGATCTGTTATAAGCCATGAGTGGTGGTTCTCACCTATAATCCCAACACTTTGGGAGGCCAAGGTGGGAGTATCACTTGAGGCCAGGAGTTTAAGAGCAGCCTGGGCAACATAGCAAGACTCCATTGTTACCAAAAAAAATTTCAAATTAGCTGGGCATGGTGGCATGTGCCTGTAGTCCCAGCTACTCAAGAGGCTCACTTGAGACAGGAGGATCACTTGAGCCTGGGAGTTAGAGGCTGCAGTGAGCTATGATTGCACTACTGTACTGCCGCCTGGGTGACAGAATGAGACCCTGTCAATCATCAGTCAATCAATCAATGTGCTATGACGGCACAAAATGCAGAACAGATGCGAGTGACCTTGATCTGCTTGACAGAGGAGTGGCCTGTCCGTCAGACCTCCATGGTTGTCCTCATGGTAGAATATCCAAGCTTACTGTTGGAATGGCTTTGTCTGAAGATGACAATGTCTTCCCTTGAACTAGCTCTTCTCTAGTGGCTGCCTGCACTCAATGTGTGAATATTCTGTGCACTACTGGACAGAGCAAGTGAAAGACAGGAGAAGCATTACAGCATCAGCCTATGAAATGAGCTTCCACTTAGCCAGGCTGCAAGAGCCAGACCAGCCTGTTGTCCATTTTTGTGTGTAGAGCCAGGCCTCAAATGTGTCTTCATTTTACTTACTCTTCTCAAACCTGAAAAAAAACAAAAAACAAAAAACAAACAACAACAACAACAAAAAAAAAACAGCACTGTTTGCAAACCCCTGAGCCCAGCTGCAGCTCCCAGGCCACCAGCAGGTTTGCAAGGGCAAAGGACCTAGCCAGGCCCAAAGACTCTCAGTTCCAGTGGAGAGGGCTGCAGCTCTCTTCTAAGCCACAGCCACAGGACAAGGGCCACAGACCACAGCCGGGGCCCATATGACCCCAAAAGCAGAGGGAAGCCATCCGTACTTCTAGAAACATGGACAGCAGTGGCTGCCCTGGCTAGCTGTGCAGACTGGTAAGCTGGGAGCCCCCCACCATGATCCCAATGCCCACAGGGGAGGAGTGGCCCCCTCTGCACTCCGTTCCACAGCATAGACCAGATACTCCATGCCTATGGAAGTCCCAGTCAATATGGGGATTACCAGCCCTTCTCCCCACTCTCCAGGAAGCTAACTCACAGGCTTGGGCAGAGTTTGGGTCAGACGACGGCCTGGAGGAACCTTCACCTTTACTTTTATCACAAGGCTTAAAATGACTTGAGAGCTGTCATACAGCTTTCTGGCAGGGATTTGGAATTCTGCTTTTGCTTGATAAATTGAAATGAGGAATTTCCCAGACAGAAGCTGCTGGGCTGGCACTTTTAGTGTGCTTATGATGGGGTGGGGGGCAGGGGGAAGTAGAGATGCCTGTTGTGTTCTTTAAGCATCTCTTTCAAATGGCTCCAGCGTGTCTCTTATCCTGCTCACTATCTGAATGATAAAAATTAATATCTTAATTGATATCTTAATCTTGAGCCAAAGAAGCTTTGGTTCCTTTAAGAAGAATGATTAGCAAAATGATGATACTTGCTTAATATAAGGAATGAATCAGCTACTGTTCCATCAGAGGGCTTCCCTCACCTCTCAAGCAGCCTGATTTTGCAGCTTAATCATGACAAATAAAGTTCCACATGCTCCAGCACTATTCCTGGTACTCCCTAGGACAGGAGGGAATAGATAAAGAAACCATTAGCATCCAATCAATGCATCAGCCTGCATGCCAGCCAGCCTGCTCAGCACATGGCCCCCAGGAACACAGATGTCTCCACACCGTGTTAAAAAAGAGGCTACAGGGATAGGAATGAGATCCTACCTCAGCTGAGCAGAACGCACCCTCTGGGCCCTGCCTTGGAGGGTCAATTTGGGCCTGGGACCTGCCATTCTGGACAGCAATGGACAGCAGAGGCCGAGTGCTAGACAATGGAACAGACAACGTGACCCTGGGCAACATCGTTCACCTCTTTGGGTCTTGTGTCACATTTGGAAAGGGAGGCAATGCCTGGGGAGCAGGTGGACACAGGGCTGCAAGACTCCAGAGCTCTGAACCATTGCTGATGTACAGACCTCTCTTACTCAGGGCCAGCCTGGAAGCCAGTCTTCCTTGGTGTGCCTCGATTCATTTGGGAAACCTAAATTGTTTATATGTCTGATGAATCAGGTAGTAAAAGGTTGCAAATCCTAGGTCTTTCTTTTGCCAAAGATCCAGGGATGTCTCAAAATAAGTGGTTGAGGAATCCTGCACCAGCAACTGGGGTATCCGGGTTCTCTCACTGGGACTGACTAGGTCATTGGCAGGACCCGTGGAAAGCAAGGAAAAGCAGGGTGGTGCAGTGGACCACCTGGGAGCCATATGGGGCAAGGGGAGCACCTACCACCAGCCAAGGGAGGCGGTGAGTGATCATGCTACCGTACCCAGAAAACCATGCTATTTCCACAGATCTCTGCAACCCGTGGATCAGATCTCCCTCGTGAGCCCATGCCACCAGGGCCTTGGGTCCCAAGCACGGCACTCAGCTAGAGACTGCCTAAGACTACTGAGTTCTGGGGGGAGGAGGCAGCTGTCATCACTGAGGCTGCCTGCTGCCTAAGATGGCTGAGGTCCCAGGGGGAAGGGCGGCAGCCATTGCTGCAGTTCCAGTCTGCTGTTTTTCTCATCCCAGTGCTGGGGAGACTAGGTGGTTTGGACCCAGGAGGAATTTCCCACAGTGCAGCACAGCGGCTATGGCAGATCACGGTCAGATTGCCCCTTTAGGCCCGACCCTGACCCATCCCTCCTCATCGGGTGGGGCCTCCCTGTAGGAATTTCAGCAGCTACAGCCAGGGCTATACTGACAGAGCTCTGATCTCCCTGGGACTGAGCCCCTAGGGGGAGGGGCGGCCGCAGTCTCCACAGATCAGCAGACTTAGTCTTTTCCCCTGCTGGCTGAGGAATCTGGGTAGTCTGGACAAGTGGGATCCCCTCCCCCAGCATAGCGCACCCCCTCTGCCAAGGGGTAGCCAAAGTGTTTCATTAAGCAGTACCAGATCCCATGCCTGCTGACCGAGACCACAACAGGGGTCACCAGACACTTCATACAGGAGCGTTCATGCTGGCATCAGGTTGGTGCCCCTCTGGGATGGAGATCCCAGAGGAAGGAGCAGGCAGCCATCTCTGCTGTTCTGCAGCCTCCACTGGTGACACCTCCAGGTGTGGGAGAAACACAGGTGAATAGGGTCTGGAGTGGACCCCCAGCAAACCACAGAAGCCCTACAGAAGCAGGGCCTGACTGTTAAAGCAAAAACAAACAAACAGAAAGCAGCAACAACAACAACAGCATCAACAAAAAAAGTCCCAGCAAGAAAACCCCATCCAAAGGCCAGCAGCCTCAAAGATTGAAGCTACATAAACTCACAAAGATGAGAATCAATGAAAATACACTGAAAACTCAGAAAGCCAGAATGCTTCTTCTCCTCCCAATGATCTCAACACCTCTCCAGCAAGAGCACAGAATGGGGCAGAGGCTGAGATGGTTGAATGGACAGAAGTAGGCTTCAGAAGGTGGGTAATAACAAACTTTGCTGCACTAAGAAACATGAGAAAACATTACAGGAGCTGTTAACCAGAATAACCAGTTTAGAGAGGAACAGAAATGACCTGACAGAGCTGAGAAACACAACACAAGAACTTGACAATACAATCACAAATATCAATCGCTGAATTGACCAAGGGGGGGAAAGAATTTCAGAGCTTGAAGACTATCTCACTGAAATAAGACAGGCAGACCAGATTAGAGAGAAAAAACTGAAAAGAAATGAACAAAACCTCCAAGAACTATGGGATTATGTAGAAAGACCAAACCTACAACTGACTGAAGTGCCTGAAAGAGATGGGGAGAACAGAACCAAGTTGGAAAACACACTTCACGATATCATTCAGGAAAACTTCCCCAACCTAGCAAGACAGGCCAACATTCAAATTCAGGAAACCCAGAGAACCCCAGAAATATACTCCATGAGAAGATCAACCCCAAGACACATAATCATCAGATTCTCCAAGGTTAAAATGAAGGAAAAAATGTTAAGGGCAGTCAGAGAGATAGGCCAGATCACCTACAAAGGGAAGCCCATTATACTAATGGTGGACCTGTCAGCAGAAACCCTACAAGCCAGAAGAAATTGGGGCCAATATTCAACATTCTTAAAAGAATTTCCAACACAGAATGTCATATCCAGCCAAACTAAACTTTATAAGCAAAGAAGAAATAAAATCCTTTTCAGACAAGCAAATGCTAAGGGAATTTGTCACCATCAGGCCTGCTTTGCAAGAGCTCCTGAAGGAAGCACTAAATATGGAAAGGAAAAACTGTTGTCAGCCACTGCAAAAACACACTGAAGTACAAAGACCAATGACACTATGAAGCAACTACGTCAACAAGTCTGCAAAATAACCAACTAGCGTCATGATGACAGGATCAAATGTGCACATAACAATATTAACCTTAAATGTAAAAGCTCTAAATGCCCCAATGAAAAGACACAGAATGGCAAGCTGATAAGGCATCAGGACCCATTGGTGTGCTGTATTCAAGAGACTCATCTCACATGTGAAGACACACATAAGCTCAAAATAAAGGTATAGAGGAAAATTTACCAAGCAAATGGAAAGCAGAAAAAAGCAGAGATTGCAACTCTAGTTTCTGACAAAACAGACTTTAAGCCAACAAAGATCAAAAAAGACAAAGAAGGGCATATATAATGATAAAAGGATCAATTCAACAAGAAGAGCTAACTATCCTAAATATATGTGCACCCAATACAGGACAACCCAGACTCATAAAACGAGTTCTTAGAGACCTACAAAGAGACTTAGACTCCCACACAATAGTAGTGAGAGACTTTAACACCTCATTGTCAATATTAGACCATTGAGACAGAAAATTAACAAGGCTATTTAGGACTTGAACTCAGCTCTGAATTAAGTGGAACTGATACATAGCTACAGAAGTCTCCACCCAAAAACAACAGAATATACATTCTTCTTGGTGACACATGGCACTTACTCTAAAATTGATCACAAAATTGGAAGTAAAACACTCCTCAGCAAATGCAAAAGAACTGAGATTACAACATTCTCTCAGACTACAGTGCAATCTAATTAGAACTCAAAATTAAGAAACTCAAAACCACATAACTATATGGAAATTGAACAACTTGCTCCTGAATGACTCCTGAGTAGATAATGAAATTAAGGCAGAAATCAAGAAGTTATCTGAAATCAATGAGAACAGGGACAATGTACCAAAATTTCTGGGATGCAACTGAAGCAGTGTTAAGAGGGAAAATTATAGCACTAAATGCCCACATCAAAAAGCTAGAAAGATCTCAAATTGACACCCTAGCATCACAACTAAAAGAACTAGAGAACCAAGATCAAACAAACTCCAAAGCTAGTAAAAGAAAAGAAACAGTTAACCAAAATCAGAGTGGAACTAAAGGAAATAGAGATATGGAAAATCCTTCAAAAAATTAATGAATCCAGGAGCTGGTTTTTTGAAAAAATTAATAAAATAGATAGACTGCTAGCTAGACTAATAAAGATGAAAAGAAAGAAGAATCAAATAGAAACAATAAAAAATGATAAAGGGGATATCACTACTGACCCCACAGAAATACAAACAACAATCAGAGAATACTGTAAACACCTCTATGCAAATAAACTAAAAACTCTAGAAGAAACGAAAAAATTCCTGAATATGTATAACCTCCCAAGACTGAACCAGAAAGAAGTTGAATCCCTGAATAGACCAGTAATAAGTTTTGAAATTGAGGCAGTAATAAATAGCCTACCAACCAACAAAAGCCTAGGACCAGATGGATTTACAGCTGAATTTTACCAGAGGTACAAAGAGGAGCTGTTACCATTTCTTCTGAAACTATTCCAAACAATTGAAAAGGAAGGACTTCTCCCTAACTCATTTTATGAGGCCAGTGTCATCCTGATACCAAAATCTGGCAGAGATGCAAAAAAAGAAAAAGAAAACTTTAAGCCAATATCGCTGATGAACATCAATGCAAAAATACTCAATAAAATACTGGCAGACCGAATTTAGCAGCACATCAAAAAGCTTATTCACCACAGTCAAGTCAGCTTCATCCCTGGGATGCAAGAAACACAATTCTAAACAGAACGAAAGACAAAAACCACATGATTATCTCAATAGACATAGAAAAGGCCTTCGATAAAATTCAACAGCACTTCATGTTAAAAACTCTCAATTAACTAGGTATTAATGGAACATACCTCAAAATAATGAAAGCCATTTATGACAAACCTACAGCCAATATCTACAGAATGGGCAAAAGCTGAAAGTATTCCCCTTGAAAACCAGCACAAGAAAAGGATGCCCTCTCACCACTCCTATTCAACATAGTATTGGAAGTTCTGGCCAGGACAATCAGGGAAGAGAAAGAAATAAAGCGTATTCAAACAGGAAAAGAGGAAATTGAACTGTCTCTGTTTGCAGATGACATGATTCTATATCTAGAAAACCCCATTGTCTCAGCCAAAAAGCTATTTAAGCTGATAAGCAATTTTAGCAGTCTCAGGATACAAAATCACTGTGCAAAAATCACAAGTATTCCTGTGATACACAAGCAACAGTAGACAAAAAGAGAGCCAAATCATGAATGAACTCCTGTTCACAATTGCTTCAAAGAGAATCAAATACCTAGGAATACAGCTGACAAGGGAAGTGAAGGATCTCTTCAAAGAGAACTACAAACCACTGCTCAAGGAAATCAGAGAGAACGCAAACAAATGGAAAAACACTCTATGCTCGTAGATAGGAAGAATGAGTGTTGTGAAAATGGCCTTACTACCCAAAGCAATTTATAGATTCAGTGCCATTCCCATTAAACTACCATTGACATCTTCACAGAATTATAAAAAAACTGTTTTAATATTCATATGGAACCCAAAAAGAGTCCATATAGCCAAGACAATCCTAAGCAAAAAGAACAAAGCTGGAGGCATCATGCTACCTGACTTCAAACTATACTACAGGGCTATGGTAACCAAGCAGCATGGCACAAAAACAGCCACGTAGACCAATGGAACAGAATAGAGAACTCAGAAATAAATAAGACGCACATCTGCAACCATCTGATCTTTGACAAACCTGACAAAAACAAGCAATGGGGAAAGGATTCCCTATTTAATAAATAGTGCTGGGAAAACTGGCTAATCATATGCAGAAAACTGAAACTGGACCTCTTCCTTATACCTTATACAATAATTAACTCAAGATGGATTAAAGACTTAAATGTAAGGTGGGTGCAGCGGCTTATGCCTGTAATCCAGCACTTTGGGAGGCCGAGGTGGGTGGATCACCTGAGGTCAGGAGTTTGAGACCAACCTGGCCAACATGGTGAAACCCCGTCTCTCCTCGAAATACAAAAAATTAGCCGGGTGTGTTGGTGGATGCCTGTAATCCCAGCTACTCAGGGCACTGAGGCAGGAGAATTGCTTGAACCCAGGAGGCAGAGGTTGCAGTGAGCTGAGATGGTGCCATTGCACTCCAGCCTGGGCAACAAGAGCAAAACTCCATCTAAAGAAAAAAAGAAAAAAAAAAAAAAAGACTTAAATGTAAAACCCAAAACTATAAAAACCCTAGAAGAAAATCTAGGCAATACCATTTGGGACATAGACACAGGCAAAGATTTCATGATGAAAGCATCAAAAGCAATTGCAACAAAAGCAAAAATTCACAAATGGGATCTAATTAAACTAAAGAGCTTCTGCACAGCAAAAGAAACTATTGTCAGAGTGAACAGACAACCTATAGAATGGGAGAAAATTTTTGCAATCTATCCATCTGACAAAGGTCTGATATCCAGAAACTACAAGGAACTTAAACAAATTTATGAGAAAAAACCTAATTAAAGAGTGGGCAAAGGACATGAACAGACACTTCTCAAAAGCAAACATTTATGCAGCCAACAAACATGTATGTGTGTGTGTGTGTGTGTGTGTGTATATAAATATATATATATATATATATAAAGCTCAACATCACTGATCATTAGAGAAATGCAAATCAAAACCACAATGAGATACCATCTCACGCCAGTCAGAATGGTGATTATTAAAAAGTCAAGAAACAACAGATGCTGGAAAGGCTGTGGGGAAATAGGAATGTTTTTACAGTGTTGGTGGGAACATAAATTAGTTCAACCATTTTGAAAGACAGTGTGGTGATTCCTCAAAGACCTAGAACAAGAAATATCATTTGACCCAGCAATCCCATTACTGGGTATTTACCCAAAGGAATATAAATCATTCTACTATAAAGATACATGCACACATGTGTTCACTGCAGTACTATTCACAATAGCAAAGACATGGAATCAACCGAAATGCCCATCAATCATAGACTGGATAAAGAAAATGTGGCATGTATACACCATGGAATACTATGCACCCATAAAAAGGAATGAGATCATGTCCTTTACAGGGACATGGATGGAGCTGGAAGCCATTATCCTCAGGAAACTAATACAAGAACAGAAAACCAAACACCACATGTTCTCACTAATAAGTAGGAGCTGAACAATGAGAACACATGGACACAGGGAGAGGAACAACACACACTGGGGCCTGTCGGTGGGGAGGTTGGGAGGGAAAGCATCAGGATAAATAGCTAATGCATGTGGGGCTTAGTACCTACGTGATGAGTTGATAGGTGCAGCAAACCACCATGGCACACGTTTACCTATGTAATAAACCTGCACATTGTGCACAAGTGTCCCAGAACTTGGAATAAAATAAAAATGTTTAAAAAAGAAACATAAAAATAAAACCACAATGAGATACCATCTCATGCCAGTTACAATGGCGATCATTAAAGAGTCAGGAAACAACAGATGCTGGAGAGGATGTGGAGAGATAGGAACACTTTTACACTGTTGATGGGAGTGTAAATTAGCTCAACCATTGTGAAAGACAGTGTGGCAATTCCTCAAGGATCTAGAACCAGAAATATCATTTGGCCCAGCAATCTCATTACTGGGTATATACCCAAAGGATTATAAATCATTCTACTATAAAGACACATGCACACATACGTGTATTGCAGCACTGTTCACAATAACAAAGACTTGGAACCAACCCAAATCCCCATCAATGATAAACTGTATAAAGAAAATGTGGCAGGCCGGGCATGGTGGCTCATGCCTGTAATCCCGGCACTTTGGGAGGCCAAGGCAGGTGGATCACGAGGTCAGGAGATCGAGACCATCCTGGCTAACATGGTGAAACCCTGTCTCTACTAAAAAAAATACAGAAAATTAGCCAGCATGGTGGCAGGCACCTGTAGTCCAAGCTTCTTGGGAGGCTGAGGCAGGAGAATGGTGTGAACCCGGGAGCCAGAGCTTTCAGTGAGCCAAGATTGCACCATGGCACTCCAGCCTGGGTGACAGAGCAAGACTCCATCTCAAAAAAAAAGAAAAAGAAAATGTGGCACATATATACCACGGAATACTATGCAGCCATAAAAAGGATGAGTTCATGTCCTTTGCAGGGACATGGATTAAGCTGGAAATCATCATTCTCAGCAAACTAACACAGAAACAGAAAACCAGACACTGCATGTTCTCATTCATAAGTGGGAGTTGAACAATGAGAACACATGGACACAGGGAGGGGAACATCACACACTGGGGCCTGTTGGGGGTTGAGAGGCTAGGAAAGGGATAACATTAGTATAAACACCTAATGTAGGTGACAGGTTGATGGGTGCAGCAAACCACCATGGTATATGTATATCTATGCAACAAAATTGCACATTCTGCACATGTATCCCAGAATCTAAAGTATAATAATATTTTAAACAAATAAATAAATAAATAAGTAGATGATTGAGGAGATAATTTGCCCTGCTGATTCTAGCTTGGAAAATTTTCTTCTTGAGAGAAGGAAATCTACAACCTGAGAAAGATTATTCTCCAATCCTTTTAGAGAAGAAGCTATGTCACCCTTTTCTGTAACCTCTCTTTGCATGGCACTTGACTCTGTTGAGGCGCTGTTGTTTACATGCTTGTATTGTTAGCTTTTGATACATAATGAAGGACCCCAAAACTCAGTGGCTTTGGCAGAACACCACAGCCGTTTTTAGCTCAGGATTCTGGCTCAGCAATTTGGGCTGGGCTCAGTTGGGCAGTTCTTCTGCTGGTCTGTTGGGCTCAATCATGCACCTATAATCAGCTGCTAATTCAGTTGAGGCCTGGTTCGTTTAGAGGGACGTCCGCTAGGACTTCTCATGGCTCTTATCCTGCAGCAGGCTGGTCCAGGCTTGTTCATGTGACAATGGGTTCCAGGAGCCACAAGAGAGAGGGCAAACCTCAGTGCACAAGCACTTTTCAGGCCTTTGCTCACTTCACACCCGATAATGTTCCATCAGCAAAAGCAAGTCATGTGGCCAAGCCCAGAGTCAATGTGGGAGGGCACTATGATAGGGATGCTGGGATGGGGAAGGGGGACTTGTAGCCATTTTGCAATCAACCACTATGATATTGCTTAATCTGGACCCCCGCCCAGTGAGACATGCCATGCACATATTAATTTATGGAGCTATGCACATCCCATTTTATGAGGTGAAGAATGTTGCCCAGGGTCACATAGCAAGCTGGAAACAGGACTAGGCTTGGAAGCCCATCTCTCCAGTGCCAGCCCACTGCACCATCCTACTTCTCTTGGTTCCCTCCCACTCCAACATCAGTGCCGGGCCAGGGAGACAATGAAGTGTCATCCAGGAGCCAAACCCTGGCCACCGTGCAGACATCTACCAGCAGACACACAGCAGGCCCTGGGTGAACCCTCCCCAGGCATCAGCCTCCAAGAGCCAACACTGCAGCCCCACTGCCACTGCAGCCTCCACCCTGGCCCAGCACAGAGTGGCAGGCTGGTTATTTCAATCAACGGTGTTTTGAAAACCTTGCAATTTAAAACCTTTTAAACATGAGTAGGTGAGGCTGTGATAGTGCCAATGACTAGTTGGGAGTACTTAGAGGCAATCTTAAATGTCTCCTGAAATCTCCATGCCAACAGTCCCATGAGGCACCAGGCAAGGTTAATGTTGCCAGGCTCACCCTCCCATTAGCCATTTCCCCTGCTGCTGCATATCCTGAGTGTCTGGAGTTCCATGCACAGGTGCATCCACCTTTAAACACCTCTTGCGGATTATTTCTGTCTCACCTGCACCTGCCTTCGTGTCAGGATTTACAGAAGCCTAAAGATCAGAGCCAGGGGCCAGGCGCGGTGGCTCATGCCTATAATCCCAGAACTTTGGGAAGTCGAAGTGGGCAGATCACTTGAGGTCAGAAGTTTGAGACCAGCCTGGGCAACATGATGAAATTCCATCTCTACTAAAAATACAAAAATTAGCCAAGTATGGTGGCAGGCACCTGTAATCCCAGCTGCTCGAGAGGCTGAGGCGGGAGCATCACTTGAACCTGGGAGGCAGAGGTTGCAGTGAACCGAGGTCATGCCACTGCACTCCAACTTGGGTGACAGAGTGAAACTCTATCTCAAAAAAATTTAAAAAAATAAAAATTAAAAAGGCCAGGCATGGTGGCTCAAGCCTGTAATCCCAGCACTTTGGGAGTCTGAGGCAGGTGGATCACCTGAGGTCAGGAGTTCGAGGCAAGCCTGGCCAACATGGTGAAACCCCCTGTCTACTAAAAATACAAAAAATTAGCTGGGCATGGTATGGGGCACCTGTAATCCCAGCTACTCGGGAGGCTGAGGCAGGATAATCGCTTGAACCCAGGAGGCGGAGGTTGCAGTGAGCTGAGACTGCACCATTGCACTCCAGCCTGGGCAATAAGAGCAAAACTCCATCTTAATTAATTAATAAATTAAATCAGAGCCAGGAGATCTGTGAGGCCCGTGGGGGCAGTCTGGCTGTGGGTGAAGTACCTGGGAGGCAGTACCCTGATCTCCTGGCTGGATCCCCACTTTCCAAACACCCGAGCCTCGGTGAACTCCACCCAGTCACCTGGGCATCCAACAACTCATCCATCACCGCTTCCACCCCTCGTCCTTCCCAGTGATGCCTAACAGCAAGGAATGAGAGCAGATTGGAGTCTTCGCAGCGACAACCACAGGATGATTCTTCCCACTAAAGAGTCCCAGAGGCAGAACACCAGCCTGAGCTGTGCTGCAGGAGGGCCAGGAGGGACATCTGCCTGCAGCATAAAGATCTGTAGAGGAAGGTCTGCGCACCTGGAGTTTTGGTGTTCTAATACTTCTCACCCAGGCCCCAGAACTGTGTGCAGAAGCGATGGTCTGTGGACAATTCACCTGCCCCTCGGACAGCACCACCCACTTTGCATTCAGATGTTTGAACACAGTCTGTGTTTCCTGCAGTGGTCAGGTGGAATCCCGGAGTTTCAGGCCAGATGATTTGTGCAGCCTCCTCTTTCCGCAAAAAGAGGATGATGGGGGCCCGGACATGAACTCCATGACACAGACAGCTATGCCCAGAGCAGGGAGAATTAATGAGCAGGAGACACCTTGGATAGGAAGGACTAAGGGTGCTGCTACCTGGAGAGAGGAGAGCTGTGCATTCAGGCCCAGCCTTGTCAGGGAAGCCTCAAGTCTCTGTTTATTAAGGCTGGAGGGAACCAGCCGTCCTGGCTGCCGTGGTGGAGTGAAAGCAGCTGAGCCTTCCGCCCTACTGAAAATTGACACAGGGTAGGGTCTCCTGCACCCCTCCTCACAGGCACGGGGCTGCAGCCCAGCTGGTGAGGTCAAGAGAAGGGAGGAGACAGGCCTCCAGATGGTGCAAGTGAGCAGGGCAGGGCCGGAAACCGCATCCACTCACGCCGCTGACTAAGCAAGTAGCAATGGCGTACCCCTGTGGTTTTGGCAGCACCAAGGAGCATGTAGGGTGCTTCTACACTTGCTCCTCTCATAACCCTGGAGGGAGCATCCCACTTTCCAGGTGAGAAGCCCAGGGTTTACGGGTGGGCTTTCCCCAGTTGCACGGGAGGCCTTACAACAGATGAAGACCCTAAAGACCGACGGGGAGCCAGGTGGGGAACCCAGGTGAAACAGGGTGAGGCACAGGTGTTACGGCCTCCATGGCAGGCCAGGGGCCAGGTTATGATCATACTGGAGAGACAGGTGGAAGTGACCCAGATGTTGCTGGGGTGGTTCCTCAAAGACCCCAGCCCACTCGTCTCCACCAACCTGCGGTTTCTCAGCTCCACACTGCAACCCAAAGAGTGAACAGACAAGGTTGCTGTGGAAAAAAGACTTATACACAGCAGCATCAGGATGCCCGAGACAGGGTGCATGGGAGTGCAAAGCTGTGCAGTTTAGGCAGGGGTGTGGAGGGGACGCTGGGATGCACAAGGGACGGAATTGTGTGCAATCATGTAGCCTTTATGGAGGAGGAGGACAAGCAGGGCTAGAAATTATGAGGACATTTTGCAGTGTGTATTTGGGGAGAAGGAAGCATATTGTCTTTTTTTTTCTTTTTTTTTTGAGATAGAGTCTCACTCTGTCTCCCAGGCTAGAGTGCAGTGGTGCGATCACAGCTCTCTGCAGCCTCCAACTCTTTGGCTCAAGCAATCCAGCCTTCCAAGCAGCTGGGAATACAGGTACATGCCATCACACAGAGCTAATTTTTTATTTTTTGTTGTGATGGGGTCTCACTATGTTGCCCAGGCTGGTCTCAAGCTCCTGGGCTCAAGTGATCCTCCAGCCTCAGCCTCCCAAAGTGTTGGGATTACAGGCATAAGCCACCATGGCCAGCTCATATCATCCTTTTGTTAAAATAAGGTAATGACTTGGACATTAGAGCTCTCACACCCCACTTCAGGCCAGGCGCTTGTGTCTGATCTCACTAGGATCCTAAAGTATATGGTCTGTAAATTACAAACTGCAGCAACAAAATGCTTTATCATTAAACCAAGGCAGCCACAGACACCAGCCTCCAGCTGGATGCTGAGTGTGAGCCGCCCTGGCCTGGGGAAGCCTCACTGTCCCTGGTCTGCTGTAAGCTCCTAGGTTCTTGTGACTCAGCTGTTAACCTTGCCTGTTTTCTCATCCCCTGCAGGCACCGGCCGTAGCTCCACCACAGACCCGCTCTTGTCCCTGCTTCTGTTAGCTCTGCATAAGTTCCTGCACCTGCTGGTGGGACATTGACAGACAGGGCCAACCCGAGCATCTCAGAGGCCACACATGACCTGCCCAGGGCCCTCGGTGAGGACCACGTCGCTGAATGGACACAGAGAGACTGAGAGGCGCATGAAAAAGTCCACATGGAAAATAAATAAATCATATTTTTGGGGAAGTTACACAAATGTAGAACACCTAAAATAATGCATCTAGTTTCCAAATAATTTGGAGTTTGGCCCGTGCAGTCTACATGGGAATCGATGATTTCTCTACTTCAATGTAGTTTTATTTTCTACACTTTCCCTCCAAGTCTTCATTTTGCACGAACTGTTGAGCAGTTATCTTTAGGATAATATGTACAAATGTTGGGGTCAAAGCCTTTTGACAAAGCGAAATATTTTTAGTAGATTATTGTGTTTAGGATTTTTTTTTATTTACTTTTTTTCTTTGGGGGCTTTTCTTTTTTATTAAATTATTTCTTTTAAGGCATTTTGATTAAAAAAAGACATCATAATTAAAATTCACTGTCAATAATATTTATTTTTAAATAAAGATTGGAAACAAGGTCAGACACTTGTTTATAAATTGTATTGTATATTGCTGAAGAACAGTTGAATAAAAAACAACTTTGAAATAACCTTTTTACAGCCATGTATGAATGTCAAGCGTTGGTGCCCACTGCAGCTTGGCTGCCTGCCGTCCCCTCCTGTGCTCTGACTCCAGCTGCACTTTTGGCTGGGTGTCACCCGACATGGAGGACAGCCCAGGGCACCTGGCTGAGACCACGCTGAGCAGATGGGAGCACCTGCCCAGCCTCCCTTAGGGACAGGGCACCTCATGGAGGCAGCAGTGAGACCAGCCCCCAGCCTGGGTCCTGAAGGAAAGGAGATCACCAGGAGGAGGTGTGAAATAAGTCAAGAATCACTGCTTCCCACTTGGTTTCAATGAATCATGCAATGCATTCGCCCACTTGGAGATTGTATGTCAAGGTGTATTTACTGGGGTTAGCTTTGCTGCTAGTTTGAAGGGGGAATTTGGGGAGAAGGTAGGGCTTGCCACACTCCTTCCCATGCATCTAAAGATTGCTTTGAGACCCTGAAACTCATGGGTTTGGGGCAGGTTACACATGTCCTAAGGAAACGGGCACGCCCTGCGTGGGGGCTACTATGTATACTTCATTCTATGACAGCATCTCATTAGATAGCTGGAGCCCATGGATTTGTTTAAAACCCAGCCAGATTTTAACACCTGCAGTTTCAATAAGTGTGGTTGTCATTGATGTCGTTCGCTAAATACTTCCGTTCTCTGCTGGTCAGGCACGCGGCAGGATGGCACTTCCTGGCCTCCTGTGGCGGGTGGGGCCGCAGCTCTGGCGCATGAGCTGGGAACACAAGGGACACGCATTGCTCCTAGTCCAAGGCACAGGATTGCTAGTGGGAGGCCCTCCAAAGCACTTGTCCTCTAACGTGACGACTCGCAGCATTCACATCAGCAAGTGTTCTGCCAGTCTAGGTCCCTGAGTGACTGCGATGAACACAGCCTTCCCTGTGGCCAGCGCTGGATCGTGCAGCCCCGTGAGGAGTCCGCCGTGCCGCTTCACCCACTCATCTTCGGCATTATCGCAGCATACCCAGTCTGTCCTGATTGGCTCAGTGTGTAGTTGATTGACTGTATTTAGCTCAGGGGAAGAGAAATTGTGCATTTGGACAGTCCCACGTGTACAGAGACCCCCGGGTGGACCTGATGTCCAGGGAGGCCTGTGTGGAGAGAACGGTCGGGACGGCTGTTTCTGATGGGTACATTAACTTGTTTCACAATTCCTTTATATTGATCAGCACCAATCGAGCTGTAAATTTAATCACTCTGTCTGGCGGATAGTGATTCTGTCCAGAAGGATCATCTCCTTTTATAGTTAACTCAATACTGCGGCAGCTAATGTCATGTTAAATACTGGCCCAGTGTGCTGGAGAGCAAACCGTACTTCCCGGATACCAGTAGAACGGGGACAATGTGTCAGTAAGGGTGACGTTGTGCCAGATCATTCCAGGGGATGGAGGGCTGGGGATTCATTCCCCGTTATCAAAACCAGATGCTTCTGTACAAACACGGGTGGTCAGGTCCCAGCCTGGAAGCTCCCAACCTTTAGCATGATATGCACAGGGGAGGGACTGCTGTGATGGGCACAGGGGAAAGGCAGGTGTGATGGGCACAGGGGAGGGACTGCTGTGATGGGCACAGGGGAGGGGCAGGTGTGATGGGCACAGGGGAGGGGCTGGGGTGATGGGCCCTAGTGAGAGGAGCAGGTGTGCTTTGGAGAAACCAGCCTTTTCTGCACAAAGAGGCTTCCCCTCAAACACAGAAAATTATTCCTCATGTCTGCCTCCTGGGAACAGAGCACTTCTAGGTGGGAAGCTGAGCATGAGGCTGAGCAAGTTCCCTGAAGGGGAGGCTGAACCTGGCCTCCAGCAGAAGTTAATGGAACTGAGACTGGAGCTGTTGCTGGGCTGGAAGGCAAGGCCAATCTCTGGACCCAGGCTCCCAAGGAGCGGCTGCCAGCAGTCCCGCTGGTCCAGGACCCTGGACACAAAGAAAGAAGAAGTTAAGTGCACCCCTAAGAATCCACAGTGCCGATCCACGAGGCCTGGGCTCATGCTTTCTGGGGTCTCATGCACTCCGAAAATGAGGACAAAGAACACTCAGCCTGCACTGTGTTTTATGGAATGCATACAAACCAGAAGAGAGAAGCACCCTCCAGAAACAAAAATTGTGGCATGGTGCTGACTCCCAAAACTGCCTTTCCCTTTGGAGTTTGCTTTCAGCCTCGGCAGACATGGGCTGGGGTTGGAGAACAAGACGGTCTATTTAGGTTTGGGAAAAATGCATGGTGGGCAGCCTCGGGAGCTTGGGTGCAGCCAGAGAGTGCCCCCGCCTGCTTGAAGGGACTGTGGAGCTATGGGTCCATATAGCAACTAACTCTAAAGTGAGGGACAGGAGTCCAGAGGGAGTACAAACTCCTCTCCAGCCCGGGGCTGAGTGACAGCAGGGAAAGGAAGGAGGGCAGCCAGGCTGGGGGGTAGGGGAGACCAAGCCACGCCCAGACCTCCGTGGAGGAGCCCTGCTCTGCCTGGTGATGAGGATTGTCCCTGACTCTAGCCTCTCATGTGGTGCTGACCCACCTGTGCCCTCCAGGCAGCAGCCAGTATTTGGGGGCATAGCCTGGAAGGAAGGATAGGAATTCCCAGAATTTGACCAGAGGTGGTGTGGGCAGAGGCTGCAGCATTCTGTTTCAGTTCTCTCTCAACATCACATTCCTGGTTACAGCTCTGGCTCAGAAAACAACAGCTCTGTCTGATCCAAGACTGCCCTTGGTTGGAATACAGCAAACAGCCATTTGTGAGCTGCTGAGCTCGTGACTAAAATGGCTTCTGCTTTTGCCAGCCAGGGATACAGTCTAACTTTTTTTTTTTTTTTTTTGACTTTAACTCTCCGGTCTATCTTTTTTTTTTTTTTTTTTTTTTGAGATGGAGTCCCACTCTGTCGCCCAGGTTGGAGTGCAGTGGTGTGATCTCAGCTCACTGCAATCTCTGCCTCTGGATTCAAACAATTCTCCTGCCTCGGCCTCCCAAGTAACTGGACTACAGGCACCTGCCACCACACCCAGCTAATTTTTTTTTTTTTTTTTTGTATTTTTAGTAGAGACAGTGTTTCACCATGTTGGCCAGGCTGGTCTCGATCTCCTGCCTCAGGTAATCCACCCGCCTCGGCCTCCCAAAGAGCTGGAATTACAGGTGTGAGCCACTGCGCCCAGAGAGTTCTTGCCTATTTTTGCACCGCTTCTTCCAGCGGGCCCATCCCAACTTTGGGCGACACTGGGCATTCATTTTGCCTGCATTTCAGAAGATACAACTCCCACTTTTCTGGGGGACAGGTGGCCAGAGGCTTTGGTGCGTTTGCCCCCATGCATGCACACACCTGTGTGTAGCAGCCTGCTGCTTTAGGACACCATTTCTTTCCTTCCCCCCAAGGCTGCAGCAGCAGGAATGGCCCAGCACTGGGGAAACTTCAGCCAACTGGGTACCCGATCTCCCCACAATGGAGCTGCTGCCTCTCAGGGCTCCCTACCTTCATCAACCAAGAAGAACCTGCACACCCCACCAGAGCATAAATACACCTTTTACCTCATGCCAGGGGCCCTAGAAACACATGGAAATCCCACGATCTTTATGAGGGACCTGCCCCACTTTGTGGCTGCAGACACAACATGAGGTAGAGTCTGGAAACACCACCAGAGGTGGCCCCTTTTAAATGACAAAGACCCAAGGAGCACCAAAAATATATTTCAAGTCACAGAACACATGACTTCACACCAAGTCTAACTTTCCACCAACTAGCAAAGACCCAATAAAGATCACATGTGTTCCCTCCACCTGATTGTTTAAAAGGGAGAAATGGTAAGTGGACTTTTAGTAGAAAGTATATGTGGTCTCTTTTAGATTTGGAGTTAGAAATGATTTTTTAAATGAGACCGAAAAAGCAGTGATTATAAAAGAAAATATGCACCAGGCGTGGTGGCTCATGCCTGTAATCCTAGCACTTTGGGAGGCCAAGGCAGGTGGATCACGAGGTCAGGAGTTCAAGACCAGCCTGGCCTACATGGTAAAACCCTGTCTCTACTGAAAATACAAAAATTAGCCCGGAGTGGTGGCGCATGCCTGTAGTCCCAGCTATTCCAGAGGCTGAGGCCAGAGAATTGCTTGAACCCAGAAGGCAGAGGTTGCGGTGAGCTGAGACTACACCTCTGCACTCCGGCCTGGGTGACAGAGCAAGACTGTCTCAAAAAAAAAAAGAAAGAAAGAAAGAAAAAGAAAAAGAAAGAAAGAAAATATGGACAATTTTGACTACATTATAACAAAGGCATTTGTTTATCAAAAACCATCACAAAGAAAGTGAAAAGAGCCTTACAAAATACACCTAAGAAAGGATTACTATCAAACATGTACAAAGAATTCTTAGAAATCAGTTTTAAAAAAAGCACAAACAGGCTGGACACAGTGGCTCCGATAGGCGAGGCAGGTGGATCACCTGAGGTCAGGAGTTCAAGACCATCCTGGTAAAGATGGTGAAACCCCTTCTTTACTAAAAATACAAAAATTAGCCAGGCCCGGTGGCACATGCCTGTAATCCCAGCTACTCGGGAGGCTGAGGCAGAAGAATCACTTGAACTCAGGAGACAGAGGTTACAGTGAGCCAAGATCATGCCACTGCACTCCAGCCTGGGCAACAGAGCAAGTTGACGCCATTTAAAAAAAAAAAAAAAATGCTCAAACAATACAATGGGAAGATGGACAAAGGATGTGAACCACCATATCATGGAAGAGAAAATATGGCCAGAAAAAAATATAAAAGGTTTTCAGCCTCAATAGATATGACAGAAATGCAATTCAAGGCCACAATGATTATGCCTACTTAATTACCAAAGATTTAAGTCTGACAAAGGCCAGGTACAGTGGTTCATGCCTGTAATCTCAGCCCTGTGGGAGACCAAGACAGGAAGATCACTTGAAGTCAGGAGTTCCAGACCCTGTCTGGGCACAAGAGCAAGACCTCATCTATGTTAGTCCATTGTTACTGCATTGCTGTAAAGAAATACCTGAGACTGGGTAATTTACAAAGCAAAGAGGTTTATTTGGCTCATGGTTCTACAAGCCTTACAGGAAGCATGATTCTGGCATCTGCTTGGCTTCTGGTGAGGTCTCAGGAAGATTTCACTTGTGGTGGAAAGTGAAGTGAGAGCCGAAGACGGGAGAGTCGTGAGGAGAGAGACAAGGAGGGGATGGGTGCTACACTCTTAAAACAACCAGATCTCAAGTGAACTAACTGAAGGAGAGCTCACTCATCACCAAAGGGATGGCACGAAACCACTCATGAGGGATCCGCCCCATGACCCAAACACCTCCCACTGGGCCCCACCTCCAACACTGGGGATCACATTTCAACATGAGATTTGGAGGGGACCAACATCCAAACCATATTACTGTCTTTGCAAAAAAAAAATAAAAATACAGTTGCATGATGGCAAGCCTATAGTCCCAGCTACTCAGGAAGATGAGACAGGAGGATCGCTTGAGCCCAGGAGTTCAAGGTAGCAGTGAGCTGTGGTCACACCACTGCGCTCCAGCCAGAGTGACAGAGTTAGACCGTATCTCTAAAAAAGTAAAAATAGGCAAGGCGCGGTGGCTCACACCTGTAATCCCTGCACTTTGGGAGGCCGAGGCGGGCGTATCACAAGGTCAGGAAATTGAGACCATCCTGGCTAACACGGTGAAACCCCGTCTCTACTAAAAAATACAAAAAATTAGCCAGGCGCAGTGGTGGGCACCTGTAGTCCCAGCTACTCGGGAGGCTGAGGCAGGAGAATGGCGTGAACCCGGGAGGCGGAGCTTGCAGTGAGCCGAGATCGCGCCACTGCACTCCAGTCTGGGTGACAGAGTGAGACTCCACCTCAAAAAAAAAAAAAAAAGTAAAAATAATAATAGTCTGATAAACCAAGTGTTAGAGAAAATATGCATTTCCAAGATCGCCTAGGCATTGACTGTGGGAGTGTCAATTGATACAACCTCACTGGAAAACACTTTGGCACTAACTGTTAAAAGTGAACGTTCACATACTGTGACCCAGAGATTCCAATCTTTAGTGGCAAAATCTCTTTCTCTTGTGCTCTGGGGAACATTAAAAAAAAAAAAAAAAAAACTTCAAGGCAACCCCATTCAATACCCTGGAAACAGATGAGTTCCCATTTACAGGAGAGAGGAGAGAGGATGGCAATGCTGTAGAAAGTTCTCATGATGATATGAACACGACATCAACTACTCCATCAAGGGTCAGCGTGAATGCACTGCAAGGAACATGCAACAAAACACTGAGTCTTAGCATCTATTGGTGGGGAAAACCCCCAAACAGGGCAGGGTGCCATCTCTTATGTCTGTAATCCCAGCACTTTAGGAGGCTGAGGTGAGAGGATCGCTTGAGCCCAGGAGTTCAAGATCAGCCTGGGCAACATAGTGAGACTCTGTCTCTATTAAAAATTTTTAAAATGCAGCCAGGTGTGGTAGCACGTGGGAGGCTGAGGTGGGAGGATCACTTAAGCCAGGGAAGTCAAGGCTGCGGTGAGCTTTGACTTGATAGCACCACTACACTCCAGCCTGAGCAAACTAATGAGACCCTGTCTCAAAAACAAAACAAAACAAAACAAAAAAGTCCTGAAGATTACCTACAGTATAATACTGTTGTCATAAAGTTAAATCCAAACTAAAACCAACAGATAGAGGATGGTTGGATGGATGATGGATGGACAGATAGTCTTCTTAAGAAAACACGTAGCTAAGATAAAACTGTCTTCAAAGGAAAGCAATGAAAAGATGAAGATGGATACAGGACCATGGTTACCTTGGTGTGGGGAAGCAGAGGTGTGAGGAGCCACAAGTGGATGAAGGTTGTCATCAAACTCTTTGTTTTCAAACTGAATGATGGGTTAGGGTACATCTTGTGTTATCAAAAATGAATGAATGGCCAGGTGCGGTGGCTCACTCCTGTAATCCCAGCGCTTTGAGAGGCTGAGGTGGGTGGATCACTTGAGGCCAGGAGTTTGAGACCTGCTTAGCCAACATGTTGAAACCCTGTGGGCGTGGTGGCAGGTGCCTATAATCCCACCTGTGGGCGTGGTGGCAGGTGCCTATAATCCCAGCTACTCAGAAGGCTGAGGTGGGAGAATCACTTGAACCCAGAAGGCAAGGGGTTACAGTGAGCCAAGACCACTCCATTCCACTGCAGCTGGGGGGCCAAGAGCGAAACTCTGTCTCCAAAAAAAAAGGGGGGAGGGAGGGGGGAGGGGGGAGGAAAAAATGATAGAGTCCTATCCAGGATTTATATTAAAACAAAAGCAAAGTAACAGCTTTTCTTTTCCACAGTCCCCAAGACAAATTCACATCTAACTCAATCTCCCACCCAGAGGTTGCAAACTGGCATTTGCCAGGCTGCATCTGGCTGCAGATATGCTGCGTTTGACGTTCGCAGGGATGTTTCTTGTTATTTTACAATATCAGAAAGCCTCGTGTAAACATCCAAATTTCTCCTGTCCTTTGCAGCAATATGGATGGAGCTAGGGACCATTATTCTAAGTGAACTAATTCAGAAACAGAAAATCAAATACCACATGTTCTCACTGATGAGTGAGAGTTAAACAGTGGGTACATACATATGGACGTGATGAGAACAACAGACACTGGGGACTATAAAAGCCAGGAGAGTAGGGGGGTAGTGAGGGTTGAAAAATTACCTATCAGGTAGAGTGTTCACTATTTGGGAGATGGGTTTGCTAGAAGCTCAATACCAACCATTATGCTATATGCCTATGTAACAAATACACACATATACTTGAAATTTGTTTTAAAAACCCAAATTTCTGGCTTCTCCTGAAAAAAAATAATATGTAGCCACACGGGGCCCATATTCCTACGTGGTGACAACTGGTGGGTGCCAAGTAACAGCTGTTCCCATGATACTCCAGGAGGTCCTTCCGCTGGCTCGACCCTGCCTTTACCCTCTGCAGCCTCGGCCAACTGTGGTCACTGTACTGGCCTCAGAGGGCTGGAGAACATTGTCACCATTCAGAGTGTTTCTCAAAGAGAACTGAAGCAAAAGGAGTTTTAGGGTTAACCAGAATCCCATTCCTGAAGCAGGTAATTGATGTTTTCGAATAACATGTATCCAGTTTTCGATTTAAGAACACAGCAAAGAAGTTAAATTAGATTGCAGATAACCTGCGTTTTCTTTTTCTGTGCAAGATTTTTCTGTGCTTTTTTATTTTGGTAAATTATAGTATACAGAATGTTCTGGTTTTGCTTTGAAAGAAGGTCTGCGTGTGTCTAAAACACAATCTACTAACATACTCTTCTCTGCATAACCGATTAACTCCCTGTTTGCAACCAGACATCTTCCTGCTCCCTAAATACCAAAAGACGTGGCCATTATTGTTTAAGCCTCCTTCACAGACTCATTTCTAGGCCCTTCAATGGTAAAATTTTGCTCCCCTCCACCTCCATCTGCCATGGTTTCTCCAAACTGTGCCCTAACGAATTGGTGCTTTTAACTAAGACAGACCACGGTCACTTTTCAAAACGTTAATTCCCATAAAATGCGATGTCAATTTTACAAGGAAGGCTCTCCTTTATCAGCAAAAACTGATTCCGTTTGACTGATTAATTGTCCTTAGAACTGTCAAAGACTTCTAGACTAGGAATGACGGCTTGGGAGGAGGCAGCCATGCAGCCTTGCAATGTGGGGCACTCTTGGGCTGGGGAAACCAGGAGATTACAAATGCACAAAAAATTAATTCAAATCAATACAGCAAGGGGTTCAGGCTGAGAGACATTCAATTACGTTGCTCAAAAAGAAGATGCTGATCTTCAGCTAGTCCGCTCCATGCTGCAAATAATAGAACATCTTTAATTTGTGCAGCAGGGATGTTAATCTTTTGCCGTGTAATCCAGTCCTTGAGGAATGCCATAAATAAGTGGTGCTGCACATGTGAGGCTCCCTGCGGAGGGTACTCAATCAACCCAGCCCTGGCTTTCCTGCCTGTCTGTATGTCAATCTCTCAACACTCAATTAGGAAATATATGATAGGCTAATAGAGGATGGATGAATGGATGGATGGATGGATGGATGGATGGATGGATGGATGGATAGATGGATGGATGGATGGATGGATGGATGGATGGATGGATGGATAGATGGATGGATGGATGGATAGATGGATGGATGGATGGATGGATGGATGGATGGATGGATGGATGGATAGATGGATGGATGGATGGATGGATGGATGGATGGATGGATGGATAGATGGATGGATGGATGGATAGATGGATGGATGGATGGATGGATGGATGGATGGATAGATGGATGGATGGATGAATGGATGGATGGATAAATGGATATAGAGGCAGAGAGAGACAAATGTTCAGATTATCAAACATCCCTTACCCCCCACCCATAAACAGTTTATGACTTCTGGATTTTGCCTGAACCAACAGCACAAATAAATCCCCAATGAATTATTCACATTTCAAAAGGATTCACTTCAGAATGCCTTTAAATAGCAAGCTCCTGCAGCATGTTTAAAATAGGATCTGAATCCCAATTTTATTATACAGAGAAAGAGAAGCGCACACACACACATGAATAATGATTTAGAAGGTTAGACACCAAGGTGTTAAAAGTTTATGTTTCTGTCTAAGTGGGATTGTACGTACTTTAATGCTTGACTGAGGTCTGGCTTCTCTGTGATGAACATTTATTACTTCTGTAATAAGATAAAAGCAGTAAAATATTTTTAATTTAACAAAAGACAATTCCACCCCCCAAAAATGTAAGATTGCATTTATAAAGATGTAACTCTCCACCTGTTTTCAAAAGAACATTTGCTGTGTAAAAAGAGGCTCTCCAGGAACATGCTGTTTAGTCCTCGTTCTTCGGTAACTGAGCGTGGAGGCTCTGATCACATCACTTGGGTGGGGAGCTTGAGGCACCTCTGGGTGGGTGATCCACGAGCACAACCACTACACCAAGAGATGGCTCACCAAGAGTTGTCCTGGTGGCAACCAGGACTCAGGGGAAGGAGAGACTGGAAATGTGGGATGCCTCTGGAACCATGGACCCCAAAAGCTCTGCAGCGCCTGGACATTAACTGCATTTATTTATTCAACAAATATACATTGATAACTACTCCATAAACAGTCCTGTACAGGAGAAAGAGATGAACTATGCAAGGATCACCCCCTAACCCCCGGTAAGGGAGCTGGTGGTCTGGTAAGAGGAATCAACGCCTCCACAGCTAAGCGGAATTCAAGCTGGACTGTGAAACCCACAGTAGGGAGCTTAGCAAGGGACTCAGGAAGGGAAACAGTTCATTGTGATGGGTGGGGGTGGAGGAGTTAGCAAGGACTTATCAAATGTTTATGGAAATGAGCTCAAGTGACGTTTGAGCTGGGTCTTAAGAGGCCTCCTTATCCTTCCTTGATGCTCGGAGAGTCTTATTAGACACAGACAGCTGGATCTCCCCTACAACCAGAGCCACTGTCGTTTGGGCAAAAGTAAATCCTTTCGCACCAGCGGCTGTCACCAGACGCAGCAGCCTCATTGCATCTCTTTCTGAGGCGTGTTGAGATGGGAAACAAGAGCCAGTGAGTCTTGAGGCATCTGAGACAGAGGCAGCCCATGTGGGAGTCTCGGAGCTCACTCAAGAGCATGGATAAATCTCAGGACAGGGTTGTGGCAGGCAGCATATGTGGCAGGTTGAGTCAGCCCTGGAGAGTGGTACAGCATGAGCAACTCCAGGAGGCGGTGCCTGGGAGAGAGGGGCTGCACCGCGTGAGTCAGAGGGCACCTGTCATGATGGAGACAGATGTGGGGTAAGTCAGTCACACCACAAATCAAAAATAACAAGGAAAACTCTGGGCAAATGAAACTAGAGAAACGTCAGCTCTTATCCTTGCCAAAGCCAGGCTTCTCCATGCACAGACTCACCCGAGACAACAGGCTTCTCCATGCACAGACTCACCCGAGACAACAGAAACAGGGCTGGGTGGACGTTTTGCAAATGAATAGTCGGAGAGAGCCACAGGATACAGTTTTTGACCTTGTGGAAAGCTAAAATCAGTCAAATAAATGAGAAATTTGCCATTTCCCCCCTAAATTTTCTGAGGCGGGGACTAAGAAAATGATCCATCAGAGCAGGAAATATTTTAGCAATTGGTTTTTATTTATTAGAGAGGTGTACAGAGTTTGGCATGCTACAGTGTATATTTTCTACAAAATAGAAATCCATAAAAACCAGAGAGAAAGTTGAGATTTTGTCCCTGCTTGTTGCTATGAAGTTCTTGGTTTCCCAATGTGTGTCACTGGTAAAGATGAAAAGGGGAATTTTTGCTATAAGATCATATGCAAATGACCCTCAGATAATGATTCAGCCACTTCAGTGTGGGGACGTCTACTATTCCCACAACCTGGCTTATTCAGGCACTCAGGGCTAGAGGTATGACCTTTAGCTGTATCCTGACTATAGCAGAATCGTTTTGTGCCGTGCATGACATTCCCTCAGCCCTCTCCGACTTCAGCCCCAGCTGGGCTGGAAGCTTCCAGGACAGACCCAGGCTCCTGTAGAGGACAAAGGGATACTCAAGGGGGAAGCCCGCACCTCTCTGATTTTCTTTCCGGGGCTTCCTCTAAGCCATATAGCCTGTTTGGCTGAAGAGCCGGCTCTGCGGAAGCACACTGCAGTTGGATGGCTCCCGGAGGGTCCCACAGGTGAATGTCTGCATCTCGCTGTCCGCAGGCAGGTCCTGCTGCAAGGCATTGTGCCTGCTCCTCAGTGTATAGCCACACCCCTGTTGCCCAAGCAGTGAGCTCCACAGCACATCCTTTCTTGGCTTTTTCTTCTTCCAGACTCACACTCTCCGCTCCTTCTCTCCCACTTTCTAGACTGACCCCCAAATAAATGACTTCCCCCTCTGTCCTTGCCCCAGGCTCTAATGAGAACACAGACTGTGCAGCTGTGTGATGCCAGCATCCATTTCCCTCACTGGGGCATAGACTGGGTGTTTCCTTGGGGAATTACCATGCTCTTGGTGTGCACAGATTTGGGGGAGGCAGATCCAGGAGGGAACCAAAGTGGCCAGATGCTCGCTTCCCCATCCCCGAGGCCGCCTCTGGGACGAGCACTGACTCATGCCTGAGCCACCGAGTTCCCCTGGAGGGGAGCATGGGTGAGGGGAACAGCTCGCTGCCGGTCCCCAGGAGCAAGGGCTTGGTTTGCTGAATTGTCCCTGTTGTATGGCCCTGGCTGTGGTTTCTCCTTCCTGGTCCACCCAGCTCCCTTGGTGCCACCTACCTCCCCTGATCTCCTGACACCCCTTTCCACTACCACCACCTAGAGATTCCCCCCAGTGGAAGGGAACAGGGCAGGTTCTGAGGGTGCCGCCCAGATCCCCAGCTGACATGGTTAGCTGCAGTGACAGCCAGCTCAAGCCAGCCTAGGCTAGCCAGGGTAGTGTGTCAGGATATGGGGAGCCTCACGGAACCCAAGAGTGGAATTCACCTGCGCATCAGGGTGGGGTTATGATCTGAATGGTTATGTCCTCCCAATATTCATATGTTGAAATCCTAACCCTCAAAATGATGGTTCAAGAAAGTGAGGGTCTTTGGGAGGTCATTACGTCATGAAGCCTCTGTGGGATTAATGTCCTTATAAAAGAGACCCCAGAGGGACCCTCACTCCTTCCACCAAGGACACAAAAACAAAGCACTGTCTGTGAACCAGGAAGCCCTCACCAGACACCAAATCTGCTGGTGCCTCCATCTTGGACTTCCCAGCCTCCAGAATGGTGAGAAATAAATTTCTGTTGTTTATAAGGCACCCAGCCTATGGGATTTTGTTATAACAGCCTGGATGGACTAAGACACCACCACTACCCAGTGTCTAACACATCTGCTTCATGCTCCTCTCTCTACGTACTGGCTTCCTTCACTCAGGGCCTTGCAGCTGGTGAAAAATGACCCACTCCCAAATATTCGTGATATATGCAGCTACCCAAAGAAAGGATGTTCACCTTTCTCCCACTTTCTCTCTCCTTCTCTCTCTCTCTTCCTCCCTCTGTCCCTCTCTCCCTCCCTTCCTTTCCCCCTCCATTTCTCTCTCTCTCTCTCCTCTCTCTCTCTCTCATGCATACACACACACAGAGAGAGAGAGAGAGAGAGAGAGAGAGAGTCCTAATTCAAATTCCCAGAGAAACACTCAGATTGGCACAGCTTGGGTCAGACAACCAGTCCTAATTCATTCAGCCAACGATGACAAGGTACGAGGACCATGGTAATTCCCCAAGGAAACACCCAGTCTATGCCCCAGTGAGGGAAATGGATGTTGGCATCACACAGCTGCACAGTCTGTGTTCTCATTAGAGCCTGGGGCAAGGACAGAGGGGGAAGTCATTTATTTGGGGGTCAGTCTAGAAAGTGGGAGAGAAGGAGCGGAGAGTGTGAGTCTGGAAGAAGAAAAAGCCAAGAAAGGATGTGCTGTGGAGCTCACTGCTTGGGCAACAGGGGTGTGGCTATACACTGAGGAGCAGGCACAATGCCTTCCAGAAGGACCTGCCTGCGAACAGCAAGATGCAGACATTCACTTGTGGGACCCTCCAGGAGTCATCCAACTGCAGTTGGATGCACGAGGACTGCCCACCACAACCCCTAGG